>NC_138047.1:35492134-36160282 GCF_964194185.1 Rhinolophus hipposideros
GAGAGAAAGTGCAAGAGCGCGCGTCCCAAATCTCTTTAAGCCTCTGCGCCCGCCTCTGCCCCCTCCCCGTGGCGTCCCGCCCGGCCCCCCTTTGCCCCCAGCGCCAGGACCTGCAAGACGCCGCCTGCCTCGCGGCCAGGGCCGGCGCGGCGTGGGGAGCCGAGCTGCTGTCAAAACAGAGGCCGGGAGCCCGGAGCACTCGCAAAGGAAATTTGGGGTGTGATTGAAGAGGGAGGGGGTACAGCTCTTCTTTGTCTTCTCTCTGGTTACATCATCTTCTAATTAGGCATAAAATTGTCTTCATACACTGGTATCGCGGCCTTCATAAACATCTCCATTATGGTTCATAAGGACACCATTGTAGGGAGGCCGTCTCAAAATAGAAAGAGCTGGGGAGCAAGAGGCCTGGAGTCCGGGAGGCCGGGCTTTGTCCTCCCCTGGGAGAAGATGGATGGCCAGTGTCACGCAGATGATGACTTGGGACTATTAAATTGTCAGAGGGGGAAGAATCTTTACCAGCCCTCAACTCGGATGGAAAATTGTAGAGGCAAGCTCCGGAGGGTGTTGCGTGGGAAGCGAGGACTGGGCGGCCGGGTTCGGCGGGCAGATTTGTGGAGGAGGTAGGTTAGTGCCCGGCCGGAGGAGGCAGGCGGAGTGGAGGTACCGTGCGTGGGGGGGTCTCCTCCCAGGTCTCATTTATGCTCTCTGCTCAGAGTGCACCTGATCTCGAGCTGACCTTCCTCCCCTCCCCCCAACGCCATCACCAGGGCTAGGGCACTAGAGGGACCAGAGAAAGGAGAGACGCAGCGAACCCAGAGCTGTTACAGGCAGTGCCAGGCGCGGAGACAATTGTTCCCATTATTCGTAGCTAAGGCCCAAGCCCGGCCTCCCGCGAGGTCTGGGGGCGCTTCGCTAACTGGATGGAGATGGATGGAGGAGCCCCGAGGCCCTGGCGTCGTGTCAGACCCCGGGCAATTACTGTCCCGCCAGGATGGACACACTGCCTGCCACCCTGACCCCGACGCGCGGGCCCACTAGCTGCCGCGCCGCCTCGGCGATTCGCTCTCCCGCCTTTACAATAACCCGACCTGACATAAATAACTCCTGCGCGTTTGTGTACATCTGCTTGACCTTTTGAACCCGCGAAAAACCTTTACTGCATTTAGCCAAATTCCACTTTTCTTTCGGAAAGAAAAACTGTTAAAACTGCAAATTCTACTCCTCTGTCTGGTCTACCGCTAGCCCGAGTTCTGGTGTATCTTGTGGAATTCACATTTTTGCAAGACAAAACCTTTTCCTTCTGCGAAGACTGGTTTCTCCCTGCTTATGCCTCGGGCATTCGTTGCACAGTTCCAGGTATCCCGAAATGCACCTGGAGCTCCCGGCAGTGGTCCCACCTCGAAATCTCTTCCCCTGGACGATTTTTGGAGTGGGCAGAGGGAGGAGCAGCTCCAGTAGGTGCCAACCTCTTGCTTGGTCTGGAGCTGTGTGAAGGCACAGCTAAGGGGCCAGGCCAGAGGGCCCGAGCAGCCTGGCGCCCGGCTTGTGCTAGCCATTGACCTGATCCAGCAAGGGTAGGAGGCAGGCCCCCGAAGTGCTCATGCTGGCGCCACATGCTGTGATTGCCAGGCGCCAAGACAGCAGGGAGCTGATGGCAGGGAGGGGAAAGGAATGATTCCCAAGATTCCAGGGAATTGCCCGGTCAGGCCTGGGTCCAGCGTGGATCCCCAGCAGGAGCTGGCCTGGAGATGTCAGAGTCAGCCCTGATCTCCCAGGCTTTCTCTGGGTGGATCGTGGGGGCCCGGTGCCACAGACTTCCTGTCAGTCATCTCTGGCCTAGTTAGGCCCAGCTGGCGGTGAATCAGAGGATGAGGACAGCATCTCAGAACTTCAGAGACGGAAGGGCTCTTAGAGGTCAGGTGGTCAGAGTGACATCCATGTGTGAAAGTGTAGTGGGTCTCATCCACCCCCATCCAGGTGTGGCCTGACCTTTTCTGATTTCCCCAACTGCAGAGGAGTATGTGAACAGCTAAGACTGGACCTTGCCAGAATAAGCTCTGCTGAGGTTAGGTTCCATGGCCTTAGTTCTCCTTGCTCAAGAGTGATGGGAATTGCAGGAACGAGACATTGACTTAGCAGCTATTATTAAAACAAAACAAACACACAGTAATCTTTGGATTCCAAAACTTTGAGGCCAGTTTTTCTTATGTTTTCTTTCCATTTAAAAGGATCATTTAATTGTCCAAGTATCTGGAGTATGGGTTTTACACTGTAACTGTCAACATCATTGGAGGTAGGCTCAAACTGGTATCTCTTTGATTAGGGTTCCTATCCTATCATTCGCATACTAGCCATTAGTCTTAATTCCACAAATGCTTTGCGGAGAGATAGTCCCATATGAGACACACAAGAAACACTGTGCTCAAGGAACTTGCAGTTTCCTTGGAAGAAAAATCAGGTGTAGTGGATACTAAAGGGTTTCAGATGTAACCTGGTTGTGGTACCACAGGACTTAGATTGAGACTAGATTTGCCACTTTCTGACTCTGGGACCTGGGCTGGTTACTGGACACCTGAGCCTCAGTTTTCTTGGGTGTGAAATGATTGTGTTTAGGCACATGTTTTGGAAGTTCTTCTAAGTTCTCCAGGTGCTCTAAAACATGGAAGTAATATTCACAGTCTAGATGTAAATGAGCATCAAAATGCCTGTACAGCTGGAGGAAGACATTAGTTTCTAACCATGCCTCTGAACTTTGCATTCTAAATGGTGGAGGACAAAGTGCAGTGAAGGGGTAGAACACACACTAGGTTAGGAATCTGGCTGTCATTGACTCTGTAAAATGAGTTGGTTTATTTAACCTTTCTAAATCTGTTTCCTTACCTATACAGTAGGAATAATAATGTCTGCTCTATTCACTCGACAAAGTAGTTGGAAGGATCACCTCTGATCATGCATGTAAATGTGTTTTGAAAATTAACAAATATCATGGAATTGAAAGATACCGACCAGGTAGTCATGGCTCCACTGAAGAAGGCACCCTATGGTGGCTGCCTGGAAGGTGGGCTCTGCAGGAATGGGAGAACGCTGAGTCTTGGGCAGCAGCGGTCCACAACTGGAATGACTTACCACTTGCTGTGTTCTGTCAGGATAGGACAGTCTCCTTGACTTTCAGCATCTACCTGTGGATATTAAAAAGAAGGTCTTTTTCGCATCCAGGCAAAGTTCCAGAGAATCTAGTGCATACAGCAGAAATACTTGCTTCAGTAAACTTCACTGAATTTTAAGGACTCTGCTGCTGGAAGTTTCCTTGAACATTGCCTTGAAAATAAGATTTATTATTGATTGGAAAAAAGTGAGGGAAGTGAGAAATTCTTTTGAAGCTTTTCGACTGACCCTCTCTTCTGAAGAAATACATGTTTTATTCTTAGCAGGGGAAAAAACCCCCAACAATTCTTTTTATAATATGCTCCTTGCTAAGAACTTTGTTAGCTCACTCCGAGAGATGAAGTGAATTTTAAAAGAAACATTATCTCTTTGCTGAAATGGAAGAAGAAAATCACAAGAGGTTCTAAGAGGAAAGACGAACTCCTTAGAGAAAGAGTGTGACTCTGAGAGGGAAACCTTGGGAAGGGGGAGAAGTGGAGTGGGGGGGTAGAACCCCCAGAAGGAGGAGGCCCACCTTTACCCTTATAGTCAGAAGGTTGATAAAGCAGCTAGTTAGCAACCTTTGTGGTCTGTGGAAAAATTCCAGCAGGTTCTCAGTTAAGGGAGCTGTTTTTCCCTTCATTCTCTTAACTTTGTGTTAAATGTTAATAACTTGATGCTATCTATTATGGTGCCATTATCACAGAATGTTGACTGAACTGGTTCTTTTATCTCTATTATGAGGCTGGTTCATTTGCAGATTTATGCATTTTTGATACTAAATTCTTTCTCTCATTAAGTCTAAGCTCTTATTGACTTTCATTGACCTCCTGCTCTAGTCCCCAATACTTTTCCATATTTAATATTGAAACATTTTTCTCAATGCCCCTCTTGGCTTTGTTGCCATCCATTTGACGGCTGTCCCTAATGGCCTGTGCTGTTTGCTCTGTTCTTGAACTTGGTGGGGTCACACAGTCTTAAACAGTGATGTCCTCTGAATGTCCACCCTTCAGTCCAGCTAAGTTGCCCTGTGTCACAAGCTCTGCCCTTTTCTCCGCCCCTAACTACCAACTGCTCCTAATCGTTTAAACAAACACCTTCCCTCCCGGTGCCCCAGGCCCCCTGAGTCTTTTGGGTTTTGTTTAGCTGAGCTGCTAATGTTCTGCCTGGCCCACCGGCGGCTTGGCCTCCCTGACCTGATACATCGCAGCTCTTCTCCTTGGAGCGCCTGCCTTGTCCAGCGTCCCCTGGGCCAAAGGCCAGGGTCCGGGCAGGGTGGACCAGCTGCTTGAGGTGATCACAAAAGACACCAAAAGACAACTTCAGCTTGGAACAGGCAAATGAATGTATTCATTTATCTCCCCCCCCTCCCCAAACTATCCACAAACTCAACCTACTGCATGGCTTGAAATGAGACAAAGGGGACATATTGGGGAGGGGGAAGGAGAGGCCCATCTCACCCCAGAAATCTTAGCTCCCTTCTTGGGGGCGTCTGTTCAGTTTCACAACACTTACAGGACCAATTTCCAGAATTGAAGTTGCCTGGTGTTTTGATTCTTCCTTTGCCTGTGCATTTGTGCCCTGAAGGTCCCTTCCAAATGGATACTAATTGTGGGGGCTGCACGCTGCTGGCTGCTCCAATGCCCCCAGGGCCCCGAGGACCTGCTTCTCAAAGCCTTAATTGACAAGGACCTGTCTGTATTTAGGAGCAGCTGGTCCAGAGCATTGGCACATCAGGGCAATCTTAACGCAGCATCCCTAGCCCCGAGGATGATGAGGGTAAATGTGGTTAAAATGAAGGAAGATTTATAGCCAGCCCCCTTGGGTAATACGACAGAAGACAGCTCCCAAGATTTTCCCCTACGAGGGGGTTCATTCATCAGCTCCCGGGCCTGGTAACCGGGTACAAGGCGCGTTTCAGCTATTATTACTATTGGGGGAGGGGAGGAGGCCCGCTTACAACAATTAGGCAGGTGACAATATTCCACTATAATGCATCGCCCCCCAAGCCGGACCGAGGTTTCGCAGACTATCAGGACTGTCTCCTCCTTGCGCGGGCCTCGGCGCCGGGGGCCTCCTCCTGGGTCTGGCTCGGGGTTAATGGTGGCGCCGCCGGCGGGTAGGGAAGGGAGAGGAGAGTGCGCTGCGGCTGCCCTGCCCCGGAACCCCGAGGCTTTCAGTGGCCGCTCCGACTCCTCGTTAGGGTATTTTAAAGCCCCAGACGGCCCGTGGCAGGGGCAATGGCGAACAATTTCTCTTTCCTACGCAGGGTCAGGCGCGCCGGACTCCCCCCGCTGCCCAGCTCCGGGGTCCACGTTGCTTTTCTGAGCGCCTTTCTGAAACCTGCTCATTACGTAGATACAGCCATTCAGCGGGTTACAAAGAAGGTTTATTGGTTCATGAGGAACCCGGTTTTGTTACCATGTGTGGGAAATACTTTGATGTCCGCCCAGTTCGCACGTGTGAACAGGGATAATGGCTTTGAGGATCTTCATTGAAATTTGAAGTTTTAAAGCAGAAATTCCCGAACTTTTGCCTGTTTTTCTAAACTTTTTCTTTTTCTTTTTCTTTTTTTAGTCCTTCAGGAACAATGCCAACATTGAGGCCCTCGGTTGGAGTCTGCACAGTTGGAGATCTTTGGTGCCATTTTAGACATCTTTGGATTTCATCAATCAAACTGACTGCAATTTTCCATAAAAACCCTGAATTTGGGTCAGAAAGTGGCCAAAGTAGATAAAGATCATTCGAGCTGTCTTATAAGATGATAAATAGATATCCTTTCAGGCCGACAATGCCAAAGTGCAGTTTTGTGATTCCCATCCACGGGTTCTGAATGCAGTGCATCGAAACGATTTATACATGTTTTCCCATGGTTTAGGAGGTGTCTTTACATACTCGTCAATGGTAGCCTGACCTTTTCCCCACTGAGTTGCTAAGTGTTTTGCCTTGGGTGTTGCCCCCCACCCCGTGTGTGTGTGTGTGTGTGTGTGTGAGTGTGTTTCCAAAACACACGAGAAAAAAGGGTTTTTTTCTTTTATTGCTCAAATCAATAGACTATGGGTCTGATCTAGATAATTCTTTGCAAATAGATTGGTTGCAGAAGCCTATGAGTTGGTGTAGAAATTCCATTTGCTCAGTAGTTGCCCATGAGACACTTTAGGCACCATTTTAGACACCATGCTGGGATGTAAAACTCATTTTCTTCACAACAACACCCACAACAACATCCACTGGCACTGTCCTTCCTATTCTTGAACTTGACAAATGGCTTCTTGTATAAAGCGAATAAAAGGAAACCCTAAAAGAAATAGCAAAAAGAAACCCCAAAAAGGGTATTTAACCCACTCCCTCCAGAGACCTTTCAAGATGTTAGCTGAAATAATTTCTAAGTGAATAAGAACATTTTTCCTATTCATTATTAAAAATAAATGTTTATTCAGCATAATTACATGTCACTTCCTATTTACTGATAATCTCAGTTTAATTCCTCTTTAAAAAAAACCTTCTTGACGCTTCCCCTCAAAATATTTTCATTTTGATAATCCTTTCACTTGATGTTTCTAGTTCAACAGCTACTTAAAAGGGTTCTTGAAGAATAGTGCTGGTTCCTCATGGAGAAGCCATGTTGGCCATTCTTGGCTGTTGATGAATTATCTGACATGTCCTTATGAGCTCAGAGATTTCGTGGGGTCATACACAAGTATGCAGCATTTATATTTCTTGATATAATAGTTTTTTCCCCCTATATCCATCCCATGAGCATCATCTCCTTATTGTGCTTTGCTTTTCTATACTTGCTAACTAAATATCAAATGTATGTTACAAAGCATCTATGGAAGGGAGTATGGTACAGTGGGAGTTAATTATTGTTATTAACTTACTGGCTTTATTAGTTTTGAATGAAGCACACAGCTGTCTGTGGCTACAGTTATTTAAGCACTCATTATTAGCTAAAATAATTTGCAATTTTTGGACACTTTCTCATCATGTAAAATTTAAAATGGCAATTGAAGAGTCAGAAAAAATTCCCACCTCTTATTTGTCTTCAATAAATCTTGCTGTAAAGTAGTAACCATTTTAACTTAATGTATAGCTATCTGAAAGACACTTTATCTCACTCTTTGAAAGCCATTTATTACTAATTTTACATTTTATGAGGTGAAAAACATATTTACTAAGTGACATTTTAATCTTAAATGTTTTTTTCTGGAATTCCTAAGGACCATTGCAAATAGCAAATTCATGAAAGGAAAGAACCATAATTATTTATATTGTTTAATATTTTTCCTAATGCCCTGTCATTCTCTTTTGCTCTTAATATACATTTTGGAATACCTGTAGTATCCATGAAATCTATTTAGTAAGGAAGAAGAACAAAGGGAGAAGTACAGTAGAAAAAACTAAAAGTTGAAATCTTGTTAGTCACTTCCAATCAGGAGATCATAAAAGCATATCTGAAATTATATAAATTAATGGAATGGTAGAATTTTGTTCATTATTGAAGTCTGTTTTACACAACTTCTTTCAGGAATTTGTCTACACCATGAACTAGTCACCTATAAAATTTTTAATTTTGGAATTTTGACATATTTTGTACATACAGTGAAAGCCATTTGATTATTGTGATTGTTGATGGGGGTAGAGGCCCTATTGAGTAACGGAAAACTGTCAATCAGTTATATGTAGTGCACTATATTCTATAAATAAAGTATAGAGCAAAGGACAAATTGTGAAGCACAGACTTAAAGCCTCAGAAATTGTATTCTGGAAACATATATTTGAGTTTATGACCAGGTATGAAGTAATTTGGTACTGGTTTTCCTAAGCATCAGAACTGTAGACCAGAAAGGGAATGTCCTGATCAATTTGACTTTCCATTTTTTCAGATGGAAAACTGGGCCTGTGCAGATAAAATGGTGGTCACAATATCTGCTCATGCTCTCCTGCTTCTTATTAAATCAGGGACACATTTCTCCAATATTCTTCCCTTGTCCAATAATAAGAAATAAAGGAAGGAAGGGAGGGAGGGAAGGAGAGAGGGAGGGGAAAGACAGAGAGAGAGAGAGAGAGAGAGAGAGAGAGAGAGAGAGAGAGAGAGAGAGAGAGAGAGAGAGAGAAGAAACCCAGAAGGCACTTATATCCAGTTCTTGCAAGATCCACTTGCAGCTTACCTTTAATAAGCTAATGTCTGCGTAGGCCAAAGGAAGCCCAAGGTCAATTAAATCAATGTCAACAGCCCATTTGGGGGAGCTGGCCTAAAGGAGATCTCCTTTCATTGAAGATTTTTGTTCTTGAGAATTACTTGGATAGTTCCCTCAGTATTCCCATTTCTGTCTTCCTACTTGCAATAAAACGAAGAAAATGAAAATTCTTTAAATAGAAAAAGAAAAAAGAGCTGTGCCTATACATACATAAAAGTAAAGCAAATAAAGTAAAGAAAAAGTACTCCCAGGTGAGTGGAAAAGAAGGTATTTAGAACTATGATTGTCCAGTTTGCACGCAGATAAGTCCTGAATTGATTGTATAATTCGTTCCATCCTTCACTTCTCTAGATAACTGCTACTGCATCCTAAGCAATCTATATAGAATTTATTTCTTTTTCTAATACTATAATATTTTATATTCACCATTTGACACAAGTCTATAATTGGACAATTATGAATTATGCTTTTCAAAATTCTTTTAAAGCTTATGTTAACATGCACAATTAGAAGGGATAATATTCTTTTTATTTTCAATAATGCCACTCATTAACTTGCTATTATCATCTCCTCTATGAGAGTGATTATTTTGGTAGATATTGTCAAATCTTACAATATCTGAAAATCATGTGGTTCACTAAGAATTTGGGGGGGAGGTTTAAAAGGCAGTACAAAGAAAATTATTTAAACCAAAGCTATCTCCTCTTTTCATTTATTTGGGTAATTTAAACAAAAGCCATCTACGTAGGCGTCATAAATTTTCTGAGTGATTTGACCTTTTGATTTCATCTACCATGCACATCATTTAAAAAAATTTGTTAAAAATGGCACTTTATTACTTCTTTGCAAGCATACAATTTTACTTTAGAATATTTTCAAGTTTTAATAAGGATTTAATAACCTTTAATTTAGAGGCAGCTAGAGCAAAGTTGTTGAATTTAATAGAGGCTAACATATGGGAAGGATTTTAAAGAGCCATCCACATCAAAACCCCAAAATGGTTTCAATCAGCAGGTATCCCAATGTTTATTTAATGAAGAAATGTATGAGCAGCTGCTGTCTCCCAATTTCAGATGTAGTTATCTTTCATTGCATTGCAACAAATCAAGAAGAAAAGATTTTTAGCTGTAATTTGGGATCATGCCATTAGACATGCAGGGCAACACCAGTAGATTCATAAACAATAACAAGGAGGCTAGTTTAAGTAAGAAAATCAAATATCCTAACAACTCTGGGGATGGAATCTGTGGGTTGTGTTTTTAGATCTATTGCTTAGTTTCTAGGTCATAATTTTTTTTTTCAAGTTTAGATTGCGCCCTAAGGGCCTTTGTGTAGATAAACAAAAAATAAAAATCCAATTTGACACCTATTCTTGACTGACCTTGTGGTATTATTGCAGATGGACACCTGGGGATAATTTTTATTGCCCATGCATGGGGGGCATTGAGAAAACCATAATGTCCCTCTAACCATGCCAAGCAAAAAAAGTTATGGACAACTGGGGCTATGATATGGCTCAAAGGGTTTGTAGGGCAATTGCTTCTGGGACAGACATTCTTACAGCAGGTATATCTTGCTGTGAATGCAATGTTCACTTTGCTCCTATTTAAAGCAAGGGATTTGGGGCTTGTAAATATATTTATTTCTTTAGTCATGTCTGTCTTTTGAAGAAATATGAATTGGGGGGACATATACTGACCGATCTCTCTCTCATTATCAATACATAGGCTGGACCTCTTAAAATGAATAAAGTTGGTATTTGGTGACCTTAATAGTAGACTCCGTACTTTAGAGAGCAATTGACAACATTTTTATAATTTTGGCCTTGGGGATAGAATTAACTACAGCTCTTCAACTTTTATCTGCTGTTTCTTGTGAATAGTTCCTAAGTTTGGTGGAGGGAATAATTTGAAAATGGGAGCCCCGAGTGTGCTATAACGGGGCCTACTGTACTATACATGAAGGTAAAGTTAGAGTTATATTTTAAAATTCTCCACCCATGGTCAATGTCAATGATGCGTTTATTTCGGAAGTTCTTTTAGAATGCAGGTCCCCCCCTCTCTATTTTTCTTTTATTTTTTCTCTCCCTTTTAAAGTTTTACCTACATACATATTTTTAACTTTTAATATTTATTGGTGACTAAGGTAAAGTATTTGTCTGATTTTGACACCCAGAGGCCCTAAGTATTTCATGCAAATTCCTACTGTGAGTCTGAAGAGAAGATACAAAGGAGGTAAGTTATTATTCAATAGCAGTGAGCTCTGATGACTGAGTACCGGCGAGGATCGGGAGTTGGGGTTAATCTGTGATTGCTCTGCATTGCCTGTCATGGATCTAGCACAAGAGTTTGCTCTTGTTCAACCATAAACACCAGGGAAGTAGCCATCCACTCCGTTTAAAGCAAGGACTCTGAGATCAACTGGTTAGAATCTGGCTGCTCCCACTTAGCAACCACGGAACCTTGGGTAATTCCACCTCTCTGCTGCTCAGTTTCCTCATCAGGTTGTTAGGAGGATTACATGATTAGGACTTGTCAAAGGCTTAGGACAAAGGAGTGCACCTCAGAGGTGAGGCTTTCACACAGTCCCTGCGTTTGCCACGAATCCCTCACACCCAGTACCCCCTCGCTTCCGTATCCTTTCAAAAGCAGCCTCCATCGGGCCTGAAGGTTGTCCCACCTCGGACTGCGCCCGAGATCTCACATCTTAACACCTTGACGGTTCTTCCTTAGGCCTGGTTGGCCAGGTCCGTCGGGCTGGAGTTGGAGTCTGAGCAGGGGCGCGGCCAGGGACGTCGCCCCCAGGCGGCTGGCGGAGACGCAGAGGGGCTCCGGGAGGCCTGGAAGTGGGCGGGCGCTGGCCGGGCGCACTCGGGACGCATGCTAATGAGGAGCTGGGGCCGCGCCCCGCACCGCCGGCGCACTCGCAGTGCAGGAACCGCGCCCCGGCCAGGGCAGGCGGTGCCACTCAGGCCCGCGGGGGGCGCGCAGCTCGCAGCAGCCGCGCGCCCGGGCCTCTCAAAGCCCTTTTCAGCAGCTCTGCGGGCTCCTCACCGGAGGAGTCTGGAGAGACATAAAAGCGCATTATGAAAATTATAATATCAGCCACAGAGCATGTCCACAGAGGCATCTCTGCACCTTTGAGGCATTGAGCCTCGTTCAGCTGGGCCGAGGGGAAAAATATCCATTTGAATTCGGCCCCTGAATGGGGGCAGCGGCGGCGGCAACTGCAACAGTGCCTCCTTTATCCATTCGGCCACTTCTCCTGCTTGCTCATTCCTGGGCTGTTGTACCTTGTCTCCTAATGGCAAGGGTGTGGAGCGGGAGGGGAACGGAGAGAACAAGGGAGCAGAAGTGGGGGGCCCCCGATGCACAGCGGGGCTAGGACAAGGAGTGTTGTCATTCGGGTCCCCACGAGAATGATAAATGAGGCTTTGTGGGGCCCGAGGAAATTTGTGTTCTGCTGGGGACCGGAGGAGTGAGGGTCAATAGCTGGGTGCATTTGCCGGAGGCTGGAAGGGAGTGGATTCGGGGGGTCGTGCCCCATTTTCTTGCCTGTGTGCCAAGTCGGAGCAGCTATTATTAGGGCGTTTTCCCATCAGAGCTCGGATGCCAGTATCTGGACTTCTGGGGTTGAACACTTCTAAGCTCAGGAATCCGGGTGCAGGCCCCGGGGCGGGGGCCGCACACATCTTGGACTCCAATGAGGGACCAGCACCTGCAAGCTCACCAGAGACGAAGCCGAGGTGAGAGAGGACCCAGTACGAGGGTCTCCTCCCAGCCTGCAGCCGCACCATTGCATTTCCATTGCGGACTCCCAGTCAGGCTACGTCACGCCAGCCTTCCCCTCGCCCAGGATCCCCTCGGACTCCTCCGGATCCTGGGGCGGAATTCGCACGCTGGGGCCCCGGGGCGGGTATGATCTATTATAACAGTTGAGTTGCTCCACCATTCAGATCCCTGTCCATTGTCTTGTTAATCACCTTTCATTACGGACTTCTCAAGACCGTCGTAAAGCTTTTAATATTTATAAGGCCCAGCTCACCAGCCTCCGCACCACTGTCCTGAGCGACTCAGCAGACAGCGCAGGTGTCGCGCTGCAACCTGTTCAGTGTCCCAGGGTTAGAGCGCTGCGCTGGTGGTAGAGGAGGCAGGTGGCGCCGGGTTACAAAACAAGACTGGGAAGAAAAAAGAAAACAAAACAAAAACCCTCGTCCAAACAAAGGGATTTGTTTGGTTCCAATGTGTGTGCTCTAAGAGTTTAACTCTAGGGGAGAGGGGAGGTGAAAACTGGGGGTGGGGAAGGAAAGGGTTCGCTTGCGCAGGGACGTGCCATTTCCTGTGGTGAAGCCTGCATTGGCTGCTAATAGAGATCTAATTGATGGGTGAAGTCCCATTTCCGCGCGCTCTCCTTTATTGCTCCATCCAGTCTGTTGCAAAATATAACCTTAATCAGATTTAGCAATTCCTCCAGGATTCGGTGCGAGCTTCCAGCCCAGAAAAAAGAAATCGTTATTAAAAAAGTTAAAGTACAGACTTGGATTCGGTGCGTTGCCTTTTAAAAATCTTGCCCCAGCTCCTGACATTTAGCACTTTCTCTTTTTGGAATCGACCGGTCTTTTATGATTATTAATACCCTCAATGCTCCGGGAGGAGCGCAGTGCACCGTTGGTGATGCAAATTGGCGCAGGGGCGCAAAGGCCTAGGGGTCCATGGGTTGCCGGCTGGAGCTGCTCGCCCGGGGAGGGGGGGATTCCCTGGAGGCCCGAGTGGTTTAGTGTTTCGAAATCCCGTCCCAAACCCAGAATTCCCGCAGAGACCTCCCAGGGACAGAGGGTCTGGGAGCTGAAGCCGTCGGGTGTCAGGTGGTGGCACGCTGGTGGGAGGGGCTAGGGCTGACGAGGTGTTTTCACTCTCCCACCTTAGATTGCCAACAAGGTTTAAAAGTAACAGCACAGGGCATGCAGGTGCCTGGTCCATAAAAGAGTTGGTTGCACGAGGTGGTCCAGAGGCTATACCCGAGGCGCAGGTGGTGCTGTGCGGAGATGAAACTTGGCTCTTGTTTGTAATACAAACTGGATGCTAAGAGGCCATTCTAAAGTTATGGCTTCCTTCCTCTCTTCCACCCTGCCTCTGTCCGCTGCCCTGGAGCCCTACTTTTCTCCTGTAAGTTAAATGCATATCCTCCTCAAATCCTAGTTGGTTCTAAGAGACTGATTTTACCAGAGCAATAACATGTCTGTTTTTTGTTGACTTCCTCCTTTTCTTTCTTTCTCCTAGTAGGAGGGGGAAGACGCACGGAAGTATATTTGTATCTAGATATCTGATGTCATATCATAGACATTATTAACAAAAATATACACAAACAATAGCACCTTCCTGAACTTCTTTTTACCATGTCCACAAAGTTGTGTTGTTACAGAAATGATGGTGTTTAAGCCCACCCATTGCCAGCCATATTATCTTGGTTAAATTCAATCTCTTAGCTTTGGCTTTTTGACTTTTAAAATGATATTGAAAATAAAATATCTGCTCTTGCTATCTCCAAAGGTTGTTTTGAAGTAATGTGTGTGAAAACACCCTGTAATGTGTTTATACACAAAGAGAAAATTATCATTATGAAAACCTAAAAATAGAAATCTGAGTCATTAGCCAGTAGAATAGAACTTTGGAAAATTGTAGAAGCCTCCTTTCCCCGAATATAGAACTGAGTTTTGTCTAGGTTAGCTGGATGATACTTCATGATTCATTTTGCCTCTGAAGGCCTTACATCCAGAGTCAGGCTTCTTTCCTGATCTTGGGTACCCCAGACTTTTTTATAACCAGCCTTTACATCTATCAGTCTTAATACATTTAACTTTCTGTAAAGCTGTGGTCTCCAGTTCCACCAGTAAATAAATGAATTCCTCAAGAAGAAAGACTGAGGAGCTCATGCTTGCCAGCCTGGGCTGATGATTTAATTTCCCAAGAGCAGCTCTAAGAAATCTCCTGGAGCAGCAAAAAAGGTGAAGGCTGAGCACCTGCTGGCCATGTAAACTGTCCTAAGCACCCTCTCCCCAACGTTTGTGGGGCCTTTTTCCTCCCTGAGATGTGCAGCAGTGGGAAGGAGTGCTCAGGCATCCCTAGGCCCCACCGCCTCTCTGCAGCGCCCTTGATGGGTTTAATGAGGCGGAACACCGTGAAGGGGATGTGAACTGGTCCAAATGATTGATGATGCCAGGGCCAAAGCCCAGGCATTTCCAGATAAAGCCCCATACAGCCCTTGATAAAGGCAGGATAGTGGCAGGGCTGGGCTCCTTCAAAAGCTGTGGTCCAAATGCATTGAGAGGAAACAGGGAGGGAAGGTGCTCTGTTGTTACCGAATCAGTTCGTTCACTAAGCCACCAGCCACAGAGAGCAGCGGAGGGCTGCAGAGGAAGTGGGGAGGGTGAAAGGCGACTCCTCTCTCTCTTTCACACACACACACACACACACACACACACACACACACACACACACACACACACGGCTGCCTCTCACTCTTTCTCCCTTCTGGTTTAGCAAACGCTAGATCAGCCTCAGCCGCCACAGATGTCCGGGTACTCAGTGTGGGACCAGGGCATTCCCTTCCAAGGGGCACAGAGAGGGACCAAAGCCACCCGGAAGAGCAAAAGACTTCTCCGTCGCTTGTCAGGCTTTACTTAGTGTTAGGGCACATTCTGCTTCCCTTCCTAGGTATTAGAAGGTAATTATTTAAACACCAGGTTCTAGTCATGGAAAGTGAGTGAAAGAGGGTTGAGGTAGGGGGAAAGGCCCACACCCACTCAAGGATTTTAATGAAAGAAAAAAAAAAAACACTTCTATTCTTTGTTATAAACAACTGAAATAAGATTCATTGACTTAGGGTAAAAACAAAAGCAATTAATTTCTTTTCTGTACAAATAATTTTTGAAAGGATGATACACTTCTGTTCTTACTATAGAACAAATAAATAAAATGACAACAGTCATTTGGCCAGAAATAATTTTGGAATTAGAGAGCACAATGACTTGAGAAGTAGTTGCAAAATGAACATAAATATCCTGATAGAAGGTGACACCCTCCAGTCAAGCTGCTTAGGCTAACTAAGAAATAGGATGAGAGTAGGAAGAAATGTGACTTTTTCTTCCCCCTCCCGGGCCTCTGGGGCTGGTGGGCAAACATAGTGTCTTTTTCCCCCAGAATCCGATGTCAACTCATAAGTACTTCCTTGTATCATAGGCATGAAAGGGTGAAGGAACGTTTCCATCCATGGAATGGAAGTTTTGGGTTTTAGCAGGAGCATAATTTTGACACAGTTGTTCATATGTAACTTCTACCTGTAAGTTTTAGTCACGTATTAGAACTTCTTCAAATTTTTTTTATGGGCATAGCTATATTTTATTATATTCTGTGTTTCAAAGGCTATGATAATGGTGCTGGGAACCATGAAGATTTGGGAGCCCTGTAGATGAGGTGATAAAAAACGGCTCCTACACTTCTGCTTTTAAAAGAAACTTGCCTGGGCATTCGCTTTCCACTACATCCAATAGCATTTGTATAATAAAAGAATTTATTCTGTCTATTTTTACTATTCATCCCTATCAACTGTAGGTCATTTCTACTTCTTTTGTCCCTAACTTTGAACTTAGAAGGCAAGCTCCTAGAGTATAGGTGTCCTGTCTATTGAATGATTGTACATTGCATTCCAAGCAAGTAGAACTTAATAATCACATGAGTTTATTATTTAAAAGAGAAAAGATGGAAAATAATGGTGGAGCACCTTTAGATGAAGAAGGGTGTTTAAAAAAATTGTTTTCTCTGTAAAGAAATACATATTATAAGGTTTTGAATATATTATTTTAGGATTCTTTAGAAAATTTTAGGATCAAATTTCTTAATATTCCCTTGACTGTTCCCTTGAAGACCTTCCTCAATTTATTGTATTAAAGTGAATCCTTCTCTTTCTTTCTTGAACTCCTAATTATCATGATCACAGAAATCTTTTGGGGAAGATGAGAGCAAGCCTGAAAATTTTAATCTTGAACACAATTAGGGGCTTGTTTGAGATTAGAAGGCAACCCTAATCTTTTAAGAACAATATTTAACTGCAGTCAGTATCATCTACATAAAATCTTTGTGGCCACATCATTTATCAAATTGGGTTGTAGAATTGAGATAATTATCCATATAACTGGGTTGACTAGACATTGGTGAATGTAATAACTTTCCCTGGAAGTATTTTTACAATGGCTGGATAGTATAAAGTCTATATCTCTATGTATGTTATTGAGAGAAAAGGGAAAGAGATTTAGAGCCCCAACTCTCTAATTGATTCAACTAAATTACTTTTGTTGATTAAATAACTGCTTTGCTCTCACTTTCTCCTTGTCTATGAACAAAAATAAACTGTGAGGTTTTTGGAATAAAAAGCCTATTGTGTGTCTCTGGGTCCCTAATACCAAGTCCATGTATCCAGTATATTGTTAGTCTCTGGATAGAGCAAATTGAGTTTGTCCAAAGTTGGCCTACATTTCTGATTGAGGTTCCTAGGAATGGGGACCTTGTAATGAGGTCCCTGCAAGCAATGTACCTACAGAAATTACTCAAGACAAAACAGTTAACTTGTTATGCAATTATTTTCTATACATGTTGGAAATAGCTGCACCTGCAAGGTGACTTTAATTAGCTGCTACAGTGGAAAAACTCCTATTGTCTTACTTATAGTTCCAAGTTCCTACTGTTTAACTGGATTTCAAGAAAAATTACAAAGTAGGTTTGTACAGACGAGTGAATCAGCACTTTTGTACTTTAAACATTAAAAAGTGAAATGACTTTAAAATAGGAAGAAGATATAGAAAAATACCCAGTATTAACTATATAGGATTATTTGTGTTTAGAGAATGTTTTGTTGTAACCATAAAAAGGAGGTTAATGGTGAGAAAAATTTCCTGAAAGTGAGTTAAAAAACAACAACAACCCTTTACTAGACACTGTAAAATATGTCTCTATTCCGTTTCCTCTCCCACTTTAATCTGAGTTTTGTTTTTTCATTAAAAAAGAAAATAGTTGATTATTACCTCCTCATTTACTTTGTTTTAAGGAAGGTCAAGGGACTGAGACTGAAATTGTATTTAAATTTTGCAGGGGCTGAATTTTTACTTAATTTTCTTTTCATGATAAATATTATTTTATTAGCTCATCCAAACATCATTACTAAGGTTATGCACACATTTGCATAGCTATTTCTTTATGCTTATAATTTTCCAGGAATATTTTATTTGCTTAAAAGTGCACAGTGAAAAATTTTGCTCTTCCTCTGAAAACTGGCTGGCTGTGGAATAAAAATGATGAAACTTTTTATGTGTTTAGTCCTCACTGGATCTCTAGGGAAATCTGGAAAGAAATGACAAAATAACTAGCTATAGTGACTGAAAAATTGCATTTGTTCAAGCGTAGGATGGAATTCATAAACATTGGAATTTACATAACTATTTATATGACTATAGAGTTTCATAAGCAGAAAGTATTGATGTTTGATATTTACATGGCTCTGGTTTTAGTACATTTATTTGATAGAGATGCAGGTGGATTTTATTTGTATATTTAAATGAGGCTGTAGATAGCTGCATTCGTATTCTTTTTATTTTTATTTCTTATATCGTCTATAGTAAAAGCAATTCAAAACAAAGAAATCCCATGGCTTTAATTCAAGTCCAAATTCCTTGGGCCTCTTGATAATGCTGTAGGGTCATTAAGTTAAACATACCAGAAAGATATAAAAGTTTGGCTCTTAGAGTCAAATATGTTTATCCATATTGTGAATAACAAGATTTCCTCCCAGCTTTTAAAATGTAGTCTCAAATTCATTTATAAAAGAGATTGGTCATTAGTAATGTTGTACAAGGACCTTAGCTATGCAATTGTTTAAATACATCATTCATTCAAACTTGGAAGCTTAATGTTTATGTGATTCATTTTCTTTTGTACATATAAGACATGACCCATATTTTCAAAGACCATTCCTCTATTTCTTGCTTTTGAAAATAAATCCACTCACAATCTAGCTTTCAAATATCCCAGATACAATTTTGTGAGACTCTTTTTATTATATAATTTCCCACTGGTCTTTATAAGAAACATTATTTACCTCCTTTTCTCCATAAACTATGTTCTCAATGCATCCTACCCTATCGATGAAAAACGTTTTCTTTATATATTCTTAGTCTTTTCTGTGCTTTTCATTATCTATTCTGGTTTAGGACTGTGTCTTTAAAATTTTTAAACAGTTATTTAAGGGAAAAAAGTGCCCAACTGGAAGTGAATAAAATGCACAACAAAGATTAGCTGGGAAGTGTTCAATGTGCCTTGTTTGCCTTGCTTTCTTCAGAAGCCACTCCTGTCAGTGGTCAGTTATAATAAAGGAAGAACAAAGTTCCTTGATGTGTACTGAAAAAAAGCTGCCTGCAGTTCCTTTCAATTGCTCTGTTGCCCAGGCAGGCCGGCCTCCAGCCAGAAGCCAGCAGGCAAAATTTAACAGCCACGCTTCAAAATGTTAGTAGCAGCTATCAATGCATCCATAACTCTTAGCCCTCTAGATATGGGGTCATCTTTCAATACTACCCCACTGTCATATACAACATTTGTCTTGTCCCACATTCAACTGATTGTGTCAAACTATGGAGTGACTATATAATACACATATACAATAGCACAATGAAAGCAATAATCTCCAACCCAGTTTCTTTCAGTTTCTTTATTTATTTGAGTGCTATTACAAAGTTTCCTGCAGTAAGGAGAAGCTGGGGAGCCTGTGACATGTTCCAGCCTTGCAGTGGATCTCAGAAGAGTTGAAGCTCCGGAGGGCTGAAGTGTAGAATGCAGTTGCTTTGGAGTTGTGCAAGAGTCCAGCTTTTCCATTATTTTGATAATCAATTTTGTTTTCCTAAATTCTGGTAGTCACTACTTATATTATGTAGAATCAGTTTTCTTTTTTACTTAAAAAGTGTATTATGCTAATAAAAGTATATTATGCACTATCGTTAGAAAAATAATAGGTTATATAAACAGCCATTTATTCACCTTGATTTTTAAGGACTAGTGATTCTTTGATCAAAATGAATCCTATAGGCAAGAGTACATTGTAATTTGCTGTATTTTATCCATGTATAAAAACCTTCAGGAAAATAAAAGTTGGCTCTGGAGAATGATTGCATTTTTCTTTTGAATCTACACCTGCCATAAGGAGTGAAATGTCAAGTCAATAGAGAACATTTAATTATTTAGTCACTGAAAAGGTTGACGAGGCATTTAGATACAAGCTTGAATGACTAGATAAAATAATGTTGAGAAGTACTGCACTCAATTCAGAAATATTACATAACGTAGAGATTTAGTATGCTAAACAATAGAAACAATTTAAAAGGTGTGATACAAACACTCTTGTAATAAAGATTTATGTGAAGCTAGTTAATTTTTTTAGACAATTATTTAAATTTGTGATATGATATTGCAGTGTTTCTGAGCAATAGAGCCCACTTTTGCCATGTCGACATGATGAGAAAAATGACAAAGAAAGGCGTGAGTTTCAGGAGAGCAGTGTTCTTTTCAGCAATCAGAAGAAATACTCTGTGCAAGAATATATGCCCAGTATGTGTTTAATATGAAAATGACCATGGAAACGCAAATTGCATGGGGAGGGAGGAAAGGATCTGAACCGAGGTATAACAAATAATTTGTAATTTTTATACATCATAGAGCAGAGAAAGAGTCACTAAAAGCAGAGTTAGTCTCGTTCACAGTATGTTAAAAAAGAAAATGAATCTTGTAAAAATCTTTGCAAAAGTCAATTCTCTTTCCACAGTCATACAATGGTCTTTATAACAGAGCTGCAAAGTACGCGGGGTTTTCAGCCACACTGTAATATTTTTATAGCCCCGCAGTCACCATCTATTCCATATACACAAACATCCGCGTACCCAGAAAATAATTGTGGATAATTCAATGTTCAGATTCGATAATGGATGCTCAAATAAATATGAGAATTCCAAGCAAATTTGTGCAAATGAAAAAAGATTTCCTCTGACATAATGGCATGGTGCAAGGCTGTGTGTAATGAGCTGTAATTTGTCTGGAAGAGCATTTTAAAGGGGTTGAGCCATCCACTGGAAGGCCAGCAGCCGCTCCAAGTCTTGCCGCACTGAGCCGGCCTGCCTCGTCTCAGAGGAAATTACACCACAAGCAGGCCAAATTTCTGACAACTTCCATAAATTATTTCAGATTTTCATATTTCAAATTTCATCTGCATTCATCATGTGAGTTTGACTGGGGAAAAATGTCTAGGAGGAGCTCTGCTAGCATTCAATGCAGCAGTCCCAGGAGCCTGCCCTGGGACTGGATAATTTAATTTCGTTTTGATTAGATTATTCTTGCTGCAGTCTACTGCCAATCTGAAGTATTGTGCCTTCTCTTCTACTTAACCTTCCTGCCCCATGCCTGCTCCAGCCTGCATGCAGCTCTCTGTATTGCAGAATATATTTGAACAATCAAAGTTAGGAGTTATTATTTTGCTTTCCATTGTCCATCCTTATAAAAGCACACATCTTTCACTGGGCTCCCTCTTCCCAGAAATCGGATTACTTCTTTTTTTTATTTTGTAATATTGTTTACCATTTTCAGTGGAAAGTGCCCTGTAATTTAGGTGGAAAATCTAAAATCATTACTAAATCTCAGGATGATGCAATAGACCATAAATGAGGATCATCTTTAAAACAACTATAATCATCACTAGGCGATACACAAGAGACTGAAAACAGGTAAATAATGAATACACCCATCCATTAAACTAAAAATCTATCGTAAACCATACTTATTTTTCAACCCTTTACCTAATGGTCAATGAAGAAACCCCTCTGTAATCGGTCTTCAAAAGCAGGACATTAGAGATTCAGAATACGGACTCTTGTAAACATGCAAAAGCATAAACATGATTAACTTATGAAAAATACTGGCACACTAGCAAAATAATCTGGGAAACAGACTTAGTAAGGTTTTTAAAAATTCTCTAAAATTAAATTTGACTACATGTAATCACGATTAACAGTAAATATGGACTATGGGTACCTCAAAATGCATAATCACAATTCCCCCTATTTTTAGAAAATGACTATTTATGTGAGATTCAATAACCAAGGAACACCAAAAGTGTTTGTTGCAACACCAAAATTGTTTGTCGCTTACTAAGTTAAGGCAGGATTATTAGAAACATAGATAAATAAACAAAGCTAATGTTGTTCTTTAAGTAATATCTATCACTTCCTCTTTATTGAGTTATTTCTTTAAACAATATAAGTTTTTTTGATGCTATGTGTCTGAACTGAGGACTTTAGGTTCTTTATTGTTCTCCATTTTGATGAAAAAAATTGAATTGGGGTCTGTTATATTGAATTTTGTTCAGTAAATATACTGAAATCATATTTTTGTTAGAAACTATCAATAAATCCAGTATAAGAAAAGTAATAAGATACAAATATGAACAGGACCTTTGCAAAGGAAATATTACAAAGAGAGTGAGCCCGGAAAATATATTAGGGAATGTGTTTTTTCCCTTGTGCTAGGAGAAAATACAGAAAGAAGGGCATGAAACTGTGTTATTTTTAATACAGATTTCGTGCTTGAAATAAAAACAATTCTAACCACTATATCATGTGGTTCAATAAATTCATTTTTCCAGCATTGAAGTTAAAAAAATACATTGGGAACAAACCTAAATCTGTTTTTCCTACATCAAGGTAACTTACGAAGTAGACATCACACTTGTTAAATAATTGACTTCCCAGATTACGAAAATTCTGAACTTTTTTGCTGTCCGTGTTCTAATAGGGGGTATATAACAGTATCAATTCTTTCTTAAAATTAATTTCAATCGCATATGTGGCTAAATCATCTATATTCAGAGCTCCATTATATTCTATCAGTAATATCCTAGGAAAAAAGGTGTAAGGACTTAACAAAACCTAATTTATTATGGCTATATCTTCTGATGCAATAGATGGTATTTATTCCCTCTAGTTTTGGGGATGTTGGGGGTCAAGAGAAAAAAATGAACACAAATGTAATTTTACCCCCACTTGTTTAATTGAGTTAATACTGTAGAAAAGGAATGACATTGCAAACTAAACTGACTTGAGGCAACTTCATTCTGTCTTCACAGAATTTACTTAGTCATAATTTACTTAGTAACCCCTTGCTCTCTCATATGAAGTCAGATACTGGCCGTTGGTCACTCAGGGTGCTAAAAGCTTCCATGGTGTCTTCACTTTTATATGTCATCATGGAAACAAGCACCTTAAATCCAGAAAACTTTAATGGCATTCCCTATTAGTTTAGACCTTTGAACTGTTACACATACACTTGGATATTAGTGGCAGTTGTTAAAAAAGTTTCCAATAAATAAACGTGAAAAGAAAAAAAATTGTAATTCAGTATTTGCAGCTTGTCTTAAGGTTCTAAAACTTGTTCTAATAAAATTAAATGTGTGTACTTTTAAAGTCCTATCTAATCACTCTCTTGAAAATCTCTGTGACTTAATGTTGGAACCACTGTGCCATTTGGCAGGGAGGACTGGCAATTAAGCTGTATGTACCCAGTATTCAAATTTGAGAATGTCACTTTATTACTTTGATTTTTAATTATGGACCATGTCAGCAGAAAGACTTCCATTGAGTACAGTAAAAATAAAAAAAACAAAAAAACAAAACCTTCTTTCCTGGAAATGGCAGTCAATGGAGAGAAAAGCAGCATTCCTAGAAATGTATAATTTATGATTGAAGCTAGAGACTCCTGTGGGCTATCACAAAGGTAGTTTTAAACAAGGATGGAGACTCGTGGGAGTATTCATATGGCTGAGTGCCTTTGGCAGTAGAGTTTTGGTTCTGATGATGAGGAGGGAGTACCATAATCACTTTAAACTTTGTAAGCTGAGCGGTGGAAAAATGCAATTAATTATAGTCTACCCTGTAGAAGGGATAACATCTTTTTAATAGAGCAAGAATTTTGTTGCTGTTAAGAAGAAAACTTAAAGCCTTGCTGTGATAGGCCATATTTCCAAATCTGAATTCTTAACTTTAAATCTCCCGCCACCCCCAACCCCTCCATGATGACCCAATTTATATTATATGCTATGGAGTTGTGCTCTTGGGGGTCATTTTTATAAAATATAGTGGGAATAGTGCCCCCTAGTGTTGTGGAACTCAGAGACTTCTGTGAAAGCCATTGTTGAATGGTCTCTGTTACAGTGTTTCTTTAGAGTAGAGACCACAGAAATGGTAAGAGAGAAAAAAACCATCGGGTTCCATTTCTTTCCCCTCTAGGGCAGCACCCTGGCTTTTTCCCCGCTCCATGTGGATTTTTCCAACCCACTATGGAGAAGTACTTATTACCGGTCTGGATCTGCCTAAATGAAGGAGAATGGGACCCTAGCCTGGCTGCATCTTGAGGTTGTCTCTCATTCTGACCCCTATCATATAGTTGGAGAACTTTAGATTTGCTAAATCAGACAGGCATCTCTCCACATATCTGAGTGGTGATGCTGCATTAGAGATGAGACCGAGAGGCCAAATGGACCCAAATGTATCCTCTCAAGGTGTCTGTTTTTGAGTCAAACAGAGGCTTTTTTTTTTTTTTACCCTCAGAGAGACATATTCAGTCCAGAAAAATCTGGTTACTATCATGGAGCTTTGGATTACTGGTAAAATCAGTTCATTATTGGGAAAGATTAGGAAATGTAACAACTGGCTTAAAACCCAGATCCAGTATGTTTAAACTTGTAGTTGAGAAAAGAGGACATAGGGCAAAAAGCATAGAAGGCAGATCAGAAGAATCAGACTTCTTGGGTTTCACTCTCCTCATCTGTAAAATGGAGTGACTGGGGTTATGTCTTGAGTTACAAAATGTGTTGAAAGTAATTGGAAATGAATAATAGTCAAAGTATAGAAGTTTGTGAACTTTAATTTTATCCGAGAAATAAATTAGAAAAAATTTGCATTCTGGTACTCTCAGTTATGCTTGCTTGAGTGGGGGACACAATGGTGAGTTATAGTCAATGACCTGGAGATGGAAGTGTGTCAGTCCTCAGAGTATCATCCACTGAGAATGCGGCAGTGTGAATAGAGTTGATCACTGCTGAAACAGGAGATCTATAAGGAAGCTTCCATCTGTGACAATCAGTGGGTGTGGGTCAGTTCCTAGACACACCTGTATATCAGGTAAGTTCATCTTTGGCATTTCCCTGCTCTTTGTCTTTTTGGCATTCCATCTGCCCTTTCCACATATATGCATGGTATCTCTTCTGTCTTTACCCTCAGCTCTCACCTTGCCCCCGCCTCTTTATTTCCTCAAAATGAAATCGATCTATTCCATGTGGTCTACTCCTGCCCAGTTTTGTAAGGTGTAGCTCGTGTAAACTTGGTGATGCTCAGGATTATTTTGGATAGCACCCGCACAAATATTTGAAATGTAATAGTTAAGTATTCATTTTAAATTGTATTAGACATATCATTTTCACATCACAGTTGTGATTCTGGAATATTTTTGCTTAGGGCTATGCTAAAAATATACATTTTCTCAATAAGTCGATTTAAATAGAATATTGAGTATATAATAGTAAAATAATACCACAGTATAGAAGATATCATAAAGTACATCAAGGACTGAAATTGGGAAGCTTTGGATATATTAATTTCTGCTAAAGAAATAGAAAATCATTTAGTGAGCTTTACTCCCACTCCAAGTAGCAGAAAATTACAAAACAACAGTGGCCTTAAGTGATTGAAATGGAGGCGCTCTGCTATGGAGACTTCTATGATATTATAGTTATTCTATTTATTTGTGTGTGATAATTCCAGTGTTGCTATCTGTTGCTTCTGCTAGCTCTTGCTTATGGTGCCTTAGTTTCTTGTGTGTTCTGTGATTTGTTTATTTGTTAATTAATTAAATTAACTAATTAATTTTTTTACCTTGAGATTTTTTTTTTTTTAATTAATTTTATTGGGGTGACAATTGTTAGTAAATTTACATAGATTTCAGGTGTACAATTCTGTATTACATCGTCTATAAATCCCATTGTGTGTTCACCACCCAGAGTCAGTTCTCCTTCCATCACCATATATTTGATCCCCTTTACCCTCATCACCCACCCCCCACCCCCTTACCCTCTGGTAACCACTAAATTATTGTCTGTGTCTATGAGTTTTTGTTTCTCATTTGTTTGTCTTGTTCTTTTTGGTTTATATACCACATATCAGTGAAATCATAGGGTTCTCTGCTTTTTCTGTCTGACTTATTTCACTTAGCATTATTCTCTCGAGATCCATCCATGTTGTCACAAATGCTCCTATATCATCTTTCCTTAACGCCGAATAGTATTCCATTGTGTATATGTACCACAACTTCTTTATCCATTCATCTATCGAAGGACATTTTGGTTGTTTCCATGTCTTGGCCACCGTAAACAAAGCTGCAATGAACATTGGAGTACACGTGTCTCTGTAGAGAAATGCTTTTATATTTTTGGGGTAGATACCCAGGAGAGCGATTGCTGGGTCATATGGTAATTCTATTCGTAATTTCTTGAGGAACCTCCACACTGCCTTCCATAGCGGCTGCACCAGTCTGCATTCCCACCAACAGTGTATGAGAGTTCCTTTTTCTCCACAGCCTCTCCAACACTTGTTACTATTTGTTTTGTTGATGAAAGCCATTCTGACTGGGGTGAGGTGATATCTCATTGTGGTTTTCATTTGCATTTCTCTGATGATTAGCGATGTTGAGCATTTTTTCATATGTCTATTTGCCATTTGTATATCCTCTTTGGAGAAATGTCTCTTCAGGTCCTCTGTCCATTTTTCAATTGGGTTGTTTGTTTTTTTGTTGTTGAGTTTCATGAGTTCCTTGTATATTTTGGATATTAGCCCCTTATCAGAGGAACTGTTTGCGAAAATCTTCTCCCATTCAGTTGGTTGCCTCATTATTTTGTCAATAGTTTCTTTTGCTGTGCAGAAGCTTTTCAGTTTCATATAATCCCATTTGTTTATTTTAGTTTTTACTTCCATTGCCTTTGGAGTCAAATTCATAAAATGCTCTTTGAACCCAAGGTCCATAAGTTTAGTACCTATGTTTTCTTCAATGCAGTTTATTGTGTCAGGTCTTATGCTTAAGTCTTTGATCCATTTTGAATTAATTTTGGTACATGGTGACAGATAGCAGTCCAGTTTCATTCTTTTGCACGTGGCTATCCAATTCTGCCAGCACCATTTATTGAAGAGGCTGTCTTTTCTCCATTGTATGTTTTTAGCTTCTTTGTCAAAAATTATCTGTCCATATTTATGTGGTTTTATTTCTGGGTTCTCAATTCTATTCCATTGGTCTATGAGTCTGTTTTTCCGCCAATACCAAGCTGTTTTGATTATTGTCGCCCTGTAGTACAAGCAAAAATCAGGGAGTGTGATACCTCCAGTATTGTTCTTTTTTTTTAATATTGCTTTGGCTATTCGGGGTCTTTTGTGGTTCCAAACAAATCTGATGATTTTTTGTTCTATTTCTTTAAAAAATGCCATTGAGATTTTAATGGGGATTGCATTAAATCTGTATATGGCTTTGGGTAATATGGCCATTTTAACGATGTTGATTCTTCCAATCCATGAGCACGGAATGTCTTTCCATTTCTTTGTGTCTTCTTCAATTTCTTTCAAAAATGTCTTATAGTTTTCAGCATATAAATCCTTCACATCCTTGGTTAAGTTTATTCCTAGGTATTTTATTCTTTTTGCTGCAATTGCAAAAGGAATTGTTTTTTCTATCTCTTTTTCTGAGATTTCATTGTTGGTATATAGGAAAGCAATGGACTTTTGTACGTTGATTTTGTAGCCAGCAACTTTACTATATTCATTGATTGTTTCTAGTAGCTTTTTGGTGGAGTCTTTAGGGTTTTCTATGTATAGCATCATGTCATCTGCAAAGAGTGACAATTTAACTTCTTCATTCCCAATTTGGATGCCTTTTATTTCTTTCTCTTGCCTGATAGCTCTGGCGAGGACTTCCAACACTATGTTGAAAAGCAGAGGTGATAGGGGACAACCTTGTCGTGTTCCTGAACGTAGAGCAAAGGGCTTCAGCTTTTCACCATTAATTATGAGGTTAGCTGAGGGCTTGTCGTATATGGCCTTTATTATGTTGAGGTATTTTCCTTCTATACCAATTTTAGTAAGTGTTTTAATCATAAATGGATGTTGTATCTTATCAAATGC
This sequence comes from Rhinolophus hipposideros, assembly GCF_964194185.1. Classification (NCBI taxonomy): domain Eukaryota; kingdom Metazoa; phylum Chordata; class Mammalia; order Chiroptera; family Rhinolophidae; genus Rhinolophus; species Rhinolophus hipposideros. The sequence goes on from NC_138047.1 coordinate 35,519,780, forward strand.
TTTTTCTGCATCAATTGATAGAATCATATGGTTTTTGTCCTTTATTTTGTTTATGTGATGTATCACATTGATGGATTTGCGAATGTTGAACCATCCTTGTGCCCCGGGGATGAACCCCACTTGGTCGTGATGAATAATCTTTTTAATGCATTGTTGAATTCGATTTGCTAGAATTTTGTTTAGGATTTTAGCATCTGTATTCATCAGAGATATAGGTCTGTAGTTTTCTTTTTTTGTGTTGTCCTTACCAGGTTTTGGTATCAGGGTAATGTTGGCCTCATAAAATGAGTTAGGGAGTACTGACTCTTCTTCAATTTTTTGGAAGAGTTTGAGCAGGATTGGTATTAGATCCTCTTTGAAGGTTTGGTAGAATTCACTGGTGAAGCCATCTGGTCCAGGAGTTTTGCTTTTGGGAAGGTTTTTGATGACTGATTCAATTTCGTTACTGGTGATCGGCCTGTTTAGATTTTCCACTTCTTCTTGGTTCAGCCTTGGAAGGCTATATGTTTCTAAGAACTTGTCCATTTCTTCTAAGTTATTAAATTTGGTGGCATATAGTCCTTCATAGTATTCTTGGATAATCCTTTGTATTTCTGTGGTGTCTGTGATAACTTCCCCTTTTTCATTTCTGATTTTGTTAATTAGTGTCTTCTCTCTTTTTATCTTAGTGAGTCTAGCCAAGGGTTTGTCGATTTTGTTAATCTTTTCAAAGAACCAGCTTTTTGTCACATTAATTTTTTCTATTGTCTTTTTGTTCTCTATTTCATTTAGTTCTGCTCTGATTTTTGTTATTTCCTTTCTTCTGCTGACCTTGGGTTTCGCTTGTTCTTCTTTTTCTAGTTTTTTAAGGTGTAACATGAGGTTATTTATTTGGGATTTTTCTTGTTTCTTGAGATAGGCCTGTAATGATATAAATTTCCCTCTTAAAATTGCTTTCGCGGCATCCCAAAAATTTTGGTAGGATGTATTTTCATTGTCATTTGTTTCTATGTATCTTTTGAGCTCTCCTCTAATTTCTTCTTTGACCCAGTCGTTCTTTAAAAGTATGTTGTTTAATCTCCATGTATTTGTGTTTTTTCCTGCTTTCTTTTTGCAGTTGATATCCAATTTCAAAGCTTTGTGATCAGAGAATATGCTTGGTATGATTTCAATCTTCTTAAATTTGCTGAGGCTGATTTTGTGTCCCAATATATGGTCTATCCTTGAGAATGTTCCATGTACACTAGAAAAGAATGTATAGTCTGATGCTTTAGGATGAAGTGCTCTATATATGTCAATTATGTCCAATTCATCTAATGTGTCATTTAGGGCTGCGATTTCGTTATTTATCTTCTGTTTGGATGATCTATCCATAGCTGTCAATGATGTATTTAAGTCCCCTAGTATAATTGTGTTTTGGTCAATTTCTCCCTTTAGTTCTGTTAGTAGTTGCTTGGTATATTTCGGTGCTCCCTGATTGGGGGCATAAATATTGATGACTGTTATGTCTTCTTGTTGTATAGTCCCCTTTACCATTATGAAATGTCCATCTTTGTCTCTTGTTATCTTTTTCACCCTGAAGTCTGTTTCATCGGAAATCATTATGGCTACACCTGATTTTTTCTGGGTACCATTTGCTTGAAGTGTCAATTTCCACCCTTTCACTTTGAGTCTATGCTTGTCCTTGTAGCTGAGATGTGTCTCTTGTAGGCAGCATATGGTTGGGTTTAGTTTTTTGATCCAATCTGCTACTCTGTGTCTCTTTATTGGTGAGTTCAGTCCATTTACATTTAGGGTGATTATTGATATGTGAGGATTTCCTGTCATTCTGTCTTTAGTTTTCTGGTAAGGCTGTGTCTCCATTGTTTCTTTGCCTTTTTGTTGTTGTCTGTTATTTCTGTGTGGTAGTATTCTATGATGTTTCCCTCTGTTTCTTCTTTTATTACAGTATATATTTCAGATTTGGATGTTTTTTGAGTGGTTACCCTTGAGTTTATGTAAAAGAAAGTTTGATATTTAGAGTATTCCAGTTTCTTCAGTCCGCTTACTTTCTCTATTCCCATATTCCAGTTCAGGCCTTTACGCTCCCCCTTTTTATGTTTTGGTTGCCACAAGTTGTCCCTGTTGATGGTGGTCTAATAGCCTCCTTTAGTATTTCTTGTAGTGCAGGTCGTGTATTAGAAAATTCCCTCAGCTTCTGGATGTCTGGAAAGGTCTTTATTCCTCCTTCATATCTAAAGGAGATCTTTGCTGGATATATTATTCTTGGCTCATGATTTCTCTCTTTCAATAGTTTGAATATTTGGTTCCATTCCCTCCTAGCTTGTAGAGTTTCTGCTGAAAAATCTGATGATAATCTAATGGGCTTTCCTTTGTAAGTTACCGTCTTCTTTTCCCTGGCTGCCTTGAGGATTCTTTCTTTATCATTGATTTTAGACAGCTTCAATACAATGTGCCTTGGTGAAGGCCTGTTGGGATTGAGGTAATTAGGTGTTCTATTTGCTTCTTGGATTCGAGGATCCAGTTCTGTCCACAAGTTTGGGAAGTTCTCATCGACGATTTGTTTGAATATATTCTCTGTTCCCTTCCCTCTTTCTTCTCCTTCTGGTATGCCCATTATTCTTATATTGCTCTTTCTGATGGAGTCAGAAAGTTCTTGTAGAGTTCTTTCATTTCTTTTAAGTCTCAAGTCTCTTTCTTCTTCCCTCTGTGTAAATTCCAGGTTCCTATCTTCGATGTCACTGATTCTTTCCTCCATCTGGTCAACTCTACTACCTAAGCTGGATATTTTATTGTTAATTTCTTCTATTGAGTTCTTAATCTCCAGAAATTCTATTTGGTTCTTTTTCAAGATTTCAATCTCTTTTGTAAAATGCTCATGGTGTTCTTTGATTGTGTTTCTGAGTTCATTAAACTGCCTTTCTGTGTTTTCTTGCATCTCGTTCAGTTTTTTCAGAATTGCGATCTTGAATTCTCTGTCATTTAAATCACAAAGGTCCATATCTCTAAGTTCCTTTTCTGGAGACTTTTCACTTTCTTTCTGAGGTATCTTGTTGCCTTGGTTATTCATGGCAATCACTGATTTACTATTTCTCTTCCTAGACATCTACAGGAGTGTCTTCTGCAACAGGTTGATAGGTATGCGAAGAGCTTTTGGAGTTCCAAAGCTCTTTCTGCACCAGATTCAGAGCCCGTTTATTTCAGCAGTTCTGTTTACTCCTGCAGGGATCCGCCCAGATAGGTGGGGCCAGGGGCGGGGTGAGTTGTGTGAGGTGGCCCAGAGCAATGGCGGCGACCACCACCACAGCCAGTCCTGCTTCCACAGCTCCCTCCCCTTTGCCGGAACTAGTTGAGCTGCGAATCTGTGTCTGCGGTCCACAGTTCTCAGAGCAGCAAATATTCTGTCCTTTGATCCGACACTGCTACTTTATCGCTTCTAGCACGGGGCAGGTGGGGGCGGGGCGAGCTCTGGGAGGGTAGGGAGGGGGCGGCTAGCCTCCGTGCCTAGGGCTTCCGTTCTCCGCTCGGCAGTGAGGGCTTAAACCACCGATTTCAGCCCTCTTCCCTCAGTCTTTGCTCCGAGGTCTGCCGTGAGCGAGCGTTGGGTTCAGCGGTTTTGTATGCTGCCCCCTCAGCCCTGCGGGCCGTGAGCGGAGCCCTAGCAGTCCGAGTCCTTCCCTCTCCCGCAGCGGCGGTAGTTCCGGGAGCAGCGGGCTCCGAGCACTGAGCTAGGTCTGTGTCCTGTGTCCTGCGCCCGCGCGGCTCCGTCTCCGCACTTCTCCTCTCCCTCCTCCCCCGCTCGCGCGATTCACCCACCTGGAGGTGAATTCAGTAGTCGGCCTCTTCGTCTTGCCTGTCTGCTGTGCAAGGAGTCCTTTGTGGAGTTATTGTTGTCCGATTCGTTGTAAATTCCAGGGGAGCGTTACAGAGGCTCACCTCACGCCGCCATTTTTTTCAGTATCTCCCTACCTTGAGATTTTACTTCTGGTAATTCTTGGGGAATTTCTTTGAGGTATGGTTTGAAGGATTATTTTTTTTCCTTCTCCCCCTACCTTTTTCTAGTTTCCTTGGGTGAACGACCCATTCAGAAATACTTTAAACTGAATTCTTGGCTTAAGGTTTTTAAGACCTCCAAGATATTACGAATTTGGGCTACAAACATTTGTGAGGGCCAGCTTTTGGTTATAAATTATCAGGGGGATTCCTTCCTTCCTTTCTCCACTCAGCACCATAGTTCAAGAAAGGCAGTTTATCTTGCTGCCTCTTTGAGAATAAGTTTATTTCTGGTTCATTCTCACTTGGGAACTTCGTCTCTCATCACCATATCTCTTCAGGTCATAAAATTTCCAACCCCAAATTATGGGGGCTCAGCAAATGCTTCATGGTGGAGGTTGACTCTAGGGCTCTAAGTAATTTTCTTGATTCCTGATTTGCTAATTAATTTTGAGCCTCTGACTATTCCTTAGTTATTTTACTTACTTATTGATACATTAAAAAAATTTTAAAAATACTCTATAAAAGAACTCAGGCAGATGGTTGAGGGAATGTAAATTGGTATAACCACTTTGGAAAACCGTTGGCAGCATGTACTAAGGCTAAACCTATGTACATCTTATGTATGACCCAATAATTATATTCTTGGCTGTATAACCAACAGAAATACATATACAAATTCTCCAAAAGATAGTTGTAAGAGTATTCATAGCAACCTATTCACAATGGCCTTGAAGCTAGGAACTACACAAATCCCCATCACTAAGAGAATGGCAAAATAAATTGTGACATATTTACACTAATATACAGAGTTTGGGAATGAACAAGCTATAGTTACATGCAATAATATGTATGTATCTCATAACAAAACAAAATAATTCTGACAAATAAGAGAACATCCTATTTGTTTTCATTTATATAAATTTCAAAATTAGCAAACTAATCTATTCTGTTAGAAGTCAGGGTAGTGATTGCTCTTGGAGGTTTAATAACAGGAAGGAAGCACAAGAGCAGCATCTGTGCTGCTAATTTGTTATTTCTTATTCTGGGTACTGGTTACACAGGTCTGTTTAGTTTGTGAAAAATCATTGAGCTGTATACCTAAGATATCTGCATTTTTGTGATTATATACTTTTTAAGAAAAGGAAAAAACACTTTATACATAATTTTGAATTCTGTCTACTGAAAATAGTGGTCAGAATAAGTTGTTTGCCATATTGCAGGAATTGTAAGGATACAGTGTTTGTTTGGCTTGCCATTATATCTCCAGCATCTAGCACAGTACTTTGCTCATAGTAATGGCTTAATAGATATTTGCAGAAACCGTACATTTAGAATTTGAATTTTTTAAACCTGCAATTACCAGTTGACCGGGTTTCCTCAATTAAAAACAAAAAAGACAGGAAATAACTGGTATATATCCTAGAAATACAATTGTCTTATTCTAAAACATGTAGACTGAACAGATCATACTACTTTATTCACTCTCAGAAAATCATGGGATAAGTAAAGCAGTCTCAAACGGTTTCTCAGTTTAAAAGAGAATAGAATGCTCCTAAATTTGGGTATGGAAAAAAATTCTTAAGTAAGTTCTTTTTATTTTGGATGTTTTGCCCTTTGAGATGTTAATTCCTTGAACAAAAAGTAAAAGTAATTTCCCTAATGGGAAGAAACAGAAAAAAAAAATTCTTTAGAAAAGTTCAAATTATATTTAAACATGAAGGACATTTTATTTGAAGAAGTTAAAGCTTACAACAGAAAAATAGTATAGCTCTACAAGGAAACCTCAGCAAGCAGCTGAGTGACTTTGACCAAGCCTTCTATCCTCTCTGTTGCCAGTTCTCTCCTTTGGAAAACAAGAAACAAGTACTAGATTTCTTTCAAAATTAAACTTCTATAATTGTGCAATTTCATCTATTTGTAGGAAAAATAGGCTTGAATTACTTTAAATATATGAATTATAAATCATTAAAAATGAAAAGTGGTTTTGTTTGCTTCAAAGTAATAAAATACAGAGGAGAAGTTCCAAGATGGAAGAAAAGGTAAATGCTATAGGCCTGCCGCCTCCCAGGATCACATAAAAATACAGCTAAATCATGGAACAATTAACCTTGTGAATCATCTGAAGACTAGCTGAACTGAAACTTCATAACTAAAGATATAAAGAAGAGGCCACATCAAGACTGGCAGGAGGGGCAGAGACATGAAATAGACTGACCCCAAACCCACAGATAGTGGTTGAACACTGGAAGGGACACCTTGGGGGTGGAGATCCCACTGAAAGAGTGAGGGGTCCCAGCCCCACAGCGGGCTCCCCAGCCCAGGGTTCTGTGCCAGGAAGAGAAGTCCCCACAACATCTGGTTGTGAAAATCAGTGTGGATTCCCTCCTGGTGAGATGGAACGTGGCTGGAAAACCCAGACATCCTCTTAAAGCATTTGCGCACATATTCACTCGCTTGCAAGCACTCACCCTGGGCTCCAGTGGAGGGATGGCAACTGGAGAGGTGCCAGAGACATACCGAGAAAGACTGAGTTGTGTGGCTTCAGAGTGAAGGCTTGAGGGATAGTTACCATTAACCCTGTGTCAAGTCCGGCACCTATAGGAGGGTGCCATCATTCCTGTGTTGACCCCTTCCTCACAGAACCAAATCTGTGACCATATTGGTCTGGTAAAATCCACGTGTGCACCACCTTGGTGACTCTCTGAGACCCCCCACCATGCCCAGCTAGTGCTGCATGACCAAATATAGCTAAATTACCAAATCACTCTCAGCGCCCAGGCAGCCAGCCCTGCCTCACAAGCTGTGAAAACCTTTTACAGCGGTGGACTCGTTTCCCACAGTGGCCTGGGAAACTTTTGCTGGTGAGTGGTTAGCCCCAGCTCATGCTGCAGCCTTTCTTCAGCAACTATTGGGGTTCTGTGGGCCTGAGGTAAATGACAGCTGGCTGTGGTGTTCTCTGGGTGTTTTGCAGAAAGGCACAGACTCAGCACTGGTGCAAGAATTGAATCTGTATTAACTTTGTAAAATCCACCACTACTCCCCATGACTCCATGGAACCCCACCCCACCCAGCTCCGGCATCATCACCAGGGACACTGTCAACACAGGGTCGACTAGCCTAGCTTGCACATCTAAGGTAGCTTTTTCAGTGGCTAAGCCTTACAGGTAACTGGCAACAGGCCTAAGGGGGCCTTTTGCTAAGCAGCCCCACTCCCAATACTGGTGGCAAACAGCCTCAGTTCACATTGAGGCCACCAGCACATGCCTCCAGGTCTAGCACAGACTGCAACCAACTACATATAACTTTGTAGCTCCTACCAGTAGCCCTGGGCCAGTCACAGGCAAAGCTGAAATTGGCTTGCGTGGGAATCCCTCCCAACAGGCACCAGAAAACAACACACCCAAAGGCTGATCTCAGACCACATGAGAGCACTACCCGGTTAGCCCTACTAGTGGCACACACAAAGGGTGGTCTTAACAGGCACAAGAGCCCACTGGGGTGAATCCCCCTATGAGGAGTCAGCCCCCACACAGCAGCTCATCTGCTGTGGGTACAGCCATTCCTCACAGACAGTCAGCCTGAGGGTCAGTACCATGTACTGACATGCCCAAGCAATCAAAGTTCAACTACAACAGGAGAATACAAACAACACACACAAGGAACACTCACACACAGGTAATCAGGCAGGCTGCACCACTGGACCACACAGGACACCTACTACATAAGGCCACTCAATAAGGACTGAGAGACGCAGGATATCTACCTGACACATAGAAGCAAACACAGAGAGGCAGCCAGAATGAAGAAATAAACAAACATATTCCAAATAAAATAACATGAGAAAACTCCAGAAAAAGAAGTAAATGAAATGGAGGCAACCAACCTGTCAGAGACAGAATTTAAATTACTGGTTATAAGAATGCATGAGGAACTTAGTGAGAATTTCAACAAAGAGATAGTAAGCATAAAGAAGGACATAGAAACCATTAAAACAAACAAACAAACAAACCTAGTCAGAAATAAACAATACAATAAATAAAATGAAGAACACACTAGAAGGAATCATCTGCAGATTAGATGAAGCAGAGGATTGAATCAGTTATTTAGAACACAATGTAGTAGAAAACAACAACAAAAAGAATAATAATGATAATAGAAAAAAGATAGTTTAAGGGACCTTTGAAATAACATCAAGCATAGGAACATTCGCATCACAGGAGTACCAGAAGAAGAAGACAGGGAGCAAGGAATCAAGAACCTATTTAAAGAAATAATGACTGAACACTTCCCTAACTTGGTGAAAGAAATAGACATACAAGCCCAAGAAGTACAGAGAGTCCCAAACAAGGTGAATCCAAACAGGCCCACACCAAGACACATTATAGTTGAATGGTATAAGTTAAAGAGAATGGTAATAAAAATGGTAAAAGTTAAAACCAAAGAGAAAATCCAGAAGCAGCCAGAGAAAGACATTAGTTACTTCCAAGGGAGCTCCCATAAGACTATCAGCTGATTATTCAACAGAAATTTTGCAAGCTAGAAGGGAATGGCAGGAAATACTCAGAGTGATGAAAAACAAGGGCCTACAACCAAGACTACTCTGCCCAGCAAGGCTATCATTTGAAATTGAAGGAGAGATAAAGAGCTCCCCAGACAAGAAAAAGTTAAAGGGATTCATTACCACCAAGCCAGTATTACAAGAAATGTTAAAGGGACTTCTTTAAGAAGAAGGGGAAAACAAACAAACAAAAGATCAAAAATATGAATAATAAAATGGCAGTAACTATGTACCTATCAACAATCACTTTAAATGTAAATGGATTAAAAGACATAGGGTAGCTGAATGGATAAGAAAACAAGACCCTTGCATTTACTGTCTACAAGAGACCCACCTCAGATCAAAGAAACACATAGATTTAAAGGATGGAAAAGATATTTCACATAAATGAAAAAAAAAGCTGGGGTATCAATACTTACATTAGACAAAATAGACTTTAAAATAAAGACAAAAATGTGAGACAAAAAGGGACATTATATAATAACAAAATGATCAATCTAAGAGGACATTACCCTAGTAAACATTTCCACACCCAACATAGGAGCACCTAAATGTATAAAGCAAATATTGACTGACATAAAGGTAGAGATCAACAGTAACATAATCATAGTAGGGGATTTTAACACCCTATTGACACCAATGGATAGATCTTCCAGACAGAAAATCAACAAGGAAACAGCGGCCTTAAATGACACACTAGACCAGATGGATTTAATTGATATTTTTAGAGCATTTCAACCCAAAGCAGCAGAAAATTCATTGTTTTGAAGTGCACATGGAACTCTTTCCAAGATAGACCACATGTTAGACCACAAAACAAATCTCAGTAAATTTAAGAAGATTGAAATCATATCAAGCATCTTCTCTGACCACAATGGCATGAAACTAGAAATCAAGTACAAAAACAAAACAAAACTGAAAAACAAACAAAACGTGGAGGCTAAATAACATGCTACTAAACAATGAATGTGTCAACAATGAGAACAAGGAAAAGAATCAAACCATACCTTGAGACAAACAAAACTGAAAACACAATGACCACAAATCTATGGGACACAGTGAAAGCAGTCCTAAGAAGGAAATTCATAGCAATGCAGGCCTACCTCAAGAAATAAGAAAAATCTCAAATAAACAATCTAACTTTATAACTAAGGGAACTGAAAAAAGAACAGCAAACAAAGTCCAACGTGAGTAGAAGGACAGAAATAACAAAGATGAGAGCAGAAATAAATGCAATAGAGGCAAAAACAAACAAACAAAAAAGCTCAAAAGATCAATGAAACCAAGAGCTGTTTTTTTTGAAAAGACAAACAACATTGGTAAACCTTCACCAGACTCATCAAGAAAAAAAAGAGAGAGTATCCAAATAAATAAAATCAGAAATGAAAAAGAAGTGACAATGAAAACCACAGGAATACAAAAAATTTTAATAAAATACTATGAGCAATTGTATGCCAACAAACTGGATATTCTGGAAGAAATGGATAAGTTCCTAGAAGAATACAATCTTCCAAGGCTGAATCAAGAAGAAACAGAAAATTTGAATTGACCGATTACTACTAACAAAATTGAATCATTAATCTACAAATTCCCAAGAAACAAAAGTCCTGAACCAATGGCTTCACTAGTGAATTTCACCAAATATTCAAAGAAGAATTAACACCTATTCTCAAACTATTCCAAAATATTCAAGAAGAGGGGATGCTCATTCTACAAGGCAACCATTACCCTGATTCCAAAACCAAAGACATTACAAAAAAAGAAAACTATAGGCCAATATCCCTAATTAACATAGATGCAAAAAATCTTCAACAAAATATTAGCAAACTGAATTCAGCAATACATTAAAAATTCATAGACCACAATCAAGTGGGATTCATTCCTGGTATGCAAGGTTGGTTCAATATCTGCAAATCAATTAACGTGATACACCACATAAACAAAATGAAAGATAAAACTAATATAATCATATCAATAGATGCAGAAAAAGCATTTGACAAAATTCAACATCCAATTATGATAAAAACTCTCAGCAAAATGGGAATAGAGGGAACGTATTTTAACATAATGAAAGCCATATATGACAAACCCACAGCTAATACCATACTCAATGGGGAAAACTAAAAGCATTTTCAAGATGAGGAACAAGGCAAGGATGCCCACTTTCAATATTTTTATTCAACATAGTACTGGAAGTCGTAGGCAGTAAACTCTCAGACATTATTCTTAGTAATATTGTTACTGATATATCTCCTCCGGCAAGGGAAACAAAAGAAAAAATAAACAAGGGACTACATCAAACTAAAATATATTTTTCACAGTAAAGAAACCATCAACGAAAGCAAAAGACATCCTACCGAATGAGAGAAGACATTCACCAATGATATATTTGATAAGTGGTTAATGTCAAAAAATCATAAAAAACTCAAACAACTCAACACCAAAAAACAAATAATCCAATTAAAATATGGTCAGAGGATCTCAATAGACATTTCTCCAAAGAGGACATACAGATGGCCAATAGACAGGAAAAACTACTCACCACTCATCAGAGAAATGCAAATTAAAACCACAATGAGTTCTCTCTCCACACCTGTCAGAATGGCCATCATCAATAAATCAACAAACAAGTGTTGAAAAGGATATGGAGGAAATGGAACACTTGTACACTGTTGGTTTGATTGCAGATTGGTGTAGCCACTATGGAAGACACTATGGAGTTTCCTCAAAAAGTTAAAAGTAGAACTACCTTATGACCCAGCAATTCCACTCCTGAGTATTTACCCAAAGAAATCCATAACACTAATTTGAAAAGATACATGCACCCCTATAGTCATTACAGAGCTATTCACAATAACCAAGAAATGGAAACAACTGAAATACCCATCAATAGATGATTGGATAAACTGTGGTACATTTATACAACGGAGTAATGCAGTTTCAATTTTTGCACTGGTGCCCGCCCATGATCACTTGGCAAAAATACCCTGAGAACCCCACAGCCAGGCACTGCTTGCTTCAGGCCTGCAAGTTCTTGAGAGCCACCCCAGATAGGCTGCTGCGCAGGTTGTGGCTCACTGTCCACAACCAAAACTTCCCCACGCCACTGTGGGTTGTCTGCTGCTATAAAAGGCCTCTGCAGCTTGTGGGGTGCCCCTGGCTATGCAGTATTAGATGTGTGGGGTGGGAACCCAGAATGTCACCAAGCTGGTGCACATGTGCGGATTTTACCAGACCAATTAGGTCTCAGATTTGGCCCTGGGGGAAGGGTTCAACCTAGAAAAGATGGCTCCCTCCTGTAGGCTACATGTGAAGCAAGCTCCACACAGGGACAATGGCTGCTGTCTCTCCAGCCCTTGCTCTGAATCTACACAACTCAGTCTTACCCTGTATGTGTCTGGTGCTTCTTGAGTTGCTGCCTCTCCACTGAAGACCAGGTGAGTGCACGCAAGTGAGTCTGTGTGCAGGCCCTTTAAGATGACATCTGGGTTTCCAGTTGCCTTTGTCTCACCAGGATGGACAGACAGAATCCACACTGATTTTCACTGCCAGATGTTGTGGGGACACCTTTTCCCGGCACAGGACCCCTGGGCTGGGAAGCTGAGTGTGGGGCTGGGACCCCTCACTCTTCCACCCCCAAGGTGTCCCTCCCAGTGTTCAACCACTATTTGTGGGTTTGGGGTCAATCCCCTTTGCATCTCCATCTCTCCTACCAGTCGTGATGTGGCCTCTTCTTTATATCCTTAGTTATAAGGTTTCTGTTCAGCTAGTCTTCAGATCGTTCACGAAGTTCACTGTTCTATAATTTAGTTGTAATTTTGGTGTGATCCTGGGAGGCAATAGGTAGGCATAGTGTTTACCTAATCTTGGACCTTCTCCCCAAAAGTGACAGAACCTTAATTTGACATACGTGCACAATACCCTATTATTCAGAAATTTTATTGTAACTCATTTCAGTTTATACAATGGGTGCTAGTCCAACATGAAATAATTTGATCCTATGATTTCATAGGCTATTACATTGAGAAAAAAAATCTAGCATGTAGAAAAGAATCTGTCTTCTGCAAGACCAAGATTTGAGAGCACATGTGTAGTGTTTTCTTATTCATATTTAGCTATGTACCTAGCCCTGTGTGCCAAACTCTTTATTTATTTATTTAATGATTTTTTAAGAAGGGTGTAGCTCACAGTGGCCCATGTGGGGATTGAACCGGCAACCTTGGTGTTATCAGCACCACACTCTAACCAACTGAGCTAACCAGCCACCCCACACCAAACTCTTTTAATTAAGGCCAGACATGCTTGCCCCTTAGCTGGGAAAACTGATAGCATCATCTTTTAGATAGGATAAACTATCCTTTCTGATTGTATCCTTTATTAGTAAAACATTTTAAAGCATGTATCCCTAAAATAAGTACCTATATATTTACTTGTAAATGATATACACTTAGTATCCATATGTATAGGTATACATATCTATATACTATATACTACTTTTTATACTACTTATACAGTATTAAATTATAATACATACACAAAGGTAAAAATTTTACCATGATGAGATAAATTACCTATAGCTTAAAATGTATTCCTGGTATGCAAAGTACAGCATAGAGAATGTAGTCAATAATGTTGCAATAACTTTGTATAGTGCCAGGTGAGTACTAGAGTAATCAGGGGCATCACTGCATAAATGATATGTCTAACCACTATGCTGTACACCTGAAATTAATATAAAATAATATTGAATGTCAACTGCAACTGAAAAAAAAATTAAAAAAATATATTCCTGATTGTGATGGCTTATACTATCATTAGCCAGTACCTCACAGCTCAATAGTTACCTGGGGTGAGGTTCATTGTTAATGAGAGTGTATGTCAACCACATTTCAAATAGAATGATTTCTTGATAATCTCAAAATTGTTTAACTGACTTATGTGAAGGATGATTTGATCAGCTTGAAAAAAACCTCATATTGTAGCTGATGATGAGTCTTGCCAGGAGTAGAGCATAAATTTTGCCACTTTCAAATTGTGCTTGCTTCATTAGTATGATCTTAAGTTTGTGGTTTCTCCTTTTAAGCTACATTTCTACATTTCTAGCTTAGTTAATACTAGAAAATATAATTCTTATTAAACTGGGCACACTCTAAATTGCCTTATGCTTCAATATGCCACCAGCAAACAATTATGTGAAGAACCTGATGGACATGCCTGCCCTTCCCTGGGGAGAGACTTATTGGATATATGAATCTCTGACAGAGAGACTGAATGCAGGCATCAATGTTAATCCATTTCTTACATGTAACTTAAGTTTCTGACTTTTATAGCTAAAAATATAAATACAAGCAGAAGTTCTAATATTTTCTTCCTGCACACCCAAAGGATCACATAGGGACTCCACCTCACTTTTTTTGGCCCATGGTGTAGATGGCCCTGTTTCATTCTCTTACAACATCCTGGCTGGGGAGTAGTTGAACATTTTTCTTCTGTGCCAGGGAATATTATTCATCCATCTCTGGCAGACATGAAGGAGGTTTCTTTCCTAATGGGAAATAGAGTTTTACATTCTGTAATAATAATATTTGTAATTGAGACCTTTGCAATGGAATAAGAGAACGCAGTAACAGATTTAAAGCCTGACCCTGGGGGGGCTGGTGAGTGTGGTGGCAGAGAGCCTGGCCTCAGGCATCAGTCGGACTTTGGTCCAAGTCCTGGCTCTCCTGCTTATGAATAGCGTGAACTTGAGGTAAGTTAATCAATCTGAACCTCAAGTTTGCCATCTGAAAAATGATAATACCTAATACATTAGTTAGGATATTTGTTAGATTGCTGTTTACAAAAAAGGAAAGCAGGGGGCGGGAAGAGAGAGAGAAAGAGACAGAGAGGGCTCAAAATACAGTGGTTTAAAAAGATACAATTTTATTTATTTTTCATATAAAAATTTATGTACACTGGCCTCCCATCTCGTAATCCACTGGCTGTCTCAGTTTAACTGCCATTCTGTCTAAAGGAAGGAGGAAAAGCAAAAGGGAAGGTACATTACTTTTTGTTTGAAAGGCATGACTTGGAAGTTGTTTAAATTTCATTGGCCAGACTTTAGTCACATGGCCACAACTAACTGCAAAGGAGCATAGAGAATGTAGTATTTGCTGGTAGCCATGTGCTGGCTCCAGGTTTCTATTACTAAAGGAAGACGGGGAAAATGGTATGGGGTGCGACTAGCCATCTCTGGCACACCTGCCTCTCACCTTAGTTGTAGGGAGTAGATGACATCATTTAGCACAGAACTGGGCCCAACAAACCTGAGATGATGATGATGATGATGATGATGATGATTATTATTATTATTATTAATCTCTGAGTCTTTTGTTTTTTTGTTAAGCAAAGTGAATACTGATTGTTCCATTTTGTAAACAGGCATTGAGCATGGATCTTGTGGCAAGAAGTGTTCTGCCTATCTTATCAGGTAAAGTATGGAAACAATAGTAACATAAATGGATGTGCTTTGAAATATATATATATTCATTCATTCTTCTTACTTTCATGTTGGGATCTTCTAAGGGCCTTGTATCACAATAAAAAAAAAGACAAAGGGAAAAGTTTGATTTTTACTGAGAATATGAAAAATAAAAATAAAATAAAAATACTGTGGATCCAGACAGACATAGCGTATTACTCAACTTATGCTATAATAACTTCCCAAGTCAATGTGTTACAACAGTATTTCTTGCTCCCAGCCAGTCTCTACTCACCGTTGCTCGATAGGTCTTTTCATTCTGGTACCTCTATCTGGGGCATGTTCTTATGGCAGATGGCAGTAGCTCCTGAGGTCAAGCTACCTCATGCAAGTGTATTTGAAGTCTCTATTTTTTTTCAGCTTGACTGAGATATAAATGACACCTAACATTGTGTAAGTTTGAGGTGTACAATGTGTTGATTTGGTACGTTTATATGCTGCAAAATAATTACCACCACCTCCAACCTATCACATAGCTAATAATTATTTATTGCGGTGAGAACATTTAAGATCTACTCTCTTAACAACATTCACATATATGATACAGTATTATGAGCTACAGTCACCATGCTGTACATTAGATCCCCAAACTTGTTAATCTTGTACCTGGAAGTTTGTACCCTTCGATCAATATGTCTCCATTTCTACCACCCTCCAGCCCCTGGTAACCACAATTCTACTCTCTGTTTCTCTGAGTTTGACTCTTATTTTTAAATAATCTAATTTTTTTTCAATTACAGTTGACGTACAATATTATATTAGTTTCAGGTATACAACATAGTGATTAGACATTTACATAACTTACGAAGTGATCACCCCAATAAATCTAGTATTCATCTGACACCATAAATATTTATTACAATATTGTTGATTATATTTCTTATGTTGTATTTTACATCCCTGTGACTGTTTTTTTCAGTTTGACTTTTTTAGATTCCATATATATGTGATACCATATAGTATTTGTCTTTCTCTGTCTGACTTACTTCACTTAGCATAATGTCCTCAAGATTCATCCAAGTGTTTGCAAATGGCAGGATTTTCTTCTTTCTTGTGGCTGAATAATATCCCGTTGTAGAGATATACCACATCTTTATCCATTCATCCATTGACGGACACTTACATTGTTTCCATATCTTGCCTATAGTGAGTAATACTGTAATGAACATAGGAATGCAACTATCTCTACGAGATTGGAGTCTGTGTGGCATATCCACTCACATTCCACTGACCAATCAAATGGCCCAGCCCAAAGCAATGGCATACAGAAGTATTTTCCATCTTACATCTAAGCATTGCAAAAGCAGGAAAGAAATAATTGTGAACAAATAATACGGCCTACAACACCTGAGTGAATTCTTAACTACTAGCTGTGTGATCAAGGGCAAGACACTTAGCCTTCCTGAGCCTATTTATAAAGGGATAATATACACAGTCCATAAAATTGCATTTATTAAATGAGATAATCCCTATAAGGCAGAGTTCCCCAATGGTATGCCACAAATGGATTACGTATGTGTCATGATATTATGTTTTTTTCCTGCAGACCAGTTGGGTGAGACTTGGGGCTTCCAGATCTTTAGTCAGTGGCCTCCTGCCACAAATAGCCTTGCCTGTGTGCTGGCTGTACAAATAGTATCATTTTCTGTGTGCCACATATGAAAAATATTGGGAAGCCCTAAAAAGTAAAGCACCAAGATGGTGCTTGGCCCTCTGTAAGTTTCAAACCAGAAGCCGCTGTCATTACTGATAAATGGAGCGGGGACTGCAGAAGCAGTTTTGAGGGCAGTGAAAGCATCAGTGGGAATCACTGACAGAAGAGAATTTCTCTTCACAGCAGCTTCAAGAAAACTCTACTTGATGCTTTGCTAGTTTCCTCGCTGTGACCCTATAGAGGTCATGACCTGCCCTCCCCCACCCAAGCAATTTGAGAAATCCTGGGAAAGAGGATGAGGAAGACAGTGTCCAGAGCCCAGGCTCTGTGACCGGAGTTGAAAGTTGAATCTAAAAATATGTCTTGCTATAGAACTCCAATTGTGACTGTTTCTATAGTCATTCTGAAGTTTAGTACAAATCTATCCCCAAAGAAATTCTTGGAATTGTGCTCGTCTGTGAGTTGCTGGGAGGACACAGCATGATTCTTGGTCTGGCATGTGGTCAAAGTCTGAAGTTGGAGCTTCTCACTGCCTGTCCATAGGCTGAGAGCATGAAGCTAATGCTCTGGGTCTTTCTCAATTGGAGTCTATCCTGGCTGATGGAATAGTCTTCTCTTATTTCCACGGAGATGAGTGTTCTCAGTGTAGACCAAAAACCTAAGGCAACAGCTTAAGTCATTGGAAAATGTTGTTAGTCCTACAGCTAGTTACACTGCTAGATAAGGCACATCTCCATTGCTTACAGAGATAGTTTCCTATCGTATGCTTATGGTTCTCTACTCCCCAGAATAGATGTACTCAGGATCTTGTGTCCTAAAACAAATACAACAGTCGGGAAGATTAACACTGACAACTGAAGTTTTTAAACCAGAAAAGTTAGACCAACTTTCCCGTTCTTTTGGAAACTCAGCTTTTAACCCATAAAGTGATTTCCACAGCATGACCATTGGTTTGCTTGACAAGGATTTAACCTTCTCTTATTCATTACTTCAACAGACATTTATTGAAAGAAAGCCTTTTATATGTGAGATGCTGGAGATGCAACAATAAATAAGGCATAGTCTCTGGTCTCAAGTGGCTCACAGAGTGGCAACAGAGTTTTACCTAAAATAAACGTGACACTGAAATTTCACAATGTCAATCACTGCTCCCAACTATCTTGCACTGAATACAAAAAAACTGCATAAAAATTCTCTAATAATTAAACAGTCATTTAGGTACACATTTTAAAAATATTGTTAACTCAATAAATCCCTCTCTCCAAATTCGTGGGTCATAGTGAGTGTCTCCTATTATCTTGCTGTGGAGGAAGAAAAAACACTTGGTCAGCAACGTTGTTAAGGGGACGGGGAAATGGACATTCGCATGCACGACTGATAGTGCTGATAGGGACCTAAATTGGTTCAGGCTTTCAGGAATGGCAATCTGGCAATATGTAAATGCCCTAAAATGGGAGAGTCTTTAAAATAAATTATGAAGCAGCCATACAAGGGAATACTATGTGAACCATAAAAATGATGTTCTAGATAAATAATAAAATGGAACATCCTGTTTAGTGAGAAAAATACAAAACAGTAGACACAGCATGATTCCAATTGTGTGTGCGTGTGCATGTGCGTGTGTGTGTAAATAGCTACATGCATTAAAAAAAGCTTGGAAAAAGATAATGTTGATAAGTTAAAGGTGGTTATTTCTGGGTCTTGAGATTACAAGTGATTTTTAATTTGGGGAGTGCTTTTTAGCATTTTTTTTTTGAATTTTCTACAAAGAGCATTATTATTATCATAATCAGAGGTGTTGGGGGAGGATTTATGACTTGTTTGTTTTGTTTTTCAAGAAACAAAAAAAGTCTAGATCAGGTCATCTCAACTCCAGGGGGAGAAAATGATTCTTTCAAGTAAAAAAACATTCACATTATGTGGCAGAATTAAAGACATAAGATTGGATAGCTGGTGGTATTTCTAACGGATGTAGAATTTTCTAACTAGGCCTATTGAAGAGACAGTTTCAATTTTAAAATTTGTGCAATAAAAAATAATGTAAACTTAGTACACTTGAAGGGAGAAGATGAGCTCAGCTCTCTTAGGTTAATTTTGCCATATACGGAGATTTTTCATTGGAACTATGGCAAAGAGGCAGCTGGGAGAACTGCTTACTGGCAAACTACACAGAGGTAAGTCTGAGTTAGGGCTGGTATTAGAGTTAGCTCATGTCTCCCCTTACTTAGGTTGAATTTATGGAGGTCAAGCAAACTGATCTCTAATTTCGGAGTTCTAAATAAAAGTTGATTCTTTTATTTTAAAAAATCATTATCTACTTTAAACATACTTGAAAAAATAGAAAATTATAGAACAAACACCAGTTTTTTCAATTGCCTTATTTTCTTCCGATTTTCCCTCCCTACCAATATAAATATTACAGATACAACTGAAGACATCTGTGAATCCCATTTCCCCACCTTCCTACTTAGAGGTAACCTCATTAATTATTTCAGTGTCCATCATTTCCATGCATGTTTTAGTAATTTCTCTACATATTTCATGTCGGCAAGTTTTCCTAAACGTTAGCTAATCTTTTTTTTATAGTTTTTTCTAGATTCCTTTTTTTTTTGTAATTTTCAATTATTTTTTTCAATACAACAATTTTCATTGTTGTATTGTTGTTTCTGAGATTTATCCGCGTTGATAAATGTTGCTGAATTTATTCATTTTGACTGTCGCATAGTACTCCATTGTGTAAACATGGCACAACGTATTTATCTCTTCTTCTGTTGATGGACACTCAGAGCGTTTGCAATTTTGTTTCTGTTTTTGCTATTTTCAACAATGCTTAATGAAGATTTGTGAACTTGTACCCTTGTCTTGGGGGTATACCTAGAAGTGGCATTACTGGGTTACAAGCTAAGAGCATCTTCTGCCTAAGCAGGTATAATCGACGGCTCTTCCCGGTGGTTGGACCAGTTTGCAGTCCCACCCTAAAGGTATGAGGGTTCTTGCCAATCTTTGGAATTTCATTCTTTAAACTTTGCCAATGTGAAGGGTACAAAAATGGTTTCTTGTTGTTGTTTACTTTGATTCCCTAAGTAACACTGAGGCTGACCATCTTTCCATATGCTTTTTGGCCATTCGGGTTTCCTTTCATGTTAATGACCTTTTATGTCTTTTGATCACTTTCTTAGCGGGTTAATCTTTTAATTTTCTTGGTTTATTTTCATCTTATCTTTAAAAAAAGAAAAAAAAAAGAAATCCATCTGTCCATACATACTTTTTTGAGTGAAAATTGGGGGGTAGGTGCTATGAAAAAAGTAGTCGCTGACATACAAATACTCAATTTATACTATATATTTTGGATGGCAAGAAGAGAAAGCTTTTTCAAGCTTACATAAGTGTTGTATAGGACGAACCTTTATGTTCTTAAAGTTTCTATCAGCTTATATAGTAAAATGTACAGTGCATAGTAAAAATACAAAATTATATGGTTACAATTATTGGCGTATTGCCCCTTAGCTGTCCAAATGAAGCACACATTCTAGAGTCTCAAATCAGAAAATAAAGGAAGATGGCCACCCTCCCCCAAGGTTATCTTGCATTCATTATGCAGCAGCCCATGTGTGATGGTCAGGGGTACACAGAGAATGACTAATGCATTAATAAGGCTTACATGTACCACCCACCCCTTCTATAATTGCATTCCTTTCATTAGCTTTTACCCAGCTGGTCTGAGTTGCACAAACAAAATATTGTATAAGATTGGGCCACTGATGTTAAATTCAGAACAATTTTTGTAAAACTCTTGCCAAGTTACATACTGACCCCAGGGTCTTTAAACCAGCCAAAAAAATGTTAAGCAAAAGCTGAATTAAATCTATTATCACAAATTTGTGCTCCATAATCTGATGAGACTTCCAGATGTCCAGCCTGAGACCATCTGCTAAATGTCTGTGGGCACACATTCCCAAAACATGTGCATGGATAAGAGTAACAGACCAACAGCTTGGAGCTCTAAAACTCTAAGCAGTTCCTGCTTACACATAAAAGCAGACAAAGAAAAAACAAGTCAGAAAGGGTATTTTTTTTTGTTTTTGCAGAGTTCTTTTTTTAAGCCATTATTTGCTTTTTGTTGAATTGATCAGTTACTTTGTTCTAGAAGTCAAATGCCTTTTCTAACATGTAATAATAAGACAGGCTCATTTCTCTTAAAGACAACGGACCATGTGATTTCAAATACTTAAAAAAGTAACAACAATATCTTTGAGAGTTAGTTGTTAACTTACAGATTGTAATAATTCTGAGTAGTATGATTTCTTCATTATGCTGTCTTTGTCATATGGCAGGATTCTGAAAAAAACAGACTCCCAGAAACAGCTGTATATACAGGAGGTTGACAGGGGGTAGCTCTCAGGAACAACAAGAGTGAGAGATACCGTAGAAGGAAGCAGGATTGGGCAGAGAGGGAAGTTGGACTAAGAGGCAGTGACAACAAAGGCCTCAGCCATTCCGATGGGGAGCATTAGAGCTTGGATGGTGTGTGACAATTAATTTTATATGTCACCTTGTCCAGATTGTGGTTCCCACTTGTTTGGTCAAATGCCAGGCTCCATCAGTAGACTTTCAGTAAAACAGATTATCTTCCATAATATGAATAGGCCTTCATAGAGTCAGTTAAAGACCGTAAGAGCAGAGACAGAAGTTTATTTAAGAAAAAGTAATTCTCCTTTAAACTACAGCATAAAAAGCCTGCCTGAGTTTCCAGCCTGCTGGAAATTCAACCTCAAGATTGCAGTATCCACTCTCAGCTGAAGTTCCAGCCTGCCCTACAGATTTCACACTTGACAGCTCCTACAATCATGTGTCACTTACATAAAATAAATCTCTTGCTCTGAGTCCAGGACCCCAGGGATCTACGTTATGACTCTTCTTTTGGGGTTTGCCATAAACTGCACACAGTGCCTGTTCCCATCACAGTGTCAGGAACTGTGAAGGGTCTGAGGTTTTATCTTACTCACAAGGTAACAAGTTAGCTTGCCACAGTTTCACAAATGCTGATAGAAGACATGAGGCTCCTGGGTCAAAGATGAAGAACCATTTATTACTCATAGATATAGCCATAGCCAGAATATCAGCTGGTTTTTTGTGCTGGTTTCCTGAGCCCCAAATACCAAAGGTGATGCAAAGAGGGTCGCATCACACCTGCATCCACAGGGGGTTACATTACAGTGGAGGGACCCTGAGCTTGGGGAACGCACATCTTTTATAATGGGCAGTAAGTGTGACTGTCCTTTGTTCCAGAAGGAGGTACTATCTCTCTCTCCCATAGATGTAAGAAAACCTGCCCTATGTGCTGGAGGAAGACACCACCTATAACGTCTAAGACTGTTTGCTATACAAATATCTGTGAAAAGATAGTGCAGAACAAAAGGTAGACTGTGCCGCACTCATAAGACCGGCAAAAACACAAAAGACCCATGGAAAATTGTCTCTCAACACAAAACACCTCTAGCATATGTTGTGCCAGGTTATACAGTCCAAATGACAGAGCTTCTTGTACCAGAGCCTTGGCCTCCTTCAGAGCCGTGTCCTGCACTGAGGTCTACCAAAGCTTGCAGCCTTTCCTGTCACTGGGTAAATTAATTGGGATAATACTCAAATGCGTCAAATATGCTTCTGTCAGAACTCAAAAAGGTATGGGGCTTTTTTCCTAGAGGTGGAAGTACAAGAGCCATACTTTGGAGAGGATTTCTCTATATGTCCTAGATTACTGGACCCTTTAAAATGTATTAATGTGTTACATTTCTGAATCTTTATAGGGTTTATCTTCTACTCTCTGGAGTACATGGATCTTGTGAAACTCTCCAACATACTTGTTCTGTCCTGATAATCCAGTCTGATAAACATGATGTCATTGATATAGTGAACCAATCTGATGCTTTTTGGAATGTGAAGATGGTCCAGATCCCTTTGGAATATATTATAACACAGTGCAGGAGAGTTAACACTGCCCTGGAGTAAATCTATAAAAATATACTACTTTCCATTCCATGTGAATGTAAACTGGCTTTGATCCTTTTTACTTGGATGTGTGGACAAGAATATATTCATAAAGCTTCTTTAGCACTGATAACACACCTGGCACAATAGTTGTAATTGGGGCCATGACCTGGTTGAGTTTGCAGTTGTCTACTCTAACCCACTGGGATTCATTTGGTTTTGGTAGGAACCAGATTGGTGGGTCCTAGGGTGGCATAATCTCTGCCATTCTTCCTGGGGTGTGAAATTGCTTTTGCTATTTGTTTTACCTTGGCTGGGTACTCACTCCAGTTTTGCAGGTTCCATGTATCCTTCCCCACTATGGTAGCTTTTAGACCATTGGCCAAGTCACTTGTGTAGAACAATGCCAACTTCCAGGTATGTCCCTTGCACATATGCATCTGGGGACTAGGCAAATGACAACCAGATGAGTCTGTGGAGTCAGTGGACTCACTGTAATCAGACATGGGTGTAACTTGCTTGGCTCCTATGTACCCACACTCCAACAGGGAAGCATGACAAAGTTTCAGCTTCCCAGATATAGTCCAAAAATATGGACTCTTAGTCTAATAGTCCTCAAAAACCTATGCTATTTCCATAGTCTACGGTTACATGAGTTACTGGCCATAGGTCCTTTCGAGGAAGAACTGAGGGAATCATTACTGTGTACACTTTCCATTCTGTTGCAGGACACTTTCTCACGGGACCGACATCTTTGGACAATGGGTTCTAGATCTGAGAACTGGCTCAGGTTCAAAATTGGGCAGAGGATCATGAATATATATTATGGCAGCTGCTCTTAGCTTCCTGATTATCTATCTTTGATATTTTGATTGTATAAATTGAGCAAAACCCTTGTGGGCTACTTATCTACCTTGCCATTAGGTATGCTCTATTTTATTAACCATCTCTAGACTTCTTTCAGGTCAGGTTATCTTGGCTGTCAGTCTAATCTTGCTGATCATTATGAGAATTACATTCACTTTGCTTCTGATTTTTAAGTGTCACTAAGCTTAGTTCTATAACAACATCATCTACCATCAGCCCTAAACTATAAATCAGAGATTGGCAAACTATTGCCCATTGTGCCAATTCCAGCCTATTGCCTGTTTTGTAAATAAAGTTTTATTGGAACACACAGCCACGCTCAGTTGTTTACATTATTGTCTATGGCTGCTTTTGTGCTACAACTGCAGAATCCAGCCGTTGTGGCAAAGACCATATGGCTTGCAAAGCTTAAAATATTTATTCTCAGGCCCTTTTTAAAAAAAAGTTTGTGACTTCTGCTATAAAAAACAGCCACATCACTAATGTTGGTTCTCTGTTTATTGCTTCCCTGGTTATTCCTTTCGTAAAAGGGT
Organism: Rhinolophus hipposideros; assembly: GCF_964194185.1. Taxonomy (NCBI): domain Eukaryota; kingdom Metazoa; phylum Chordata; class Mammalia; order Chiroptera; family Rhinolophidae; genus Rhinolophus; species Rhinolophus hipposideros. The sequence goes on from NC_138047.1 coordinate 35,543,875, forward strand.
TTCCTTTGGGTCTCCCCTCTGAAACATAATCGGTTGGTAGGTTATTCTAGCTTAAGTGGTATGTCCTTTTCTCCGAGCCTTTGATTTTCTTCTCCCATCTGAGTCTTCCTTTAGTGCCCCCTACTGGTAGGACCCAACAGGAGCCGCCATAGTTTGTAGTCATCACAAAGCAGAAATGCAGTTTGCAGGAACCCAAACTAGAGTTTGGAAAGTGAGAAACAACAGAATGATAAAGAGCCCAAAGAAGAAAATGCACGTGGGGAGCCTAGTTTAGAAAGGTTATTGCGGAGCCTAGGGTAGGTGATGGCAGTAGAGGTGAAGACAGTGGAACGGACTCAGGCAGAGCTTTGTGCAGAGGATAAGGGGAGAGCAGAGAACAAGGAAGTAACTAACTGGATGATGGTGGCATCTACTGACATAACACTGAAGGAGGAGCAAGTCTGTAGGTGAAGAGTTCTGCTGTGGGATTTGAGCCGATCTTGAAGGACAGGCAGAGAGCACTGGGGAAGGCATTCCAGGACGCACTTAAAGACAAAAAAACAACAGATTGAACTAAAACCACACCCTGTAATTGTGTTCGGGGACAGTGGGTCCACCAGTTTTCTTGCAGAGAGGGTGTGAACAGAAAAAGAGGGAGAAACTAGAATGTAACTACCAGGAATTGCAGCCCATGCAGCAGCAGAGCCAATAGTGCAGTGGATTTTTGGGACTTTGAATTGACCATTAAATATTTAGCCTTTTTTTTCTTAAAAGAAACCAAACAATTGTTTTATTGAGATACAGTTCACATATATACAATTCGCTAATTTAAATAATGTCAATTACTTTGACACTGAATACAGTTCAATGGTTTTTAGTATATTCACTGAGTTGTCTAACCGTCTACAATCTAATTTTAGAATATACTCCTCTCCCAAAAAGATACCCCATTCCCCTTCACAGTCAATCCTCATTCCTTCCTCCCACTCTCAGCCCTACTTTCTGTCTTCATAAATTGACCTCTTCTGGACAATTCATATAGAAGGAATCATACAATATGTTCCTTTGTTTCTGGCTTCTTTCACAAAGCGTAATGTTTTAAAGTTTCTAAAATTTAGCTTTGAGATTCATAAGTGTATGGCTAAAACCAGGAGGAGAATAAAATTATATTTTCAGTCATTTCATTGAAAAAGTATATATTTTCTTTAAGTTTTCCTAATGTCTGTTCCTTTAAATTTTCTAATATGATGTAACAAAATAGCATTTTAGGAGCTTTAAATTAAGAAAAAGTTAACCACAAAATGAAGGGTAAGAGGAGAAAATGGGAGTCTACCTTTATTGCATATTTTGATGAATATGTTGCTTTTTGTGAAAATCTAAGAATTTGGACTTTATGGTAAACTGTTCAACATTTATTTGCCAACTTTTGATCAGTTGATTATAAGAGTCAGACTGCCTGGGTTTGATTTGCTTGAGTTTGATTTGCTTGAGTTTGATCCTGCCTCTGCCCACATTTGCTGTGTGACACTGGGCAAGTCACTTAACCTCTCTGTGTTATAAAGTCTTATCTGTAACATGATAATAAAAGCACCTTCCTTGCAGAGTTGTTGCAAGGAACTCTCTAAATATTTAGAACAGTGCCTGGCACATAGTAACACTACATTATTATTATTCAGTGCCTTTGACATTTATGTTCAAGGAAACAATTTGCCTCTTCCTTCTCTACCTGGATAGGTATGTGGAAGAATCAATTCATTTTCCTTTACAGACCTCTATTGCAGGGTATATGTAAATGTAGTGGACTGCCTAACCCATATCCATTCATCCTCTCTTCCTTTGTACTAGAACTTGAATTCCAGGCTTGGACACAAGACTATATTTCCAAATCCCTCTTGCAATTAGGTATGACTTTATAACTATATTTTAGATGGTAGGATAATTGGAATTGTGGGGGTTTCTAAGATGCTGAACAGTAGCTGCCTCAGCTTACAGGGGCCCCCTTCTTATCCTTCTGCTTTCCTATCTTCACCTTTCACCTTGGATGTGATGATGGCAACTCCAGCGGTCATCCTAAACCATGAAGGTCCAAGCCACACTCTGAAAGTAGCTGCAGAGGGACAGGAGCCTATGTGTCTGAAGACAGCATAGAACTTCTATCTCTGTCGGCCTCATATGGCTTGATTCCAGAATTGTTTTACATGAGAATGAAATCTTTTCTTGGTGAGACCACTGTAATTTCACTTGTTTGGTATCTGCTCTATGCAGCCAATCTCTCCTTCATAACTACTAGCTTCTGTCCTCATTAATTAATTAATTGATTCTTTATTCATTCGAATGTTTATTGAGTCTTTACTCTGTGGTAGGCCGTGGAGAGTAAAATCAACCTCTTGGAATATTTCCTTCTCTGGTTCACTGGGTCTCATGCGGATGAGTTGTGGCTCCAATAAACCCAAATGGAAATTTATACAAATGATTATGTTTGTATTATTGTATCTTCTTGCTTTTGAAAATGGAGCTGCCTAGTGATCTGCAAATTCACACAGGTTCAGAGAAAAGAAGGAAGCTGCATTGGAAGGCCCATTGGGGTTTTTAATTGTGTGATGAGGAGAGTTTTAGAAACTTAATTTTCTTTCCTGCTTTTGGCTCTGAATTCTTCCCTGCCTTCCACCTTTTGTTGGAAATGACATCACCTCTCACTAGCTCAAAATGAGTTGACCTTTATCTCCACAACTATGAATGTTCCTGTAAAGCCTTCTATCTGTAAGATGCAGGGGAAACAGAGGCAAAAGTAGACAAGGGAACTGTAATGACAGTAATTATACTCTCCATCCTTCAAGTAAAAATTGTCAGACAATCCAATAGGCACATAAACCCTTCAGTTATCTCTAGAAGTCAGGCTGCTATTAATAGACATATTTAGGTTAGGTCTATCTACGCAAAAGGAAACTGAGTGTTGAAGTTATAAAGTTTCCAGCACTTATTCAATAAATATTTATTGAGCATCAACTACAGACTTGGCACCTGGGATGGGATGACAGCAAAATCAGAATGGTTCTTTTCCTCATGTTGCTTACCATTAGCCACAGCTCCCTTCCTTTCCTTGACAAAAATAACTCACATTCCTCCTCCACCTTTACTTCAAACGTGTGCATATTGTGTGGAATTAGACTCTGAAAACTGGAGTTATGTGTAAAGCTGCCTCAGTTCCATCTTTAACCTAGTGTAGACTTATTCTTAAAAATAACAGATTTATTTTTCCAAAGAAGGCCCCTCACTTTACCTAACCTAAGTTATATTTGAGGTATTCTTATGACAATATGACATAGATAAAATGGGAGCCACCCTGAAAGGTAACATTTATTTACCTTTCCAGGAAGCCACCTTCTCCATGTAAATTAAACCTACTGTGCAATGGCACTGGGGCAAATATAGTGGACCCTTGAACAATGTGAGATTAAGAATGCCAACCTCCTACAAAGTCAAAAATCCGAGGATAATTTTTGACTCCCCAAAAACTTAACTGCGAATAGCTTACTGTTAACTAGAAGCCTTACTGATAACATGAACAGTCAATGAACACATACTTTGAATTATATATTGTATTCTTACAATAAAGTAAGCTAGAGAAAAGAAAATGTAATTAAGAAAATCACAAGGATAGCTATAAGGGAAAAGCAAATCAAAACCTCAATGGGATACCACCTCGTACCTGTTAGAATGGATATTACCAATAAGACTAGAAACAACAAGTTTTTGAGAAGATGTGGAGAAAAAAGAAGCCCTTGTACACTGCTGGTAGGAATATACATTGGTATAGCTACTATGGGAAATACTATAAAGTTTCCTTAAACGATTTTAAATAATTGACAATAGAACTACCATATGGCCCCGCAATCCCTCGGCTGAGTATCTAGCAGAAAAAAACAACAAAAAAACACATTTATTTATAAAGATATATGTACCTCTATGTTCACTGCAGCAATATTTACAGTGGCCAAGACATGGAAACAACCCAAGCATCCTTCGATGGATGGCGTAATAAAGAAGATGTGGTATATATACACAATGAACATTACTCAGTCATAAGAAGGGATGAAATATTGCCATTTGCGACAACATGGATGGATCTTGAGAGTATCATACTAAGCGAAAATAGATGGAAAAGGACAATAACCATATGAGTTCACTCATATGTGATATAAAATAGAAAGCAACAAATGAACAAACAAAACAAATTCATAGACACAAAAAACAGTATGGTGGTTACCAGAGAGGAACGGGGGTAGAGAGGATGAAGAGGTTAACGGGGTCAAATATATGGTGATGGAAGGAGACTAGACTTTGGGTGGTGCCCTGCAGGGTCTCTGGTCCCACTCCCCACACAAGAACCCAGGATATGGTGAAGCCAAAAAGAAACACCAACGGAGCCACAGAAAGGGGAGTCATACCACTATATTCTCGATGGCGGCTGGGTTGGAGACACAGGAAGCAGGAGCCACACGATCCGCAACCTGCCGTCTGCTTCTCTGCCAACCAACCAAGCCCCCAACGCAGCCACGGCAGGTATATCAGTGGCTAATGGCTAACTGGTTACAGCTGATGGCCAACTAGTCACAGCTGATGTCCATCTACTACCCGAGCCAGCACCTTTCCACGTGAGGCCGAGAGCCTGGAAACTGCTCTCTGGGACTCTGTCCCCACAAGTGGTGAGCATACAATGCAATATACAGATAATGTATTGTAGAATTGTACATTTGAAACACATATAATATTATTAACCAATGTCACCCCAATTAATTTAATTTAAAAATCATAAGAGAAAATATTTTTACAGTACTGTATGTATTTTTCGAAAGAAATCTGCATATAAGTGGACATAGGCAGTTCAAACCCATGTTGTTCAAGGGTCAACAGTACTCAGTAGTCCGTTCTCCCCCATACCTTCAGAGCACCCTTACCTATTCAATGTAACTCATATTTACAAGGCAGCTTGTGTTGTTATTGTTTTGTTGATTATTTGCTGTTCAATATCTGAAGTATAATTGAGATAAAATGTGGGTCACTGAATATAAGGCCTGACACTTGTATTTTTCCTTCAACAAGCAGTCTTTGATCTACTTAAATTCATCAATAATAGATTAAGCACATTAGCATTTTATCTACTTCCCACAACCTCAAATCAGTTCGAAACTTAAAAAAACAAAACAAAACAAAAACCCATAAAAGTATACTTGTGTGTTTGTATGTCTTTCAAATAGTATGAATTTGACAGATTGGCCTTTCTTTAGAATTCAGATATGAGGGAAATTGTGTTAATTGGTGTGATGAAAACAAAGGGAGGGAACAGAGTTGAATAACCAAATAAGGATTTGCTTTTCTTTTACCTAAGAAGCCTGGAAGTTATATCAACAATTGTAGTTCTCAGTTCACTTTGTTTCTCTTTCCCCGTCTCTGACTCCAATCTAGCTTATTTTTGCATTAAATAATTCAGCTCCTTTCCCTTTGTAATAGTCTGTATTTGGGGAGATGAAGACAAACTGCTTAGACCTTGAAAAACACATAGACTCCTCGGGTACATGGCATCTGCGAGGACTCAGAACTCCCTCCACATTCTATAGGGAAAAAACAGAGCCAGGTGCATTTCTTCCCAAATCAAATTAGCTGCAAGATGCCACATCCAATTGTGGCAAATTGATGTGAGAGTTTGTGATGTCTGCAGCAGCTCTCCCAGCAAAGGTCACCACGAAAAGACACAGACACCAGGCGGGGGTGCAGCAACTTGTGCTAAAGCCGCTCTGACAATAGCAGGAAGATGTAAAATGCCATCAGCTTTTTGAAAATTGCAAGCGAATCCAGTTGTAAGTATGTATTCTAATTGGATTTACTGTGCCATCATTTACCTTTTCAAGGATGTTAACATAACATTATGTTTAATTGAAAAAATGGGTAGTTAACTATTCAGGAGAGACTCTCCAGCCCCCCATGTAAGCCACAGTCTAATCAGGCACAAAATATAGGATGCCCTAATCACATCGCCAGACAGTTTTCTCATTTCTTAAATAAAATTTGCTTATTTACCACCCAAAATTAACTAAAAATGTTGACATGTGACAAATTTGCCCGTCTTTATAGTTGTTTTTAAAGATCTCCCCTGACATTAACAAGTTTACATCATGCTTTCTGACATTTAATTAGTCATATTTTATTTAATTAGCATGGTAAGACATCGAAAGCAATCCAAATGTTTTCTGAAATGCCCAAACAGGAGACAGCAGTTCCATACCTTGTGAAAGACCAGGCATATCCCTACTCAGACCGCTTACCCGGTTTGCTGAAAAATGAGAATATGCTCTGGTTTCAACAGATTATTTCAGGACCCTCGTCAAAATCTGTCTATAAAGTACATATACTTTCTAAGCCAACTTAACCCAGGACACGTCTCTGCTTGAAGGTAAAAATGAAGCTATCCACTTCACCTGGCAATCTCATTCTATAACTATATTTATTAAATAATGAATGGATGAATAAGTACGTTGTCTTGGAAAAGATCGTTGTATGCGATTGAAATTCTTTCTTTTCACAACTTTCTTCTCGACTTCTCATGTACTTTCTTTATATAACTACTGAGGATTTTCCCGGCACCGAGACTGCTATCAATGCAGGTCTTAAGCACAGTATAGACATCTATTGAGCACTTGTTCTGTCCAGGCATCATGCCAAGCACTTTCACGCATTTCATCTCTCCCCAAACTCTAGGAGGTAGGAGCCATTATCACTTCCACTTTTTAAGCTGATGAAACCAAAGCTTAGAGATGGTTACTAACACCTGGCAAGTAACTGGCCAAGTTCAGGATCAAACCCACAACTTCTTGGAGCAGATCAGCCCCTTTAAAAAATCACCTGCCCCTCAGAGGGCAGATTTATGCTCAGAGGCAGTTCCTCAACTCTGTTCACACTCAAGCTACGCTATCACAAATTCAAGCCTGAGCACTTCACCAGTCCACATCTCAGCCTAACTCTTTGGTGGTTAGTCCCACTCTTTTTGTGGCTGGTCCTACTCTTAAAAAAAAATCAAAAATAAAAAAAATATATATATCTGCAAGCAATTCAAAGTACTATGGAATAGCCATAATAAAAAGTACAAAAAAAGAAAAAAAAGAAAAAGAAAAAGAAAAAAACCACAACGGAAATTTTATTTCTAATTCTAGAATGTAAATTCTGCTCCTTTCATACTGTACCATGGAAATGGTAATAAAACCCTGCCCTAGTTTACCTAGTAAGATTTCATTTTATTTATTTTTAATTTTTTGGTAAATATGTAGATATATTTTATTAGTGCAGAGTAAATGTCAGTTTTATTTAGAATATTCAAGTACAAAAAAGTGAAAAATTATATTCCTATGACTATTAAGAAAAAATTAATTGTTCTGAGAATACTACAAAGGCACTCAATTGAAAGATCTCTTGAGATATGAATTATCTAAATGTTCATATGTTTAATATTTAGATTTTCAGTTATTTTCTTAAGAAATATTTTTAATAAGACAATTCAACCTTCTTATTTTTTCCCCTGAAAGACAGAGTTTAAGCAACAATTGTGTAACACCTTAAGGAAAATACTGTGATAACACGCAGGTTCAAAGGTATGTGTCACCAGAAAAGGGTTTAAATACCTGGATGTTTTTACTTTTAAACGTATTTTGTTTCCTCATAATAACACACCAACCACAATAAGGCACACTTTATATAAAATTGGAAGCCATCATTTTGTATAAAATTTGATACAAAAGCTTAGGATCATGTCACCAATTGCTTACATCAAAAATTAAAAAGTTCTATAAAACTGTTGAGAGGTCAGTATCAGGTACATAATACATTTTAAAACACATTCCCCAAATTTTGTTTTTAGTATGTACCCAAAAAAGGTTCATCTTGGAATATAAGTGCAATCAGTTAGCCATATATGAAGAGTTCTGTACTTTCCATGGCACTGACACTGCTCTGTGGCACAGTGCTCTGCAAAGTGACAATCAGTGGGCAGCAGGAGGAACCATCTGAGTCATCACAAACCAGCAACTTAAAAACTTCTAACAACAGTGACTATATAAGTGCTATCGTCCACTCTGGCTAATGTATTGACCTTATACTTAAAAGTATTTTTTCATAAATGGCAGTCACTGTGGCCATTTGCCAGATGCAGAATAAGTGATACAGCAAATAAAAACAGCCAGAAAATCACGGCATACTTCTAACATTTTAATACATTTTGCTTGTGATGACCGTCTGTGATCTGGAACCTTTGTTTTACATAAAATTGGAGTTCTTATGGTCCTTGTCCTTCTTCATTCAGGTTGGCGCCCGTTGCCATAAAAGTCTGGTTCTGGTATATCTCAGAGGTAGATTTCTTTATAGAGAAAGAGATTATTTCTTCTTCTAAAGTCTTCTCTTTTCTTCAAGCTTCTTTGTGTCTTCTTGGTGAAATTTTTGGGTGCTCATTTATGGTCTGTAGCTCTCTCTCGGCTTCTTTCAAAATGGCTTCTTTCTGTTTCTTGCTACAAAAACATCTGTTTCATTTTTTCTTCGTTTCTCTGACATTCACCATAAAATTTGTGGCTTTTCCTTCATAGGCTCTTGAAGACCGAACGGCTTATGCTCCGCGCCCACATCAGTAAAGCCCGTTTCCTCCAGTTGGTTTGCAACCCCTGTAAAGTTCATCGTGTAGTGCCTAGTGTGTGTCCCTTCTGGCAGATCCTCCATGTTTGTACAAATGAGCAATTCCTGGAGTTTTACAAAGTCACAGTTGTTTTCATTTTCCTCTTGTACAACGCTCCAAGGTTACTGGTGAGATGTAACCATCTAATTTCCAATTTTTACCTCATCCATACTTCCTACAACAGCAAATGGCAAGTGTCCATTTATTGATGCATTGATTTTAGCGGTAGATTCAAAACCTGTTGAACTGGTATATATGGAGGCCATTGCTGACCAATTCACTCATGAGCTTGATCTTAAACTTCTGTAATTCAGCTTTAGAAATTCCATCTGCTTTGGCAATCACCAGAATAATGTTCACCTTGCTGTGAAGACTCTTCATGGTCAAGAGATCAAGTGTCTTCAGAGAATGGCCTGTTGGTGAGATGAAGTCGAGGAAAGCATGGATACGAGAATCGTGGAAGTTAAAGAGAGAATGCTTAATCTTAGGTTCTTCTTGGAGACAGGCCTCAAACTGAGCGTCTATATAGTCAACTATTGGTTGTTAGTTCTTGTGATTGTTTTTTGGTCACCGAATCCCACTGTGTTCACAATGGTCAATTTCAATTGAACTTTACTTTCTTGGAGTTCATATGTCCAAGCTTTAAGTCTAACATGTGGGTAAAAAGGTGGAGAGTCATTGTCTTCAAAATTAGTATTAAATAATGTATTAATCAGTGTTGATTTTCCAATTCCAGTCTTCCCAACACAGAGAATATTAAAACAGAAGTCTTGCTGAATGGATCAATTGACCAGGAGATTCGCAAACTCTCAAAACCAACATGGCCAGACATAGTTAAGGAACAAATATTTTTTTGGTCTCTGGTCATCATCAGATACTTGGGAGGATGTACAAGTTTTTGTTGCCATGTGAGACTGAAAGAGGTCAGGGTCCGGAGCAGGAGCTGAGCCAAGCAGGCTGGGGTCCAGAGAAGCGACAGTCTCAGCCCTGGTCGCCGGAGCGGTGTGTTCCAATGGAGGAGGGAGTGAAGGGGCCCAAGGAGGCTTAATGAGCAGGGCGGCCTCTGCTGGAGGTCTGGGTAAGGGAGGGACCGAGCCTGGTGGCCTCAGTGACCCACGGATACAGGAGTGCCCCTCCACGTTTTACAAAACAAGTCAATGCAAGGGGAGGGTGAATGGAGGACACTGGGGAACGTCAAATTTCATTTCAAATGGCACTGTAAATCTGAATGTGCCTCCAAACTGAATGAATTTCTTTCTGTACATAAGTTAGTTCAACTTTTTAAAATTCCAGTAACTAAAAGAATTACTTTTATTTGTGCAGGTGAGTAAACTAAGATGTCGGAAGGAAGGGGGCAGTAATAGGAGAGGAGTCAGAGATCTACTCTGCCTTCACCTTGACCATACAAAATCTCAGGGGAGATTTTTAAAAACACCCAACAAATCTGTTTCAGATTTAAATTTCTTATATGTGAAAGTGAGATAAATATAACTGTAAAGCATTTACTTAAATATTTCAATGGATACAAATTCCCCTATCTGTGGTTACACCATCCACTTTCAAATTTCTCCTTCCTTCAAATAGGGAATGCGGATGTAGATTTTATGCTAAAATAGTAGAGCTCTAAGTGCACTGAGAACATCATTTCAACATGGCTTTTACTAATGCAGACGATTTTTAAAAATGAAACGAGGCAGATACAATAGCAGAGGCGCCACAGATTGAACAAATATCACTTAACCAATTACCAATTATCCGTGCTAATGAAGGATGAGGCCCAGCCCTGATAAATTAAAACCCCAAATAAACCGAATGTTGGTTTAACCAATGAGTCGTCCCCTTTTGCAAGTGTCTAAGGAACAGCCTCTAAAATGACTGATCTGAACTTTACATCCTCGCCCTTCCTCCACCTGCCCACCCTCTGACTGGCTCTGATGGGCAGGAAACCGGTCAAAGGGCAGACAGCTGGAGGGAACTCAAAGGGAGTAGGGGGGACTCACAGAGTGGAGACTCTGCCCTTGGATAATTGAGAGTTGATTGGATACACAATGGCCGGCTATTGTCCACTTCTCATTTTGGATGAGGGGCCAAAGCCAAGCCTGACATAAGTAGCTCTTTCCTGGACCTTCCTCTCCTGGGCCATCTGTGAGCATTCATGGGTGACAGCCATATTTGGCACATTCCTTGCTTCACTTCTCTCTCCTCCCGAGTGATCAGGGACTGAGCTAGGCAACTCCAGCCATACCAGAAGTCTGGTTCTTGTCATTTTGCAAAACCTCAGCCTGAGTTAAACACTGGGAAGGACGGAAGGGGCTGCAGAGGAACTACTTCAAATGATTTGATGCCAGGGGGCTCCTAGCTACAGGATTTCATGGGCCTCTGTTTTGTTCCTGATTTCTGCGATGCCTTCTTTTCTTCTGTACTCTTGTCCCGTGTTTCTTCGTCTGATTTCTCATACTCCGCTAGCACCTTAGTCTTCCATCTTGCCACCCATGTCTTTCACCTTATGTCTACTTCGTTGGTGGCCTCACTCATCTCAGCATCACACATCCTGCACGTGACTGGGGTAATGCCTGGTTTTCTGATGCTCCATGAGGCACCTCGCCCAGGGCTAACATGAAGCTAGTATGCAACTGAATGGTCATATCATTTGCTAAAATGTCTGAGCCTCCAGAGTGCATCTCTGCTAGCCTGGCCTTGTCAGCCCAACCCTTAGGTACCTCTCCCCTGCCCACCTCTCCATGTTTCACTAAGTAAAGGGTTAAAGTTGGACACAGGAAGGGATCTACATGGCTTCCCTTCTCTTTGGCTGCTGCCCTTGCCATGCCATCAGAAAGACATTCTGCCTCATCACCCCATAACTCAGATGCGCTCAAGGTACCCCTAGGAACCTACAAGGCCAAGTGTTTATAGGCAGCAGCAGGCAAATCAGTACAAAATGTTAACTATTTAGTCATTTGCAGATCAGACGTTGCTTTCAGATACTAGGAGCAGGTCTCTGACTCATCTATGACTGATCACATGTTAGCACCTCGTATAATTTGGGGAAAAGAATTCTACTTATCTTAGAATTTCAAAAATGGTTCACAGGTCCATGCTTTTGTACATACTCCTTACTCTACCTGGAATGCCCATGCCAACTGTGCTCACCTGACAAATTGCCACTCATCTAAGACTCTGTTCAAGTGTCACCTCTTTTGTGCAGTCTCTGATGACCCTTGTCTGTTTAAGGAGTCACATGCTCCCCTGTGTTCCCACAGAGGTTTGTACCTCTCTCTATCAGAGCAGGTATTGCCTTGTGTTGGAGCTTTTTGTTAACCCATCTCTCTCTCCCACTGAGCCAGTATTTCTCAACGTTGGCAGCACATTGGTAGCACCCAGGGAATTTGAAGACACAGCAATAATTGGGTCTCACCCTCAGAGATTCTGATTTAATTGAGAAGAGGTGAGACCTTGTCACTGAGAGATTTAATACTTCCTCTGGGGACTCTAACATGGAGGCAAGTTTGAGCTCCACTGTACTAGACTGTGAGCTACTCAAGGGTAGTTATTATGTCTCCTTCATCTTTATAACCGCTACCCTTGGCACATCCATGGCAAACAGTAAGTGCTCAGTGAATGAATGTATATCTGCATCAGCTGGCCTAGGTGATCATTTAAGGGCCCTGTGGCAGAGGCAGCCAACTGTCCATTAATATTCCTTTTCCTCTTTGTGGGAGAAGTGGTAAAATTGTTGGCTGCCGGTACAGGACTGCCTAGGAGAAAGACCACATTTCTTGGTTTCCCTTGTAGCTAGGAGAGCCAAAGAAAGTAATTCTGGTCAATGGGATGTGAGGAAAAATATTGTGTGCAACTTTTAGGTTATGCCCTTTTGAAAAATAGTCATATCCTTCTATTTCCTCTTTTCTGCTTCCCTGCTGGGTGGAATGCTGACCTGGTGATGGTGGGCCATCATGGACCATGCGGATGAGAGTAACAGGATAGACGGGACGTGACCCCTGATGTGGAGCCACCCTGCTGGCCCTAGAGAAAGACATAAACTGAAGTCACTATTATTTGTGGACTGTTAACAGCATTCTACTTAGTGCCTAACTAATCTGAAAAAAGACATGTTTTACTGTCATAAAGCTTGATACTTGAACTTGATAACCTAGAAAAACTTGTTCTAACTCCACCGCCTGGCAGCCAAGGTGTTGCTCCACAGGGACAACTCACTTGGGTTGCTGAAGGCTCCCATCATTCTTAAGGTAAAGGCCAAAATCTGTGACATGGCCATCTGCCTTTCCAATCTCACTCTGCCCTCTGCTCCGCTTGGTCTCTCTGCCCTAGTCTCACTGGCCTTCTCTGGGTTGCTCCCAGGAGCCATACGTTTCCACCATAAGGTCATGGTATGAGCTATCTCTTTTCTCTAGAATGATCTTGCTCCACGTTTTCATCTGGTTATCTTTACCTCATCCTGCTGTCCTTCAGATCTCAGCTTGATTGTCACATCTTCAGGTCTCTCCTGACCTGTCTCACAAGGTAAACCCCATATTACACGTCTTGAGACTCTCTGCATTCATCACAGTTGTGATTTTGCATTTGTTGGGATTAGTAATTGTCTTTATCGCTAGACTATTAGCTCCATAAGAGCAGGGCCTGTGGTTGTTTTTATTCACCATTGACTCCTAGTGCCTAGCATAGAGCTGACCGTTTAGTACTGAATAAATATTTGTTGAATGAACAGATGAATAAGTCATTAAACCCAAGAGGATAGTCTTTCCCTTCTATTGCAGATCCAGGCATTGACTGAAAGATGAAAAGCATATGGTTGAAACACTAAGAAAAGAAGGACTTTATGTCATAACACTCTTGCCAGAGAGCATCAGCCAGCCATGATGTGACTAGAGGAAAATTAGCCAAGTGTGATCTCACTAGCCTCAACCCCAAATTAAGTTGTTCTTGGCACACTGGCCACCAGATCACAAATAGGTAGCCTGGCTCAGCTCTGGGTAGCAGCAGTTCTTCCTTGAGATCTGATAAGTGCTATAGTATTTATTATTATGTAAGTATCTCATCTTCCCAAGTAGAACATAAATTCATTGAGGGCAGGAATATGGAGCTTTTATTCTTAGCACCCAACACAGGGATGCTTGTTGCCTAGTAAGCATACGGTGAAGTGTGCAGTGTTTGTTTAGGATGATGATGACGATGACATAGGAAGTATATATTCTCTTCCAAAGACTGTTGGCACCATGCTCACCTATAATCCTCTACCCCAGAATCAGGGCAAGAATGGAGTGCACATGTGTCTTAAGAAATGTTTTCACTCCAGGATTTAAAGTTAAGTTCCTTCCAGTACAACACACAATGAGGGCTCTAATTTACACACAGCCCAGAGTAAAATAGCTGAGATCTGAATCTCAAAATTGTCCAGGGCAATGAAAACTTTGAGTTAATTAAAGAAGTCTCTTTAAACTTTGATTGAGGTAGAAGGGAAAAAATTGAACCAGTTAAGTTAAAAGAACGTTTATCTTGGGTGCTAGCCCTATTTTGTTGCATCAACCTGGTACCTCAAGACCCCCCACATCTGACTACCTGATTAATTAGAGAGAAACTTATGGTTTCTTTTCTGAGAAATACTAAAGTGTTTTTTCAAAACATGGATTGGTCCCTTAATCTGTCCATGTGCCCTCCTTGCCTCCTTCTCTCCCTCCCTCCGTCCCTCCCTCCCTCTTTCCCTTTCTTTCTTCCTTTCTTCCATCCATTCAGCTGGGCAGCAGAGATATATTGAGAGTTACCCATATAAAGGCAGTATTCTAGCTATGTGATATAAGAACACATATTAGTAATAGCAGCAACCAAAATAATGGCTAATGTTTTTTTGAGTGTTTTTCATATGATAGATACTTTAATCCTTTCAACAACCCTTATGTACAGAAACCATTGTGGAACCCCACCTTATATCTTGTCGATTCATTTTATTCCAGCTGTTGCCATGACAACCAGTTTCCTATAGGTATAACCTGGCAGTTCTTTGTTTCAGCTACAACACTTATCTCTCACCCTCTGCCCTGCGGCTTCACCGCCTCTGCCAAGAACTCCACGTGTGGGACTCCTCAGCCACTCCGATGAGAGCTCAGACTTAAAAGTATGAGAGCATTGCCCACAGGGCCAATGGGAGATGGGTGATGGTGGGTAAGTTCTCCCTCCTTTATCCCGCAAAAGGACAATGCTGAGGTCATTCTGCACAGTTCCTCAGAGGGTCCCATCAAGATGGAGCCATAGCTGGCCACAGTGACCAGCTCAATAATGTGTGCTTACAGCGACTTTCTCTTCTTCCCTGTTTCGCTCTTCCTAGTTCCCCTCACTTCTCCCAAAATACTGCTTGCATGAGTCCTTGGTGTGGGGCCTGCTTTCCAGGAAGCAAAAACAATTAGTGTTTACACTGTAACACTTGAGGAGTGTAGTAGTGGCCTCAAAAATGTTAAATCGGAATCCCTGGGATATAGATGTTTCCTTATTTGGTAAGAGGTTCTTTGCAGAGTGTTAAGGATGTTTAGATGGGAGGTTATGCTGGGTTATCCAGATGGGCCCCAACTGCCATCATATTTATCCACAGATATGATTAATGGGATGAGGCAGAGGGAGACCTGATATCCACAGAACAGTAGAAGGCAACGTGACTATAGTCGCGGTGATTGGAGTGATGTGATCACAAGTCAAGAAATATCTGCAGCCATCAGAGGTTGGAAGAGGTGAGAAGAGAATTCTCCCTTAGAGCCTCCAGAGGGAGTGTGGCCCTGCTGATACCTAAATTTCTGTCTACTGACACTGATTTCCAGTTTCTGGCTTCCGGATGGTGAGAGAATTAACGTTTGTTGTTTTAAGCTGCCACCAAGTTTGTGGTAATTTGTTGCAACAAAACACAGAAAACAAAGAAACGGAGGAACACAGAGCTCAAATAATTTGCTTAAGGTCCTATAGTTAGTAAGTAGAAAAGCCAGGAATCAAACTCAGTTCTGACTCTAAGGCCCAAGTTCTCAATAGCTTTTCCACTCCAAGTAGAGAGGGCACAATTCCTGCTCTGGAGAGTAGCCAGACAACTAAACGAGGAATCATAGCTGATGTTGGTAAGGGCTCAAACAGAAGGAGGTAGGTATCTGGAAGTTGCCAGGGAGAGGAAGGCTTCCCTGGGGAGAGGTTATTACTTAGTGGCAACCAGGAGACCATTGCGTGAGATGTACCACTGCACTGAGGGACACACCAATCAGATTCCTGTCAATCAATTTTAACCCATTAATCCTTCTTTAACCTCTGAAGCTGGCTGAAAGCCAGAACCCTGTAAGGTCAGTCCAAAATATTTCTTTTGATTCTCCTACCTTGTTGCCCAGAGTGAACTGAGATGAATTCTCTGCAGGAAGGCCTCCCTCAATTCTGGAACATTCTCAAGGTTCCCACTAAAGTAAGACATTCTGTCTCTGAAACCTCAGCGAGGAAATGTATTGTAGACTCAAGGGTTCCTGAAGGCATGCCCTATATAAAAATGCAGAGTCCACCAAATGCAGCAGGGGACCTACTAGAAGTATGTGGGACTCCATTCTAGAATGCAAATAAAGGGACAATAGGAAGTAGGAATGTACGCAGGAACAAGCAAGGAGTTTCGCTGGGTTCATTTGATGGTGGATATTAACTCCTTAACTACAACCTTTCTAATTTGGTCATTAAGTGATAATATAAGCATAAAAAAAAATCCCTAACCATTACCACTTACCATTAAATGTTTTGCTCTTCCAATACTTCTGGGGTTACCTCCTCCTCTTACACCCAGTTTAACCCTGAAAAAATTCCTTGGGTAATGTTACCAGGTAACCATATGTGATTTTTCTTAGGGTACTAGGCTGGCACTTCTGCTGCTCTTTTATTTGATAAAACTTTTCAAATACCTCCTGCCAAACATGGGAAAAGTTCACAATCATTGACCTCAGGGTGTTCACAATGCAGGTGGCAAGACATGAATATATAACACTTACAAAATAATACTAAAGGCACGCGCACGGTGGTATGGGAGGAGAGAGGAGGCATGCCCAGCTTGGTACGGGAAAGCTTAGAGAAAGACACTTGGAACAGGAGACACTGTGCTGAATCATAAAGGGGTGACCCAGGTGGAAAAGGAAGACAGAGAGAGGGGGTGTGGAGGACAGACACAGGGAAGCACGTTCTAGTCAGTTCGGGCTGCTACAACAAAGCACCATAGGTTGGGTGGCTTAAACAACAAACATTTATTCCTCATAGTCTAGTGGCTTGGAAATCCAAGATGAAGTCACCAGCAGATTCGTTGTCTGGTGAGAACCCTCTTCCTGCTTTGCACATGGCCACCTTCTTGCTATACTGTCTTGTGGAGGAGAGAGAGAAGTCTCTGGTCTCTTCCTCTTCTTCTAAGGGCACTAATCACATCCTGGGAGCTCTACCCTCGTGGTCTCGTCTACTCTAATTCACTCCCAAAGGCCCCACCTCCAAATACCAACAATGGGATTAGGACTTCAACATATGAATTGGAGGGGGACACAAACATTTAGTGACTAGCACAAGCACAAAGGCAATGAGAGTATGAGAGCATAAGAGCGAGGACAAGAGAGAATACCAAGGATTTGGGATGCACTTGGGGTTGTTGGAGCTCAGGGTACCTGTGCGTGCAGCTGGAGAGGCAAGCATTGAAGCCCTAAATGCCATGTTGAAGTTAGACTTTATTATGAATGTAATGGGGAGTCATTGAAGGAGTTTAAGTCAGCAGTGACATGATCAGATTTACCTTTTTAAATGATCACGATGGCATCAGTGTGTAGAATATATTTGAGTGAGGCCTGACTGGAGACAGAGAGCCCAGTTAGGGAACTATGGCAGTGATCCAGGTGAGAGATGATGAAATGGGGATGACAATAGGGGACAGATACAAGAGCAATTTAGGATATAGAATTAGAGGAGGAGTTGGCCACAGATACTCATTGGAAGCTGAGGGCTGAGGGAGTACTTGAGGATGACTTCCAGACTTCCAGCTTATACAAGTTGGTAAATGAGTAAGAAGATTTGGGGGAGGAGAGAAAGAATGAACTGAATTGAGGATATTCTGAATCTAAGAATATTCTCGATCATCCCAAGTGGAGATGTTTGGTAGGCTGGTTATTCAGAAATCCATTCTAGACCCTCTTTTCATTCCAGTCAATTCTCTTTCCTTGAGTAGTACCATTGCTCACACACATCGGCTACCACCTAATTGCTGATAACACACAAGTATTTAAGTTCTACCTGAATCTTACTTCTGAGCTCTAACTTCCTGGATCCAACCACTAATTAGGTATTTCCTCTTGGATGTCTCATCTCAGAGGTTGAGTGACTGCATCCTATCACCAGGGTAATCTATTTAAAGCTGTGCGGTCTAATACAGTAGCTACTAGTACTATCGAGTACTATTACTACTGAATACTATTGAGTACTTGAAATCTGGGTAGTCTGTCAAGAAATGACAATACAAGTCACAGACCAGGAGAAAATGTTTGCAAAAACCATATGTAGATAAAGTACTGTTATCTAAGACATACAAAAATCTCTTAAAATCCAACAATAAGATGAACAACCCAATTAAAAAATGAGTATAAGACATGAATAGACACCTTACCAAAGGACATAACACAGATGACAAATAGGCGCATGAAAATTTGCTTAACATCATATGTCATCAGGGAATTGGAAGTTAAAACAACAATGAGTTATCACTACACACCTATTAAAATGGCTAAAATTCAATACTTTGAGAACACAAAATTCTGGTGAGGATGTAGAGAATTAGGGGCTCTCATTCATTGCTGG
The DNA here is from genome assembly GCF_964194185.1 of Rhinolophus hipposideros. Lineage (NCBI taxonomy): Eukaryota > Metazoa > Chordata > Mammalia > Chiroptera > Rhinolophidae > Rhinolophus > Rhinolophus hipposideros. The sequence goes on from NC_138047.1 coordinate 35,562,413, forward strand.
TGGGGATGAAATATGATACATCCACTTGGAAAGACAGTTTGGTAGTTTCTTATAAAACAAAACCATGATCAAGCAATTGTGCTTCTTGGTATTTACCCACATGAGCTGAAAACTTATGTCCATACAAAAAGCTGTACACAGATGTTTACAGCAGCTTTATCCATAATTGACAAAACTTGGAAGCAACCAAGATGTCCTTCAGTAGGTGAATGGATTAATAAATTGTGCTACATTCAAACAATGGAATATAATTCAGCACTCTAAAGAAATGAGCTGTCAAGCTGTGAAAAGACGTGGAGGAAGCTTAAATGCATGCTACTAAGAGAAAGAAGCCAATTTGAAAAGGCTACATACTCTATGATTCCAATTGTATGAGATTCTGGAAAAGGCAAATCTACGGAGATAGTAAAGGATCAGTGATTCCCATAGGTTAGTGGGGAGAGAAGGATGAAGAGGCAGAGCACAGAGGATTTTTAGGGCAGTCAAACTACTCTGTGTGGTACTCTAATAGTGCATGTATGTCATTATACATTAGTCAAAATCCATAGAAGGTACAACACCAAGTGTAAACCCTAATGTAAACTATAGACTTTGGGTGAGAATGATGAGTCATTGTGGGTGAGAATGATGAGTCATTGTAGCGTCATGGGTTGTAACAAATGCACCACTCCGTGAGGGATGCTGATAGTAGAGGACGCTGTGCAGGAGGGGATAGATGGGAAATCTCTGTACTTTCTGCTTGATTTTGCTGTGAACCTAAAACTGCACTAAAAATTAAAGTCTGTGTTTTAAAAATTTGGCTAATCCAAATTGAGATGTGCTGTAACTATAAAATAGACCCCACATTTCATTGTATAAAGAATATAAATATCTTACTAATAACTTTTATGTTGATTATATGGTAGGAGGACAATATTTGAGATATATGAAGTAAAGTTTATTATTAAAATATATTTATTCACTTTAAAAATGTGGCTGCTAGAAAATTTAAGTAATACACAGCCTGATAATTAAGTTCAAGAACTTTGTTGCAAAGATGTTTCTAACCGTTTTTTGATACCAGAGGGATTATTCATTATGAATTTGTACCAACTGGTCAAAGTTAACCAAGTTTATTATTTGGAAGTGCTGAAAGGCTGTATGAAATAGTTAGACGACCTGAATTTTTTGCCAATTCATGGCTTTTGTATCACGATAATGCAGCAGCTCTCATGGCACTGTCTATGAGGGAGTTTTTAGCCAGTAAACAAATAACTGTATTGGAACACCCTCCTTACTCATCTGATTTGGTCCCCAATGATTTCTTTCTTTATCCAAAGATAAAGGAAATATTGAAAGGAAGACGTTTTGATGACATTCAGGACATCAAGAGTAATATGATGACAGCTCTGATGGCCATTCCAGAAAAAGAGTTCCAAATTGCTTTGAAGGGTAGACTAGGCACTGGCGTCAGTGCATAGCTTCCCAAGGGGAGTACTTGGAAGGTAACCGTAGTGATATTCAGCAATGAAGTATGTGGCACTTTCTCTAGGATGAGTTCGTGAACTTAATTGTCAGACCTCATATGCGGCTTGCATTCTCTTTCTACTGGACAGTGCTTGGTTAGACCATAAAGAAGCCAGCTCGTGAAACCAGGACTCCTGACTTCTAATCCAGGATGAGCCATTCACTCAGCAAACATATGCGAAGGACCTACACTGTGATGAATGAGGCAGAGATGGTCCTTGCTCTTGCTCTTGGGAAGCTCACTCTTTTTCTGCCTTATTATTCAGATCAGTTTAAGAAACAGTTTTGCAAAGTATGCAGCACCTGAACAATACAAAGAATAACACAATTTCCAGGTAGAAAGAAAACATGCTCTGATTTCCAGATGAGAATTAGAAATATTAGGAATCCTCATGTGGGTAGAAAGCCATGCAGTCCAATAATTATGACCAATTAAGTGATCTGGCTTTGGTAATGAGGTTATACTGGAGGGTAAAAAGAACTACGAGGTCTATACAAATTATAGTTTCTGGCAAATTAGTCCAGGTTGGGAATCCCTGAATTGTCCATAGCCAAAGGAGCTCTGCTAAGAGTGTTTTGCCTATCGACTAATCTTCACCTTCGTAGTAAAAAGAGAGGTTGGATTTTAGTCAACGTTGCCTCTGCCAGTGCTGTTGGACAGAAGAAATCGTCAAACAAGGTCTGAAGGGAAGCTTAAATCACACATAAGTGGCCGGAAATGCCAGAAGCAGCAGCCACAGGGCAGAGGCAGCTATGTTTTGAAGGGCAGCTCAATTTGAACCAAGCCCTTGGGATGGCCCAGGAGCTAAATGACAGGTGATCAGCAGCCCCATTCTCTGCATGGATTGAAGGGTGGAGAAAGTGGGGGCCGGCACCAAGCTTTATGGTGTGTTTAGCAAATGCTTACCTCAGGGCCATGTGCCCTGGAAGGAGCCCTTCCAAGACTAAGCCTCTCATTTTACAGATGAAGGGGAAGGAGCAGGAGGGGGTGAACCAGTTGCTGGCTGAGCTCCTGCTTTGTGCCGGGCCCTGGGAGACTGTGTGAGCCCAAAGACAATAAGGTCTCTTCTTCCTGGGAGCAATTCTCAGCTGGGAGAAGATCCCACTTATTTGGCAGAGTTTCTCTCACATTGGAAGCAGCCTGTAAAATGATTAGTTTAAAAAGTACATCATACTATTTAAAAAACAATTTTGATAAAATTGTCCAAACTGCTTTGTACAGTTCTGTAAAATTGGGATGGTTAGAAGAATTAATTATAAGAGAACATTTTGTACTGCAAAGCAAAAAAACAGGACTGAAAGGAAAAAACCCATTTTGTTGCAGCAAGAATGGATTTTTGTAATCTGCAAGTCTTCACCCCTCACCCCAGTTCAGGTGCATGCTGGAGCTGGTGTTTGCATAGTGATTAAACTAGATTAATTTTAGAGTTACAGGCCTTGATTCTGACTCCCACCCCACAACTTGCTATTTGTGTGTCTTGGAGAAATGTGCTTTATATCATTAAGCCTCTACCTCTTTTGTAAAATGGGGTGAAGGTACCTACCTTAAGGAAGCTGTAAAGGGGATTGAATAAAATAATTCAGTATGCTAAAAGTCAAAGCACCGTGTCAGGAATCTAGTAATGCTCAGTTAATGGTAGTTATTATTGTTGTTATTATGTAAACAAGCCTAATATCTGGATTTTTCTAAAATCTCCTTCCATCTCTTGCATACATGTGTACACACATACTCATATAGTGAACACAGTGACAGAACTGGTACTTCTCAGACCTGGATCCATTTTCTTTCTGTCTCTGTCTCCCCATGTGACACTTTGACAAAGTTCATACTGCATGATTGAGAACTCCAAGAGACAAATACACTTTGTACACTTGAGGAAAAAATTTCATTGAATATTAGCTCGAACTATGGGTGTCATTGAAGCTGGTTTTGAAACATTTTTTTCATGTATTTGACTAATATTTCCTGAGCAGTGACTCTGTTTCAAGCACAGTTTGGGGTCCTGGGGATATACAGTGGTGAAGAAGACAAAATTCCACCTCTGAAGACCTTCCATTCTAAGCAAAGAAGCATGGAGTATGATGTCAGGTGCTCTGAGAAATAAATAAAGCAGGGACTAGAGAAAGACAGAATGGGAGTCACTTTTGAAAATATGATCATGGAAAGCCTTTTGGTAAAATTATATTTGAACAGATGAAGTCCCTGAGCATTAAGGAAGTGATGAAACAATCCATGAAAATATCTGGGAGAGGAGGGTCCAGGCAGAGAGCTGTAAATGTAAAGGTGGGGTAGCTCTTGGCCATAACCATATTTGTTGAAGTAAAATTTGCTTCTGTGAAGGTGGCTGTGTATATACTCCTTAGAGAATTTGTTACATTCCTGGGGTTTTCAATAAAGGTAGAAGTTTGGAAAATGGTTGGTGAAAGGTTGGGGGAAAGTCTTGGAGAGTGGAAGGAAGGCTTAAGGGAAAGATAAGTTGAGCTGTTGAAATGGCTGTATACCTCAAAGGCTTCATCTGAGGACATGACTACATCAGAGTTTCTTAATCTTGACAGTCGATAGTTTGGGCGGATAATTCATTGTTGGGAGTAGGTTGGGGAAAACTGGTGCTTTGTGGGATGTTTAGAAAAATTCTTCATCTCTGCTCACTTGGTACCAGTAGTTTTCTCCTATTTGTAACAACCCAGAATGTCTCCTGACATTGCCAAATGTCCTCTGTTGGGACAAATCATCCCCAATTCGGAGCCACTGGTCTACACACTGGTGGAACAAGTGTTTGGAATGTCTTTACTTCAAAGACATCATCATGAGAAAAAAAAAAGTTTAATTAACATTTCATTCAAATTTCATTGGGAGGTGAGCTGCATCTATCAAACAGCCAAGTGCTAAGTGGTTTTCATATATTAGCTTATTTAATCCTTACAACTATCTGATGAAGGAGGTAACATTAGTGCTATTTTAGATATGGGGAAACTGGGGCTTCTGGAGATTGAGTGACTCGTCCAAAGTCACACAGCTAGTGAACAGTGAAGCCAGGATTGAAATCCAGGTTTGTTTGACTCCAAAGACGCTTTTTTGCTCTAGACCTGCCCCATCCAATGTGGTGGATACTAAGCATATGTAGCTATTTAAATTTAAAGTTAATTAAAATGAAATAAAGTTTAAAAAATTCAGTTGCACTAGCTACATTTCAACTGCTCAACAGTGACATGTGCCTGTACTACTGTATTGGATGGTGCAGATATAGCACATTTCCATCATCATAGAAAGTTCTCCTGGACAGCACTGCTCTAAACCAACTGACCCAAGTGGAGGTAGAGGCGTCAGCGAACAGTCACAGCCTTAATCTCCATGGCTGGCATTCTTCCATGTAATGCCTTTGTGTTGTCTCACCGCCAACCACACCTCTCCTCCCTTCCTCAACTCCCCACCATCAGGTCATTGGAGAGTTCCTGCTCATTCTACTACATTCTGAAGCCTCTCCAGAGAAGGGAGACACTGCTGATGCCTTTTGGTAATGGCTTTCTCTCTGCCTTAGTCACCTCTGCAGGCTTACACAATCTACTCGGCACGGTCAGTCTTTCTGTAGGAGATGTTGGTAGGAGGTGCTTGCGTGATCCTCCTATTGTGAGGAGTTTTACTTTTGCTTGCTGAAAAGGTGTTTAGAGCAAGAGATGAGCCTGTCTGGAAGTCACTGGAAAGTCTCTGCAGGCAATTCCTGCACTCAAGATGGCAAGAATGTGAGAGAGATTGAACTTGACCAAGAGGCAAAATAAAACTGATGTGGACTGTACCTTACTCTGCAAGACAGATGTCCTTAGTACCATGTAGTCCTTTGCCAGTCTTGTTGCGTTCACTCTGGACACTTTCAGTCTGGCTTTTGTAGGCTTTGGTGACTCCTTAGTGCCAGACACTGTTCTAGACATTGGGTTTGTAACTATATATATATACACATATACAATATACATATATACATATATACATATATATATACAATATACATATATATGACAGATGGGATTTGTGCTATGGAGAAAAATAAAGTAGGGAAGGGAGTTCGGGAATGTGGTAGAATGAGGTAGAAGAGAGGCAATCTGAAATAGATTGGTCAGGAATGATTTCACTGAGACCGTGATATTTGAGTAAAGATCTAGCGAAAGTGAGATAATGAGCCATGTGGATGTCTGGGAGGATCCGCCTTTTAGCCAGAGGAACAGCAAGTGCAAAGGCCCCGAGGAGGTAGTAGCAATAGCAAGGAGGTTGGAGAGGCTGGAGTGGAGAAAAAAAGGTGAAGACGGGTAGGAGATGAGGTCAGAGGGGTTGCAGGGGCACCAGAGCACGGAGGACTCTGAAGCCCCCTAAGAATTTGGCTTTTACTTGAGTGAGATGAGAAGCCATTGGGCAGAGATTGATAAAATGATCACTCTAGCTTCTGTATTGAGAAAATATTATAGGGGAGTGGGGTGGTTTTAAAATATGGGCCGACCATTATGCTCAGTGACATAAGCGAGACAGAGAAAGACAAGTACTGTATGATCTCACTTTTAATGTGGAATCTAAAAAAAAACCAAACCCAAACAAAAAACCCCCTAAACTCATAGAAAAAGAGAACAGCCTTGTAGTTACCTGAGGTGGGGAGTGGGGCTTGGGGGAACTGGATGAAAGTGGTCAAAAGGTACAAACTTCCAGTTATAAGATAAATAAGGACTAGGGATGTAATGTACAACATGCGGACTGTAATTAACACAGCTGTAATGGTATATTTGAAAGGTGCTAAGAGAGTAGATCCTAAAAGTTCTCATCAAGAGAAAAACAAATTATTGTTTTTCTTTTTTTTTTTTTTTTGGTAACTTTGTGAGGTGATGGATGTTCACTAAACTGATTGTGATCATCTCACAATACATACACATATAAACTCATTATGCTGTACATCTTAAACTTATATAGTGCTGTAATCAGTTATATCTCAATAAAACAGAAAGGGAAAAAGCATTAAAAAAACACTTTGTTACATGTGCTCACAAATGCTTTAATATTCCTCTTTTCGAAGAGTGGAGCCTAGTTTCCTCCCGTTGAGTGTGAACTGCATTTGGTAGCTCCCTTCTCACAAATGAAGTGGTGGAGGTAATGGTGCACAGCTTTGGAGATTAACCACAAGGAACAAAGTAGCCTCCTCCTTGCTCGCTCGCTCTCTGTTCACTTGCTTGGGGGAAGCAGCTGTCATGTCCTTAGGACACTCAAGCAGCACGTGGAGAGCCCCTGTGGTGAGGCATTGAGACCTCTTGTCTGTAGCCAGAGAGGAACTGAGGTCTTGTGTGAACAGCCAAGTTCACGAGTCATCTTGGAATTGGCTCCTCCAGTCAAGCCTTCAGATGACACCTTGATACCAGCCTCGTGAGAGTCCTTGAACCAGAATTACCCAGCTGAGCCACTCCCACAGAGACCGGGAGATAAGATGAGTAGGCACTTATTTTAGGCTGCTAAGGTTTGGGGATAATTTGCTATGCAGCAATAGGTCACTAACACAGGGAGCAAGAGCAGAGGCCAAGAGAGGAGTTGAGAGGCTGTTTCAGTAATCCACATGAGGCGGTGACTTGGAAGGGGTGAAAACAGTCAGATTTGTAGTAGAATCAATTCTTACTTGAGCTCTCAAAAATTATTCAACACATTCAATGATTCCCTGAGAAGAATATTTCCGTGACTCCACACTTTGAACCTGATTTTCCCTCTGTATCGCTTTCCATTCTCCTTTGCTGGAGTGTCCTTAGCTCACGTTCTTAATAATGGAGTAACTCAGAGCTTGATTTTTGGCTTTAGTCTCTTTTCAGTTTATAGTCTCTCATGGGGAATCGTCAACCTCTGTGAAGATTTGAAATACCACACATATGACCATTGATTCCTATTCCTCCAGCTCTGTCCCTTCCGTTGAGCCCCAGGCTCAAAAATCCCATTGCTTACTTGACATCGCAATGTCTATATCTAAGGAACTCTCAACTTTACATGACCAAAACAGAACTCTTGATTTCCTGCCCCCTGTTCTACTCTTGTCGCAATGGTCTCCGTCTCAATAAGTGGAACCACCATCCTCTCAGCTGTCAAGCCAAAACTGTAGGGGTCACACTTGATTTCTCTCCTTCCTTCATCCCTTACCATTAGCCCATTGGCAAATCTGAATGATTCTATGTCTAAAATGCATTTCTATGTCCTATTATTGTTGCAGATGCCACCCTGTTTGAAGCTACCATCATCTTTCACTAAAGACTCGTCCTCCCGTTCTCCTACAGCAGCCATTCTGATATTCCAGAAACACACACCAGACTGAGGAGCTCTTGTTCTTAAAACCCTTCAATGGCTTTCCATTGCACTCAAAATCAAATCCAGACTTGTCAGAGCTAACGAGTTCCTACATGAAGTTGGCCCCTGTCTATCTCTGACTTCATCTGCTACCACTCTCCTCCTTTGTGTTTTTTTTCCAGTCACTCCGATCTTCTCTTTGTTTCTTGATGATGCTAAATTCATTCCTGGATTAAGACATTTGCATTTGTTGTTGCCTCTGCCTGGAATAGTCTTTTTCAGATATGTTCATGGCTACAACCTTTTGTCGTTTTGTTCTCATACAAATGTCATTTCTCAGAGAGCCTTTTCTGTGTTCTCCATCTAAGTAGCCCCCTTCCAGTCACTTGTCATTTCATCCTTTTTGGTTTTCTTCATAGCACTGCAAGTTCTACCTCTACTTACCTGTCTCGTCCATATATTGATTTACTTATTCATTTTTAGTCTTCTCTAGACACTTTGACTCTGACCTTAATCCTAACTCGTATCTCCCTTGTTCATTACCATGTATGTTCGCACCCACTATCACAATACCTGGCACATTGCAAGTATTTGACAAATAACTGTTGAGTGCATGTGTGAATAAATAAATAGTCTGATAGAAAAGAAAAAATCCAATCTACTTTCCTCCTCCTTCTCCTCTTCCTCCTCCTCCTCTTCTTCTTCTCTTTCTCCTTCTCCTTCTTTTACTTTTATTAGCATTTATTTGATGCTGAATTTACTTTCAGGCCATAAGATTTTGTTTCTTCAGTCTCTTCTGAGAGATCTTTTTCTTCTGCACAACCTTCTTTTCTGGTTTAGGAACAATCTGCTCTTTTTCAGGACCATGTCAGTGTGGCAGGGAGAGCTCACGTATGGGTTAATCGTCCGGGATCTCCGTAAGTTCTGCACTGCATCCTGGGAGCTTTGGTCACCTGTGTGCTCAGTGACCAGAGAGTCTACATCTAAACCCTTAAGTGCAGCATTCCTCTCTGCATTTTTAAGCATGTGCAGCAAAAATTCTGCTCTCGTTTTGGGGCACTGACCCTGCATCCAGCCCCACTGTTTGGCCTGGGCTTACCTACCAGCTCCACCACTGTAGCGACGGAATGGCACACATTGCTCTGTAACGTGACATCCTTTAGGTACTTGGCGGCTTTTCGGATATGCATATCCTTTATGGCCTGGGCAGTTTCACGAGTGTTCTTAAAGTGAACACACACAGATTTGAACCTCTTGATTTACATGATTTTGTGGGGTTCTCTGGGTCAAGTGAATAATGAACCATTTTCAGAGGTCACCTCAGGCTGAATATGGGAAGAACTCTACCTTTCCATCTCCATCTAAACTAAACGTGGCACAGGGAAAGGCGAAACCCTCTCACTTTTAGCAAGTCTTTTCCTGTCTGATGATCTTTGCATTTTCTGACTTCATACACATGATTCCCTCTTTCCCTCAGGTGTCTGCTCAAATGTCACCTTATTAGTGAGGTCTACCATGACCGTTTTTAATCAAATGGATACCCCCATCGTTTATTTCCAGAGATTTGGGGAAATATTTCAGCTCCATTTTCTTCTATGCCCAAAATATTGCAATGTATTTTTTTTCCACTAAATGTTTTTTTAAATCTATGTTGATGAAATTATTAATTACTATGAAGCCTCTCTTAACTTAATGCTTAAGTTGTTTCAATCATTTACTGCTCCAAAATTAGTCACCTCAAAAACATAGTGGCTTAAAACTATAGTCTATTTCCTCCTGGAACATATATGAAGGCTCATCAAAATGGCCAGCAGTGGGTGTAGCTATAAGCTGGAAGCTCCATGAGTGCCTTGGTTTACCTCCACTGGCTTCTTTGTGTGGCTTAGGTGTTTGCAGCATGGTGGCTGGGTTCTAAGGGGGGGTCTCCAAGTCTGTGAACTCAGAAGCTGCAGATTGTTTAAGACTCAGCCGTGGAAGTTATATATTGCCATTTCTGCTGCATTTTGTTGACAAAATCTGTCACAGAGCCACACCAAAATCAAGAGGAGGGAACACAGGCTCCACCTTTCATTGGAGGATTGGGAACAGATTTGTGGTCATTTTTAACCCATCATATTTAATCATTTCAGAAAAGTAATCATTTGGATTTCAACCTTTGTTGATGAAAATGTTTCTAAAAATATATTAGTCCTGTAAGTAGATTATAATGGACATAGTCTTCTCAATGATTAAAGGTCTTTCAGAAACTCAGGGTCACTGCTCTTCATTTCCATTATTATCAAGTTTGGGTTCTAGCCCCAGCTCTGTCTCAAACTAACTAGTTTTATTATCTTGGGAAAATCACAGAGGATTCTGGCATTCATTTTTCTCATCCACAAAATGAAGGGATGGAGATACATGATTTCTATTTTTATTTCCAGCTCTAAGACACTATGATTCTATAGTTTCATATAGAAAGCACAGGAGATTAGACTATAGCTGTAATAAATTCAAGACATGCCCTCTATGCATAAATTTCTTGTATGAACTTGTGTTTGCTTGTCATTATATTATTTCTCGTAGCATAATATGTAACATTTATTAGAAGGTTGATCGAAGGTAAGTTATGGCAGAAACTGCTGGGTATTCTCCAAAGCCCATTTTCTCATCTTCCTGGACACGTAGCACGAGCTGTTTCCCAGACTCGTTGCCGTTGGGTGTGACTATGAGACTGTGAGACCAATGAAGTGAGAGTAGAAGCACTGTATATCCTTTCCCCCTTTCAGTAGTTGGAATGGAGAAAATCCCCCCACAGTGACCTTGGAAGCCCCTTCTTGAAGATGGCAGAGCGTGCGTCCCTGGGCAACTTATGGGGAAGGGCTGACCTGTTCACCCACCTAGTACCATTTCAAACTTTATTTTATTTCAATCATTGTACATTGTATAGGTCTATTCTTCACAACAATTAGTCTGTAGTATGTAGGTTTTACTATGTTTTTCAAGATACTTGAAAAAAATTTAATGCTACTCTATGAGCTACAAAAAAATCCCTAAATGCTTTTCTCTCTGTTGGGACATCTTCAAGACTAAGATGATATCCATAGTATCCTATGTATCTCCTGAAGCCAAGTCTCAGGCCCTAAGCTGTCCTCAGAGTGTGTCTGGATCGTCCTCTTTCTATCCATTCTCATCTCCTCCCCTAGACTTCTCATCAGCATTTGGTCATTTACTTGACAAACACCACTTTAAGCATCAATTGTGTGTCACCAGTGTTACATACATTGTTGAGAGGCAATAAACAACATAGATCAAGCCCTGCTTTCACACTGCTTCGAGGGGGCTAGTCAGCCACAGTAGCTATCGGTGTATCTAGAACTCCCCCACCCCCACGGACAATATACTTCTTTTCATAATTCGGTTGACCATATAATTGAGATATCCCATGGAAAGTTTAAAAATGTTACTTCTAAAATGGGTCACAAATTTCCCTCTTCTTCTGGACTCATTGTACAGAACACAATCTAACCTCATTATTATTATTATTGCATTATGTGGTAATGTAGTAATACATCAAGGGCCAATGAAGTGCAGAGAACTATTTGCCCGATACAAAATGGCCTCGGATTGCTATGCATTTTGAATTCTTATGTCTACCTTTGATCGTCTTTCTATTTCCTTCATCCTGTTGGGTTGTTGTTACTCTCTCACCAGAATCCATCATCGCCTTGCAATTTGCTCCTGTCGCTAAGACTGAGAATGGGGGTCTCATGCGTGTGACGAAGGAAGAAGGCTCATGGCTATGGGAGCCTTGGTTTTGTGATGCTGTTCTGGCTGCTTAGGGACTTCCCCTACCATTTGTTGCTACCTTGCTGAGTCGTAGGGAGCTAAGGTGGATGGAGATTTGATTTTTGCACTAGAGCCAAAATCTTGCCTGATGTATGTGCCATTATTTTGCTTTCATCCTTTTATAGAATTGTTCATGCTTTGCAGAAAGGGAAATAAAGACACTGATTGCTAGAAACTGTTAGATACGGGACTGTTGATAAAACAGAAGATTTCAGAGAAATTTAAAAAGTTTTATCATGGGGATAAAAGAGTTCTAGTGGTCCATGAAAGCAAAGTCCAGGGAGCTGGCCTGGGGAACACAGACTCCAGGCAGGACCCGGGGGCCTGAATGGGAGGGTTCTAAAAGGGGAGTCTCAGTTAACTCTGAGGAGGGCAATTTTGCCTTGAAATTTTGGGTGGGCTTGAAGTCCAGACAGAAAGAATTTTGCCTTCTCCAAGGGAATTGTGATAAATAACTGTGGTGTTGACTTAGGGGAGTCACAAGTAGTTAAATTAGAATGCGGAATTGTAGTCGACTCTAAAAACCCAATTTATGGATTAACCGGTGCCCAGTCAAAATGACTAATAATTCCGGGACTATAATTACCCACCTGTAGGCTTTATTTTTTTCCTCCAACTTTCTACTTTTCTGTATTTTACAAATGTTTAATAATGAGCATGAATTCCTGTTATAATAAAAAAAATCTGATTAACTTAATTAGAAAAAAATTACCTACCAGGTGACAGGAGGTTTCTCATTAATTTATCATCAGGCTTCATAGTCTGGCTTCAACATTTCTGCCCACTGAGAACAAATTATTTTTGTGCTCTCAATGGCTGACTCTGGGTGATGTATTGCAGCCGTTATGGTAGCAGAGGGAGGTGATATAAAGAGTAAAAGGAGACTTTCCCAGAGCACTGTCTTTGGAAGAGAGACCCAGTGGAACTCCCTCTGAGTGGGAGCGGTGCACATTAGCACGTGTCTTTGGTGATTGCAAGGCAAGAGAGGAGAGAAAGAAGCAGAGGTTCTGTTGGAGGTTAGTGCAGGCCCTCTGAGTGTCTGGTTTTGTCACAGTGTGTCCATGGTCACCAAGGTCTTACATTTGGAAATCTGGGTTTGGTCCAAATGGAAGCCTGGAGGAGAAGTCTAAAACTGTGCTGCCTGCCTCCCTGCTGTGTGGTTCCTGGGTGGCCAGGGATGAGTTGGCCAGCCAGCTTCCCTCCCATCCGTGTTCTATCTTCTGCTGATGGGCTAGTTGGGTAGGCTTGTTAGGTAGATTTTGCTTTGGTTACTGCCCAAATGATTACAAAACCACCAGCCTTTCTCTGGGTTAGACCTGATGTTGGTGTTTGGGCATCCACAGTGGCAACTTGGGAAGACCTGAAGTGATTTACTCAATGTAGACATCATCACTCATTTTATTTTCATCTGAGGGAGTCACCATCATGTAATGCGTGGCTGCAGTATGCTCATTAAGGAAATAAAGAATGCAATCCTTGCCAGCCCAGTCTCTAATTGGAAGTGTCTTCCATCTCTCTGAAGTGCAGTGCAATTCTGAGATTCCGACATCACAGGATTAGGGGTGGAGGGGCATTTAAACTGACATTCAGAGGACAGCAAATGAGAATTAAGAAGATAGTGGAAAAGGAAACATATTATCACAAAGAAAAAAATGTATCTGGAATTTGAAAGAATATTCATACACTGAAAGAAGCACTCATGCAATAGGTATAGCTAATGCATGACAGCTTGGTAATAATCATTCCATTATGGATTAACTTCACATTGTGCTTCAGTTAGTTAATTGTAGCCTTTTCCTGTTTCTGGCTCTGGTGTTTAAAGGCAAAATAGGCTCTTTGTTATGTTCTCAGAAGAACAATTTACACATTTTGATTTGGCAAAGAACAGCTCAATTTTCTGGGCCCTTCTGGCTTTTTTATTCCACATGGAATATGCAAGCAAAACTGGCTGAACTTTCAAACATCAGCTAAATCCTAATAATCACTACAGCGTCTCTTGCCTTGCTCTTCTCAAACAGCTACATTTATTATAAAGCAAGTCCATATTCTGTTGCAGAAAGGTCACTGTCTAACTGGTACATTGGCCTGCTCTCCCAACAGTTCCAGAACCAAAGGCCCTCTGACATTGGTCATTCAGCTTTGCAGGCATTCTAATCTGGAATGTGGTTCTCTCCCTCTCCCCCCCTCCCCCACACTCCCCAGAGAAGGGTCCCCAGGCACCAGTGGGGGAGGGGAGGTTGTGAGCAAAGTCATCAGCCCCTTAGAAGGCATCCTGACCTCCCCAGGACTGAACTTTCAACCTCTTGAGCTGACAGTTAGTGGTGGATGCACAAATTTTGTTTGCGACTAATTGCAGCTTGTAAATGGAGCATTGTGGCCCCGGAAAAAAGCCAGCAGTCTCTCTCCCCAGGGTCACCCAAGTGGAATCTGGACACAAGAAAGCCTGTCCCCTAATGGGCCTCCTCCCCAAGCCCTTCCCAACCTCTCGGGGCCCCTGGGCTTGTCCCCTTCATCAAGTGAGAGCTAGAGGGCACAGCGGGAGACTCCTCTGCAAATCTTCTCCTCCAAATGCCGGGCTATTCATAGCAACTTGCAGCTCCCTCAGGAATTCCCACAGACTGACTTGCCAGAGCCAACTATTGTCTCCCCACCCAGCAGCAGTGGTCTTTCATAGACCCAAGGACACACTCGCCATCTCAAAGCACAAAATGCTTTGCAAACCATCCATTGGGAGCTGACCAAGGAAACTACTGATTAGTTGAGAGGAGCAAAAGCAGAGGCACTTTGGTAGGGTAGAGTTTCCAGCAGAGTGATTGCTTATTTTTAGTTTCACCAAGCAGATATGCTTTGTCAATGATGAATAAGCCACAGAGTGGCTTGGAACATGAAGCCACATTTCCATTTCTTGGAGGCAGGACTAAGGGTGCTCACAGCATCTCTCTGACAGCACAGCTGGTTGCATGTGTGAACTGCAGATCTCACTGGCCTAAACCTTCAGCTTTCAACAAAAGGGGTAGCCAAGGGTGACTCTCTTTGTTTTCTCTGATAGTCTCACTGGACTGAGGTGGTAGCTAATATCATCCTGTATCCTTAGAGCATGAAAAGAACATAAGGAACTCTGTGAAAGTGTAGAATGAGCTTCCCAGGCAAGCATCATATTGTTCTCAGTTAATCAAATTTGTCAAATTGTTCCCAGTGCCTTAGAGCTAAAGGGTGATACTTAGGACCACGGTAAACAAATCCCCAGCCATCTGCTCTGACAGCTGTTGGACCTTGAGCAAGAACTTGTACCCGTGGAGTCTTTTGAGAGCCCCTAGGCACGGGGATGGACAAGAAACATTCAATCATCAAGTGACAAAAGGTTAAAACTACTAAGGGCCCTGGGATACCTGCACCCAACTAGAGGTGCTCCCACGAATGAGCTACATGAGCAAAATTTCTCTGCCCATAGGCCTCCAAACAACCCCCGTTTCTCTGTCTGCTGGATATTTTCTCAATAGCTTCAGCCTAGCCTGAAAAATCAATGCAGTTAGTGAACTGCTTAGTTGAAACTGAACACATTTATTGATGCTGAAACAAGAGCTGTGCACTTCCAGCCAATTTAAAGAAATCTGCTCGGATGATCTGTTCGATTCTGTGCCTTTCAAGTGTGAAGGCTCAGAGGATTAGTTTGCAGTTGCAGTAAATTATTTCTATGAAAGTTGTTTGCTTCTAACACGCTAGTTTTTGTGTGACAATTTGATTAGGCCGGCTGGATTTCATGAACAACGTTAGAAGAGAATGATCAACCATTCCAGTTATCCTAAGATTGTCCTAGTTATAAAACTGAAAATCCTGCATATGGAAGAACTTCTCATTCCATGACAAACCATCCCGGCTATACCAAGTCCTTGGCCTTCCAACAAGTCAAATTGTCCCACGGAGGTTGAAAGTGTAGCAATGTAAGAAAGTCTGAGTTTCTGCATTTAAAATCTTAGTGGGGCACACACTGAAAAGGGGTCTTCTGAAAGTGGTGAGAAAGGTCTGTTTACGTTGGAATTCTCCAAGAGTAAAGGATACCTTTGTGACATGTGGCAGGTGGGGGAATTTCAGTATCCAAGTATATCACACTGAGCCACCTCACATGGGCATTTAATACCTAGGGTCTTCATCGTTCTGATTCCTCAATTTCTGATAAGGAAAAAAATGCGAGACAGGTGTTTATACATGTTTTTTTGGGACATTTTATATTTCCATTTATGTTCTTTTAGGCACTTGAGAAATGTACGAAAGTGAGATAAGATAGGAACAAAAATTTCAACTGTGCAAGCCTTTCTTCTCTTTTATTGCATTCTTAGGAGATCAAAGTCATTTTGTGTGTTGCTATCTCTCCATATTTACACTTTTACACATGGCTCTATTTATCCCATCCAATTTGACCTAAGTCGGTGCTTTTAAAACCTTAAATGTGCCAAGGAATCACCTTGGGGATCTTGTTAAAACGCAGATTCAAATTCAGTCGGTCTGGAATAAGGACTGAGGTGCTACGTTTCCAACAAGTTCCCAGGTGATGCTAAGGATCCAAAGGCCACACTTTGAGCAGCAAAGTCCCAGCTGACTCTACCTAAGTGTTCATTACCCTTAGGACGTTTCTAAAAAGAGAGTAAAAAACATTTTAAAAGAAGTGGAGGGGGGAAATTGTGCTTTAGAACCTCAAAAACAATGCCTGTTGGAACAGAGAATACTGTGTGCTTTAGTGTGCCGCACAAATGCAATTAGAATTGAACTGAAACAGCAGCATACCTAGGAAAGAAAGGCAGATGGGAGGAAGTGGGAGGGAGGAAGGAGGGGTGTGGCAATTACAGTGTCTCTGGCGGAAGGGAGGCCACTCTTTAAAGTACTAGCACTTGTCTTTCCTTCCACCAGTCTCTTTCCAGGACATGAGTAGCCAGGCACTTGACTTCCAAAGGTTGCCCAAAGAGTAAGCAGTCCTTTTGGTACAAAGCAAGGAAACGTTTCATCCTCTTTCAATTGGTTGTAAGAATGCTGCAAAAAGATCCATTAAAGATGAAAAATAAAACATGCTCTGAAGAATGTACCAATCTTTTCATGTTGGTTATAGTTTATTGTGTTTCTGAAGACGCAAAACCAGATAATGAAATGCATAAGTAGAAGAGAAAAGTCATTAAGTCAAATGCCTGACAGAAAATGGATTCTACTAAATCACAAACAGTTCTGATGTTGTTTTACAATAAAAATTGTTAATGCAATTCAATGAGTTTTTATTGCTCACTCAACTCTGGTTAATGAGATGACACATTTAGGAGCAGGAAAAGAATTTTAGGATTCCATGTCTTAATTATTTCAGAACAAAATGTATGTGCCTCGGAAATGGATGAGATGTTGTTGTTCTCCAAATTGCATCAGTTGTGACCTTGGGAGAGTTTACATTCTTTTCTCTGAAGAGGAGCATCAAATGTGAATGATTAAATTGTCACTAAGCACCAAAAAGATCCTCTAAGGTATGTTTACGTTCTGTGGAAAATGTGTGGCCAGGGTTCTATCTAATGTGACTTTTACTTACTACTCTCCCATGAGCTTCAGGCTAAAATAGAAAAAGCTTTTTTTCTTACAGGTCATCAAAGCAGAAGTGGCACAAATTATGCTCCATGTTTCTTTGCATTTCCACAAGGGAGGTAATCGAAATAAATAGATTTCAATATTTTTCCCTGACCTAGGAGCTTGCCTGAGTTCAATTGTTTCCCTTATTTTTGTCTTGAACAGCCAGCTGCTCATAAATGTTCCTTTGGATACTGTGTCCTCAGCTGCCCTTTTAGATTGTGAAATCTTAGTGACTGGAGCTAACCGCGTATCACCAACACAGGTGGTGTCTCCTACTCCAGTTTTGCTGGAGAACCCTGGTGCTGCTTCTTTGTCTCCAAATGGATGCAAATTTCTGTCACATCTTAGGCTTGATTTCCTCTCCTTTTCCTTGATATGGATGTGTGTGGGTTGATAGAGGGAAAGACAGAAGAGGGACAATGAAGACGGGTCAGTTGTATTCTTCTGCCTCTGCCATCTTCATGTTCATGTGCTCAGAACCATGCACACTCCTCTAGAACATGATCACATCTTATCAAGTCTCTACAGATTAGACTCTGTCACCATCAGTGAGCATAGCTCACAGGCAACAAGGTTGTTTAAAGTGTCCCTCCTTGTTTCTTGTTTAATTTGCTTGGTCACTTGCATAGATCTATACAATCATTCCACTTATGTATCACTTCTGTATTTAACCTTATAACTCCCCCCACCCCGACTTTTTCCTGTTCTCCACTACTGATCTGCACATTTCTCATGATTACCTAGTTACATCTGACTCTGCACTCTCTCCTTCCTGAGGACATTGGGTCCCTCAGTCATTCAGTCATGGAACAAATACTTTTTGAGAGCCTTCTCTGTGGCAGGCACTGTTGCAGGTGCTGGGGTACAACATTAAACAAAACCAAGTCCTTGGCTTCTTTCATTCTAGTGGTGGGTGGAAGACATTTAGCAAAAAAATAGATGAGTAAGTGGGGAGTTCTGAACTGAGGAGTTACATGATTTGATTTGCATATTTTAAGCATCTCTGACTGAAACTTAGATATTTGATGTAAGGGACAAGCGTGCACGAAGACAATGGTGAGGTTACTTTCTCCAGGTGAAAGAAGATGGTGGCTTGGCCCAAGGTGGTTACAATGGAAGTGGTAGGGACTATTCATTCTGGATATGTTTTTGAGAGGAGACTTTTATATGATTCCTCGGATCTGCTGGCTTGTTGTGAAGTGATGAGAGTCCCTCTCTTGCCTACCAGTTCTAGTTCACCAACTAGTATCCTACAGAAGGTATGTTGGAACCTCAGAGTTGAAAGAGCTCTTACAGGCAGGACATCTAGTGGAGGAGAAGTGGGAACAGAGATATTAGGCTTTGTCTTCAAGCTTATGGGGTCTCAAATTTTGATGGGGGTGGGTAAGGATGAGATTGATGCCTTGTAATAGACGTTGGTCCTTTTGCAATTCACAGAGGTATTCTGAAAGTGGAGGCTGAATCCTAGTGTGAGGCAGCACAAAATCTGAACTCTCCCAATCTCACGCAGTTCTCTTTGGAGGCTGTGTGTTCCAACCTCTCACACATGCAGGGATTCTCGGCCAGCATCCCAGGGTGTGGAAACTTGGCCTTGACTACATTTCCAGGAGCAGAGTGCTCATTATTTTAAGGTGATTCTCCAAGTTGTTGGACAGCCTCAAGATTCTGGAAGGTTTTTCTTGTACAGGGCTAAAATCCTTTTCTCGTCTACCCTTCTGCCATAGAGTAGGAGAGCAGTACAGCTGTATCGCTTAAGAGCATGGGCTCTGGACAGTCTAGGTCAGAATCCAAGTTCTTCGTGACCTTGAGCAAGTGTCCTATTGTGGAACCCCAGTAATGAGATGGAGAGCAAAATAAAAGGTCCCTTTTAGTGTAAAGGTGGAAGCTGGATTCTAGGAGACTTGCAGCTTGGAAATACCAGGAACACAGAACAAAGGGGCTACAGAAGGGGGAACGAGAAGGTTCTAGAGTTTTACATTTTCCTATACTTGCGTGTTGCTTATCTGGACACTTCGTTGGGATGAAACTTTCTTATTATTAACATCTAAATTACCTGGCACATTACAAGGGCTTGACCATCAGAAGCTTTTGGGGCACAGGCAGGAAATATTGTCAAATTCTGATCTGCTGCGGTGATCACTCTTTCTCATCTGAGGAATTGGAGGATGACCACCACTACCAAGGGGTACAAGAGGCCCCCCTTCTTGTCCCTTATTTTCCCCTTCCTGCGCTGGGTCTTTCTGCCCTCAGAAACCTTGGCCCTGTCAGTGATTATTGCAGAAGCTGTGCGGGCTGCTGCTTCAGACACTGCCCAGGGGCAGATTGCTGGACCCCCAGCCCAACCCTACCTCACAAACAATGAAGACCCTTCAGCTTCTCCTCCCAGCTGTCTCGGACCACCCCCATTGGGGTGGGAGTGGGCAATCAAGGGAACCCCAGAGCAGGGAGGCATAAAGAGGGAGGCAGAAGGGTGTGGTTCCAATCAGAGTGTTTCTGAACTCTGAGTGAAAATTCCAGCCCTGCCATTTATGTATATAACTGATTTTTGTTACTTCACCTGGCAGAACCTCAATTTTTCTATCTGGAAAATGGTGATGATCCCTCATTTACAGAATTGCTGGAAGGATTAAATAAAATTGAATGATTATGCTTGCCAATCAATACATGTTCACTGCTATTGATATTGTCTTAATATCCAGAGGAACTTCTTTCTCTCTTTTACTTCGAAAGCACTCCTATTTTGATTTTCTCTTCTTCTACTTAGTGAAGTTGGTTTGTTTATGCTTGGATGTATTAATTTACTAACTCTCCCTTCTCTTTCCCCTCCCCCAAAAGTTTTTGTTCTTTTAGGTTCATGGCCTGGAGAAGGGAAATGTGGGTCCTTTTAGGTTGAAGGATATTGGGGTCTGAGGCAGCCCTCAGGAGACCTTCTATTCCAGCCAGAGAGTCTAGCTGGGAGAAGTGTGCAGAAGGTCATAGGAACAGTCTGTGATTTTTTTTAAATTTATGAGTTATTCTTTGTAGGATGTGTATGGAGGCTATCCCAGCATTTGCAGGTTAGAGAGCTAAACACTCCTCTCAGGTCAAGAAATTCTGTTGGCCACCTCAGTTTTTATTAGTCTTGAGAACCCTGGGAGGAAAATGTGACCAATAATTCCTGATGGGAATTAATCCTACTCTGTGATCTGTGTGGTTATTTGCAGTACAACAACAATAGCAGGTTTGCACAGGGTTTAGAACAATGGATGAGGGCAGGGAGAAAGAAAGAAAGAATAAAGAATAAAGAAAGAGAGTGAGAGAGAGGGAAAAGGATGGAAGGAAGGAAGAAAAAAAAGGAAGGAAGGGAAGGAAGAAAGAAAAGAAGCATAACTCAGGGGCAAGATGGTAGTATATTCTCTCATGAAGAGTAGAAAATAATTCTTCTAAAATCAGATTGATTTGGCTAATTGTAGCCTTTGGGAAACACCATTGATGAGACACTCAAAATATAATTACTCCATTTTGTGTGTCACAATGTGTCTTTATTGATCTGATTTCAATAATGCATGTTATTACAAAAGAAGAAAAGTTATTTCCCAATCATAGGAAGTGATTTTAGGGTAAAATAGTGCTCATGCTAACTGTCCATTTTATCTTTTTATTTCTTTAAGAAGTTCCTCAATTCCTAGACACTTGCCCCATTTCTACTTTATTATTTCTCCTGTGACTAAAGGAAGTTAACGTTTCTCTTTCTGGAATGTGGGTTCAGAAAGCTGCAATTGTTTATTTTAGTATAGAATCTTAGGAAAAAACTGAAAAAAAGTTAAAGTGCTGAATTGTTTCTAGGAACAATTTGACTTAGGGGATTTAAATTAACTGTGCATATAATTTGCTTGGATTGATATGCTCATGATGTTTACCACGAACAATCCTTCAAAGCTCAGAATTCATTTTGAACTTTTCCCCAAATTAGAGTTTAGCTTTTGAATAAAATTTGTTTACAGTTACTATTTAAAATTCCATGTAAATCTATAAACTCCAACTTGCTCTCATTTAATTTCTCTGCTATTTTCATAGTCAATTTTCACATGAAAATTGTGTCACCCTTAACAACCTAGCCTTATTTTCTAATTTCCATTTAATGGTTTTGTGTTCCAAGTTTAATTCAAGAATGGATTGCTTACATTTCACTTACAAATCTCCCTTCTAATCATTGTTATTAATATCACACTTTTGTTGTAATATCTGTAAGAGCACAAAATGTGTCTTTTAAAGATGCATTTACCACCCACTGAATTGCATACATTTCAATTACAACTCTTCCTCGTAATTATTGTTATTAATATCACAATACTATTGTAATATCCCTGAGACTGAAGAAGGTGTCCTGTCAAGGGTGCATTTACAAACAGCTTTCTCAGTTTCCTCTTAAGAAAAATGTGCCAGGCTTTATCTACATTCGACTTCCCTTACAATTTACATTAGAGAACACACTCCATCAATAAAACCATCAAAATGATCTACTGCATTGTAGACAAAAGTTATTGTGTCAAGTTGACACTAATCAGTTAATTCCAGTAAACCTTCAGATAAACAAAAGCTTGTTGTCTATTACTGATGTGTGTGATGGGCCCCTTGTATGTCCTATGGTTATGCTCGGCTACAGAGATGTATCTGGCAGACACTTGCCCTGAGGCATCTATATGGAAACCGAGACAAGATCTATAGTTAATGATGTTGACCCTGACTCCCCCAACAGAGATTGAATTCAAGTCCTCATAATATCTCGACAGCTGATATGTATACTGAGCTAATAATATTAACAATTACTATGCCACTGGGATTCCCCAGGCTCTGGATTTAAAAAAAAATAAAAATGGTTTTAAAGCTTCTTCCCTTATACGAACAGATTTCCTTGGTTATATCTGTCATCGGCAATATCTCCCCATTAAGCCAAGGATGAGTTTCTGAATGGGGAAAGGCTTTTCTTAATGTAGGTGTTCTGTACTAATCAAAAATGCTGCGTGAGTTAAACAACTTCCGGGAAAGCTGAGAGTACTGGGAATGGTGAGAGGAAATGTTTCTGGTTTCTATTTCCCTGGCAGGCTGGGCTAGTAGACACTGGGGAGAAAGCTAGGCTCACATTGTTATTTTGATGTGGATCAGAAGGCATTCAGAATGTCAACAGGCCTTCTCTGATGTGATGATTCTCCTTTGGACACAAAGAAGTATCCTGCCAATCCTGCTTGACATGATTGTGTAGCTGAGGAATCAGAAATCGCCTATGGGTCTCCTCGGCGACCTGCAGAGCCATGGAGGAAAGTGAAGGAACTGAGCCAGACCTCTTCTCACCTGTTTCGTCCTCCTCTCCCGGCTTCTCATTCCTCTGCAAAGCCTGAATGGGAAAGGCCCCTGCCGGCTCACAGGCCATGGAGGAGCTTCGGATGAAATGTTGACAGGGGGCACTGTTAGAAATTAAATTCTGCCCTATTTTGTGTACCATTCTTGTGAGTCACATTCGTGAATAGTAGCGAGAGATTTAATGATCGCATATTTTTTATCTTATTTCCCTTCGGTCGATGGCAATTTTTTTCTGTTAATGTCAACTTAGAGCTCAAAGTAATTTAGTAATTGATTCTAAGCACAGCAGTTCGTCAATGGAAGCTCTCCATTTGTGGGGAATATCTTTGCTAATTTTATCCATCAGAATGAGATTACCATGCTAATCTCTCCTATCCTCATCTCTTGGTCATTTGGGACATGCTGATGCAAATGACTTATTAGACACAAGGCCTTCGTCCATCCCCAGGATCAGGGAAAGATGAAAGGAAGCCAAGATAAGGATATTATAATGCCCGAACACACACAGATGGTATTACATACCTAATACTAAAATGGTAAAACCCTGACCTGGAAACTGGTCTTAAAAACCAGTTATGACAAATGAAAAATACAATGGTCCAAAATATATTAAATGCCTTTAAGGGAAAGAACAAAAAGAATTAAAGCAGAACAAATGCATCTGGGGATATGTAATCGGAAACCTAAACATTCACTGGGCCAGGGAAACCCAGAAAGTCATAAGTCAGGTGGAGGGAGGGGGGAACCCTTGATGAGATTAAGTGGAGAAAACCAAAATGGCTGTGTTAACAAAAAGATTGAGGCAATATCTACAGACACAATCTGTCGGACTGTTTTCAGTGAATGACTGGTTACTGGCTAAGTTAGTGATTGGTCGTTCGTCTGATTTAATGAAAATGCTCAAACCAGGGTGAGTGTGTGTGTGGTAAAAATAGCCTGAAACTATTTGGGTTACATGTACACAATAGGGTATTGTATCCCACAATGGGCTGAAAGGTCTTTCGAAGACATTTCTAGTAAATAGATACGTTCTAAAATGCTTTGCTTTATGAAATAGCAAAATCCAGGGAATTCAGAAAATATTAGTTTAAATAATTCTGGTAAGAGGGGATTTCAAGAAAGAAAAATTAGCTAATATACTAGCTGGGTGAGTGTTTATGTAGGCAGAAAACCCCCCAGAGAGATAAAAGATATTTAGCATTTAAGATGCCTGATGTGAGACCAAAAGAGGAAAATCTAGATATTAAGCAAATAAATAAATCCTGTCTTTTTTCTCCTCAGTGGAAGAGAAGAGAAACTGACATTATGGCCGTTTTATCTTCAAAAAGCCAACATCTTATTAGCAAAATATATCATGAAAAATCTAAAACAAAACTATTTTCAGGTTCTAATCATTGGTGCCATCAGTTCAAATGTTTTATATTCTAAAGCTGCTATTTGACAATGTCAATAGCCAACAATAGGACAAAAAACTCAAGTGCACACTGGATGTCACATACCCCTAGCCTGAGACTGACAGCACCCCTCTCAAACCAGGATTTTCTCCTGCCTTCCCAGTTCTGACTAAAGAGGCACAGTTCTGAAACTTAGAATTATCTCTAACTCCTCAAATCATAGAGGTTTGTTGGGGTCCTTGTCCTTGCTCTCCTACTCACCACGCAATTGCCAAATTATATAGAAGCTAATTCTGAAAAGTCTCTCCCATGTGTTCTATCTTCACTCCCTCATTTGGATCTTGATTTTTTTTTTTTTTTGAGGGATAAAGAAAAGTTTTTCATTGTGGCTACTTAAGCAGTAGGTAAAGACCAAGGTGGAAGATACAGAATTAGAAGCTAGACTTGTTTTATAGATTTGTCTTTGGAAACATGTGAATAGCTTACATAATTTAAAAAAACAAATTAAACTTAATAACAAAGCTAAAATTCAAAAGCAAAATTAACCAAATGGATCTAAGTATGAATCTGCTTGATGACATACCCCCCACAGAAGGGAACTCTGTTAAAAAACTTTAAAACACAGTAATTTGACAGCTTTTGATCCATTCTCGTTTGTAGTTTTGCATGAGCCCATTCTTCTCAGGTCCCCACTCTGAACCATCACACATTACTGCCAGATTGCTCTTTTTGAGAGCAAACTCCCAGACTGGGCTGGGAAGAGGGTGACACAAGCAGAGTGTTCACCACGGGTGCAAATTTTAAGGGGGTGCCAAAACACTCAGGAATCAAGATAAATATTCTTCGAATGCAATATTTTTTAAAATAGAAATTAATGCCAATGAAATCCATGATGAACAAAATATTTAAAAATAGAATAAAGAACAGGATTCAACCCTAAGTTTGCACAACCCTGCCTCATTCACTTTATCCTAATCCTATTCCTGGTTTCAATCAAACTTTATTTCCAAAAATAGCGAAATAAGAACTGGGGGCTGTGGTTTGGCTGATTTTATTTTTTTAGCTATTGCATTATAATATTTATGTTGATTCCTGACTTTTTTGGCGCCCCTTAAATTTTGCACCTAAGGCGAGTACTCCTCTGGCTTCATCGTAGTGCCTGCCCTACCCAATGGTTCATCAAATCAAGTACAAATTCCTGGCATTTCAGGATTTCTTAACATGGGAGGTAGTAGGGTTTAGTGATTCATGGGCTTTGAATTAGCCAGTCCTAAGTACAAATCCTGGCTCTGCTGCTCACCGGCTGTGGCAAGTTTGGGCAAGTGATTTCACCTTTTGGCTTCTCAGTTTCCTCATCTGTAAATGAGGCTTAAGCACCATTTACAGAAGACATTCTCCTATTTGTCTAGTCTCACCAGTCCACTGCTGCAAAAATGCACAACTCTTCATAAATTGGTGCATATACATGTTCTCATTTCAACCCAATAATAACCATGTCGTATGCTGCAGCTTCCTCTAGTCTGAACCCCCTTTCTCCTCAACCCCGCAAGCTAAAATCTTGGCCACCTTTCAAAGCCAGCTCAAAATCACCACTTGTTTGAAGCCTTTCCTAAGTTCCCCACAACCATCTAACAGTAACAAACACAAACTGAGGGCCTACTATGTAGCAGTCATTTGTGATTCCATAGTAAACATGACAGAGGTAACCCCACTCTCAAGGGGGGGGGGGAGTCTAATGGCAAAAAGGAACACATAAACTATTAAAACACATACAATAATTTCAATTAATTATAACAAAATCAATATGATATTTTAGTCAATTTAAGTATAATTAAATTAATTCTAATATACTTAAACATAATCCCAAGCATTGAACACAGTAATTCAAAGGTCCTGAGGCACACAAGCTTGGTTTTTGTATTTGAAGAACTTCCAGAAGGCTGAATGGAGAATGGCAAGATGCAGTTTTCTTTGAATTAGGTAACTTTCGTACTCGTGTATATTTCTTATGACTATTATCTCTCTCCACATTACATTCTGGTCAACTGTACTCTTGTCTGGTTCCAGTATCAGTGGAAGTTAAGAGCATGGGTTTCTTAACCAGACTGTTTGGTTTAAATCCTGGCTCAGTTACTTATTACCTAGAAGACCACGGACAAGTTTAAACCACTCTAAACATTGTTTTCTTGATTTGTAAAATGGGAGTGATAGCAACAGGACAGATCTTATGGGGTTGTTGTGAGGATTAAACAATGAATACATGTCAAGCATCTAGAACAACAGTGAGTGCTATGCAATTGTTAGTTATTGTGATTATCATAACCAGTGTGTAAATTCCTGTGGGATTGCTGTTCTTTGTATCAAGGCAGAAACTCACATACTGCTTTGCAAATAACAGGCTCAATGAACAAAATATGTGCATTGAATCTAGCCATAGATGAAACAGAAGATTGATACTTTTTTGATAAACTCCAGTGATGAGATGATTATAATAGAGCCTTAGATTCTGTATTTGGTATCTTCTTTTCTGTGCTTTCATTTCTCACCAACTGAAAGAAATGACCTGCAAGGAGGGCTCAAGCTGAAATAGCATTTAACAAGGGCCACTAGCATACAAACTTTTCATATGGACCTGAAACCCACATTACTCAATGTTAACATTATCCTTTTAGTCCTCGGTTGGGACTGTTTTATAACGTAGGCTATATTAAATGACGATTTCAAGAAAAAATTCTATGTTTAATAGCACTGCTGCTGGATCTAGCCTGAGCTTCTGTATTCACTTCCTTTAGGAGGTTGCAGAAACTTCCCACCAGCAGAGATGGATTTTTCTTGGCCAGGAAATCTAACCATTATAGAGCATTTCTTACCATGACCGTTGATATAGGAGCACAGGTGTGTACGATACACTGTAGTTTCAGTAGTCTCGGTCAACTTTTCAGATAATTTGGGATCTTAAAGAATCTACTTCCAAGTGTTTTGAAATTCCTTTTATAAATAAGACTCCAACAATCCTCCCCTATTTATTCCCAGTTGCTTATGCAAACTCAAAATGTACTAATGACTAATTGAGAGAAGTGGCACGGTGGAGTGGAAAGCGTACGGACGAGAAGTCATATCCCAGCTCTGCTATATAACTGCTGTGTGATTTGACTCTACTCATGTAACCGCACTCTGCCTCACTTCATCTGTACGCATAAATACTTATTTCATAGCCTTAGTGTGAGGACCTGAGAAAACACACACACACACACACACTGTCATGCGGGGTCTCTTTTCCCGCTCCTCACACAAGAACACAGGATATGGTGAGGCTGAAAAGGAACAACAACAGAACCATAGAGAGGGGGTTCATACCACTATATTCTCGCTGCTGGCTGGTCGAGACACAAAAGCAAACATCCACCAGTACCCCAACAGGGGTCTTCCTGCACCCCTGTCTCTCTAGCGGCCGGGCGAGACACAGGAAGTAGGATCCACACAATCTGCAATCCACCATCCATGCTTGCTAACTGCACTTGCTCGCTGCAATCCGCCATCCGCTTCTCTGCCAACCAACACACACACACACACACACACACAAACACACACACACACACACACACACACACCTTTGCCAAGGGCTTGATACATGTTATTTTCTTAGGGCTGCTATAACAAATTACCACAAACTTGGTGGCTTAAAAAAAAACCCAGAAATGTATTCTGTCAGTTTCGGAGACCAGAAATTTGAAACCATTATTCACTGGGTCAAAAGCAAGGTCTTGGCAGCATGGTACTCCATTTACAGGCTCTAGAGGAGAATCAGTTCCTTGCCTCTTCTGGCTTCTTGTGGCTGCCAGCATTCTCGCTGGCCTGTGGCAGCATCACTCTAATCGCTGTCTCCATGGTCACGTTGCCTTTTCCTCCTCTAGCTAACCTCCCCTTGCCCTGTCTTATAAAGATCTATGTAATTGCATATTAGGCCCATCTGGATAACACAGCGTAATCTCACCATCTCAAAATCCTTACATTCATCATATCTGCAAAGATACTTTTCCATATAAATTAACATTTACAGGTTGCGGGCATTAAAATCTGGTATCTTTGGGGGCTATTATTTTAGCCTACCACAATGCATAATGGGTATTTAATAGATTGCCTATTATTATAATAATTATTAGTGAATCTTGAATTAAAAAAAAGGGATTAGGCATCTGATAAAATACATACTAGTGGTACAATAGTAAACATATAGTTCCAAATATATTTAGTTTTTCTTTTTCATTCATCACATAGGTGATTAAGAAGTTAATTAAAATAGAAAATATTTTAATCTGCTTTGTCTAGTAAAATGTAGTAGTGAATCTTGAGGGTACAAAAAGCCGCCACCCCCACCACTTCCTGTATGACCTTAGACATATTATGTAGTCTTCTTGGGCCTCAGTTCCTTTTTTGTCAACTGGGGACAACCATAGTCATAGGGTTGTCATAACGATTAAATACAGTAATTCATGAGAAACCTTGCACAAAGGAAGTGCTCTCCAAATGGTAGTTCTTATCGATTTCAAAAATAAATGTACCAGCAAAAATCTGGCCCAATCTTTCTCACTTTTTTCCCAGTGTCATTATGAAGATGTATTAAAAGACATAAATGTCAGTTGCCTGAGGAATAGTTTTAGTTTGTATCTATATTACCTCATTTTTTATCTTGGATTTGACCAAATTCCTTCCAGAGTTTAAATCTCAGATCCTGTTTTAATTTGCCTGATGGCTGCTGAGCTTTCAGGAGTAATGTGCAGCTTCCTCTTTTTTTGAACTCTTGTAATCTCAAATCCTTAGGGGGCCTGAGTATGGTCTCAAGTCTAGCAAAGTAGGCTTGGTTGACTGCTGGGCTCCTAAACGGACTTTTGCGTATTCCTGATGATGAAGTAATTGGCCAATTCAAAGTCAGATTGCTAAATATTGCAATACAAAGTTTTGGGGATTGATTTGTATGTATATGTTATAAATTCCCCGTTGTAAGGGGACCTGAACCAATTTATGTCTTACAAAGGAGAGGAATTCGACATAACTTGTCTAGGGGCCTGCAACTTGTTGTGGGGGGAGAGCAGTACCTTGCTTTTCCTCACTCTCAGGATGGAGAATTTTCTACTGTCCCATAAGCTGCTTCTCATACTTTCTTTTTTCCTTTTGTTCTTACATGTCACCTTTCTTCGTCAGTTCCTGACAATAGGCCAGATGCGCTTGTGGCCTCAGCAATCAGGTGATGGGAGCACGAACTCTCCCTACATTATCATGATATAAGTAATATACAAAAGAGGAAAACTGGGAACAAAGCAGAATTTAGGTGGTTTAATTATACTGACATCTCTTAGGTTTAGTAACATTGTTTGTGTAGTGTGATTAGATATTTTTATTTCCTCTTATAAAATACTACCGTGTTTCACCGAAAATGAGACCTAGCCAGACAATCAGCTCTAATGTGTCTTCTGGAGCAAAAATTAATATAAGACCCAGTTTTATTTTATTATAAGACTGGGTATAATGTAATATAACATAATACCAGGTCTTATATTAATTTTTGCTTCAAAAGACGCATTAGAGCTGATTGTCCGGGTAGGTCTTATTTTTGGGGAAACATGGTATAAAGTGGTTGAATTTTTGCTCAGTCCTGGCTCTGTGCATGTAAGGGGATTCCTCAGGACATCCAACAAGGAATAAATCTTTAAAAAGCATTCCAAAGAGAATGAAGTAGACTATTTTTATATCATGTATTAATGGGGGTAAAACTTCAGAAATTCTTGGTATGAGCTTTTGGAGAATATTACAGCAATGAAATGTAGCATGGGGTAATCCACAGTATTATGCGACTAGACATGTGTGCACACAAGCTTATGCATACATTTAATTTAATCTACAAGATTTGATTCAATGTATGATTTTATCAACTAACATCGTACCAGGTTTTCCTGAAAATAAGTCCTAGCTGGACTATCAGCTCTAATGCGTGTTTTGGAGCAAAAATTAATATAAGGCCCAGTCTCATTTTAATATAATACAAGATGGGGTAATATAATATAATATAATATAATATAATATAATAACGGGTCTTAATTTTTGCTCCAAAAGACGCATTCGAGCTGATGGTCCATCTAGGTCTTATTTTCGGGGAAACATGGTATGAGTTGTGGCATAAAATCAAAACAATAACAATAGCTACCATTTGTTAAGCACTTACCATATGCTAAGACCTTTATGATGATCGTGTTTACGCTCATAATCTATGAGACTGAGGTTTCTTTGTTTTTAATACAGTTTAGCTCCATTTTACAGATGAATAAACTGAGGCTTAGAGACAATGAAGTACCTTGCCAAAAATCCTGGTGGAACTCAAGTCTGGCTTCAAAACCCATGATCTTGACACTATTCAGGGTGTTACTTGCCTATAGCCCCTATATCCAGTGTTCTTGACTCCATCTGTTAGTCATACCGGAGTCATTCAAATGCTTAGTAATACAGTCATTTCTAATACACGTTCCCCAAAGTGTGTAGTGAAAACACAACATGTACTCATGACAATGTGAATGGGCACCATTTCAGATGTGATGTGGTTGATGATGCAGGTCAGGAGAACACTTTTGTTTGAAGCCATTGTGATCCTTGCACACACACCTCACCTAAAGCCTTCTCTGTGTCTGACTAGCCAGACCACATTTGCTGTCACTGACTTGCCACCCTGCAGGGTTCTTTCATTAAGTTTAAAGAGCTGAGAAATCAGTGAAATTACTGATAAATATAGAAGAGGGCAGGAGGACATTTTAGTGTTATTTTAAAATGCTTTATTGAGTTCACACAGAGAAATATTTTATTTATGAATTTAATATAAATGCCATGAAATATATGCAAAAATACGTGAAACCTATGAACAAAATATTAACACTATTCCAGTTCCACGTGGCTTAATTTTACCAATATCCCCTGGGTTCCATGGCAAGAATAACATAATTATTTTCAGTTCAATGCAAAAAAAACATTGACTGAGCTTCCACCATGTGCTAGTCACTGAATCTACATGAATGAACAAGACATATATGACTGCCCTCTCTTTTCTCTAACTACATAAAATGGTCCTTAGTAATCTTTCTAATATGGATTGAAAATCTGTATGTAATTCTATATTTTAATGATTCCCAAACCCTAAGTTAAGTAAAAGGGCTCTTTAAATATCCTTACATACTATTATTGCTAATTACCTATTATTATATTACATGTAGTATGTAAATATAATATAACATGTAGTTATATGTTGTTATTAGTCACCTGTCATATTATAATTACCTACAATATCGCTATTATTATAGAAGAGAGAACTTGAGAGCCTATAGGCATTCCTAACTGAGCATGGCACTAATTCTTGATGTGTTGAGACTTAGCTTCAGAATCCTTCTCAACACAGCACTCCAAGTAGTCATTATCAGACTTGGCTTATGAGTTGCCACCACAATTCTAAGGTTTTTCTCTAAATATGTGAAATGCCATCCACTTAGCATGGATACTATTGAGGCTTTACTAACATTCACCCTTCACTCCACAACGATTTATTGAGGAAGAGAACAGCTAATGCTATGGATGCGTGCCAGGCACTGTGCCAAGTGCTCTTCTTGTGTTATTATTTAATGCTCATAAAAACCCTAGCAGGTAAAGGTAGTTGTTAGTATCCACTATAGTGGACAGTTATAGTTTTGTTGTGTTTTTGGTCTTGCCCAGTGCTCCCCGTCCTTTCATCTACACGCAGCAGCTCAGTTTTCTTCCGAGAATTATTTCAGTCTATGTAGTCATGTGAGATTGACCACCCCCAGCTCCAGCAGCAGGCACATGATCTAAGCCTCATGAAAACAGGCATCGTGCTGGCCATAGCAGTTGGGCTGGGAGTCAAGCTGGATCAGATCAAGCCAGTTGGAGCCACTCTGGGACTTTTGGCAAACCATTGGGTTTGTTAAAGCTGTTTTGATAGAAACTGTGAGTTAGCTGTTGTGATCATCTTGCCCCTTCCTGGGAAATGCTGGGGAGATCCTGGCTGAGAATGTGGCTAACATGGAGAAAGCAGAGCTCCAATGTGGAGAAACAGTTTTCATGCCAGAGTCTGAGAACCTTAAACTGGCCACATCTGAAATGAGCTCTTCAAGCTTTCTGTTTCTATGCTAGCAAATCTGTGTGTGTGTGTGTGTGTGTGTGTGTGTGTGTGTTTAATAAGCCAGTTTTGTTTTTTCATGTTGTGCAAAAGACTAACACAACCCCAGTTTACACATGAAAATTCTTAAACTATAGAAGGTAAATCATTTGTTCAAGGTTACACAACTAGTTAATGGCAAAGCAGGCAAATCAGACTTCGAAGCTGGTGCTTTTCACTACGTTATTCCATTGGGGCGCTCTGATAGAATTCTCTCTCAGCACTCAAGACTGAAGAGTAAGGTATCAAAAATGTACTGTTGGTATTAAACCTGACAGAGCTTATGCAGGGTTTAAGGACTAACTGCCATTTAGCTGAGGTGGAAGATGTTTTTTCTTATTTTTAATGATTTTTTTTAATTGTGTCAAAATACACATAACATGAAGTTTACCACTTTAAACATTTTTTGAGAAATAAAGTATCTTTTTAAAAAATTAGTTTCAAGTATACAAAACAACGTAATGATTAGACATTTACAAAGTGATAACCCCACCAAGTCTACTACCAGTCTGACATCGTACTTGGCTATTACAATACAATTGACTATATTCCCTGTGCTGTACTTTACATCCCGTGACTATATATATATTTATAGTTGGCATTCAATATTATTTTATATTAGTTTCAGGTGTACAGTGCAGTGGTTAGGCATTTATATAATCTGTGAAGCGGTGCTCTGATAAGTCCAGTACCCATCTGACACCCTACATAATCTTTACAACATTGTTGATTATATTCCCCATACTGTATTGCATATCCCTGTGACTATTTTGTGATTACCAACTTGTACTTTCTAATTCCTTCATCTTCTCATCAATTCCCCAAGTGCCCTCCCATCTAGCAACCATCAGTTTTTTCTCTGTATCTCTGAGTCTGTTTCTGTTTTATTTGCTCATTTATTCTTTGCTTTAGATTCCATATATAAGTGAGATCATATGGTATTTGTCTGTCTCAGTCTGACTGTTTTTAATTTAGCATATCTGAGGTGGAAGATTTTAGCGGCAACATCCAAAATTGACCATAGTGAAGAGGAATGCGGGCCAGGAAGGAGATAGTTCCTGAGTGTCCAGGGCCTACGAAAGGGCTTCGGCAAGTTAAAGGAGCGGAAAGTATGTGTTTCCCTCTTTGATAGTAGGAGAGCTCTGGGAACACAAGCATTTTGCTTATGTTTGTGGCTGCTGAGGCAGAGCTTAATTTATAGACCAGCAAAGAAGAAATCATTCTCTAGGTCTCAGGATATATGGAGAGCTCACCAAAAGATTATTTTATCAGAGTCCTTAATAACTCAGGAACTACCTTTTTAGAAAATCACATTAGGCTAAAATGAAAGGACATCATCTGACATGTTGCCATTTGACTTTCTCTCATAAATCATTTAATCCAAAAGATTACAAGATAGATACTTACATAAATCTTAGAGAATTCTAATAATTCCACAGGTAAGGATTAGTTCGCTTATGCAGCCTCTGTATCTTTTCAAATCCAAAAACTTTTAAATGAATCAAACTCGTAGTGGAACTAGGTGAAAAATGCCCAATTAATCATTTATTAAATTTGGTTGTTACCAAAATAAAAAATAAAATCCTCTACTCCAGCCCTCAGAGAACTTTGATCATATTCAACATGTGTATAATTGGTAGGTTTGCATGTATTTGGTAAAGTATACTCATTGCCTCAGCTCCAGAAAAAAACAAGGTTCACTTAATGATTTAAATCTTCTTTCTAACGAATTTCTCAGTGTCTCAATGTTTTCAAATATTTTCTAAAGTAATTTGAATCAATTCTTTTTTTTTCCCGGTTTATGATATCTGAAAAAAATATAAAGTAGTTGGGAAGAAGTAACCCAAAATAGAACATTCTTTTTTTGACATTATTTCTGCTGAGAATTGGTGGGAAGATAAAGCATGCCCGGAGGCAGAGGGATGGATTCAATGACTTCTTGAAATCCTTGGCAACTGGATATGTCTAGGATTATGATTGTGTTTGTTTATTAACATTTATACTGGGCCATTTTAGTTGATTAGCACAATGCAATTACTAAAAATCTGCAGCTAAAAGTTCTGGGAAATGTTTACATTGCTAAGAAAGGCTAGATATGATATCATTTCTGATTTTCAATAACTTAATTAAAATAAACAAGCATATTACCTCCATGTTACAATAGTCTTTCCTCATAGCTTCCAACATGATGAAGAACTATCTGATTCCTTAATGTTGGCACAATGAGAGTTTACAATCTCAAGTTCTTTGCTAATACTCATAGAACCCTTCTCTGTCCATAAAACGAGAATAATATATTCTCTTAAAGTGAAGGAGCCATGGATAACCGGAACATGATTGCCTGTTTGGTCTCTTCTAGTCCCCGATGGGTATAGTGTTATGACCGCTCCCTCCCTCTGGCTAGGGCCAGACTCAGAGGAAACTGAGAGGGCAGTGGCCTGTGAAGTGCATTAGAAGAGGGGACCCTTAACCAGACAAACGACTGTCTGTGTTTTTAAAATTCTTCCTTTAGAGATCCTTTGAGATAGCCTTTATTCCTTGTTAAAATGCAAATTACTCTAAAAATTTGCCCATTAAGTGTTGTCAGCCACAAATGAATGAGTATAGATAAATTTTCCACATCACATCTTTAGAGCAGTGGTTCTCAAAGTATAGTCTGGGGACCCCAGAAATCCCCAACATTTACTCACGGGTATTGTGAGGTCAAAAGTATTTTCATAATAATACTAGCACATTGTTCACAACGTTCACTCTCATTCTTTCTCCAGTGTACAGTGGAGTTTTCTGGAGGTTATATGACATGGGATATTGCAACAATTTGAATGAAGAAGCCAATATGAGAATCTGGGTGTGTTCTATTAAGCCAGATATTAATTTGCAAAAAAATGTAAAACAATGCCACTCTTTTAATAATTTTTTTTTGTTTTGGAAAATAATATTTTCCAAAATATTATTTCTATCAAAATATTTTATTTGTGTTAACAGCTCATGGATTTTATTATTTAAATAAAGAAATAGGTAAATATTTTACTTTTTTTCTCAGTTTTAATTTCTAATATGGCAAATACCAATAGATATAACCCACATCAACATAAGTTCTTTGGGGTCCTGAATCATTTTTAAGTGTGTAAAGGAGGGATTTCTGGTCAAGATGATGGAGTAAGTAAATGCTGTGCTTGCCTCCTTTCATAGCCATAGCAAAATTAAAATTACAACTGATCTACAGCACCTCTATCATTGAGAACTGCCTGAAGTCTAGCTGAACAGAAGTCCTACAATGAAAGACAGACAGAAGAAGCCACCTCGAGACTTGTAAAAGGGGTGAAGATGTCAAAAATGGTTGGTCCCACACCCATGTGTGGTGGTTAAAAATCAGGAGATATCTTGGCTTCAGAGGTACCCCCCAGAGGAGTGAGGGGGTCCAGCCCCACACTAGACTCCCCAGCCCATGGTTCCAATATCAGAAAAAGAAGTCCCTATAATTTCTGGCTGTGAAAACCAGCAGATTGTGGCAGAGCAAGATGGAGGGCAGCTGTAGTCCCAAGTGCTCCTCTTAAAATGCTCGCACATGGACTTACTTGCTGATGGAGTCACTTGCTCTGAGCTCCAGTGCTAGGGCAGCAGCTTGAAAAGTGCCAGGGCCGTACGGGAAGAACTGAATTATATGGCTGCAGGACGAGGGATGAAGGCACAGCTTTCTCCCAGACAGAAGTGCTGGTAGAATCCATTATTTCTTTGTTGAGCCCTCCCCTCTCCTGGTGTGCAGATGCAGATGGCTACCATATCTGAGTCTCCATCAACCTGAATAACACTGTTCACCCGCTCTAGTGATTCACTGAAACCTCTCTCCACCCAACTAGTGGGCCCACCCGAGCTGCTTCTCCATACAAACAGCCTGTCTTGGCTCATGCTGTGAACTTTCCTAAAAGTCTCTCAAGGGTTTAAAAAACCCAAACAAGCAGTATCTGGCCTTGGGGCACCTCATACCTTGTGCTGAGCAGCCCCAAGCCCAGCACTAGCCGCAGCAAGCCTCAGTTTGAAGTTGGGCCTCTTCCAGGCACCTACAAGCCCAGCACAGGTTTCTGCCATCAGCAGATTGCTTTGTGGCTCATGCCAGGTGGCCCTGAGCAGAGCACAGGCTGTAGCTGAACTTGGCCTGTGGCATGATTGGTGGCAGGCTTCAGATTGAATCAGAGCACCTCTCAGCTGCCTCCATGGGCATCACACCCAAAAGACTGACTGGACAGGCACCAGAGCCCTGGTAAAGTGAATCCCGCTCTGTAGGGTCAGCCCCTGCACCACAGCTCCTCCACTGTAGTCACAGCCAATCCTCACAACCAGTCAGCCTGAGGGTCAATCCCTCCCACTGACGTGCAAACAGCAACCAGGGCTCAACCACAATAAGAGGGCACACACAACCCACACAAGGGACACATTTGGAGCACCCGGCTCAGGTGATGAGGGAGACTGTGCCAGTGGGCCCCACAAAACATCTACTAAGACCAGAAGACACAGATGCCATACCTGATGCAAGAAACAAACACAGGGAGCAGCCAAATGGGGAGACAAAGAAACATGTCCCAAATGAAAGAACAGAACAAAGTTCCAGAAAAAGAACGAAACAAAATGGAGACAAGCAATCTACCAGACGCAGAGTTCAAAACACTGGTTATAAAGATGTTCAACGAACTTAGGGAAAGAAGAGATGAACTCAGTGAGAACTTTAATAAAGAGATAGAAAACATAAAAATGGAGATGGGAAACATTGAAAAGAACCAGTCAAAAATGAAGAACACACTAACTGAAATGCATTAAAGAATGCATTAGAGGGAATCAACAGTAGATTAGATGAAGCAGAAGACTGAACCAGCAATTTAGAAGTTAAGGTAGCAAAAAAACACCCAATCACAACAGCAACACAATATAAAAAAATTGAGGGCAGTTCAAGGGGCCTCTGGGACAACATCAAGTGTGCCAACATTTGCTTCATCGGTGTACCAGAAGGAGAAGATACAGAGCAAGGAACTGAAAACCTATTTGAGGAAATCATGATGGAAATCTTTCCTAACTTGGTGAAGGAAATAGACATACAAGCCCAGGCAGCACAGAAAATCCCAAACAAGATGAACCCAAAGACGCCCACACCAAGACACATCATAATTAAAATACCAAAGGTTAAATACAAAAAAAGAATCTTAAAAGTAGCAAGAGAAAAGCAGTTAGTTACCTACAAGGGAGCTCCCATAAAACTGTCAGCTGATTTCTCAACAGAAATTCTGCAGGCCAGAAGGATTTGGCCAGAAATATTGAAAGTGATGAAAAGCAAGG
Organism: Rhinolophus hipposideros; assembly: GCF_964194185.1. Taxonomy (NCBI): domain Eukaryota; kingdom Metazoa; phylum Chordata; class Mammalia; order Chiroptera; family Rhinolophidae; genus Rhinolophus; species Rhinolophus hipposideros. The sequence continues at coordinate 35,599,914 of NC_138047.1, forward strand.
ACCTATGATCAAGAGTACTTTACCCAGCAAAGCTGTCATTTAAAATTGAAGGACAGATTAAAAACTTCCCAGACAAAAAAAGCTAAAAGTGTTAATCAACATTAAACCAGTATTACAAGAAATGTTAGAGGGACCTCTTGAAGAAGAAGGTGGAAGAGGAAGAGAAGAAGGAGGAGGAGGAGAAGAAGGAGAAAAACATGAGTAACAAAATGGCAATAAATACATGTCTATCAACAATTACTTTCAATGTAAATGGATTAAATGCTCCAATCAAAAGATAAGGAGGCTGAATGTGTAAGAAAACAAGAACCTTATGTATGTTGCCTCACTTCAGATCAAAAGACACACTCAGACTGAAAGTAAAGTGATGGAAAAAAGATATTTCATGAAAATGGAAACAAACAAAAAAATCTGGGGTAGCAATACTTATACCAGACAAAATAGACTTTAAAACAAAGGCGATAACAAGAGACAAAGAAGAATCTAGTAATCCCACTTCTGGGCATTTATCTGATGAAACCCAAAACACTACTCTGAAGGGACATGCGCACCCATATGCTCACTGCAGCATTACTTGCAATAGCCCAGATATGGAGGCAGCCTGGATGTCCATCACTGGATGAACGGATAAAGAGTAGGTGGTACATATATACAATGGAATATGCCTCAGCCATAAAAAAGAACAATATTTTGCCATCTGCAAGAACATGGATGGACCCAGAGGATATTGTGCTGAGTGGAGTAAGTCAGACAGAGAAAGACAATGCCATATGATTTCACTTATGTGTGGAATCTAAAGAACATAAACAAACAAACAAAACAGAAACAAACTCAGAGATATAGAGAATATTCTGAGGGTTGACAGATGGGAGAAGGGTTGGGGGCTGGGGGTGAAAAAGGGGAAAGGATTAAAAAGTACAAATTGATAGTTATAAAATAGTCATGGGGATGTAAAGTATAGCATAAGGAACATTGTCAATAATATTTTAATAACTATGTATGGTATCAGATGGGTACTAGATTTATCAGGGTGATCACTTCATAAGTTATATGAATGCCTAATCACTATGTTATACACCTGAAATGAATATAATATTGTATATCAACTGTAATTGAAAAAATAAAACATTTAAAAGTAAAAGAGTGCAAAGGAATCCAGGGACCACAAATGTTTGCTGTAGAGAATGGGAGGGGTGTTAGAAAGTTTTAAGCCCTTTCACCCCATTTACAGGTTGAAAAGTGATCCCTAAAAATTAGGACAACCTACTTGGTGTTCTGGTTACCTACTCCAAAACTTAGTGGCTGAAAATACAACAATCATTCATTTTGCTCTCGAATATGAAATTTGGACTGAGCTTGGAGGGGATGGCATCTCTGCCCCACATGATATATGGGGCTTCAGCTGGGGCGACTCAAACCTCTGAGGCCTGGAACAGCTGGAACTCGCTGGGCATTTCTCTCTCATCTTCCCTAGTGGCTACTGGGGTTTCCTCACAGAGTAAGCATTCCAAGAAGCTGGCATGAAAACAGCAAGGCTTCCTATGACCTAACTTAGGAAGGCTCACAGCTTCCACCACATTTTATTGCTTAAGCCAATCACTGAGACCAGACCAAAAGCAAGGGGACGAAATTCAGACTCCATCTCTCAATGGGAGGGACATCAAAAAATTTGCAGCTATCTTTAGTTCATCACGCGCGAGATTGTAGAACTAGCATTAGAAGAACTGAAATCAGAATCCATGTCTCCTGATTCTTAGTGCAGGATGACAGTTTTGATAGTGAGGTGTAGGAGGATGAAAAGAAAAAGTCAAAGTGTGGGGCACTGCGAAGGTGAATGAAGGACATTTCAGGGTGAACCGTAAGCACCCATGTGAGTTACATGAGCATTTGGGAGCCTGAAAGGGAGGCTGCTAGGAGGACAGGCGTCATGGACTCCGATACAGAAGAGAACTTAAGTCTTTCTTACGATGCTCAGCTTTCCTCAACAACCTCCCCACCAGCTGCCTCTGTTTTTATGATGGCAGGTTTGATTTGCAGGGTAGCCTACATCATCTCTGGGAAGCTCTGATTATTACGGTGTTCTTCCACAGAATGGAAATCTGTTTCCCGAATGCTCTTTCAAAGAGTTCTCCAAGAGGTATTTAAGCAACCCACTGTTGGCAAGCACGCTCCCAGGTGCACTCTGCTGTTATCCATGCACACTAATAATGCACTGTGCAGATCCAAACTCTTAAATCTTTTTCATCGACACCCCATTGACCATGCTTCTCCCATGTGTGTGAGCGCACTTGTGTCTGCTTAGTTTTCAGTCAGGTGTGGAAATTTACACTTACATCTTTATCTCAATTGGTTCAACTTGCCAATATCTTTTTGAATCCAGACTCTGTCACTACAACTACTCATCATCTCACTTAGCTCCATATACTCTGAAGATTTGTTAAGTATTTGTTCTATACTTTTATCTAAATCATTGATTAAAATGCTAAACAGAGCCCTGTGTCACTCCACTAGAGACCGTCCTCTATGCTGACGTCAATTTACTAATCAGTATCCTTTGGGTTCATTTATTCACCTAACTGTTGTTAATTCATCTAATAGTCCGATCGTTTAGTCCATATTTCTCCATCTTGTCCACAATGATATCGTGATAGGCCTGGACAAATGCTCTGCAGAAGTCTGGATACATTATGTCTACTGCAGTTGGCTGCTCTCTAAATCCACTCTCCCTGTCAGAGGACATGAAGCAAATCTGACTCTTCTTCAAACACACCATGCACTTTGATGATTCTGGGGCTTTGCTCATGTTCTTTTCTCAGCCCAGAATCTTCAATTCCGCCTCACCTGACTATTTTTATTCCTCAGATGTCACCCCCTTGCTGAAGCTTTATTCCTTGACTCTAGGCATAATTATTTCATGCCTGGTTTATTTCCCCAAAGCTCTTGATACATAATATCAGGTCCAGTTGTTCAGGCCTACTTTCCTCTCCCTCATCTAGAATGATCCATGTCTTATTTAATAAATGTATGATGACTTTAATTCAAGTAGACCCTGGGGCCTAGTGACCATCACTTCCTTTCCAAATACTCATAAATCACTCATTCCAAAATCCAATCTAAGACCCACAATGTGGTCTCTAATACCAATTCCCACTAAAAAGAACCAGGGCTCCTTGGAGAAGTGGCTGATACCAGGTCTAGGCAAAAAGTGTAAAATGAGCCTGGGAAATTTTGCCTACCAGCTAGCAAAGAAACCATCAAAGACCATTAGGGTGCTGTCAAAAGAACTGAGAAGCCAATTGAAGAGGTTTCCACTGTTCGCAGTTTGGATAATTTGAGTGCAAATAAGAATAATTACTGCAATGAAAGAAAATACATAAAATATATTTAGACCCATGAGTTCATAATGCTGAAAAAAACAACCCAAAAAAACAAAACAAAAAAAAATCTCACTTTGAAGGGGACCAGTAAACAATCTCATTCTGAAAACTCATCGATAAAGAAAAATAATTCAGCATTTATCCTAACTTTTCATATCTTAGTGTACCAACCATAGGTTCCCAATATTGATAAAGGAAGTGTTTTTCTTTATAGAAATATCCTAGCTAACAAATTAACAAAGATAATGATATAATTAGAACATTACAATTTTGCACCCACTAAAGGAATGAAATAATGTAACCTAGGCAATAATCAATGGTTCCTAAAACCATTATGTAAAATGCTGATGGAGAACTTTATAATGGATAAGTCCAGCAGATAACACCCCAACCCCACAGATCAAATATGACATGATAAAAAGAGACACAGCCAGCCTCCTGATATGGTGCAAAAAGAAGTACACAGCACCACCCTTATGAAGTATCCTTGTTAAAAAATCGAACCTGCATCTGATGACACCTCTAAATTCAACCCCCAGTTTGCAGGAAATAATAAGGGTTAGAATTAAATGCCACTATAGGGATGCTATTAGCCAAATCCAGAATGTGGGCAATTCTACAGCACACATGACCCATTTTCTTCTAAAATAAATTGCAGAGAGAAAAGAAAAATGGAGAAGGGGCCTATACATCAAAACAAACTTAAGAGACATACAAACCAAATGCAATGTGTGAAACTTGTTTGGATTCTGATTCAAACAAACCAACTAAATGAATTTTTTTGTGAGACTATCAGGGAAAATCGAACACCAGGTAGTTGGAAGATGTAAAGATATTATTTTTAGCATTTTTGGTATGATAATGGCACTATGGTTATGCATTTTTAGAAAAGAGATCTTGTCTTTTAGGGATAATACTGAAATATTTAAGGAGGAAATGATATGATGTTTTAGATTTACGTCAAAACAACCTAGTTGGGTGATATGATGTCCTAGATTTACATCAGAACAACCCAGTTGGGAAAGCAATAGCGGTTAGAATGGCGGCATTGGGGGTGGGGTGGGGATGGTGAAACAAGATTGACCGTGTAGATGGTCAGTCTTGTATCTGGATGGGATGTTCATGATGCTTTCTTTACATTGTTCTCTTTTTTCTGTATTTGTGGGAAATTTTTTATAATAATTTTTTTAATCGCGTCTAGAATTTTACCTTTCTTCCCTTTCTGAACCCACTTTCTTCGCTTTTTGAAAACTGAAGTGTTTGTCAGAAGAGCAGTCTTTTCATTCCCCTTCCATCCTCCAGGATTCCACCAATACCACAACAACCACGTGGTGATTTCACTGGCAGGTTCTCTGGGGTCCCCAGGATAGAGGCCTTGCAGACTCATTAAAGTGGTCAGGACCCTACGTGGGGTTCTGACTACATGGGGTTCTGTTTCCTGTCACTAATGTTTACATGAATCCTTTCCATTCTGAAGCTCACTCTCTTTGACAGAAAAAAATGGAATTAAAATTGGAGTTTTATTCAGCTTTCTTTATTATTCCTCAACATTTAAAAAATCAGTCCCAAGTAGTCAGTTTGTCCCTTTTCCCATCTAGTTCTAAACATAAGAAAAAGGCCTCCTTGTCAGCATTGGATTTTTATTTTTTTAAATAAAGCTAGATTTTGACATTTTGACTCGATTCTTATAGGTCTCTGTTATCCTTAAAAGTTACTCATGCTTGATTTCCTTCTTTTGCATAGACATACTAGTTTCTTTCTCCTCTTTCTTAAGAAGTCTTGCTCATTTATAATAGCACAGTAGGAAGAGAGTGGGCAAAACTTTTTTTTACTGATAACTACCCAATGTTAGTGCCTATTGGAAAACAGATGCTATCCTATTCTGCTCTGCAAATGTAAGCTGGCACCATCTTCCAGTAGGTAGGCAACTTTGCAACGTGTGTCCAAAGATTATTTTAAAAATGTGTACTCTTTGATCAAGGAATTCCACTTTTAGGAATTCATTCTAAGCAAGCCATGTAGATATGCACAGATATTTAGCTAACAGGGGTCCAGAGCAGTGTTTCCTAATATACTTTAATAATCAAAAACAAACTAAATGTCCAACAGAACAGAGCTGACTAATTAAACTGTGGCTTACTATGCATGCAGTGTAATAGCATACAGCCATAAAATATGTTAGAAGAATACTTCATGATATGAGATGATGTTTATGATACATCACTGAGGGGAAAAGTTTACAAAGCAGTCCATAGAGAATGTTTCCCATTAAAGAATATATATAATTTTACACATGGAAAAAAAAAGACTGAAAAGTTATATAAGAAAGTTAAAGGAATATTTTCTAATTCCTTAAAAAGTTTTAAGGAATATGTGTCATAACATTTTGTATTATTGATATTTACTACTTTGAAAGAAGAAAAAAGTAATTAACAATGAAACTAGGAAGAGGGCACCCAGGACCAGCTCTGGCCCCTTCACAGTTCTCCCCCTGCTGGGTGCAGTCTGCTCTGGTCTGACCATCCCCCAAGAGTGTCATTAATCTCCCTTGGAGAGTTTTTGCTGCCCCTCTCCATGCACAGAGACCAGGACGGGTAGAATCAGTGACTCCCTCCTATATAAGGGAGTTTCAGCAGATGGTAAGATGATTGCTGCCCGATTGCTGCTAAATAAGGAATTTGGCCCAAGAATGCAGGCCTGGCCAAGGCAAGCTCAAGAAACCCAGTCTGGCTTCAACTCAAGCACCTTCTGGCCCCACCCTGGGGTTGTCTGGTGCTTTGTGGCTCACCTCTCAGCAGTTAGCACTGTTCATTCAAGAGGTTTCCCTGGGGTTTGGGTTAAAGCTGTTGGCCTCTGCTCTGTCATCTCTTGTGAAACTTACTGTGCTCTTTTGTCCATTATTATATTCCAGTTCCCTCCTAGTAGCCTCCCTGCTTCTTCTTAAAAATCTCTCTTCCTCCTCATCTTCCTCAAGCCCAATCTCAAACAGTAAAGGTTTATTAATAAGCAAGAAAGTTAAGAGTGAGTTTGTGATTAGAGTCTTTAGATAGTAACCCTCAGCATCATAATTCTCTAGCCTATTGTGTAAATGAGAATAAACAAATGAGAAAAGGAGGAAGGGAGGAGAGAGAGAGAGAGAGAGAGAGAGAGAGGAAAAAGAAGGAGGAGTGAGAGAGAGAGAGAGAGATATGTGTGTTTAAAAAGAAAATTAATATTCTCCATTATAGCCAACTGGGGAAATACTACAAGCATGCATCACTGTAACCATTTTATTGTCTTCTGGCTCCTGAGGTCTAGGACACATGGTGCCTGTCCCTGAGTACTGGATTATATTTGCTTCTAAATTCCGAATCAGCTGAAATTCACATTAAAATGCATGATGCTGCAACAAATTACTGGCAAACCCCACAAACTTCCTCAGTAAAACAAAACGATGCAAACAAACAAACAACAACAGGATCTTTTGGAAAACCAGAAAGGAAAATATTATTAGAAGTTTTAGAATTCTCATGCATTTTAAATTGTATTTCAAGGCTGAGCAGTTTAAGCTAGCGAATGATTCCAGTGTTCCCAACACGTCTCTCATTTGGCTCCCAGGGCTGACTCAAATGCAAGTCTGTGTTATTGGAATTAATTCTGTGTATGACAGAGCAACATAGAGCCCTTGACTCAAGATCTGGGCACACTTTCCCTACGTGGGTAGAGGAAATGGATACCTGCTAGGTGGGACAGGAATGACATAGGGAAGCACCACTTAAAAAAGTCACACCCCTACTCCCACCGCTTTTCTCTGTGATACCTGGCTCGTGGTATCTTCATTTGAAAATACTCCCAGGAAGAATAACACACAGAACAGTAAAACCTTACTATAAAGGAAGGAGGAACAGAGGACAATTACTCTCCTCTTTTCTATTCCCCATGTTGCACTCTTCTCTAATCTCTAAATTCCTCCTCCGATTTCCCACTAAAACATATTCTTTCTTTCATATAGAAATATATGTAAAAAATTTCTATATTTCATATAGAAATATATGCAAAAAAAATCAATTAACAGCATATGAGGACTTAAAAGGACTACTACACAGACTCTTAGTCAACATCTGAGGCAACTAAGGTCTTTGCCCAGATTGAGCAGGTGACAGTGACAAGTCAATGGCCAGTCCAGTGTGCAGTTCTAGACCTTGAGAGTTCAGTGTCCAAATTTCCCATGTTGTACTCCCTTCAGTCCAGTGGCTCCCCTGCCACTCAGAAATCTGCAGTCTTGGGGTTTGTTCCACCTCAAAAGTGAGCTTTGAAGACACTATCTAAAGCACTGTACTCTAAAGTGCAGATTTCTAGGTCATAGTAGGTATTTAACAATTATGGATTGAATGAGTGAATAATAAACCATCAAGGCTACCAAATCCAGAGAAGTAAGAGTGTTAATGAGGATCTCTAGACTCAAGTTACAGAAATGAAGATCTTGCCAGCAGATATGGGAGAGAGTTTTTGTTTTGAGGTATCCTCTTGGACCCCCTGAAATCCCACCACTGGGCAGAAGAATTGTGTACTCTGCCTGCCAAGCCTCTACTTCTCTAAATCTCTTGAATCTCTTTACTTCTCTTTATCCTACATTGCTATTCTTTTTGCTTAGGTACCCATCATTTCTTGCCTAGAATAGGGCCACAGCTTCCTCTCACTTGGCTTCCCTGTTCCCGCATTTCCTCCCCCCAAATCATGCTACACAATGTCCATGGTCCTATAGGACCCGATTCCAGCCTCGCTCTCCTAACTTCTATCTTGTCAAACCCTTCCTTGTATGCCCGCACCACCTCTCTTGCTCTAACAAAAAACTAAACTGACGTATTCATAGATTCCCAAACATGCCATGTCCTCTCTGGCTTGGGAGTCTATCACTGATTCCCATGCCTCTAACTTCCTCCTTTTCCATGACACCAACATTTTATTTGCTCAATTCTAATAATCCTTGAGTACCCAGCATAGAATATGTCACCTCTTTCAGAATTCCACTCTGATACTCTAAGAAACCACATGTCCATGAATAGGTCTGCTAGGACCTCTTTTTATGTCATCCTTACTCTGAAACTCAGACTGACCAAGCAGCCACCACCTGAGCTCTGTCAGCTGCCATTGAACAGGGCAAAAGAGAATGGGTAAAGATTTGGACACTAACTCTTAAGGCTTCCACCTGAAAGTCACACTTTACACTGTCATTCAATTTTCATTGGCCAAAGCAAGTCACATGGCCACATGTAACTTCTTGGGCATAGGGAAGTAAAATCTTATGTGTCTAGAAATGGGAAGAATTGGAAATATTTGTTAAACAGCCCTAGTGTCTTATACATTCAAGTAAGTTGAGGCCTGGAAAGTCCTCAGTGGATTTGGTGATCTTAATGAGAGATGTTAAATTTGTGTGCAGATGGTGAAAGCCACATTGGAGGAAGCTATGGAGTAATTGAGAAGTTAAGAAATAAAGACAGTGAGAAGAGACAACTTCTAGATGTTTGACTATAAAGGAGAGAAGGGAGATAAGTGGTGGTGCTGGGGAGTTTAGCCAAGAAAGAAAACAGTGTTCATGGTTGGTTTTCAGTATGAGTGTAACTTGGACGTGTTTAGATGACAACAGGATACGTCCAGATGAGCATGAGAGTTTGAAGATCCATGAGGTGAAAGATTGGGTAAGGTCGCTGAGCCAGTGGAAAAGACTGGACTCCAAAACATGGTAGAGGGCCTGGCTTTAGGTTAGAATAGGCTCCCCTCCTGCATGCAGAGGGAAACAGAGGAGCAAGTGCAGTGGGTGCAGGTGTCAACTGGTTTATAGATTTGGAAATAAGAAGCTAAGGGAATCTGGTCCAGTGGTTTCTGTTATCATTGTGAAATTAATTTATATAAAGTTATCATAATCATAATCTGTTCCACTTGGAGAAATTTAGATTATAGGGAGAAAAAAAGGAATACCCCTTTGTAACATGTGTGATTTCCTAGCACAGTGGTTGGGAAGACACTGAGCATATTGCCTCTCTATGCCCCCTCCTCCCATTGAGCTCTCTTTCAGGCACCATGTAGATTTTAAGTGCCAAATATAGTTTTCTAAGCATACATAAAAGCCCAGTAAAAATGGCTCATTCTTAGCTGTTGGCAGTAGGAGTTTTAATATAGCTATGAAATAAAAATTTGTTTCTGCCCAAATTCATCCCAAAATATACTGGGATATTATTAACCTTGGAGGCTTTGTCCTTACCTTCTTCCTGTCTTCAATCTGAAAATGATTTCTTAACCCATACTACACTCACAAAGGTTGGGACATTGCTCAGCTGAGAAGGATAATCTCACCTGACCCTTTTTTTGGAGCATAAAAAGATGTTCTCAAGGTCTCAGGACATTACATTGCTACCTTAGGATGTTGCTACTCCAGTTATTCTGGAAGCTGCTGGTGCAGAAAATCATGGCACTCCCCGCAAGTGCTCTTCTGTACCCTGCAAGCTTGGTCAGGGCTCATGATTGGTTTTTCCCCTCCTTTTTCAAAGTTTTTTTTTTTTTTTTTGGTTCAGGCAGAGGCCTCCCTGCCTAATTTAATTTTGCTTCTCCTTTCTTTGTTACAAGCAGATGTCACTTTTACATCTGTGCCTCTGATCAAATGCCCCATGTCTCCCCCACCACCAACCCAGCAGATGTTACTACTATTAGCCAAACTCCTGCAAAAAAGGTAACAGGCAGCCCCTTCTGCTAATCATAGCACTGGTGGTGGTGGGGGTGGGGGGAGAGAATGAGAGCAGAGTGGGGCTCTCCCATGATGTCCTTAAAAGGATGGATACTGGGGATCTGTACCCCATCATCCATACAGAACTTACAGGGTGCCTCTAAAGTTAATTCAAATACAGAAACACCATCTATGAGTTAGCTATAAAGCTCCAAACCAAATCCACACAGCTAGGCCAGGGCAAATGCCTTTTAAAGTGACATGACCCTGAGCATGCAATATTTACATACAGGAGTAAAATATCACTTTAGTTCCACATGCATAAATACCGTATATCATGTAAGACAAAACAAATAATTAATTTATATACACACATGCCCTTCTAGGAAGTTCCTAAAAGATGGAAGTTTTCTGCCTATTGCTTTGTTTTTTCCCATTTGATATCCTAGCACCTGCTCTTTAATTTGTGTATCCTCTGCCACAGGTATTATAAACATGCAATAGGAAAGGCAGTGTCTGTGCACTGTCTAAACTCCGAAGTCAAGTGTTTAATATACAATTCAAAGAGACTCTACCAATATCATAATCACCGTGATCATATGCTAGTGGTTAACATTCATTGGATTCTTTCCAGGTGCCAAGCACCGTGTTAACTGCTTTGAAAACACTATTGTCAATCAGTTAATAATTGTTAGTCTCTCGCTGCTAAAAGGTTAGTTACCAGAAATACAAAGAGTCTCTATTATGAGACATGGGTATGATGATTGCTAGGCAAATGGAAACTGTGAAAATTCTAAAATGCTGGAAAATGTCTATATGGGTGGATCATTGTGCTTGGGGATGCAGTGGGTGGTTTGCTTACGTTCTATGGAAATGGTGTCTCAATAAATCCAGTCTAGGTATTGTTTTAGTGCAGGTGAGTGGGAAAGTCTGCTGCCTTCCAAAACTTTGCTGGAGAAACCCAAGGACAAATCTTGCCTTTCAATTCTCTGGTTGAGAGAACTGCTTATTCTAAGTTGAGTCTTTTCCAGTCAGTGGCCTCGCTGTGCTAGAATAATTTGGATGCAGCCTCAAATGAAGCAATCATAAAGAAAATTCCTCTGAAACTCTCACTGGTATTTAATATTTTATTCATTCCCATGTTATTGTGCTTTGCCTGCGGTAAAACAGCCTCCGAGGAGTGAGGCATTAGGAGGCTGACAAGCGTTTTCCCATGAATTGCTACTACAATACAATGGCATTTTGTTTGCTGTTTTGTTTCCTTGTCTTCTAACATTCTTTCTGACTTTCAAGGAAAAAAAGAAGAAGAAAAGGAAACCATCCTATGAATGGCAAAGAAAAGTTTCTTTTAAACTTCCAACCTTTTTCATTTGGTATTGGGTAGCATGTAAACATTTTTTTTCTTATGATGTATATGTTGGTAGTCTCTTTCCTTTTTTGTGCTTTAAATAGCCTTTTTTTTTCTTTTACTACATAGCAATGCCTTTCCATTATTGATTCAAAAAAATCAGCAGGGAAAAAAAAATCAACCGTGTACACATATTAAGAAAAGAAAGTCAGAGGAAGATGGATCAACCATCCATTTATCCATGCGGCCATTTACCTATCAATCCATCTCGCTATCCACCCGCTTCTATTAAAATAAATAGCAGGCACCGTACACATTGCTGGTTGGCTGAAGTTGTGATCTGGACAAAAGGTCTGTTTGGGAAAACGATGCTAAAGCTCTAATTCTATTTGTGCCGGTTGAAAATCAGGAGGGGTTTTTCTACACTTCACTTTTATTAGATTATTTCTTATAGATGGTTTCTTTTTTCCTCCCAGACGCGTGGTGGAGGCTGCTGAAGCAGTTGGTCTATAGTTGGAATAATTAAATTAACCATTTGGTACAACTTTTAGGGGAGAGCTCGCGTGTAGAAAGCACAACTCCAACAAAACAGGGCGCTGGGGCTGGGGCTCCAGGCCTGGCCCCACACGCCTTTTATCTTTGGAGCAGAAGCAGGATCCTGGGCCACAAAAGACGGGCAAAGGGGATGGTGAGGGTGGAGTGGGGTGGGCAGAGGGACGGTGACACTGAACAAAATAAACCTACAAGACCTACAAAGGGGAAAATGAAGTCAAGCGCATTTGCTCATTCGACCATGCTGTCCCAGCGCTGAAAGGTCTGCTGGTACAAAGAGAAGGCGCACGGCACCGGACCGGAGAGGCCGGGCACCAGGGGGCGCCTGCAGGGGGGCTGGGGCCGGGCCCCGCACCTGGTAGGGGGTTGGCACGGTGGACAGCAGGAGGCGGGGACAGGACGGAGGCTGGTGGGAGACCCGAACGCGAGGAGCAGAGGGGAGCGCGAGGCAGTGCCCAGACTGGTCCCGCTGGGCCTGGCCCTCGCCAGCCCTTGCGGTCACCACCTGCGGCCTTGCGTTTCCTTTGCCCCGACCCCTTGGAGGAGTCCTCCTCCAGCTCCTTTGGCTTCTCCCGGTGTCATCTTCAAACGCCTAGTCAAAATTAGTTCCCCTCAGATGCACACACTGTACTCTCCCACCCCCAAAGTCCCCTGGTCACAGGAACTGCCTCCGCGCACCAACAAGTTCCCAAAGTTCTACATCGTCACCCAAGAGCGTCCTCAAAAGCTACCGAAATAAACCGTGCTCCTCCCAGCTCCCGGCACACTCCAGGGCCCGATTCCGCCCCAGTGGCTTTAGGGCCTGGGGACTGTGCCAATTAAGAACCAAGGTGGAATTGCCCTGCTCTCAGCTCGGGCGTAGGGCCCGGGTGGCGCCGCGCGGGGATGCAGCGTCCTGAGTGGAGCACGCGCACTCTACTCCCGGCGGAGACACAATTCCGGGTGCACCGAGGCGTGGCGCCAAGAGGGGTGTGAGCCCGGTTATTGCCAAGCGCGGGGCCTCGAAGCCAAAACGCATCCCCCCTCCCCCGGTCACCCCACGTCACTCCATTCTGCAGAGAAAAGCTCTTAAACCCCACCTAAGCGGGGGTGGGGAGGGTGGGCTAGGGGGTGCCACTCAGGCCCGGCCCCCCAATCCACCTCCGCGGTGCGCGGGCCTGGGGCGGCGGGATCGCGGTCGGAAAACCGAGAAGCACCCTCCGCTTTCAAAGACCGAGGGATTCCAGAAACTTGGAGAATCCCAGGCTGCGCTTGACAACCTTAAAGGGGGTGAAGGGATAAGCGAGGGTGGGATAATTGCAAGTGCAGCGTCCAAAGGAGCACAGCCACCTCCCGGTCCAAATGCAGATTCATATTCATGAGAGCGGGATAAATAAAGACAAATCCCCACTGTAATAACACTTGGATTCGCATCCGTCTTTGCTGGCCTTTAGGTTTAGGAGACTGAAGACAGATGTTTGCATCTCTTTTCTCCTCTTGTCTGGTGACCATAAAGAGAAACCATTTAGAGAGTTGCAATTTGTTTCCCGCCGCAGTAAAACCTTGTACACATTTATTTTCATTTTACCCCCGTGCACAAAAAAGTGCACACTGGCCACTAAGGGCCCTTCTTTATCAAATACGCATTGTACAACATACAACTGCAATAAAACTATCAGCCCTCCCCATAAAACTATCACCAGGATCCTCTGCGTGTCCCTCTGACTGCACTCCCGCCAGTAGAGCTTCCTACCGCCCAGAGGACGCGCCATCACCTGAAACTAGCCTGAAACTCACCCAAGTGGAGAAGCACAGGGCTGGGGGGACGTTGTCCCCGTTTAATCCATTACCACGTCCGCTGCAGTTTAGTGCGCAATAAAACACGGCGGCAGCGGAGAGCGGGCGCCCATCCACTCCCCGGCACTAGCATGGAATTAAACCACTTAGTTTGGCAAACACTGAACGCCTAAATGCCCCTATAAAGACTTTATGAGTTTGTTACTTTAATTACTGACTTGTTACAGAGCACATAAAGGGGGTAATGAATGCAATAAAACTAATTATCTACACATTTAATTCATATAAAATATCCAGGGTTTGTTTACACCGCACGGCGATTCAACTAAGCATTCCCCCTCTTGTCCACCGAGAGGAAGGATTTAATGAAATAGTTTCCCTTATTCTGCTAGAGCCTAACGAACCAAATGAAAATTATCCTCCGCTTAAATCATAGGGCCACCGAGGTCCACAAATCACGTCTCGCTTCTTTGTCTGTACCTCGCTGCCAGCACCCAAGAGCCCGAGGAGCTGGACGAGAAAAGTACCCGACCTAGAGCCTGGCATTTAGAGTGAGGATTTTGCTCACTGCAGTCAGAGAACCTAACGGGCAAACAGACAGCAATCCTCTATTCAAAGCACCGGGCCTGGGGGGTGGTGGGCACTTGAAGAAGTGGAGGCGAAAAAAGGAGAGGGAGAGCTCCAGAGAGGAGTGGAAGAGACACATTTGGGGACATTTCAAGCCCGCTTGCTAGTTATGGCGTAATTAAAACGAACAACCGCACAGAACCTCCCAACCAACAGAATGCAAACCTCGCGCTAAGGCGGAAAGACAGCACTGAGCGCAAAGAAGCCATCGGTTGAGAATCCAGATGTTTTACATTCAAGAGCGATGTTCTTTTATTTTTTAAGAGGCTGTGTAAGCTGAGTCTCTAGAAAAGCACATCAAGTCCCAACAAGAAACGCAATTTATAAGATGCTCTTTTTTTACCCCCCTCTACCAGGTGTATTTTAAAGAAATCCGCTTATCGTTCACATAAACCCCCTTGGCCCACTTACTCTATGTTACAGGGCGCCTGAGTCTTGCCAATGTCCCAGTTCTTTATAACATTTCATGCACTTCGGGGGGTAGGCTTGTTGTTAAATTGAGCGTGTAACGCTCTTACAAAACAGGTTTTCTATGACATCAAGGTTTCTTCTCCCTAACCGAGGGGGGAAAAAAAAGAGAGGACGAAGAAGGGGGAAAACACACACACTATCTCAATTTATGCCTAAGGTATATGATCAGTTAAAAAGGCTTAAAAGCTCAGGGAAATTGGATCAGGGAGAATCGTCACCCAACTTTCATTATTTCCAAGTAGTGTGATTGAATTAAAGGGCAGGGAGCTGGTTAGAAGGGAGGATCAGGGGCTCAGTGCGTAATGGTGTGGTATTAAATTCTAATTAGAGATGCAGGAATCAATGATAGGGAGCTTGGACAGCTCAGTTCCCCAGTGCCAGCCCAATAGACGGATGAGTTATTGTCATGTAAAAACGCCAGCAATAAGACCAACCGCTTTGCTATTGTCCAAGTGGAAAGAGCCAAGTTTATTATGAGGACTATATGCTCTAGAGACCTCAGACAAGGCATCTCATAGGAGGCTTTTTCATAAAACTAGGCTCTGCTGGTAGTAAGGAGGCCAGTTTGGAGGGAGGCGTTGAGCTGTGCACATCTCCCCACTCCAGCCACCTTCTCCATACCCATCTTTTATTTCATTTTTCCACTTGGCTGAGCCATTCAGAGCCTTTTCAATGTATAAAATGGAATATTCTTACCTCAATTCCTCTGCCTACGAGTCCTGTATGGCTGGGATGGACACCTCGAGCCTGGCTTCAGCCTATGCTGACTTCAGTTCCTGCAGCCAGGCCAGTGGCTTCCAGTATAACCCGATAAGGACCACTTTTGGGGCCACGTCCGGCTGCCCGTCCCTCACGCCGGGATCCTGCAGCCTCGGCACCCTCAGGGACCACCAGAGCAGTCCGTACGCCGCAGGTAAGGACCGCCAGCTTTCTCAGTGGAGGAAGCTGCCTTTCCGCTCGTATATAGGAAGCCTTGATTGCATTTGAAAATGGAAATGTGTTTAGTATTTACCAAACGAAATTTGCTTACACAAATGAAAGAATTTATCACGTTAGAAGCGATTGCAGGGAGGGGTAATTCACTTACAGGGTTACACTATCCTAGTCACACCCGAACCGCCAACAAAATTATCTTAAGCTGCCAAAATGATAGGCATAATTTATTTACTTTGCGATGAGACGTAAAGCTTAGAAAATAATTAAATAACAAAGAGTAAAGCTCATTACTGGCAGTGTCTCTTTTTTAAAGAACCGAGAGAGGCTCACACCTCTGTGGTTGGTCATTTTTATGATTATTCTTTATGATTATAATTTTTTTGCAGCACTTTCCCCCAACTTTTGGGCCGGGTCAGTTTATGAGAATTGAAAAGTTCAAACAGTGAGAGTGTTGGGGAACTTCTTCCCTGGCTCCCTGATATTCTGACTGATGTTTTCGGACTTTTTTCCTTCTCTCTCTCTCTCTCTCTCTCTCTCTCTCTCTCTCTCTCTCTCTCTCTCTCTCTCTCTCTCTCTCTCTCTCTCTCTCTCGTTTTCTTTTTCCCTCATCAAAACACTACCACTTGTCCCGGACCTCAGCAGTCTCTAATGCTCTATTTCCACCCACCCAAAGGCGCTTGTGCCAGGGGGGACCTCGCCAAAGCCCGAAGTTTGTGCTCCTGTTTCTGTACATAACTAATTTACTCGGTTTTTCTCCGCAGCTCCTCTCGGCCACTCTCCCGCTCCGGAGTCGGTGGCGGCTCCAGTGACACCTGACCTTGAAGTCCCCACATTCTGGCTCCGCGGCCCGCGCGCTCCAGACCGTTTTGCTCACACTGTGTCCCCTCTGTTGTCCTCAGTTCCTTACAAACTCTTCACTGATCACGGCGGCCTCAACGAGAAGCGCAAGCAGCGGCGCATCCGCACTACTTTCACGAGCGCGCAGCTCAAAGAGCTCGAGAGGGTCTTTGCGGAGACGCACTACCCTGACATCTACACCCGGGAGGAGCTGGCCCTGAAGATCGACCTCACTGAGGCGCGAGTGCAGGTATGCGCGTCCGGAAAACTACCTGGCTTTGCCGCACCTGGCCCGGTAGGGGTGCAGTGCACTGGGGAGCGAGAGCACTACTGAAGGTTAGAAATCCCGGGGCCTCTCGAGAAGGGCGGGAAGCCCAGGGCGGAATAGGGAGACCACGCTGGAGAGGCCGTGCACGCCAGGAAAGGTTAGGGCGCTCTCTCTCGGTTATATATTCACGGTTAGGAAGTGTTTCCCACACCAGTCAGCGCGGCAGGGCATTTGGGAAGAGACCTGTGGGAAGCGTGCAGACTTTGCCCCCGTATTAGAAGTGGTTTTTGCCAAATGCTTCCGAATTCAAGAGCTTTGGACTTCGAGCCCTGCGTTTAAAAGCATTTTCCCAGAAACTATGACTTGCATCAGATTCGCAATGGGGCTGCTACTCTGTGAAGGTCAGAACCACGGCTTATTCTCAACTTTTAGGGACAGAGGTGCACTCACGAGCTGGCCAAGGCGCCTCTCCAGGTGAACCCCCCAGTGGAGGGACAGTGAGCACCACTGCACGTCTCTCTAGGCCCAAAGGCCAGGATGCGCTGCAAGAACCAAACCCAGAGGCCTGCTCCTCCTGCTACCAATTAGAGTTTGCTTTAGACTCGAGGCCTAGGGGAGATGGGGACTTTGAGGTAGCTCAAGAAATAGACTGAGCAAAGGTCCGCCAAAACAAGGGCTTCCGTGTTAGGGCCTTAATGGGACTTGTGGCCTTTGCCGTCTCTCCTGCAAACCTCTCGTTCCCTGGCTTGCTCAGCTCACCGTAAGAAAGTTCCCCCGAAGATGCACACGCACTAAGGGGGCGAGGGCCGAATTGGTGGGCTGGGGGTGCGTGGGGGTACCCGCGGCGCGTGGAGCTTGCAGCAAACCGAGACGGACGGCGTGCCGCGCTAACCCGCGTGTGCCTGCCCTGTGTCTTCCTCTCGCCGCTTCACCGCCTCTCTTCTCCGGTCAGGTGTGGTTCCAGAACCGCCGCGCCAAGTTCCGCAAGCAGGAGCGCGCGGCGGCGGCGGCGGCGGCCAAGAACGGCTCTTCGGGGAAGAAGTCGGATTCGTCCAGGGAGGACGAGAGCAAGGAGGCCAAGAGCACTGACCCGGACAGCACGGGGGGGCCCGGCCCCAACCCCAACCCCACTCCCAGCTGCGGCGCGAGCGGCGGCGGCGGCGGCGGGCCCAGCCCGGCAGGAGCGCCGGGGGCCGCGGGGCCGGGGGGCCCGGGAGGCGAGCCCGGCAAGGGCGGCGCGGCGGCGGCGGCGGCGGCGGCGGCGGCGGCGGCGGCAGCGGCGGCGGCGGCGGCGGCCGGAGGCCTGGCTGCGGCCGGGGGCCCCGGACAAGGCTGGGCTCCGGGCCCCGGCCCCATCACCTCCATTCCGGATTCCCTCGGGGGGCCCTTCGCCAGCGTCCTCTCTTCGCTCCAAAGACCCAACGGTGCCAAAGCCGCCTTAGTGAAGAGCAGTATGTTCTGATCTGGGATCCCGCGTGGCGGCGGCGGCCGTGGGCGAGCCAGGGCCCGGGCGGGGCGAGCGGGCGAGCGGGGAGGCCCCCCGGCTACTGTCGTCGCTGCTGCCGTGGCTTTTTTATTGAGAGCCTAAAGTAATCGCGATAAGAATAAAGAGAAAACGGCGTCGCCCCCATTTCAACCCCACTCCTACTCCCATCCTGAACCCCCAAAACAAAACAAAAAAAACGTCCTGGCTTCGCACCTGCCTCGGGGCCGCGCAGACGGGCCGGGACTCCGCCTGCTGCCCGGGAGGCGGGGGCGGGCAGCCCGGACTCCGGGGGCACTCTCAGGGGGCTGTGTCTGCGTGTCGTGTATGTCTGTCTCTGGGAATGTGTGTCTGTGGCCCGAGCAGGTGACAGAGAGATGGGTGGTGGTGGTGGGGCACAACCAATTCAGTGACTTGCTTAGAAAAAGAGAAATTTAAAAAATCTCCCCCCCCAAAAAAAAATTTTTTTTAGGAAGGCAGAAATCATTAAAAAAACAGTTTTAAAACCTAAAAGAAAAAATGTAAGGGGAGGGAAGGGGTGGCTGCAGCTGGCACTGTCTGAGGGCTCCTTCTTGGGAACCCCTACATTTTCACCCTGCTGACAGCACAGACGCCCTGGGGGCTCCTCCACAGGGGAGAGTTGGGACGCCTTCCAGCCCCGCTCTCCCTCCTGTCCTCCGGTTGGGGCCGCTGCGGCGACTAGCTCCGACTGTCCCCGCGGCCAAGGTGACTTCCTCGCGCCCGTTTGCCTGTGCCACCTCGCCGAATACCATACCGCCATTAGCCCATCCGAACCCCACACAGTTGCAACTCCCAACCCCGACTCTTTGCAGCCACTCGGCCCTGAAAGATGCCCTGTACATGAGATGCCTTTCATCTGCAAAAACTCTGCAAACTGTGTCTCATATTTCGCAACTCTTCCCTTTTTTTCTCTCCCGCCACCCCCACCGGCATTTTCTTCTTCCACCAGCTTTTACTGAACATTTTGGCACTGCTTTGGATTGGAGTCAATTGCAGTCCACGCAACTGGCTACAGAGAAATCTACGGAGCAAGGGAAAGGCGCGCACACACGTTTGCTGAAGTGTTTCGGTTTGCACTTCTGTTTGATCCGAAATGACTCACATCCTGGATGGTGGATGGACTGTATATTGATGATTCCATTCTTCGCGCAGTTTAGAAATCTCTGTTGGGATTTGTTTTTTGTTTTTGTTTTTGTTTTATTTTAAAAGGCACAAACTATAGATATTAGTTGAATGTTGAGGCTTTAACTTTTTTCGGTGTCTTTCTACAGCTGTGTTCTGTGACTCAATTGTATCGTGTTAATATCAGTACAGACTGTCTCCTCTACGTGACCGTATAATGTTTTTTCTCTTCTTGTAGTCTTTTTGGCGTGTCTTTATGGAGTACTAAGGTTCTCACGGGTCCAATTTCTTTGTGTTTAGAGAGATCACAGTTCAGACAATGGTATATATTTTTGTTATCAGGTGCATGTCTGTCTGATTTCTTTTTTTCTCCTTATTGGACTTTGTTTGTGAACATAAGCATCATAAATTATGTTTCAGATTTTCAAATTTATTTATATGTGTTATAATGAATGCTTCTATTTAAAAGGGAAATATTTCTACATGTGCATATAGTTTTCCAAGAGTGTACCATTAACTTGATTGTTGATAATAAAAACAAAAACCAAGTCTAGCAATTGAACTCTTCTGACTTTTCCTCGATTCGTTTTTGTTTTTAATTTAATCAAACGAAACAAAACGGTAACGGAGGAAAGAGGAAATTGAGCAAAGTCTCTAGAAGCCACAGTGGCTCCGGAAACATAGGCTGGCTGGGAAATCGAAATTCATGCAGCCAAATTCAGCCAGTATAAAATTTAGTGCTTGAGACAGCAGGCAGGATTCTTCCGGTCCGTGCCTGTTTGTTGCC
Organism: Rhinolophus hipposideros; assembly: GCF_964194185.1. Taxonomy (NCBI): domain Eukaryota; kingdom Metazoa; phylum Chordata; class Mammalia; order Chiroptera; family Rhinolophidae; genus Rhinolophus; species Rhinolophus hipposideros. The sequence continues at coordinate 35,620,219 of NC_138047.1, forward strand.
CAGTCACCAAGCACAAAAGAACACCAGGGCGTTGATAAAAATGTTCAGATCGGTGCGTAGGCAGAGGCCCTACAAGCTGCTGGCAGCAAAGGCGGGATTTGAATACCCGACTTTGAGAAGGACTCAGCTGCGGATTCTGAGCGCAGGTCCCTTCAGGATCCATAGGTTTCCGCGGTTCAGCCTCCTTAAGCCGACAGACCTCGGGCACCCGGGGACACCGGAGGGTCCCTGCGTGGCCAGGTGGATCAAGAAGGCACTGGGCAGAGAGCAGCGCTGCAACGTTGGTGTGTTTGGAGAAATAACACCTGCGACAACTGGAATTAGTAAGCAGTTGCGTGGACCAGATTGTGCTTTCCATGCGTTATCCCACTGCCCTTCAAAACAACAGCATGAAGTAGGTACAATTTGTATCTTCATGTTCTTTTAACAGATGTGGAAGCTGAGAGGTTAACTTGCCCAAGAGCTTGGGCATAAGTGATGGGGGTAGTAGCCTTTGAACCCAGGAACTCTGACTCCAGAGCCTGTACATTAACTGCACCAATGGTTCCCAAAATGTGGTCCTGGCACCAGCAGCATAAGTATTACCTGGAACTTGTTAGACTCAGGAATTCTTTGACTATCCTAGACCTACTGAATCAGAAACTCTGGGAGTAGGGCCCAGCAATCTGTGTTTTAACAAGGCCTATGGAGATATGAGAACCACTGAACTACACTAGAAGAAACCCAAATGGGAATAGGTGTGTGTGTGTGTGTGTGTGTGTGTGTGTGTGTGTGTGTGTGTGTGTGGAGGGTAGGGGGATGGGAAGACCTCTGGCAGCTTCAATGGTCCCCTTTTGAAAGGAAGGGGTACTCACCACAGCTCCCGGATGGAATTCTGCCTCTACCTTGAACTGTTTGACTGGGCTACCTTCTTCAAGCAGAAGCCTGTGTGTACTTCTGGTACTTACTTTGGTACCTCTTTGATTGGGCCTCATAAATAGGTAAGTTAGTTCCCCTCATCTGACATCTGAGGGGAAGCTGCAGTCTGCTTTCTCCTGTCTGAGGATTAGCAGCTGATGTGGCTTGACTTTATCAGGGCTTCTCACCTTAAACATTCAAATATGGTTTGCGTCAGATCATGCAGTTTTCATTCAGAAATTTCAAACCTTTGGATCTAACTTGTCACAGTTTTTCTAAAGGGCTTTTAAATAGTCTCTAAAAAATCTGTCTCTAAATGCCCTTCACTAAACCCTTCAAGACAACATTCTATAAACAATGGCATTAATTGTGCTGGTCTAAAATGCCAGCAATTGCAGATCCTAGACCCCAGTCTTTGATTGTAAATATAACTTAGAAAGGTCTGGGAGAGGAAAAAAAAAGGCAAGAATTTACTGATGAAAAGAGCATGCTTGCTTCAAGGCCCAGGTAAATCAGTCACGGACTTTGCTAGAGGAAAATGACTCTTGTCTTAGGCATTGAGGACTACCAGGTAAGCCTTTGAGAGCTGATGGGCAGGCCAGTGCGACAGGCATTCTGGAGAAGGCAAGACCAGGAGAAAAATACAAGAAGTAGACAGAGAAAGAAGAAGAGAGACAGAGAAAGAAGAGGAAAAACAAAAAAGAGTTTTTGGAAACCCAGAGAAGGTCCTAGAAAGCCTTTCAGATGTGAACAAACTAGATGGGGATCCCCAAATTCCCTTCTTTTGGCCTTGACCTGCTTTGAGCAACTTATCTCCAGAAAAGGCAAATTCTGGGGATTTGTGAGGAAAACATGCTCCCAACCCCCACTGCCCCAGCTTCTCAGAGAACTGCATTTTAAATGTCTATAGGTACCCTGCTTTAGTTTTTCAAATAACAACTTTTTTTTAACTCTAAAATTTTATTTTAATTAAAGTATAGTTGGCATACAATATTAATTAGTTTCAGGTGTACAACATAGTGATTCGACATTTATGTACCTTACAATAGGATCATCATACTAAGTCTACTACAAATAACAACTTTTTAATTTGGGTCAATTTTGCCTCTGTTAGTGGTCAAAGAAGCAAAACTGTTGGGAAGTAAGTTTATGATTGAATGGAAAAAAAATGCCCCTGTAATATGATGGAGCCCAGTGGCAGGACACTGTGTCTCCTGAGTTGTGTCATTTCCTTGGAGCCTTGCACAGTGTGAACAAGCTCACTTTCACTTTTCCTCTCCTAAGGAATTTGCATTTTGGCTCATCAAGGCATCCTTTTTCCTGGCAACTCCGGGACCACATGTGACTTCACAAAAGCTGCATGAGCTGATGCCAGATGGCCACCTCTAAGCCAAGTCTCCTTCAAGATGGCTGAGTACAGACAGCCAGAGTGGTTTCAGAGGAGAGCTCATAACCCAGCAAATAGAAGCTGTCTAGAACTCACCCTGGACGCTTCTCTGTGGCTATCTTATGTCCTTAGGAGGACAGCCTGTGGCTAGATATAAATGGCCCTGAATTCAGTGAAAGGAGCTGTGTGAGCTTGGATGGCAAACAATCCCTCTAAGTTTGATTCATCCACCATAAATGTGAATAATAATACAGACTTGTGAGGTTGTGGGGGTATTAAATAATATATACAAAACATATCTGGCACAATGGGAAGTTTTCAGCAAATGTCAGCTATTATTATTATTATTATTATTATATACTTCTAGATTCTTTATCTCTCTTGCTGAAGTCTCAGAAGATTAAAAAGAGCCCTCAGTTGTCACATAAGTCAATGGCCCAGGAACACAGAATGTGAAAGAATATGCAAAGTTTGGAACTGGAGAACTTTGCTGAGGGTGACAGTAACAGATTAGAATAAGCCAAGGGCTGACAAGTAATAACTACTATTTATTGAGTGCTTATTATATGCCAGGTACTGTAAGCTTACAAGCTTAAGCATTTAGTCCTTATAACTACCCTATGAGAAAAGTATTATTTCCATTTTTTTTTTAGGAGGAAACTGAGACATAGGTAACATGCCCAGGGTCACATAGCTAGTAGTATTGCCGCAGGAATCCAACTCCAGTTTGTCTCCAGAGCTCACTCTTTAAACATTGTCCTTTAGAGTCTCTGCAAGGAGAAGAATTCCTTTTAGCCCATGAGGTCATACACTACCAGACCTGGGAGGAGATCTCATCTCGCAAAAAGATCCAGAAAGGTAGGCGAAGGTTACAGAGGGCAACAGGAGGAGCAATGCTGGGATGAGAATCCCAGTTAGATTCAGCGTGAAGTCCACGAGCTGAAAAGAAGAGGCTTTGGGATCCCCAGGAGAAGGGAGAATGTTTTCTGCCAGGCAACATATTTACAGCTCACAGTCTCTTTCTGGTAATTGAACAAGACAAGAAATAGCCAGGGGCATGGAACATGAAAGAGAAAAGAAGAATTACATTTATGAAGTGTGGAACATCAGTTGGTGGACAGGAATGGATGTCAGGAATAGATGTCAGCCTCTAGGCTCATCTATCACCACGACACACCGGTGGTACAGATGGCGAAAGCCTACCTGAATCCTTAATTTTCCAGCCTCGACTCCAGAGGGGGTGCACCACAAATCTACATGGATAGTGACTGAATGCGTTCATCCAATAGTATTTCCATGTTGAAAAGCAAAGTATAATTGCAAAGACCTGGGCCCTCCTTAGGCCAAGAGGCAGGATTATCCTAAAACAGTCTATGGCCCACGTCGTCAGCACCACAGTAGACATTTTGGATTGTGTTAGTCTTGGCCTAACTCAGGAGTTCTTAACCTTGAGTTCATGGATATAATTCAAGGAAGATAGGAAAAAATACATATATATTTTTACTAATCTCGACCTGAAATTTAGCATTTTCTTCCATGATAAATGTAGGCAACAAAGCCCTGGTATTATTAGTATAGGTGATTTCGTCACCAATGGAAATCAGAGACCTTTTTTTCAATTACAGTTGACATTCAATATTACATTAGTTTCAGGTGTACAGAGCACAGATATTTCTATTTCACTTTAGAGTTTTTGAAGCTATTTCAATTTATCATTTACATTCACCATTAACTTGAAATTATGGTAATTATTAGACTAGCCACTAAATCTTGTTATTTAATACATTAGTAACAGAAGCATACACATGACCATAGTACAAATTTGTTTTAAAACATATTTGTTACCTTTATTTTAGCTGACATCTTTTGTAATACTATGCACTTTAGCTTTTGCATTTAAAAATGTTATCTTGAGAAGGTTCATGGGCGCCACCAGCTGCCAAGGGGTCTGCCAAAGAGCCCCTGGCTAATTGATGAGAACAGGGTTTTACGTCTCTCTGTGTAGCTCTGACTTTAAGAATTTCTCATTAGGACCAGAGCAGGTAATCATTTTATTTTACAGGTCGATGAAATCTTAAAGAAGTTTTAGAGCTGTCACATATTTTTTTAAAGGACAGAATAGACTAAAACAAGCCCCTAAAGCTGAACAAAAAAAAGTTGCAGGATTTTAAAGACCACTGGCTGGGTGGAGGTGACAGTGAAACAGCCTGGGAGAATAGGGGGGCATGCAAGGGTTTCAATGGGACTTGAATATCTTCCTATTATTTATTGATGATTTATGTGAGCCAGGCCCTGTGCTGAGTGCACCACAGAGCAGCCCTGTATGATGAAGGTGGAGCTTTCCTTCTTTCCCGTTATTGACACCTGAAGCTATTGGGTCACTTGTCCAAGTCACACCACTAATAATGGCAAAGTCAGGATTCAACCCATAGCCTAGCTTCTTAACCAATATTCTGAAAAGGTTTAAAAAAAAAAGAAAGAGCTCTTCATTTGCCTAGCTGTCAATTCACTTTATGTTTTGTCTGAAGCTGAAGCTATTTGCTTTGTTAAGGCCAAATGATTGAGCGGTGATGGTACTAGAGCCATGTGTTTGATGTCAAAGAACTTCCTCTGGGGAAAATCAGACATCAAGGGGGAAATAAAGCCTTCTTACCTGGATGTAATTTTATTACGGAACCCAGTGGATGATGGTTTGCTACTTGCTGTCCAAAGATTTAAGTGGTGATGTTCAGAACAGGAAAAGCCTGGGTGTAAATTATTATTTATTTCTGAAAGAAATGATTTCTTTCAGGCCCCAGTGTCATGACCACCTCAGGCAAAACTGGAGTGTAAACCTGGTTTGTCTGAGGCATAGGATACTGTGCTTTTGGAGTACTTACTACGTGGAGATACCCTGCCAGCTGTTTTGCATGTGTAATGTATTATACAAGTGTTTGTATATAGTCTTTCAAGCCTCCTGAGGTAGATATTATTCTCATTTTACAGGTGAAAAAATTCTAAGTAACAGAAAGGCTGAGCAACTTGCTTAAGATCCCAGAGCTGGTAAGTGCCAGAGCTGAGCTCCGAATCCACGATCCTTTGATCCCAAAGCTCTACTCTCAGGGAGGTCCCAGAGCCTGGAGGAGTCCCCGAGATAACAGACTAGAGCACAGCACTGCCGCAGCCTGACTGCTCATGCCCTAAGCCAGTGTCAGAGAAATCCAAAACTTTAATTTGAAAAAATTTATGCACTCCTATGTTTATTGCAGCATTATACACAATAGCCAAGACATGGAAACAACCGAAATGCCCATCAGTAGATGACTGGATTAAGAAACTGTGGTACATTTATACAATGGAGTATTACGCAGCCATAAAGAATAATGAAATCTTACCTTTTGCAACAATATGGATGGACCTAGAGAACATTAGGTTAAGTGAAATAAGTCAGACAGAGAAAGACAAATACCATATGATCTCACTTATCTGTGGAATCTAAAGAAAACAATAAATGAAGGAACTAATCAGAAACCGTCTCAGAGATATAGAGGAAAAACTGAGGGTTGCTAGATGGGGCAGGTGGGGATGAGGGGGGAAGGTGAGGAGATCAGAAAGTACAATCAGTAACCACAAGATTGCAACGGGGATATGAAAGTCAATTTGGGGAATGTAATCAATAACGTTGTAAAGATTTTGTAGGGTATCCGATGGACACTTGTCTCATTAGGGAGACCACCTCAGGGATGATGTAGATGCCTGATCACTGCACTGTACACCTGAAGCTAAAGCTGAACAATAATGAATGTCAACTATAATTTTATATATATGTATATATATATAATTATAATATATATAAAATATAAACATGTAATATATGTATATATAATCACTGCACTGTACATCTGAGGCTGAAGCTGAACAATGTCTATTATAATTTTATATATATACATATATAAAATTATAATATATAAAATATATACATATATGTATATATAATATATAAAATATATACATATATGTATATATAATACATAAAATATATACATATATGTATAATATATATAAAATATATACATATACATATATATATGTAGTTACAAGAAGCAGAGTGCAGCATTAGGAATAGAGACAGTGGAAATGTAATGGCTGTGTGCGATGTCAGAGGGGTAATAGATGGGGGAGGAGTGTTATTACTGTGTGAGGGATATAAATGATAAATGTCTAACTAGTATATTGTTTTGTACACCTGAAACCAATTTAAAAAATGTAGAGAGGGTAATGAAAATGTTCTGGGATTATGTAGTGGTAATTGCTATACAACTTTGTGAATATACTAAAACCCACTGAATTGTACACTTTAAAAGGGTGAATTTTATGGTATGTGAATCATATCTCGATTTTGTTTTAAAAGCAGAGACAAACATGGGAAGTCCAGCACCCTTTCGTCTTCTTCTATGATGTCCTTGATTTCTTGCAGTTATAATTCATCTACACCCTTCATCTTAGTCCTAAGTCAGAGCAACATAAATTAACAGAGAGGGAAGAGAGTGGAAAATACTACTGTTTTCTTAACCAATTATTCATATTTTTAGGCTAGTGAATGTATGTTTTCCAATATGGATTTTAAAACAAAGTGGGCAAAAAATTCTTAAGATGAAACCTTTGCTTCACACTTAATAATTTTTTTCAACCTAATCATTGAAAGTCTGGAGAGCTGTTAAAGTAGTCTGAGATGTTTTTTAATTTTGATTTTTTTCAATTACAGTTGACATTCAGTATCATATTAGTTTCAGGTATACAGCATAGTGGTTATTTACATACCTTATGAAGTTATCCCCCCGATAAGTCTAGTACCTGGTTGGCAATATATATAGTTATTACAATATTATTGACTATATTCCCTATGCTGTACTTTATATCCTCATTACTATTTTGTAACCACTAACCTGTAAAAATAATCAGACATTTTAACTGTCCCTATATCTGACCCGATATCGAAAAATCATGCATAGAAACTCTTCTTGAGGGCCAATCTTGCCTTTTGTTGAAGGAAGTCAGATTTAAAGAGTATTTGAAAATGTCTGAGGGCATTCATACACTTATGCTGAGATTTTCTTTAATTACAACCAAACATAAACAAATCATTTCTTTAAAAATACTCAAATGACTAAGTTTCGGTTCATATTTATTAGCATAAATCAGGGTAGCCCACTTAAAAGTTTTATGTTTTGTTGTAAGGTATTTTGGGAAGTATAGATGATGCTGGCATATAAGTTTGCAAGAAGATGCAAGTTGCATTTTGAGGAATTGATTTTAGGGCCTTAGGATAATTTTCGTTTTGTTAACTCAGAATTCTCCTGCTCAGAAAGTTTCTACAGTCGTCCTCCCTTATCTGATGTTTTGCTCTCTGAGGTTTCAGTTACGCACAGTCAACCACAGTCTGAAAACATTAAATGGAAAATTCCTGAAATACAGAGTTCATAAGTTTTAAATTGTGCCATTCTGTGTAGGGTGATGAAATCTCATGCCACACAGCTCTGTCCATTCGAGGAGGTGTTTTATCCTTTGTCTAGCATTGCCATGCTTTATATGCTCCCTGCTCATTCCTCCCTTAGTAGCTCCCTTGCTTATCAGATTGACTGTCGCAGGGTGTCACAGTGCTTGTGTTCCATCAACCCTTATTTTACTTAATAATGGCCCCAAAGCGCAAGAGTAGTGATGCTGGCAATTCGATATGCCAAAGGGAAGTCACAAATTGCTTTCTTTATGTGAAAAGCTACGTATGTATAGGAAAAACATAGTATATACAGGATTCAGTACTATCTGTAGTTTCAGGCATCCACTGGGGGTCTTAGAATGTAATACCCCATGGATAAGGGGGGACTGCTGTACTTAGAAGGAGAGAACCATATCTAGATGATAGCCTAGTAGTTACTTTCTCTTTGGAGGGACATCCTCCAGCACTGTTAGTGCTAGGATTGGTTAGGACTATTTTTCATGTCATTAACCCCTACTTGTAGGAAAAGTACTTTGTAATATGTGATAGAAACATGTCAGAAAAATCAGTGATTTTAAGTTCTAAAAAAAATTGCATAGGTAATACACTCACAAGGTAAAATTCAAATGATTTAAAAGATTATGCAGTGAAAAGTATATCTCCCTTTTACCCGTCTCCCCAAAGTAACTAGTGTTAGTAGATTCTTTTGTATCTTTCTGAAGATAATCAACATATATAAGAGCACAAAAGCCATTACATTATATTCAATTTCTGTGCATTGTATTTTTTTTTTACTTAACATATATCCAAAACATATACCCCCCACTCAAAACCTCTAACTCTGCCTTGTTTTTAATGGCTGCATAGTTTTTTGTTTCAAAAAAGGAATGCAACATGGTCTCTACACTCTTAATGGTGCCTCAAATGGAGAGGAAGAATGTGACAAGAGACTGCTAACTCTTCCGTAATAAACATTCTTCTCTTCTTCCAGTTAGTGAAAGAACCCCTTGATTTTTTGACTGGCTGGGACATGCCATGCAGACAGAGACTGTGTATTTCCCAGCTGCCCTTGAACCTAGACATGGTTGTATGCCTACATTCTAGCCAATGGGATGTGAGCAGAAGTAATCTGTGCCACTTCTAGGTTATGCCCTTTAAAGAAAGCTACTTGCCCTGAACTTCTCCTTTTGCTGTGAAATAGAATGAAGACATGTTCGTAAAATAGAAGGTGCCTGGGGCCATGGACCATTCTTTAGAGTAGAACCACCCTATTATCTTCTACCAATTTTTACAGAGAAATACATACCTTTATTCCACTGGCAATTGTTTGGTCTGTGGTAAACAACTGAACCACCATCTTAGCAAATATAAGAGGTGTCCTTGAAGAGTTGACATTTGTGCTAAATGTCGAGTAGGAATCACCAGATGGACTGGGGTGTGAGAATGACATTCCAGGCTGCTGCATGTACAAGGTTGGAGAAACTTGAATGATTTTTAAAAGAACCAGTAAGTGGCAGGTGGATTCGATAATTCAGGTGTGCTGTCATCAAAGTTCATAATCATTTCACAACACCATCAGTATGATGTTTATTTAAGGTCTTTATTCCCTTGGAAAATATTGATGAACTTGGGTATTGCTCACATGAAATTCCTAATTCATTTGTGATTCACTGGGAAGTCCCAGAACAGGTTTTCCCATGAGAATGACATGAAAGCCTGTCCTAACCTCTCCCAGGGCTAATAGGGCTGAAGCACAGTCCCATCAGAGAGAAGGTGACAACAGGACTATCCTCTAGATGTGGTTCTCTCCTTCCACACAGAAAATTTCTGAGCAGGAGAGTCCTGGGTTAACAAAAAGACATAATTGTCTTGAGGCCAAAAAATAAATTATTCAAAATGCAACTTGGGTCTTCTTGTAAAAACTCATATGCCAGTATTATGTATGCTTTTCAAAATACCTTACAACGAAACATGAAGCAACCTTCCCAAGCACTGGCTTAGGGGGATTAGGTGCCCAGTAAATAACCTTTTTGCAGCAGCTCTACTAACATGCTTTACCCTATATGAAAAAGGAAACCTAATACTAACAACCGATAATAATAATACTTAACTTCTCTTCAGGGTTTATCATGTGCTAGAACCTATGCTAAGCACTTTACATACATTATGTCATCTAATCTTGGCAGCAACTTTATGAGATGGGTACTATGAGTATCCCCACTTTAGAGATAAGGAAACCAGGACTTACAGAGATTAAATAGCTTGCTCAAGTTCACCGCTGGTAAGCAGCAGAGCAGGGATTCGACTTGAACTCAGATCTGCCTGACTTCAGACCACTCTGTGCTACTGGACCTGGTTATGTACTATACCCGGTGTGCACTTATGCATTAGAGCATAAAAGAATCCTCATGACCCTAGAAGCATTTTGATTGTATACAAGGCAGCATTTATGCACAGTCTAGTGTGTGATTAAATATTCCAGAGCCTTTTGTTGTTGCATGCATGAGGCTACACATTCTAAGCCACATCCTCCCACCAGCTAATGCCTACTGAGTGTTTACCTGAGCTAGGTGCCTATCGGGCCCCAGCAGATGGAGCAGAAAGGATTCCATGCTGCTCTGGGAGAGGGTGAGCTCCCCATGGGGGTGACTTTGCATGTCCTCCCCTTGCCCATCACTTTTTTGCAGGCAGCCGTCCTCAGAACCCAATTCACAAGAGGATCCCAGAAGCAACTATATGGGGTTGGGTTTAGGAGGCTGGCTCCAAATGACATGGATTACATCGTTAGACCCTCCCTCTTTGTGGACCAAGACTTTCCTAGAACCAGAGGGTCACTGCCTCTTCTGCAGCCCATGCCCAAGGTGTCATCCCATTTTGGTTAAGTATTGCAGTGGGCTGATTCAGAAAGGCCAACGCTTTCCAATTTTAGCCTGGGGACATCTGTTGCAGGTGATAAATGTGTTGTACTCACCCAAAGTTTAACAATGTCCCAAGAAACTTTATAGGTTCAGAACCTGCTGTGCTGCCCAGTGGGTCAGAATATGAGTGATTTCATTGAATCCTCACAGCAACCTTATGGGTAGGTGCTGTTATTCCCATTTCCCAGATGTATAAACTCACTCTTGGAGGGGGATGAATAACTTGAATGAGATTGCTTGGGGAGTAAGTGGTGGAAGCTTAGATTCACAACCCCCTGCACTTAATTCAGTGGTTCTGTGGCCTCCATTGAACTTATGTTTGGAACAGAATAATTATAGAAATAACCGCTTGGGAAACGTATGGTATTCTTCGCCCCCACCCCTTGGGCGATTTTAAACAAGGAAAATACACATGAAATTACCCCTCGCCTCCAGCTTCAACTCCTGCTGGAGCAGGACCACCGTCTGAGATCACTGGTTGTTATTGAATAACAAGAACCCTGCTGGAGTTAAACATCAGCTCTGAGGCCGTTCAGACCTGGAGGAGCCAGGCCAGACAGAGAGTGTCAGAACTGTCAGCCTTTTCCCCTCAGCAGGATCATTTCTAACCACAGCCAGGATGGCAGAGACTTCAGCAAGCCTGCAACTGCAAACCGGCCACATCAATTGGCAGAAGCGCTTTGAAGAGAAGCAAATCAATAAGTTCCTTCCCCTCAAGATTGATAATATCATCAGGAAGCAACAGATGCATTTTAGGGCCCAGTACGCAATGCAGGGGAGGTGAGCGCCTTGTACTTCAGTTCTGTGTCTGGAAACGCAATCGCAAATCAGCGGCTGAACCTCACGCTTGCGGCACCTGTCACAAGAAACAGTAACGTTCGTTCTCCATGCATTTGGCAGGCTTAGAGGGGCCATCACATACTCTGTCTCTTTTGATTATGACCCTACCAGGTGGATGTTACTGTCCCCATTTCACAGATGAGGTTCAGCAAAACAGAACTGCCCAGTGTGCTGGAGACCATGATTATTTTTCTAAGACGGAACTAGAATTTTCGACTTGGAACCAATGTTCTGTCTACTCCCCTAGGGTCCCCCGAACGTCATTCAGTTTCTTACCACCTGCATAATTTTTGATACATCCGAAGTCCTCTTATGTAATTTATTATTTTTCTTCTCATTAATCTAGTTTTCCTTACCTAAACAAATTTCTATTAAAAGGAAATTCCCTGCTGCCCTGAACTGTTTATTTTTTAGTTTTACATGAATTGAATTAAAAGAGGTCAGTTACCTTCCAGACACACAAAAATATTAATAATAATGAACACACCTGAGCATAGCTTGATTGACCCAAATTTCCAATGATATTCAAGTTAGGCCATATTGTCAGTCTGGATTCCTAAGTGCTTTCCTCTGCCTGCTCAGGTATTTATTGATTCCCTCGCCTCACATTCCCTGGACACCCCCTGTAATCAGCATCTTCACTGAAATGGTCGGAGCTCAGCTCCTTGCATTGATTACCTGGGTTATCATCATGGCCTCCTGATTCAGCTTCTTCCTTCCAGGCTAATTCTTTCCAAATTCGTCCCCTACAGGTTGCTAGCTTTATCTTTCCAAAGCACAGATCTCCATCACCATACAAATGTCACTGAACGTATTTAATGACTCCCTGTTGCTATAGGATAAAGTCTAAATTCCTAAATATGGCCCACAAGAACCTTCATGAGGCAATAGCCACATACCTCCTCTTTTTCTAACCTTCCAAATTTTACCCCCAAAAGCATCTAACTTAAAGGGCTGTGTCTTATTTATAACACTGGAAGTCAACTCTTGATAACATCCCTCCCATTTCTCTAATGGTTTCTTGCCATCACCTTGAACTTCTCTAACAGAGTCTGTTGAGAGAAGACATTCAATACTTGTTGATGGATCTGTAGAGAAGAGGGACATTTCGCACCTCTGGGCCAGGTGTTTTATGTGAGAAATGCTAAAGAATCAGAAAAAATCATAAGCCAATTCATGAATTATGCATAGATTTCTACTTCCCAAAGACAATTCTTTAAAAACAAAGTTCATTCATCGATTACTTCCTTTTAGTGAGTGGGAATGTTGACGGAAATTTGGTTCTTGGTATGAAATGCAAGACTTTAGAAATTCAAATATACGTTGAGAAAAGCATACATTTTCATCTATTAGCTGCTGACAATGACTGAGGCAGAAGGCTCTTCTTAAAGCAATTACCAGTTGGAGAAGTGTGAACTTAGCATAATTCATGAGCTGGTTTATTTTTCTTTCTTCAAACACTAGTCTGTGTTTGATATGTAATAAGCCCACGAATACCTTAAGTACAATCTACTTTATGCTGCCTTTGCCTTACAAAGTCAGTAGATTCATCACAACTCCGTTCTCCTACCCAAGAGATACTTATTGAGTATTCTGGGCCAGGCATATTCTGAAAAATGGGATTGTTTGACACAATGACTGGCATATCCAATGTTACAGATCTTTGTTTTAATCCAGAGGCAAATTGACATGTTTAGGGTAGGTGGTTTTACAAGTTATGCTATAGAAACTGTGGAGAGATGCTTGGGAAATTATGTAAATCTGTCACTTCCTCTCGACACATCTATCTGTCCTCCACATCTGTACTTTGATTCCCATTAATGACCTCACATAATCCCTGCTTTTTATGTTGCAAAAGAGACATGTATAGTAAGTGACTTGATTGTGGTCTCACTGCAAATTCTTGTGCATGTGTGTGTGTGTGAGATGGGTAAGAGTAGGGGAGGGTGAAGATAAGAGGAAAAGGGAGGAGAGTAAAAGCAAAAAAACATTCACTTACTTTTATTGAGTGCTGACTGCATGCCAGGCACCCAGCATACTCTAGTCCATTCAAGCCTCAGAACACTTTGTGGTAAATATTTCCCATTTTACAGATGTAGATACTAGTTGTATAGACTGTAATCAGGGAACCAGGCTACAAACCTATTCTTTCCACTATTCCAAGCTAGTACCCAGGCTTGTGGCCCCCAATCCAAGGTTCTCTCTGTTCAATCATACCTCTCTGATCCAACTGAAAGAAGGACTCAGTGCTCTGAGGATGTCCTTGGATGGCTATCAAATTATTCTCTCTCCCCCACATTTTGAATTCTCAAAGTCTTGTCTGCATTGTTTGGACATATAACCTGCATCTTTTACTTATGAGCTGAGCATTTTTTTTTCTCTAGCAAAATACAGATTTCTCACAGAGGTCATACTTGCTGATGATATGAGTCATGGAAATCTGACTCAATTTCATGTTTTCTGTATCTAAATCAGGATTTCAAGTGTAATATAAGGATGAGGTTCTGTAACCTCAGTCTACTGCATGTCTGTCTTTATTTTGGAGTAGGTTCAGGAGCTGAGGAAGGCCCCTGGATGTTGGACTTCTGGCCAGGGGTGATATTCACACTACCACCAGTCAGCACTGACCAATCAAATGGAGTACCCACCAGAGAGGATCTGATGTCTAGGGTCCCACTCGGTGCCAGACACTAATCCTTTAGCAGTTGGATCATGGAAGAAATCTGAGGGTCCCAGGATAGGAATTGGGATGGCCAGGATCTCAAGTAGGCGTTCAGAAGAACTGAGAGAAGTGATTCTTTACTGCATTGTATAGCCATAGTTTAATATTTAAAAAAACAGTGCAACCATACTGATTGAATATGGGCCTTGCTTCAGACTTTCTTCCCTACGTTAGAGCTCTGGATCCTACTGCAACCAGCAGGTGACTTCCCTCTACTGGCTGGTGTTGCTTCTGAAGAGAGGGGGAAAAGGATTACATGTGATCTTGAGGAGGTGTTCAGTCTTTCTTTGGCTTCCTAGCTCATCTGCAAGCTTTGGGGAATAATGCTCTATGGCAGGGACTGCTGCTATTTACCAACATCCATTCTTCCCTTCCTATAATAACCCAACTCTGGAGTTTAGCTGCACACATGGCTGCCCAGCTAGACCCTGTATTTTCCTACCCTTCTTTGAACTTCAAAGTGGTCATTTGTCTGTTCTAGCCAATGGGATTATACCACTTCTAAACTGTACCTTTAAAAGAAATGAGTGGGTTCCCCTTGCCCCTTTCATTCTTTCTGATGGCTGGGATACATGCAAAAGATAAAGTAGCCACCTTGGACCAGAGGTTGCAGCACGCTGAAGATGGCAGGTCCCCTCTGCTATCCTGGACTCCCTGGCTCTGGATCATTACAAAGGAGAGAAATGTTTAGCCCTTCTTGTTCAAACCACACAATATTGGAGGATCTTGGTTAACAGCAGCTTAGACGCTACCCTAACAAATACTGCTCATTGCTGGTGTCATTAGTTGGTTGGGTTTCCATAACTTACTATTTTGCAAACACAGGAGGGACATATTGAGTCTGTACAGAAGGCATAGCATATACAAAGGCTGTGAGGTAAAAAACAAAACACAGAGTGCCTTCAGAGCACTGAAAGAGATTCTATGTGGACAAAGGATGGATTGTATCGGGGAATTGTCAAAACAAGCGGTTGCAGAGATCAGCCTGCAAGCCCTCAAGGCCATGTTCAGTGACTTTATTCTGAGTCCAGGAAGACTTATTGAAGAATTTTGAGTAAGAGAGTAACATGGTTCAATTTCTATATTAGAAAAATGTCCCTGGAGTGTGGAGAACAAATTGCAGGGGGTGGGCGAAATTAAATACTGGAACACCAGGTACAATGCTGTAGTGATGTAATGGTGGCCTAACCTAGAGAAAAGTAGACAAAAGGAGAGACATTAGGAGGCGGGATCCTTGAGACTGGAGGTAAATGAGGAGGGGGGTTGGTGAGGGAGAGGAGTCTAGGATGATAGGCAGAGTTTTTGTTTGTGTGGTGGTTTGTGGTGTTCAGAAGAGGGCATCTTTGCAAAGAATAGAAAGTGGATGAAGCTGGCCTGCAGTGGTCGCCCACTGTTGCTGTAGAGACCCCCTTTTTGTTCATCTTATATTCTCTCTCCTTCACTCACTTCTCCCTCGAGGTCTCAGCTGTGGATCTTATCTACTGCTCTTCTCCAGACATGCCTTTTCCCAGTGGTTTCTCATACTTTTCACTGTGGACTCCTTTGAGTCAATCCCACATGCACCTTACATTTTGAAACACTTTTCCTAGAAAAAAGAATATGTCGATGACTTGTGTTTATCACTTCAAAGCCATTTCCAAGACCAATTGTAAACCAGATGCCACTGTTCACTTCAGAAGCCACAACTATCAGATGAGGGTGCTGGTCTTGCCCACCCACTTCAGAGAGTCCTTGGACTTGCTCAAAAGACAATCAGAGCTTACGATTCACAATGTTATTCAAGGAAAAAAAAGGGGGGGAGTGACATTTTAGATAGTCTGTACCACTGGAAGTCAAGTGTGGTGGGATTCTGCTAAATTTTTTGCAATAATGAGCCTTGGAGAGAGTGTTCACTCATAACTTACTGCTAGAGCTTTGGATTGCCATTGATTCCAAACTAATTTTTTTCCACAGTGAGGAATAATTTTAGATCTCTGCTATGTCTGGTAATAGTTCCCCTTTTCTTTGAGAGAATTCTTATTCAATTATGTTGGTGCAAATGTAATTGAGGTTTAAAATGTTAAAAATAATTGCAAAAACCGCAATTACATTTGCACCAACCTAATACTTCATGGGACTCTACTGGGGCTTTTAGTCATGGCGTCCTCCTTCTCTGGCCACAGGATGGGCACATGTCCCAGACTGAACCAACCACAGTGTCTCTTCCTTCTGACAATAGTGATTGGTCCAAGGGGTGGATATGTGACCCTTTGGGCCACTTGTGTTCTTCCCTGGGATTGATACAGATGCTAGATAAAAGAAGAAATCTCTCTTTTGTTGGTGCTGCTAAGCCAGGATAACATACGTACAGATCTGTCCATATTGATCTTCCTTGGCTGTCTGGAGAAAACTCTTCTTCAGTAATAGAATAGTATAGCAAAACCCTGAGAAATAAAACTGGGAGTTGGATTGAGAGAATTCTGGTGATGTCTCAGGTGTTGGTTCCAGACCATGTGGCCTTATTGTGAAGCTGTCCCCTTAATCCTATGGGCTCCCTCAGGTTTCTTCATAGCTCTGTGACCCAATGAGATCCTTATTTGCTTCAGCTGATTTAATCTGGGCTTTTGTCCCTTGCAGTGTTCAAATAACACATAGTTTCCAAAGCTTATCTATAACATAACTATTAATTAATGCCCAAATGCTCACAGATTCACACGAATTACTATGTTCTTCACCTGGCTTACCATTTGCATTTTACCAAGGGCCATCTAAAACTAATGCCTTGATGCAAAGAAGTCTTTCCAGTGGAGGGAACAGGTTTTAGGCTGTTTAGCAAGCCAAAGGGAGAGAGATTTGCTGGGCACTTTCACTTTCTGCAGCCTCTCAAGTCATTTGGGGTCGTGAAACAGCGTTCTTTATCTGCAACCTCTATTCTGTCTCTGGATCCCCTCTGTGGTAGTGGGGAATGGGAGTTGGAACTAATGAAGGTCAGGAGTTTATTTTAATGGCTCTTTTTCAGACCGTGGACTTCTCTCTCCTGGTCCTCTTTCCACTCCACTGCAGCAGGACATGGGTAGGTAGTTAAGTAGAGAATTCACCACTAAATAACAATTGCTACCAATACTGCCACACTCCAGGGAAGGACAGTTTGCAACTAATTACTTCCCATGAAAATACCCCAACATAATTTTGTTCATTATTAAAAATTTCCAATAATAGATTTATCTTCCCCA
Source organism: Rhinolophus hipposideros (assembly GCF_964194185.1). NCBI lineage: Eukaryota > Metazoa > Chordata > Mammalia > Chiroptera > Rhinolophidae > Rhinolophus > Rhinolophus hipposideros. The sequence goes on from NC_138047.1 coordinate 35,637,671, forward strand.
TTAAGTAATACATTATTCTCGTATAAAACACACTGCAAACTAGAATTACTAGGCACTGCTTATATTAAATTGCTGTTTAATAAATTAAAACTCCTATGGTTATGAATAAACTAGGTCATCAGCATATTTTGTAAATTAGTAGTTTCTTGTAGTTATTCTATCCTGGTCAAAGCTTAAAAGAGGGGGAGAGGAAAAATGATTATCATTATTATTTTATTGTTTTCAAGCAAACTACTGCTCTCTGCACTGTCGTTTAAAATAAACCACTCAGTCTAATACAGTAGAATCAATATTGTTGAGCATCAATCAATAAGAATGAATTTTAAAGACTATGTTTTGCAAACTTTTAAAGTTACACTAAAGGTTATATCTACTGGATATATGAGACCTGATGAATAATCAACCTCAGTATTTGAAGATTCCTGATGCAACAAGCATTGTCCAAAGTGATTTTAATTATTGGTCAAAATGTTTTTCCCTGTTAAAACTTTTGGGTAGGTTGAGAGTCTTTTTTTTTTTCCTGATTTTAGGATAAGTCAACTTGTCCTCTGTCATCTTTCAACTTGAGATGACTAATAGAGATTTTCCATAGTCATATCCAAAAGTATCGACGTTATTAAAGAATCAGTTACAAGGACTCCTTAAGTTACAAAGTCCTTACTTACAGAACCATATAATGCAAATGAATTGCTGTACTCTTTTTAAATTTTTTTTATCTTTTTTACTTCCCTACTTACTCAAAGGTCACTAGGGACAACAACCAGGCCACACCAAGACAGTTGCCCCACCTTCAGGCAAAACTATGGAATTGTTGGAACCCATGTATCACCCAACTATCTTCTTTTGAAGAACGAACATCCTGGGTCTACCCTGCTCCCTCACCTTGCTTTCCAAAAGCCATAGCTCAATTATTTGTATTGAGCTAATTTCCTCCCGTATATCTACACACAGATATTTTTTTCCAGCACATTCTTCTTTTAAACGATTGTCAATCATGTCAGGAATCTTTTTTTTCTTCCCTGAGTGATTTCTCCCTCTTCCACACAACTCCTTTATCTCCTCTTTTTCTCACCATGGGGCAAAAACCAGAACTGAAACCAAAAACTTCATCCTCTCTAACACATGTAAGAATAGTGCTGGTAGTAATAAAGAAAATAAAAGCCAAACACGGGAACTGTAGATAATATAAATAGTAATCAGTATTGCTAAGCACTTCAGTGTACTCAGAAGTTTCCTTCAGAATCTCTGCAAAAAACCCCCTGCACTTATCTGCTTCTAATTACACCATTTAAAGTTGTACTTATTTCACATGCAATTGTTTTCTGTTGAATCATTAATTTTAAAATGAAGAATTTCTTCTCAATTAATCTCAAGTATATGGTAGTTCAGCTACATTAAATAGATTAACATTATTTCTATGGGTGCTGTAAGTTTCAAAGAACTAACTCTTGAGTCACAACATTCTGCAAGTAAGACTTCTTGTGTTAAAAAAAATCAGTGTGTCTTATTTATTTATCTATCTATTTTGAGACACAATTGACATATATAACATTGTGTAGGTTTAACATGTACAACATGTGGATTTGATACGCTTGCATATTGCACTGTGATTACCATTAGAGTATTAGCTAATAGCTTTATCACACATAATTATCATTTGTTTTTTTGTGGTGGGAACAATTAAAATCTAATCTTAGCCACTTTGAATTTTACAATACAGTAGTGTTGTCCATAGTTACTCTGCTGTGCATTAGCTCTCCAGGATTTGTTTATCTACTAGTTGCAAATTTAGTTTGTCTTTTAGAAATACTTCCTCACAATTACCCTGCCCCCAACTACCATTGGTTACAAAAGTTTATTAAAACAAAACAAAACAAAAGCCTAAGCAATTACCAAAGTAGTAATTATTCACAGGGAAAAAGAAACACCATTAAAATGAAAAAAATATAAAATGAAAATTCCATTCCTTACACCCTTCTCCATCTCTCAGAAGTAGTTAAGAGTTTGAAGTATTCCCTTTAAGAATTCTTTTCTATCCAATTACAAGCATATTTCTCTTTTTTGGAGAGGGAGTAAATTATCTATCAGGTAAGAATTCACTTATCTGGAGCATGAGAAAGAAACAGAAGTAATTACTTTTCATTGTGGTTCAGAGAACTATGGTTCAAAGAACTGTAGACCTGGAAGGTAGGCTTCACCACGCTTTAACGGAATAATATCTTTTTTATAAAATTACTTTTATTATTAAAGAACATAGTTGACTACAGTTATAAAATAAGCAGTAAATGCATATTTTCATGTGTACCATGGCTCATCTTTCTGAATCCTCTGGATATGTCTTCACATTTTGCAAACCTACACACTTTTACCTCTGTTAAAGAAAAACCTAAGTGGAGATCACAGTTTAGAGTCTATCCCTAAGCCAATCACCCATAGCCACATAACCAAAACTTAAACTGTCCCAATTTCCCCAAAATGCTGACTGTGACCTGAAACAAAATTTAAGTTTTCTTCATGTCAGTGTGATCTAGCTGCAAACATATCAGCTTATGCAATGCTACTACCCCAAAGGAATGTAAGTTTCTAGTAACCAATCACAATATGACACACTGTACTTCCTCATTCATACTTTATAAACCGAGGAATAACAGCTGGGAGTCAGCTTCTGACTACTTTTATTTTGAACTCTCCCTATTCACAATTTGTTTCTCGCTCAATAAAATATTCATATCAAGTAAGCTCCCTAAATTTTATTTTAACACCTCTTTACATTAAATGTTATCTCATTCATGGGGTCTAGAAACAACTGAGACTAGACACAACTAAAAGTAGCCATACCATCATTTTTTGTGCATAAAAGGATAAATGAATTTTTCCCCCTTTAGACCTCATTGGAAGCCAAGCATTAAATACAATGTTAAAGAAAAACTACAGAACCATGACAGAGCTATTTAGTGCCACTTGGCTATTCTTCTTGACTGACAGATGGAGCTGAGTTGCAGCCTGTCCATTTTGTCGTATTCCTAGTAATCTATTTTACCGCACTAATCAGCAATGTGACCATGATTTTGTTAATCAGAAGTGACTCAAGATTCCAATGTACTTCTTCCTCCATCACCTCACCTTTGTAGATCTCTGTTATGCTACCAATGTCACTCCTAAGGCACTGCTTCATTTCTTATCCAAGAGAAAAACCATTTTTTTCTTTGGATGCTTTTTACAATTCCACTTTTTCATTGCCCCCAGTAATCGCCAATTATGACATGCTTACAGTGATGGCTTATGACCACTATACGGCCACCTGCACGCCCTTGTTATACGGTAACAAACTGTCCAGATGTGTCTGCCTCTTTCTGGTTGCTACTCCTTGTATATATGGCTTTGCAAATGGTCTGCACAGACTATCCTGATGCTTTGTCTGTCCTGTGGGCCCAGTGAGATCAACAACTTTGCAAACCCACCTCTTAGTCCTTGCCTGCTCAGATACCTATGTCAAAGACAGCTGTGTTCTTTTGAGCCACACTCTCTTTTGAAACCTGAATATAGGTTACAGGGGATTAAACAAATGTGTTGAAATTCTAGACTTTTAACTCAACTTTCTTCCTTGGAGATGTGTAACAAAGGAAACAGAAGGCATTATATTATTAGTGGTGATAATTTTTAGTTGCAACTATAAAGAGTTTGTCCTGTTTCCTTGCACTTTGTGCTCCTATTACTTGGGCATTATTATTTCTCTAACTTAGATTGACTTTTGCCAGAGGAAGAGCAGAACTGTAATTTGACTGCATCTTTTACTCTCTCCATTAATGTTTTAAAAATAATTGATTCTTGCTTGTCATTAGGGGAAATGGTGCCTCCAAGACAACATGATGTTTACCCACCACCCTAAAATACTTCCTTGAGCTGATTTTCTCCAGGCCTCTTTCCTTTTCATTTACCGAAGATTGAAATTCTTCCTCCCCGGTAAAGGGAGTGGTCTCAGCTTCTAATTGGTACTGATTGATCATTTCTTCTTGTTGGAAGCAGAATAGTTTTTCTTGTTCATCACTATCTCACCTTTTGTTATAACAGTTTTATATTCTTGGTTAATTAAATCATAAGGAGGAGAACTGGTTTGAAAAGGAGCTTTGTTTGGACAGTGATATTCCAATATTCCCAGGACTACTCTCTGAAAAACCCATAAGTGGATTTTTCATGGAACCTTTAGTCCCTCCCACTTAGCTATTCCTTATGATTAAAGTTGACCCTGAAAGCTGAAAAAGTGCTCATTGGCCACTTTCTCCAATAATTACTGTATTTTTAATAATACCACAGTCATGCAGTGCCAAGCAGCTAGTGAATGTTAAAGGGAAATAATCATCTTGTAATTCAGACTGGTAGGAAACAGTCATTTCTAATTACTTGTCATAAGAGAAGACAATGCAATTAAAGTTTCTGGCTTAGACTTGAGCCTCCACACACAGCCACTGTCTCCGCTGATTCATATTTTTGACTGTCTGAAAAGGCAAAGTCAGCCAGATTGACCATAAGCTCATCCAAATTGGTTTTTATCATGATGGAAGATACCTTACAGATGTTTCATTTTTGGTGGGTGTTACACAGACCCGGAGAGCTGGTTATTGATAGCCAAGTCCCTTAGGTCTAGAAGAATTATTAGGGATTATTTCAGAATACGATTTAGTCCACTTAAACATACAGTAGGTGCTTAAGCATCTCCACAAATATCTGTTTTGAGGGCCCATCATGGTAAGATTCTTAGGATACAAAGGTAATTTTGTTGCTCCATCCAAAAGACAATTTTCAGTCCTCACCCTACTTGATCTTTGTGGCAAAGACAATATTATGAAATTACTAAGTTTCATTTTATTTTCCTCTTCCTGGGTATACATGAGGACTGCATTTTTTCAGTCTCCTCTGTGGTGAGATTGAAACCTACTTCTGGCCAAAACCTCTAAAGGACAATCTTGTATGTCACTTCTGTGCTGAAGCATAGAAGAGCTTGTGTGAGCCCTCCATGCTCTCTCTTACCTTGTGATTGTAAAGGCCTCATTGTCGATATCAGAGACATGGGATGGGACCAGCCTGGACCCTTGGATCACTGTTCAGAGTGAGGTTCCTTAGTCCCGGAGCAGACTGAGTGTGCGGGGGAAATAAACTTGTAGAACAAAGCCACTGTGATGTTGGGGGTTATTTTGTTACTGCAGCATCACCTAGCTTATTCTGATTTACAGTCTCCTTGGAGGCATCTGACTCTGCCATCCTTCTTTGGATTATGTGGCTCAAAGCTCTCCTGATTTACCTGCTACTTCTTTGACTTCATCTTCTTAGTATGCCTTTAAGGTTCTTCTTAGTCTCTCTGTCCCTGTCTTTAAATATCGGAGTTTCTTAGTTTTTCTTTTTCTTTTTTTTTTTTTCTAACCTGGGCCTTCTCATTAACCTTCTCCTCTCATTCTATTCAATCTTCCTATATCGATTACTGTATGATAATATATATTTGAGGACTCTCAAATCTATATCTCTAGCCCACTCTTCTGCCCTAAATTATATATCCCTATACATATCTACCTACCTACTGGATGTCTTGTGTGCATCTCAAGCTCAATCTATTCAAAATTTAACTTAAAACCTCTCCTTCCCTCAAACATGTTCCTCCTCCAATTTTTCTGTCCTCAATGAATGGTATCACCATTTGTTGTAGCTATTCTCCAAAAATGGCCCCAATGAACCCTACATCCCCATATTCATACTCTTGTTTAGACCCTCCCTCATTGAATCTGTCTGGCCCTGTGACCCACTTTAATTAATAGAATGTGGAGGAAGTGAGACATGGCACTGGCAGTTTCTATCTTTTCACTTGTTGGAGCCTTGAACTGTCAGCTACCATTCATGGAGGCAGTGAGGCCCCAAGTCTTCATGGAAAGAAGGGAAAAGCCCAACTCTCCCAATATCCCACTGAGTCAGTTTCCTAGCTGTCTATATCAAGGCGCCAGACATGTGATTGAAACCATCTTGGATGTTCTAGCCCAAGCTGCCATCTGACTGCAAACAGAGAGCATATACAAGATTAGCAGAAGAACCACCCAAGCTGAGCACCATCAACTGATAGAATGAGAAATAAAACAATTGTTTGTTTAGCCACTAAACACTGAGTGGTTTATTATACAGCAATATAGATCTTTGAAACACCATATCCCCAGATACCTGGCGATCATTTTTCATTTCTCTCCCACATCCTCCAAATCTAATTCCCAGTCTCTTTGATTATATCTCCTAAGTCTTTCTTGAATAGTATCTTTTTTCCCCTCTATGCTTGCCTACTCCAGATTCTCATTACCCTCTTCTCTAGCACTGGGTCCATCCACTGGATCCAGCAAGAGGGGTCATCTAAAATGCAAAAATCGTTATGGGCTTTGCTGGCCACCTAAAACCCTACCACTGATTCCTATCGTTTTTAGGATAAAATTCAATGTTTTTAATAGGACTTCCGAATCTGTGTAGGCACTGGTCCTTGCCAACCTTCTAGCCTTATCTTACATGTCTCTACATTTTAATTTCTCTTGGGTGTCCTGTTGTCTTTTGATTCTTTGCTTTTTTACTTGTTCTTTCTACCTAAAACACTTCCTCCCCTGGTCATTGCTTTTCTTCCTCTTTTGTCAAATTCCTGTTCATCCTTCAGGTCTCAGTATAAATATCAATTCCTCCTGGGAGCCTTCTCTAAACTTCCAAGCCTTGATTAGTTATCCCTGCCTAGTCCACCTATATCATTAATCAATTCTTTCATTCATCAAATTTATATTGAGCTTATACTATGAGTCATACCCTATATCACTTCTCCTATAATAACACTCGTCATCCTCTTCTGTTTGTCTAGCTCTGCCACTAGCCTGTAGACTCTTCAAGGAAAAGGACAATGTTTATCTCATTCCACTTTGTACCACTGGTGTTGAGCACATAAAAAATGCCCAACACTTATGTAATGAATGGATGAAACTTAGTCTGATAGATAGTATAACCAGTGGAAGAAAATTATTATTCAATAGGTACTCAGTTCTGTGAAAGATGTCACTTAATAATTTAGGAAATATTTGCCAAGAGAAGAAAGTTCATGGTTTATTGGAGACAAACTACAATTTTCAGTGACAAATTAAGATAAAAACTCAAGTCCAATTTGTTTTCCTGAAATCATAGTTACCCACAAATTAAAGGGCTGTGGTGGAGACCGTTCAGCATTGAGCCAGCAGCTTTCATTCTGGATCATTACAAACACCAGGCTAGACAGGAAAGCTAACTCACAAAAGTCACTACACAATTTATTTCACAGAGAGCCCTGGTTGTGTCTGAGTATTCAGAAAACAGCTTGAAGATATTAGTTACAAAGAGACATGGTGCTGGAAATGTCTTCATCTATTCTGGAGGACCAACTATGCCTCAAAGATGAGTGGTTTCCAGGGTGCTCAGACCTAGTAATTGTAGTGAACCTGAGCAATCACTCTGCCCCTGGTTGACTGCCATTCGGTAGCCTGGAAAATGATAGGTAGGCAAGTTTCCTTAAACAGCTTACCCCTTTTAAAGGTCTTCAGATAAATGATTCTTGGCCCCATTTCAAAGAAATGTCTGCAAAAAACCTGGAGCAGCCCCCAAAGGATATAGGGGCAGACAAACAAGAAAAGCCCCAGCCATCATGAAATACATATTAGTGGTCATCTGCAGCCATTCTTGTTGGCATCATTTCTGGTTAGAGAGGTCCTTGTATTCATTACAAAGCCCTTCTACTTTTAGCCTAATTTCAGTAGTCCTTTTGAATAGTAGGCATTTATGGGAAGCCACCTCAAGTCCTTTTTGAAAGTATGTTGGATGCAAATAAACATTTCACATAACAGTTTTTGTTAAATTAAGATGCAGGCTATATTCCAAAGAGTGGCTTCTCTGGTGCTGGGAATATGTGTGAATTTCATTTTTTTTGCAGTTTCTGAAAAATGTTTTGCATTGAGAATATTATTTTACAACAAGAAATAATAACAATTAATAGAATACAGAGGTAAAAAGGACCTTAATAATTATTTTATCTAAGCCTGTCTTCATACACCTGAGGAAGATAAGACCCAAAGAAGATCTCTGATGAGAAATGCAAGCATTAGTCACAGTGAGGTTTTGTTCAATATTTTCGGTTAAATGTCAGTGATAGCTTATATCCTCAGGAACAGGGAAGAACTTTGGTTTTCTGGTCATACCATTTTATGCTTTTTCTCCACCTCAAACATGACAAATTGGTTTATTTTTGAAGATAAATGTGCCTGACATCTGTATTTGAACTTGGAATATTTGTGGTTCTATTGGGCATTTGAATAAAAGAGCTTGGGTTACTGTATTAGTTTACTAGGGCTGCCATGGCCAAGTTCCACAAAGTGGGTGGCTCAAAAACCAGAAATTTATTGTCTCACAGTTTGGGGGGCTAGACGTCTGAGATCATGATGTTGGCAGGATTGGTTACTTTTATTGGCTGTGAGAGAGAATCTGTTTCATGCTTCTGGTAGTTTGCTAGCCGTCTTTGCCATTCGTGGCTTGTAGATGTATTACCCCAACCTCTGCCTTCATCTTCATAAGGTGTTTTCCCTGTGTCCTTATGTCTGTGTGCAAATTTCAGTTTCTGCTTTTTATGAGAATGCCAGTCATATTGGATTAGTGGTCTAGTCTAATATAATATGATCCCATCTTAACTAACTACGTCTGCTATCACCCGATTTTCAAACAAAGTCATGTTCTTAGGTGCTGGGCATTAGGAACTCATAAAACTTTTGGGAAGATACAATTCAACCCAAAAGAGTTAATATGGGCTAAATGGATGGCACAACTTTAGTGGTTGGTCTATTTTGAGGGATGGGGTTTGGACCAAGATGGATATGAGAAGTTTGCCTGAAGTTTGACCTGGTTCTCATGCTACCCGGGATCAGTTTCTCCTAGAGCATACCCAAACCCTGGGCCGATGTCTGTTCATGGCCACCTGGGGGGTTTGGGACTGCTGTGCCTCAGGTGCAGACTACAGCATTAGGCCTTCTCTAGAGGAGAACCACGTATCTGACCCCTCCAACCTGTAAGAGGTAGATAGATAGTTGCCATTAGATATGCTATATTTTGGCATCAGAATCGTGAATGAACTTTTATTTTTACTAATTGGGCAGGTCTGTTGCATCTAAAATGTTTACAAGTAAAATGACCATTATGGCAAAAGGTAAAAAAGACTCAAAACTCCAAATAGTAAAATTCAATAATTTCCCCCCATCCTAAGCCTTCATATATCTAGAGAATGGGTCAACCTCCAAGACCATGGCTTTGAAACTATTTAGAATAAAGAGAAAAATGAGTTACAGAGCTTAACTCCTAAGTTTTCTAAAAGCACAAAGCTTGGGAAGGAAACAAATAATTGTGCTTCAGAATTTGCTGACATTACCTATTTTTCATCAACGGAGGCTCATGGGGATGTCAAGAGAGGACTCACCCTGGAGGAGCAGTGACAGGGTTCTTGCCTCCGCACAAGAAAGAATTCAAGAGTGAGACAGATGAAGGAAAGTGAAAGCGATTTATTGAAAATGAAGGTACACACTTGAGAGGAAAGTGTGGGCAAACTCTGAGAAGAGTCACCATGAGGAACCCCTGGCCATGGGTATTTATATCTCCTGGGGACAGGTTTTGGTAACGTCCCATTGTAACCACAATGTAGATGAGATCATAATGACACTATAATTAGCTAAAGTCAGATCCCTGCCTGGGATCAGCCTAGTTGGAAGAAACTGGTTCTTGTGTTTCTCCAGCTTCAGGTACTGGATACATACAATTTGTTACTGGTGTAACCAGGGAAGCATCTCCTTGTACCCTGAAGGAGGATGTAAATTTTCTAAACTACATGTCCTATCTCACATCACTCTTATTTTGTAGACAAACAAGAACTACCTGCACTCAGCATTGGAGACATGTTCTTTTTAAATACATGCACAAATAAGTCTTTAAAAATATTGTTAAGAAGTTTTAAATGCTTTAGTGGATACCTTTGAAACACTGAGATATATTCTTCCTGGCTGACTGAACATTATGCAGCTAGGAGTTCTTCCTCAAACCAGATGGTTTGTGCTCCAGCATAGCACCAGCTTACAGAAAATGCTGATTCCGGGCACCAAACAAGAATTTGAGACATCCATATCAGGCGTTATGTAAGGGAATTAGCAGCAACTCCTCTCTGTTTGCCTCCAAAATAGGCAACTTAGCAGACAGCCTTGTTAATTTAGCACATAGACTTGGAATACAGTACAACATCCATCATCTCATCAAAATTTGATTAAAACATGGGTTACTGGCCAAAGAAAAGGAGCCAATTTTTAATATCTCTCTCCCTCTCTCTCTCTCTCTCCCCCTCCCTCCCTTTCTTTCTCTCCCCTCTGTCTTTTTGGAAGAGTTATTGAAACATCACTAAGCCCTTAATGGTTCTATGGTTCTTTAATTATGGGAGCCAATTTGAAAGGGTAGTTTGAATGTTTGAGTGACCCCTTATAATAAAAATTAGAACTTGTGCAGTTGCAGATTGCTCTTAATTTAAAGCATGCCGGCATGAGCAATGGTGGGCAGGTAAGGCTATTTTTAAGATCTTCTTTTTAAGGACTTTTGATCTTATTCTAAAACTCTTTGACTCCTACAGAATCTTCTCTTATAGCAGAGAATGTGTAGCAACAATTACCCACTCAGCCCAGATCCATTCCCTGATTTAAAAAGAATGTTGTTGGCTAATACATTCCAGACTTTACACAGGCAAAGGTAAGCCCACAGGTTTGGTAACAAGATTTGCTGTGTTAAATGCAATTGGGTCTCAAATTTTAAGCAGTTAAATGTCTTAATTTGTTCTTTTCTTCCTACCATAATATAATGAGGATAAACTTTGACACACAGCAGCTCTGCAAAGAGAAGATGTCTCCTGTTCACTGTTTCTCAAACGAATCTTCTCTCCTGAAATTTGATTTCCGAAGTGCCTTACAGTCCTTAAGCCAGGTGGCTGCAATGAGTCCACTTGGAACATTCATAATCATCCGAAATAAAAGCACACTCTAGAAGCCAGACACACTTAAGACAATCAAATGGGGTTAGTCACCAAGTAGAAATAACTCTTTTAACCTCTTGCTAACTCTGCCCTTTAGCTTACCGACTCCTGCACAGGTTGCTAGAGGGGATCACCTTGGCTCTGAAATAAATAGTATGACTCTCTCTGAATTTAGTACTTATGTGTCTTCTTATACATGCAATTCATTTTTCTGGTTCCTGGGCCCACATATTGTCAGTTGGAGTTTTACCTTGTGCCTTGAAGAAAGAAAACTATAGTGTCCTTTCCAAAGGACCCATGAGAAACCTGTCTATAGAGGTCTCTCTACCTCGGGCTTCAATATTGAATACTGTCATGCAGCGTCTCTGGTCCTACTCCCCATACAAGAACGCAGGATATGGTGAGACCAAAAAGGAACACCAAAGGAGCCATGGATGGGGGTTCATACCACTATTTCTCGCTGGTGGCTGGGTTGGAGACACAGGAAGCAGGAGCCACACGATCCGCAACCTGCCGTCCACTTCTCTGCCAACCAATCAACCGCCCCCACAGCGTAGCCACGGCAGTTATATCAGTGGCTAATTGCTAACCGGTAACAGCTGATGGCCACCCAGCCACAGCGCATGGACCTCTGATTACAGCAGATGGCCATCTGATTACAGCTGACGGCCATCTACTACCCGAGCCAGCATCTTTCCACGGGAGGCCGAGAGCCTGGAAACTGCTCTCTGGGACTCTGTCCCCACACTCCACCCTTCTAGGGTCTCATCTCACAATCTACAAGCGTCTTCTGTGAGGGGCCCCGGGCCAGGAACTCAGCTCACAAGAAAAAGTTTCAGTCTAGTTCAAGTAATGTCCCAGGGGGTGGCCCTCAATGTGCACCTACTTTCTGGGCACAGCCAGACTTCCTGGGCACAGCCAGACTTCCTGGGCACAGCCAGGGTTTCTCAGGGTACCGTGCTGGAACAATAGTGGCTCATGGAGCCAAAGTGCTTACATATTCTCCATGGCGGCCAGTGGAGACACAGGAAGCAAACATCCACCTGTACCCCAATAAGGGGTCTTCCTACACCCCACTCTCACTGGCAGCTGCGAGACACAGGAAATAAACATCCGCCAGTTCCACCACATGGTGGCACGTTCCCAAGCAAATAGTCAAGTGGTCCGTCAAATCAGGGATGGAAGGCAATTCCCCATAGTCCACAGTCATTCGCCAGGGCTGTGCATTGGCCTCACAATGTGTGCCCTCCCCACAGGGCGAGGGCTCCAAGTCCTCCCCAACCTGGGGGTGAGGGACAACCTTGACCTCACCCACATCCTTTACGAGGACTCAGCAAGCGTTTCCTCCGGGGACCACAAGTCCCGCACCTGGGCTGCCCCAGCAAGCACTGCCCAGCCCACATGGCTGCAACGACCTTCGCTTTCTCTGGCCTATGCTGGTTGGAAAACTGTCCACGTCCTCCCAGTCCTCCACGGGGGTCCAACTCCTGATTTTAGTGGCCCACCGGCCACCACACACCACACGGAGGCCACACACTTCCCCTTCCTGCCTTCCCCTCCCCACCCTCCAGAGTCAGACTCCATTCCTACCTGGCCCAAATCCTGCTCGTGGCGCCAGGTGTCCAATTGGGTGGAGGCCTCGGTGTAAGATGTCCACAACCCTTGGGGTTTACGGCAGCAGCGGACCACCAAAAAGCAGGCGACGCCTGCTATGGCCAACAGGGTGATGTGCCATCCGGAAGCTGGAGAGGACCACCAGTTCACCGAGGGGTCACATTTCTCCCAGGCAGATCACGTTTCCTGCTCCTGGAGCAGCTAGCTCCTCACGGGTCTCCCGAAACAGAGCTTTCACATGTATAAACTGCTCCATTACCCCTTTGGGGATTCTGGCCGGCACCAGACCCTGCTCGCTGCTCCATGTGTCATGCAGGGTCTCTGGTCCCGCTCCCCACACAGGAACGCAGAATATGATGAGGCCAAAAAGGAACACCCACGGAGCCATAGATAGGGGAGTCATATCACTATAGTCTTGCCAGCGGCTGGGTTGGAGACACAGGAAGCAGGAGCCACACGATCCGCAATCCGCCATCTGCTTCTCTGCCAACCACCAACCCACACAGCTAGCCACGGCAGTTAATGGCTAACTGGCTATAGCTGATGGCCAACTAGTTACAGCTGATGGCCATCTACTACCCGAGCCATCACCTTTCCACGTGAGGCCGAGAGCCTGGAAACTGTTCTCTGGGACTCTGTCTGCACAAATATTATAATCTTTTTTCATATCAGTTAGGAAAGTTCAACTGAGGAAGTGATAGGGTTTTTAGAAAACCAAAGAAACACAATGTTAGATTTGTAGGGGGAAACCATGGATTTGGATTTGACCTCACCTGGCCATATTTTTGTTTGTTTGCTTTTTTTGTTTTTTAAGATTTTATTGGGGGAGGGGAGCAAGGGGCAGGGGAACAGGACTTTATTGGGGAACAGTATGTACTTCCAGGACTTTTTTCCAAGTCAAGTTGTTGACTGTTAATCTTAGTTGTGGAGGGTGCTGTTCAGCTTCAAGTTGTTGTCCTTTCAGTCTTAGTTGTGGAGGGCGCAGCTCAGCTCCAGGTCTAGTTGCCAGTTGCTAGTTGCAGGGGGCGCAGCCACCATCCCTTGGAGGGAGTCGAACCGGCAACCTTGTGGTTGAGAGGATGTGCTCCAACCAACTGAGCCATCCGGGAGCTCAGAGGCAGCTCAGCTCAAGGTGCCGTATTCAATCTTAATTGCAGGGGCCAGAGCCCACCATCCCCTGGAGGAATTGAACCGGCAACCTTGTGGTTGAGAGCCCACTGGCCCGTGTGGGAATCAAACCAGCAGCCTTCGGAGTTAGGAGCACAGAGCTCCAACCGCATGAGCCACCGGGCCAGCCCCTGTTTGTTTGCTTTTTATCAAAATTGTGCTGGGACACGTGTTTCCTGTTATTTGGTTAGACTGATGAGTAACTGGACTTCATTAGTAGTAAACAGGAGAACTGCTGGGCTCTGTGAATAAAACAAACTTTCTAGAATTTCTATGAGGTAGAAGTAACTGCTGAGTTAAAAAGAGATATCAAACTTCTTTTTGTTTTTGTTTCCCCCTGAATGGGAAAGTCAGGAGGTTGGTACTGAGGAAGAATAAATAAGAAGAAAGCTAATCTTCATAAAAATGGAAAAAATGTAAGGAAACATTTTTTTGCTTTAATAAGTCACTTAATACAACATTTTGGTAGTTTTGGTAAAACATTTGTGGTAGTTCCCAGCTTTAGTGGCATTAATTTTCATCTTCTGGTATAGAATTTAAGAATTACTTTTTACTCTTTGAATTGAAGCAGTATGTGAATCAGTATACTTTTATGTGATTCATAGAAAAATAGTATGAGGAACATAAATGAGGAGACTCTGTTGAATAACCTCATGATCTCACCTCCTCTAATATCTCTCAGAAAGGGCCTACAATATTAAAGGCAGGGGAGGTGTTGCTAAGGAAAAAACTATAAAACCTATTAAAGTGTGACCTTAAACTAAGCATAATAATATTAACAAAACAAAACCCAAGAACCACCAGGGATAGAATTGTAAGCACTTATGCTCCTTTTAATGTGGTTTTATGACTGTGCCATAGCCTAATATTTCAATCAGGGAGCTTTTCATTCCAAGTAACAGAAAAACCAACTCACATTGGATTAATGGAATTTTATAGGTTTCATGAAACTACAATGATATGAGCTCCAGAACTGTTTAGCCATTGTGGGTTCTGTTTCTCCCATCTTTTCATCTATACCTGCCATCTACAAAGTAGGCTTCACCCTAAGGCTGGTCCCCTTGAGGTTATATGTGTCAGCAAAATTAGGTCCAATTACTTCCTCTTTCTTATCCAGAGAAAGTTAGTGCTTTCCTCAACTATCTAACCAAAGTTCTGAGATTCCTGCTGACTGGACCATGAATTGGCTTAAATCTAGGTCACTTGAAACAACATCTATGTCAAGGGGTACGAGTTATCCTGATGGCTTATAGCAATCAGACCCCAGCCCTGGAACTGATAGAGGGATTAATCCCATCTAAACCACATGACTGCTATAGAATCGATGTTGGGAGGGCAACAGACTTTCCACGATAGATTCTCTTGAAGACAATGAATTTAAGATTCCCCATCCTTGGGTTGTCTTTTATGATGCAGAGAAGGATACAATAGTAACTTTAAAGCTGTAAGAAATCTCAGTGTTTTTGCTGAGGCCCGTTTTGAAAGATATTAGAGAAAATGAGATTGTGAGGTTATTCAGCAGAGTCTCCTCATTTATGTTATTCATACTGTTCTATAAATCACATAAAAGTATACTGATTCACATACTGGTTCAATCCAAAGAGTGAAAAATAATTCTTAAATTCTATACCAGAGGATGAAATCAATGACACTGAAGCTGGGAATTACCACAAGTGTTTTTTTTACCAAAACTACCAAAATGTTGTATTAAGTGACTGATTAAAGCAAATGATGTTTTCTTACCTTACATTCCCCCGCCCCCTTTTACAAAGATTAACTAAGAAGTTAGACAAGGGCAAGTTTATCCCATTCAAAAGATTCACCAAACAAAAGAAACAATGGCATGTGTCGACTACTCTTGAAATATCAAACAAGATAATCCTTGGGTCCAGAATAGAATCTAATTTAGCTGGTCAAATAGACAACCAATATCAGAATTTACAAGTAAGTGTCCTTTGCCCAGCTTTCTGTACATTCTTTACTTTGTCTGTCAGAACAGGTTGTCTGATAACACCCAATACTAACTCATGAAGTTGCTTGTTCTCCTAAATTCAGCTTAACATGGTTATATCCCATTCTCTAAGATGGGCTGAGGCCCACCGGCCCTCTGGAAATCTTGACCTATGGTACAATGCTTGAGCTCTTTGGATATTAATTTTAGAGCTTTCTGTCCTGAGTGCTGGGGGAAGGTAGGAGAGAGAAAGACATGTTAGATATGAAAATTGCTCTTCTCTTGACATGCCACAAAAATTTTATTTGGAGGTATTATTTCTGCACTGAGAAATGAGTACTTCAACCATGTTTTTGATGGGGTTCCTAATGAAAGCATTACTTTGTACTGTTAATTTCTTAGGAGAATTAGGCCTTGAATAAAGAGTGCTAATTCCCACCATTCCCACAGCTGCCATGGCATGTACCTCCACTTTCTACTTTCATAGTTTTAGATATAAGAATCCCAGGTGGTTTTATTGTTGACATTCTTGTGGTTTGGCAGCAAGAATGAAAAAAATGGTCTAAGAATTAAAAAAAAAACAACACGTCCGCATATTATCAAGGTACTTGTGTGATTTTCCTGATGTATTAATTGTCCAATCAGTTTTTCCTAAAGTGTATTCTGTGGGACCCAAGTGACAGAGGATGTTGAGAAGAGTCTGCAATAGAGTTTCTTGACGAAATACATATAGGAAAATGTGGGTTTAACAAATTGAAATGGACTACTACAGAATAGCTCAGGACTTTAATGTGCGTTCTGTATCTCCAAGAAAAAAAGATATGCAGTGCTTTCCCACATACTCGTATATTTGACCACGGGATCTTTTTCTTGAAGAGCATTTCATATAACATACCTGAGGAATGCACTTCGGGAAATGCTCATCCATGTCAAATTACTATTTTTCTGGGAGTCTATTATCTGCTTGCCCTTTGTTGACCTTTGCTATTGAATGTTTTTAGGAATCTACTCCATGACAAAATCCAGTAAGGAAAGCGTTGTCATTTCTTTCAAGGAGTAGTAGAATGGAAAAAGGTCCAAAACCTATTCTCTCCAGCAGAGCAGATCTGACTCAAAATCAGAAGCCTCTGATTCATCTTAATTGTATTTCTGAGGGCAGAACACATTTGCCATAACCTTTAACTGGATCCCTTTTCCTATCTTAAAGTACATCCTGCTATGCAAATACGAGGTCACAAAAACTTGGAGAGTGGTAACACTCAGGTTTTAGATGACTGACGTAGTTTTATGGAAGCATTTTTTGCAACCACTTTTAAGGTGAGAATGAATGCTGCACACATAATCTGCAAATGCAGATGAGGACCTGGTGTCAGCTACAGGTTCATGTTAAGTTCTGAGCCTCTTGGGCAGGCTGGTTGGTTCAGCTGGTTAGAGCGCAGTGCTTAAATTTGATTCCCACATGGGCCAGTGAGCTGCGCCCTCCACAACTAGATTGAAAACAATGACTTGTCTTGGAGCTAATGGGTCCTGGAAAAACACACTGTGCCCCAATATTCTCCAATTAAAAAAGAAATCTGAGCCTGCCCCATGGGAACAGAACTCTAATTCTCAACATTAAAGGGTTGCGGCTGAAAAGATCACATATTAACTACAGACTATATTCACTATAGAATTTTGGTAATCTAATAAATAGTCATTAACTGCCTTATTTCGTGTGAATTTAGAAGCCTTTTAATATTTTATAACATTATTTTTCACATTACATAAACAAATGGTAAGTGTGGGCAAAACACACAAAAGCATGCAGATATAATAAAAATCATCCATAACCCCACTAATTAGAAATAACTGCTATTGATATTTTGGTTGATCCACTTCAATATTTTATTGAATATTTTCTTTTCCAATTGTATTTATTGAAATTCGTATTTATTCGTATTTATTTTACAGGACACTTTGAGAATGTTTCTGAACTCTGTGGACCCAAGGCCACAAAGAGTTTAGAATTTATTTAGGGGGCCAACTCTCTCTTCTCAGAAGAGCTATGCTGTGAGTCTGTCTAGCCATAGAGATATAAGTTCAGCAAGAGTTTTTTTCATATTGTAGCTCTGAATATTGGTAAAGTAATAATTCTACTACTATAACTTGTACTATATTACGATGAATACATGGTGATCTCAATGCTAATGGAAACTGCTAACATTTTCTTTATACTAGAATATGTCCTATTTTAAATGCATTATATCAATATGTTATTAATAACCACTATGTGGTATGTTCTATTATTATCCTCATTATGCAGGTGAGGAAAACAAGGCAAAGAGAGGATAAAAAGCTTGCCCAAGGTTACAAGTAGTAAGTGGTGAAGCTGGACATTCCAACTCTAGAGTCTGTGCTCCTTTGTTAGGCTGAGATGTTAACTGAGTCATTTAGTTAGGTAAAGGCTGCCTTCACTGTGGGCTGAATGTAGCTCTAAGCAATCATTGAATATTAGTTGGCTTGATTTTGATTCCTCTAGTATGTTCAGATACAAGGATGTACTTAAAAGGGCTGGGGTGGGGAATGAGGAAGTGGGGGTTGGGGGAGGGAGGGAGAGAGAGAGAGAGAGAGAGAGAGAGAGAGAGAGAGAGAGAGAGAGAGAGTAAATTAGTTGATAGGAGTGTGTCCTTTAATGTGCAACAGGCCAGAGGCCAGGAGGTAAGGAGGAAGGAAGGACACGGTTTCCTATGAATTAGGCATGGCCAATGGATTTCAAGAGTTATGATACATGACTTCCAATTTGATGTTTTTTTTTCTTGCCTTGTAATTTGGCTAAGCTATCTTTAAGCCATATTTAAGTTTATCAAACCACAGAGTTGCTTGTTAGCTGGTCTCTGAAGAATAAAGGAGTGATGATGGATTGTACCCGTGTTCGGGGTTTAAGTATAGAAGGAATAATTAAATAGGCAAAGTTGACTGAAAAAGAAGACTGGGGCAGCAGTCAAGCATAGAGGGTAGAAAACAAAAACCAGAACATGCTGAAGCTCATCAGAAAGAACCACAGACAGGGCCTGACTTCCTATACTCCTGTAAGATGCGGCATGGATTTCCATTTGGATGTTGTGGGAAGCTCAATTCTACGAGTTTTGAAAACTGGGGACAGTTGAGTTACATATATAATAGAAAACATGTTATTTTACTTATAAAACTTGAATTATAATATATAGTATTTGATATCATGGCTTTCTTTATGTAGCATTTTATTGTGGCTTTTAAAATAGTTTAAGTGTTTTTGAAAATGGAATTTTTCAATGCCAGAATGTCATCATGATGATGTATCATGATTTTCACAACTATTTCCCTATTGTTAGATATCTAGGATGTTTCCCATTTCTTTTAGGCTATTAAATAACAGTGTGGAACAGGGAGGCTCATTATCTAGACATCCGAAAAATACAATAAGACATGAAAAAATAAAGACATAACTGGAAAGAAATGAAATAATTTTTTTGGGTAGATGATGGTTGATGCATAGAAAATCCAAGAGAAATGATGAATAATGTAACAGAACTAATAAGAGTCCAGCAGTTTCTCAGTCTAAGAACAACATAAAAAAATCAGTAGTATTCTTGTATACTAATAATACCAATTAGAAAATTACAGTCTTATAAATTCAATTTTGATTATAATTCCAAGAGGCATATTAGAGAAACTTTACAGCTTATCCTAAAATTTACGTGGAAGAGTAAATGTCAAAAAAAAAAAATGGCCAAGATAATGTCTGTCCTTTTGAATCACTCAGAAGAAATAAGGAAATTATTAAAGGGAAAGGCATGGTTCAGCAAAATACTGAACACAGGTGCTTGTAAACTTGCCATCTTTGATGACAATATACAAACAACGCTACCTAAAAGTGTTATGAATTGTAGCAATACCTACTGATTAATGGCTCTTTTAGTTCTTTCTCTTAATGATGCAAGACAATCGAAAATCAAATATTTTCCATGGCCATTTCTTGATATATTTGTGAAGTGAGAGGACTCACAGCACAGCAAGTTAGTAGTAGCTGACAGAAAAGCAAAGAGAATATTTAGCTATAGGTTGGAAACTGGTAGCCTGAGAATGAAATTAGACTTGCAGATATATTTTGTGGAGCCTCACAATTTTGATTGGCATCATGTTGGAAAATGTTTTGAATTGCTGCCAACATTTAAAAAAGCTAGAGATTTCAAATAAAAACAGTTGGTTGGAGCCAGGTAACTGCCTCCTTTTTTAGAAAGAACTTTCTTTTTTCGGTTTGCTATAGTCCACACCACTCTTTATTATCCAGTTTGGTTCTCATTTAAAATGCCTAACTGGTCCTCTAGTCAGCTGAGTGGGTAACCCCTGACTTAGATAATGCCAAAAGATGGGGAGAGATCCTTTAGTGGTCTAGGTTAGGGCCCTGAAAAGGAGTCCTTAGGTCTTGAAGAAAGTTAATTGAAAGAAAGCTAGTTCAAAATATCTGAGGTAAAATGTTTTTCTTTTAATAAAGACATTCTTTATAGATCATATGTTAGAATAACAATATTTTTCTGTTGTGAAATGCTTTGTAGTTAAATGGACTTTCATTTAAGTAACAATTAAAATGAAATTTACTTAAATTTCATTTAAGTAAAAATATATTAAACTACTCTGATTACTAAAACTCTGTTATGAAAGGCAAAGAATTCACTTTTCTATGGAAACAGCAGCAACTACTAACAGCCTACCAAGTTTGCAAAAAGAATCAGGACACAACTTGTGATGGCAATTAGAATATTGCATCTTGATTTTTCCAGTCAACATGGCAGAGTAAGTAAACGCTGTACTTACCTCCTCTTATGACCACATCAAAATTACAACTAAACTATAGAACAATCATCACTGAGAATCACCTGAAGTCTAGTTGAACCGAAGCCCTACAACTAAGGACACACAGAAGAAGCCACCTCCTCCCTGGTAGGAGGGCAGAGATGCAGAATGGGCTGGTCTCACACTTAATTTAAATTATTAAAAGAACCCACAATAAAATGTTACATAAAATAGCCATGTACCAACATTTGCATCATAGGGGCACCAGAAGGAAAAGAGAGAAGGCAAGGAATTGAAAATCTATTTGAAGAAATAATGACAAAAAACTTCCCTAACCTGACAAAAGAAATAGATATATAAACACAGGAAACACAGACTGTCAAAGAAGATGAACCCAAAGAGGCCTACACCAAGACACATAATAATTAAAATGCCAAAGGTAAAAGACAAAAAGAGAATCTTAAAAGCAGTAAGAGAAAAGCAGTTAGTTACTTACAAGGGAGTTCCCATAAGACTGTCAGCTGATTTCTCAACAGAACTTTGCAGGCCAGAAGGAATTGGAAAAAATAATGAAAAGTGATGAAAAGCAAGGACCTACAACCAAGATTATTCTATCCAGCAAAGCCATCATTTAGAACTGAAGGACAGATAAAGAGTTTCCCAGACAAGAAAAACCTAAAGGAGTTCATCACCACCAAACCAGTATTACAAGGAATGTTAGAGGGATTTCTTTAAGACAAAAAAATAAAAAATATGAATAAAATGGTGATTGGATCAAGAATCCAATGGTGATTGGATAAAATTGGTGGTATGTTTATATAATGGAGTATTACTTTGCCATAAAAAAGAATGAAATCTTACCATTTGCAACACCATGAATGGACCTAGAGGATATTATACTAAGTGAAATAAGTCAGACTGAGAAAGACAAATCCCATATGATCTCATTTATATGTGGAATCTAAAGAACAATAAACAAAACAGAAATAGATTCACAGATTCAGAGAACAAACTGATGATTGCTAGAAGTGGATGGGTGAGATAGGTGAAGGGATTAGGAAGTATAATTTGGTAATCACAAAACAGTCATGGGATGTGAAATACAGTATGGGGAGTATAGTCAATAATGTAGTAAAAGCTATATATGGTGACAGATGGGTACTAGACTTATTGGGGGAATCACTTCATAAATTATATAAATACCTAACCACTGCACTATACACCTGAAACTAATATAAAATAATATTGAATGTCAACTATAGTTAAAATATATATATATAGTCACGGGATGTACAGCATGGGAATATAGTCAATGGTATTGTAATAGATGCGTACGGTGTCAGAGGGGTAGTAGACTTCTGGGGTTATCACTTAGTGAGTTGTATAAATGTCTAATCATTATGTTGTTTTGTACACCTGAAACTGAAAAAGAAACAAACAAAAAAACAAACAAAAAACCCAGCAGCAAACCCAGACAAAAGCTCCCCCTTTGGATATAACGTCTCCTTTTACTGGAGAAAAACTCTTATCAGTCCATAGAAGGGACTAGCAAAATCTGAAAACCTTACTCCATTAGTTTCCTCCCATATATTTACAACAAAAAAAGGTAATGTGATCTCGCTTATATGTGGAATCTAAACAACAAAATAAACAAACAAAACACAAACAAACTCAGATACAGAGAACATTTTGATGGGTGCTAGATGGGAGGGGGATGAAAGAAATGGGTGAAAAAGGGGGAGGGATTCAGAGCAAATTGGTTGTTACACAGTAGTCATGGGCATGTAGGGTATAGCATAAGAAATATACTCAGTAATATTATTATAACGATGTATGCTGTCAGAGAGGTACTAGATTTATTCGGGTGATAGATGAGAGGGGGGTTGGGGAACACGGTGAAAAAGGTGAAGGGATTAAGAAGTACAAATTGGTAGTTACAAAAGTCATGTGGGTGTAAAGAATAGGAAATATAGTCAATAATATGGTAATAACTGTGCATAGTGCCAGGTGGGTATTAGACTCGTCAGGGGAATGTCTAACCACTATGCTGTACACCCCAAATTAATATAAAATAATATTGAATGTCAGCTGTAATTGAAAAATTTAAAAAGTGGGGGAAGGTAAAGGGGAACAAGAGGTCCAAATTTCCAGATATAAAATAAATAAGTCATGGGGATGTAATGTACGGCATAGTGAATAAGTCAATAATATTGTGATAGCATGGTACGGTGTCAGATGGTTGCTAGACTTATCATGGTGACCACTTCTTTAAGTATATGAATATTGAATAACTATGGTGTATACCTGAATTAACATAATATTGTATGTTAGTTATATTTTTAAAAAATCTTTTAAAAAATCCTTATGAGGGTTCTGGACATAATTGAGAATTTTTTAACTGAGTGTGAAAGAAATGCAGCTAAGCCATGGGACAAGAATATCTAAGATAAATAAGAGTCCAACATTTAAGCAGTATGTGGACACATCTACCAAAGTCGGTTGGGCTCTGCTGTGGCTGCCCCCCCTGAACGGTTGAGATCCCTCAGAAACCTTGCTTATTCTATGAGTCTGTTGTCCCTAGTCTGAGCCTGAAAGCTGAGGGCCCTGTGATTTGCTTAGCACCCTTTCTCAACACTGTTTGAAACCCTAAAAAGGACAATGAAGATTCCTGAATGCTGCAAACACTCCTGTCATCTTTGTGCTTTGGCCTTGATTACCTGCCTATATGGAATTCAACACCCTACTTGGTCTCAGGCCAAAACCAGGAGATGGAAGTAAAGGTAAGTACCAGAAATCCCAAGTGGGCTGGTTTGGTGAATTCTGCTCACCACTATTCAGTTAGCAGCTTTAGGCTCCCGTGAGCATTGGGGCCAGGTATACCTTTGGGTTTACTCTCAACATGTCACCATGGATAGTGGTCCTAATGCAAGGCCATCTGTCCTGCCTCTGGCACCTTGCTCACCTTTAAGGCTGTTTGGGAAAAACCATCACCCTTCACCTCTTCTGTGAACCCTTCAGGCACCACCTGTCTAGCTCCATGTGTTAACATGCACCCGGCTATGAATCATGCTCAGAATGGAATCTTTGCTTCCCATTATAACCGTGGATAGAAAAGAGGTAAAGACAAACTTACCCTGTTGCCTAATGTGACAAAAATCATCTTTTTCTTCTACATAACTCTTTCCTTATGACAACAACTAGAGTGAAGTAATTACTGGAATATGGTAAACTCTTTATCAAGCTGAGTGCTGGGTACAAGGGTGATCGTTATATAATTCTATGCAATCATTTCATGATTGTTAACCTTCCATAATAATACTAAAGGGAAAAAAAGAATATTGCTTCTGAACGCAATGGAAACGTTCAAGAAATTTGCTGGCTTTTACCACCCCCTACAAATTTGGGACAGAGTGCCAAGAAAGGTACATGGGCATTTTGGAAAGCTAACGGTATCACAGAATGCCACCATTTCACAGCATGTTTATTCCCTGGTTCAACAACAGAGAAAAAGGCCTTCGGCGAAACAGACTGAATGACAGGGAACCTGGGCATAGCCCTGGGGAAAGTGGCAGAACACAGCGACTTGAAAAGGCATGGTTTTCTCTAGTCAGAGCTGGAAGTTCACCATCGTTTGGTTGTTTCAGTTAATTTCCACTGGCATTGCATGGTCTCTCCTGGTTATTGTGTGTCTCGTCTCAAGGTGTTTGAATCCTTCCATGGAAGGCAAGTCCTTAGTGACTCCTACAACCAGCTCATAACTTTGAGTTGCCTTAAATAGTTGACCCCAAAATACATAATATGCATATGCAAATATGCATCATTGCCGTCATCTCTGTCACCCTGGACCAAAAGCTAGGAGAGAGCTTGATTTTTCTCTTCCCCAACTAAGAAAATTGACCTGCCCCCCTCCAGAAAAAGTCATTGGAATGCACAGTTGATTTGAGTATTTTATTTATAAATGTACATTTACTATAAAAGCTGTTGCATTTTAGACAATTTATTTTTTTTTACTATTTCTCAGAGGCATTTTAGAATAAATATTTTAAATGAAGGTTAGTGTAACTGATATAGAACAGTGGCCCACCCAGCACTGTAATACCTTTTGGACGGACTCACATGAGGTGGATCATTTCAGTTTGTTAAGTCTCCTACACTGTGTATAGATAACTATAATATGTATTGCATTAATAACGCTACGTAGAAAGAATGAGGAAATGTCATGAAAGTTTGCTAGTGAGAAACAGAGTTACCCATTTTTTTCTTAAGAAAGAGAAGGGACTAGCTTTTGGAATATGAGAAAAAAAACCCAGATATACTTCCTCAGGAACAATAAATCACTCACTTGCCTCATCTGTTTTTTAAGCAAACACATTGACATTGTAGCTCAACAGAGTAGAGCATTTTTTTTTCCCTGGGATCTCAAAGATGATTTGAAAAGAAATAGATCATACTCATTATGCTGCATTGGAAAAAACAAGATCCAGTCTGCCCGAACTGCCATGTAACAGACTCTAAATGAAATATAAATCAAATATAAATAGAAACAGTTGGCAATTAGAATTTAGAAAATGTTGGAGATCATTGGGCTGGTGACTATTGTTCATTATGGGAAAGCACATTTCGCAGTTGGAGAATGGGCTTTATTTTTCTTGACTCGATTCTAGCTTCAATCCATGTACAATGAGTCTCACTAAGAAATATGTATAAATGGGTTTGTGAAACCAGAAGAGAATGTGCAATATGCATACAATCCTCACATAACAGATGGAGTTCCACATGTAAAAAGTATTCTATAAAAATCGGTTATGAATAATCATATTGTACATGTTTTGTGCATTATTTCTGGTAAAGTACTCTGCTAATATCATGCAAAGTGTAAACATCCACATTATCAAAATATTTAATAAAACATGCAGGTGGTTAATCAAAATATTGAACTTAATCTGTACATTTTCAAAATGTTTTTCTGTTGATTTTTTTTTTTGTTTTTCTTTTCCTTTTTCAGTTTTTTCCCCCCTGTAAAACAGAAAACAGCTCCATGAGAAGTCTTGGGAACTTGGAAGTGACTTCATCCTTCTTCAATGTACTGCATCCATAATTCATCACGGACTGTGTGCAACAGCTTCGCATCTTCTAAGGCACAATTTTTAATGAAATGATGTATAAATTTCAATCTAACAACAGCTCATCCAAATGACAAAAGGTCAAAATACCTCCAGTGGCTGAGGAAACTTCTGCACTCACATGGAACCCACATGCAGAGAACCATCTAGCATGTAAATAAATAACTGCTAGCCGTACTCAGTAAGACACAGAAAAAGAATTATTGCTTACATAACAGAAAAAAACATCTACTTGATCTCCTTTTCTGACTACATTAACCTATTAGGAGGATATCCATAGTCTACATTCACAAAATGTCATCTTCACTTATTTGCCGTCATTTTAAGGCAGAATAAATAGTTTCTCTCTCCCCAGTCTTAAAGAAAACAACCTGGAGATTTAAAAGTTGTTTTTTAGTAACTTGATTCCTTTCTTGGCCAGCTGAAACTTATCGTACAGGACACAAATTAACCAGCTCTCCATAGGAGTTCCTTTCTAAACGTCTCCATGAGCAAGGTCCGGGATTCTTGGTAGGAAGAGAGTTGGTGGGCGATGCCAGAGAATGAAGGAAAGCAGATCTTCGGTTAGAGTGGGCAGGGCATATGTGACCTGTGGGTTCTTGCTGATCACATACCGGTGGCTTATCACGTCATATGTCATTTAGATTCTATTAGGATGAACTGAGTGCTTTTCTTTAGATAACTGTGCTTCAGGCCCTCAAAAGGAACTTGCAGGCAAGGGTGAGCAGCGGTCTCACCTCGTGATGGACTTATCTTGATGACAGCTTCCATCTGCCTTATATTGAGTCTCTTATTGAATCTAGAGCCTTAAGAGAAGCAAGCAACAAAGCCCTTACTGCCAGCAGTGACCCACCACTCTTCTGAGGATTAGACTTCCTCACAGATTTCGGTAATAACTTTGGAAATGATGACTTAAATATTCTCCTCTGGTTTCTTCCTACCCTTGGGCAATGTCACAGAGTGTAAGTCTAGCTGATAATGGCAAGGGTTCTCTTTATTTGATGGAAGAGCCTCTGTTAATGACATAACTTTGGAAGTCCACAAAACCTAATACTAACGGTGCAATAATTTATTGGTATGACTTCTACTTCAAAAGGTAAGTAACACAAATATTTCAAGATTACAGTATATATTTCTCAGACTAATGTCTTTGCATTAAAAACAAGGTATAGCTCAGAGCTATATGATGTGATTTTTAGTTTCTGAAATGCATTAATTGTATGCTCCTGTCTTAGAAGACCACATATCTCAAATTGGCATGTCTTGCACTTTCTGCAGCTCAATTTTGTAAACATAAAGTGTTTAATTCCTAGAAATACTAAAACAAAACAGGTTTATTGAATCATGTATCTCATTAACTCTCAAAGAAGAGAATAGCATATTTTAAACCATAAGCCTGTTTGACCATGCTGAGACCTTTTTTTGAACTATTTAGAATCATTACAATTCAATATGCTTTTGTATATACTGTGCAAATGCAAAAACAAAACAAAACAAAAAAACTCCCGAAAGAACAAACAAATAAAAAAACAGGAAAAACACAAACACCGTGCTACAAAAGAACAGATACCATCTTTTAGAACAGCCTTTCAGAAGTTAGATGAATGCTGAAGAGCCCCTGAACCTCGGATTCTGTTAAACAATTGCCAGGGGACACTATTAATAAATGGTGAGTGACCTGGAAGCTTGGAAACCACGTCACAATGTTGTGGGTTGGCCAGCACCTGTGGTAAAGAAATCAGAACACATTTTGTTGAAGTAGTCAATGCTTCTTGCTTCAGATGTTTAAAAATTTCTGAAATCAACTATGACCTCTGCCAAAGTCTCTTCCCTCTTGTGGCACAAGAAGGGAAACTTGTGCCACCCTGCTACTCAAACTGTGGTCCAAGGAGGAGAAGTATTGGTTCACCCACAACTGCGGACTTTTGAGCACCATCCCAGAACTTCACAGGGAGCCCAAGTGATTCATATTCCCTGTAAACTTTGGTGGGAATCCTCTGGATTTCACCCTAAACCAAATAATCTTCATCAAGTTTTCTACTTTGTCTTCTGGGGCAAATAAGCAAGAAAATAATCTCTCATCTCTGAGTTCCTTTAGGTTTTGGTTTCTCTAAAAATAAATATATCGCAACAGGAGGAATTTAACATATGATCTAGCAATAGGATTGCTAGATTTAGCAATTAAAAATACAGAACACCAGGTAAAATTTGAATTTCAGATAAACAACAAATAACATTTTTTTTTTTTTTTTTTTTTTTTTTTTTACAAATAAAATTTTTAGCCTAAGTATATCCCATGTGATATTTGGGATATTCTTATGCTAAATCTTGAGCATGCAATATTTGAGACATACAAATATAAGAAAAATTCATTATTTATCTGAAATTCAAACTTAGGCAAAAAACAAAAACAAACCATTTAACTGGGCATTTTGTATTTATCTGGCAACGCTATCTAGGAAGGATGGTTTGGGTTCCATATTTCCTATTGAAACTTTCACAAATTTCTCCTTCCTTTTAGGCATTAGAGCTGTGATGAGGCAATTTCAACATAGGAAAAGACTCCACGGATTTTGTATTAAATGCATTTCACGTGAGTGAATGATGGAACAGACACAGAGACACAGTCATCCAACACCCAGGCACAAATGGCACAAGTTAAACATGTGATGGCTTGATTTGTGACAGGTAATTTGTTTTGCACTTCCATTCCCATTTACATACAAACTTAAAAACTGTTTACATTGCTTTTAGGAATTGTATTTTAATATGCTGTTATGCTATTTTTCCCCTCCAAGAGAAAAATTTCATTTAAATGTGACTAGTTACTTGAGGAAAATAGGATTATATATTCAGGTTTTATTATTCCATACAATGAAATTATTTGTTTCACTTAGAATTCCTATGATGTAAACCACCTTTCACATCTATCCGTCTCCCCTCTTCTCAACTCAGATCAAAATCAAATAAAAAAAGAAAGAAAGATGATTTTTAGCCATTTCTTTCCATGCTGACTCTTTTATTGTATCTGAGGTATATTCAACCAATTCACGTGCGTTTATACTTCTTTAGCTCATTATTAACCTATTCCCACCTAAGGTATATATTTTCTTATGAAACCAAGAAAGAAATGAGCAGTATTCTCATATGTGCTGGTCATTCTCCCTGTCACATGTTGACCTAATTAAAGTTTAGCTTAAAATGATATCAACATTTATTTGGGAAAATCAACATGAGGGAAGA
Source organism: Rhinolophus hipposideros (assembly GCF_964194185.1). Lineage (NCBI taxonomy): Eukaryota > Metazoa > Chordata > Mammalia > Chiroptera > Rhinolophidae > Rhinolophus > Rhinolophus hipposideros. Next base: position 35,666,664 of record NC_138047.1, read on the forward strand.
GTTAGGAAAATCTGGAAAAAAAACAATTGGAATGAAGTGGTCTTTATTACTCAATATTAAAACATATTGTGAAACTATAATAATTAAAACTCCTTGATACTAGAGAGTAAATAGGTTACTAAAACATAAAATATCCAGAAATAGACCCAAATATATATGTGAACTTAATTATGAGAAAGCTGGCATTTCAAATTAGTGAGGAAAAAAATGGATTATTCATTAAGTTTTAGTCACAATTGACTAATTGAAAGAAAAGCTGGATATCTATCTCATTTTTTTTACCCCCAAATACATTTCTGATGTCATATATTTACATGTGAAAAAGAAAACAAAAAACAGTTTTAGGAAAAAAACTCAGCTAAATGTATGACCTTGGAGTACAGTGAGAGTTTTTCTAAGTAGGAAGCAAAACCCAGAATCCAAAAAGGGGAAAAAACAACAACACAAAACTATGTTTAATTACCTAAAGTAAAAATTTTTTCTATGAAAAAAAGTCAAAAAGTAGAAAGATGAATGATAACTGCAACAAGCAGCAAATATAAAATACAGGGAAAATTAATTTACAAAGAACTCATACAAACCAAGAACAATGGGCAAAAAAATAAAGAAATACAAACTTTTTTTAATAGAAAAAGAAACATAACGCTCACTAAACATATGAAAAGATGTTCAAACTCACTTATAATTAAAAACATACAGATCAAAGCAATGAGGTTTTTTCCTCCCCCACCTAGCAGAGTGGAAATTTTAAAAGTTTGATGATATTCAGAACTGAATAGTCATGGAGAAAAAGAGGCTCTCTTAAATACTTTGCAGGGAGAGTTTATTTTCCTGGAAGGTAATTAGGCAAGTTGTCTGAAAATTTAAAAAGCACATGCCTTTTAACTCAGCAGTTCTATTACAATCTATCCTATGGAAATGCTTACAAATGTCCATGAGGACATACGAACAAGGATGTTCATTGGAGCATTCAAAAACTATTAGAAAACTGGAAACAACTGAAATACCCATTCATGGAGAATTAGTTTTAAATTATGGTAAGTCCATACAATGGGTTTGTCTGCAGCTATTAAAAACCATTATAAAGAATGAGGAGAAAGAACATGTTATATGGAAAGGATATGTTAGCCAAAAATTGTCAAGATATATTATTAAGTTAAAAACGACAGCAACAAAAACTAAGTACACGACACTGTGACTATGTATTACCTTTGTGAAATAAAACCCAACACATATCCAGGTAGATGTATCATGCACATATGTACCTGTGTGTGTGTCTGTATGTATGTGGGGGGGTGTTATGTGTGCACATATACACACATACATTCTGTCCCCTCCCCAAACAATTATTAGAAAGTGATTATGTGGTTAACTTTAGAGATTCTTTACTTTTAATTTGGTATCTTTCTGAATCTGAACAATCCAATTTTTCTAACAGTGTACCATCTATACCTTTTACTTACTTATGTTTTTGAATGTCTATAGAGAGATAATGAGACTTTGTTGTCTTCTTAGAATGTTAGTATTCTAAAAAAACCTCTAGTAAAATATTGCGTTAAAAAAATAAAGAAAAATCCTATCTTTAGTCTTCCTCCAAATCACTTTCTACTTTTCATCTTACGAGACTGTTACAGGAACTCCACAGTTCTTGTCTTTAGATTTGGAATTAAAAGCAACGAATGCCCTTTATGTCTGTATACATAGGAGAAAAATTCCTGGCCTAGATCTGAAAAGCTAATTTCCAAAAGAAATGACAATGAATCACCCAACTTCTCAATTAAAATAAAAATCTGGATGAAAACAGGGCACTGTCACCCAGAGGTGGGTTCACGTTTGTACTCTGCTGGCATCATTCAAGTACTTTAAATTATGAAAGAAATTCATATTTACAGCACTTTTCAAATCTGGCTCCAGTCCTTAACCTAACAGTGCCCTCTTCTGGTTCCATGATTCACACTCAGCTGGGCCACAGGCTGAGAAAAAGTATAATTTATAGAAGATGATTGGGAAAAGGGTTTAGTTTTTTCCTATGTAATATATAAAAACAAAACAAAAATCTAGTTTAAAATAATATATAATTATACATTATACATGTATATATGTATTTGTGTATGCATGTATATATACTTATGGTATATATATACACACACATACATATATATGGCATACTATTTATACCACATTTTATATATTCAATACACAGTATAAAAATAAATATTAATATTATATATATATTTATATCATATGTACATATAACATACATGGTATAAATATAATATACAATATCCACAATATATATAGTATATACTAGGTATTATATGTATAATATATTACATATGTATAATATATAATACCTGGTGTAAGTATATAATACATAATATAATATATAAATATATATAATATGAAAATATAATACATAATGTAAATAGTACAGTTTGATGGTACCAGCTCTCAGAACTGTTTTGACCTCAAGTTAAACGTTTATCATAGATCAAAATCACCTGAGTTTGATTAAATTTTTATTTCTCATAGTTTTATTAAGAATGCATATATTTCTCTGCCTATATTAAATCCATAACTATAAAAGAACTTAATTTCAATTTTTACTCTTAAACTCTTCAGTCTTACAAATGTAGAGACTTATGTTAAAAATGCTGTAAAAATGTTACTTCATTTACTTTGAGAAATAATAAAACATTCTAGAATTTCAAACTCCATCTCTTTATTCCCCCCCCTTTTTTTTCCAAAGCGAGTTTCTGAGTGATGTATTACACAGAAGAGTCTCTTGCTGTCTCGGTTATCCACCAGAAGGACTATTACGGTGAAGAGCCAGGAAGGATTCAGAGGCTAGTCACTGGCTAGTTTCAGAGTTTCTAGACAGCAGCTGGGCAACAGCACCCCCTGGTGCCCCCAAAACTGACATGACCCTCCTATGGTAGGAAACCCGGATACAAGATCAGAGATCAGGCTGCTCAAGAGAGCTTGAAGGCAGCTTGGAGGCAGCACGTACTTGTTAAGCTCTAATAATGTGCTAAGGTATTTTGGAGGGGGGCAGGGATTCACAAAGAAGTAGAACCAGCATTTGGTCTCTCAAGGAACTTTCAATTTAGTTGGGAACAGCAAGATATATTGTCAGGAAACTCCAGAATATAGGGCATGTAGGTACCGAGGAGTTGGTGCTTGATGTAATGAACAATGGAGAGCTGTCTTCACACTTAACCCAGCCACCAAATGGTGCTGGTCTTCTAAATACATGCCTCAACAAGTGAATAGTGTTTCACAGACCTTGTATCTTCTTCTATCTCACCAAAATCTCTACGGTGAGCTCAGGCAATGTCTCAAAATTAGCATACAGTTTTTACCTGATGGTGTATTAATGCGCTTCTGGATGACAAGAATTTGGCTTCTGGATGAAAAGAAGTAACTTCCGGTAAGAAACAAGTAGTAAATAAGGGGTTATTTCATTATTGCTTATTTTACCTAGATGCTCATACAATACCTCGTTCCCTCAGGGTAGGAATGTCAACTGTTGGGGAGAAATAATTGAATTCCTCAATTGGGTCTTATGAAAAGCATATGATTGCAGTCACTCATCTCAAGGTATTTCACCGCAGTACTTACTTCGGGATCGCATGTAGCATTCATTACAGTTTAGAAGACCATTTCGAATCCTAACATCTGTCCCACTCACTGCATCTCCAAGCTGTCCTTTACAAATCCCACACTATAAGGTACAAAGAACAGAAGTTACAAAGTGCATAAGGAATTGTTTCTCTATAATGCTTAGCTGCTGTTTACATGAATAGCACAATAATCACTTCTACAACCCCCACATTTATTGAGCATCTACTACCGTGTTTCCCTGAAAGTAAGACTTAGCCGGACCATCAGCTCTAATGTGTCTTTTGAAGCAAAAATTAATATAAGACCCGGTCTTATTTTACTATAAGACCGGGAATATAATATAATAAATATAATATAATACCGGGTCTTATATTAATTTTTTGCTCCAAAAGATGCATTAGAGCTGATGGTCCGGCTAGGTCTTATTTTCGGGGAAACATGGTATATGTTAGATGCTGCACTTAGAGTTGACTTATATCAACAATATACTTTTAGCATTTCATCCTAAGTCCTTGCATTTTATAGACAAGAGCACTCTGTCAGAGAAGTTAGAGGCCTTGTCCAAGGTTGTAAATCTAGTAAGCTGATGCTGTTGACCTCTATCATACACTGTTTCTCAATCAAGATGGAAGAACCATTTTAAACAGATTAAATCCTAGTGGTTTTAAATAAACACGTGGCCAACAGAATTATCAGTTGAAACTTCTCTGGGAATAATCTTTAAATGCTTTCCATTGTTGGTGAGCATTGTTGGTGAGTTCTGCCAGATCAAAATTGCTAGGAAATAGCTATTCACTTTATAGTTCCATGTTAAAGGCAGTGATACTCAGAGGAACAAATCCACTGAGAATGGATCTCCTTTCAGCCAAGTCAGACTGAGTGCAGAAGGAGGCTGGGGGATACACGGTGCTGGTTGTACCAGAGAAGGGGGCATTAGGCGTTGCCAGCCTGATGCCAGCCTGTTGCCAGGAGATCAGGACTCAGCCCAGGAGGAGAAGGCCAGCCCCAGACTCATGCGTTAAAGTTACCTGGGACAGAAAGAGGCTTCATCCCAATCATGTCACAAGTTGCATGTACATCCAAAGGTAGGGGATAAACCTAAGAGGCGATGTACCTTAAAGCATCAGGTCAGTTCCAGGAAGTGAGCAATTAGAGAGAATAAAGGCCTTGACAGTATCGAAAGCAGGTCTTTTATCCCTTGAAGATCTGCAAAGACTCTTTGCTACCTCGAGTATTTCGAGTTCTGGTAATGTTTCTGAGAACAAACTATGGTGTGGGAACATATTATCTTGGCATTACCATGGAATTTTAAAAAGCACATTCCTTGAGCTTCAAAGCACTCCTAGACAGTTTAGGACATACATTATCTAGGTTAATTTTACAATAAGAATATTGGTAAATTTAGTCTCATTAAGTACCCATATTGTGTTTTGCTGTCCAGTGGTGATTGATATTATTAAATGAATCATTTTGGGACAACTTCACTCACTTTTTCTTAGCTTATAGGTAAAGTGGGAATGGTTTTAAACCCATGCACATTTACTTTATAGTTGAGGAAACTACCAACAAGAGATAGAACAAAATTCAAGAAGGAAAAAGAAAGCATGACAGGATTATGGTGAGAAAGAAATGACTTATTCATATCTAGAAAGAAGTGACTTATTCATATCAAACTTATTAATATGTAAGTTTTGTTTTCAAAACTTACATATTAATTTGAAACATCCATAAATGAAAAAAAAAGACAGGAAAAACTGATGTAGGGCAACTTATACATTTTATAATAAATGGGGTATAACTGGTTAGCTCATCGACTTATTAGCAAGAGGTTTGGGACTAGAATCTAGGTCTCCACATTTTCATTTTATTTATTAATTTATTCATCTAAAAATATTTACTGACACCATCTTTTCTAGGTGCAGAAGAAATAGTGGTGAGCCAGACAGACATGGTTCCTACCATTATGGAGGTGATAGTTTATCAGAGGAGGTGATAATCAAACAATTCAACAGTGAGAGACAAGGTCCCCGAAAGGTTTTATAAGGACCTGTAACAAAGGTGAGTGACAGTCTGGGTGAGCAGGGCAGCTTCTTAGAGGAAGTGATATTCAATTTGGGATTCAAGACATATTCATTCAGAGACTTACAATTTTGCAACTAGCTATACCCACTTATTGACAGAAACTCTTCCATGAGGTAAAAGACTAAAAACCTTCAACATTAAGTCACAAGAGTTTGAGAAGCAGCAAAGATACTACATTCCAAATGAACCCACATGCCCTAAAAGATTCAGAATTATCACTGAATAGTTCTCCAAGGGTGTCATTCTCAGCTTCCTGGTAGACAGTCTTTAGCAACAAAAGCTGTGCTTACAGACTCATAGAACAAACCTGTTTTGCTTCTTCTAACACAATATCCCAGAGGGATGCATGATAGCAGAGAGTTTCATCCTGAAGGATGGATTCCACACATACATTTCTGTACAACACAGAAGTGGTGGCCTCCTGAACAAAGGTCATTAGATGTTCAGGAGGTATTTCTCAGCACAGAACAATGCCAAAAGATGTCACAAAATTGTGCTTAGAAGCGTGATCAATACATACCTTAAAGCACTGGATGTGAAAATAGAGATTGAGGGTCTCGATGATCATGGCAGCTCCTTTCCCCAAAGGAAGCCCACAGGAAGAGCACAACTTCTTCCCACTTATAGACCTAAGTTTAAAAATATATATAATAATGAAATGTTCCATCTAGAAGGTTAAACACACAAACATGTAGCCTAATGCAAAAAAATGAAAACATGGATTTTAAAAATGTTTATACCCTATTTCCCTGAAAATAAAACCTAACCAGACAATCAGCTCTAATGCATCTTTTGGAGCAAAAATTAATATAAGACCTGGTCTTATTTTACTATAAGACTGTTATAATATAATATGATATGATATGATATAATATAATATAATATGATATAATATAATATAATATAACATAATATAATACCCGATCTTATTTTAATATAAGACTGGATATATAACATAACATAACATAACATAACATAACATAACATAACATAACATAACATAACATAACATAACATAAGAGCTGGTCTTATTTTACTACAATATAAGACCCGGTCTTATGTAATATAATATAAGACCAGGTCTTATATTAATTTTTGCTCCAAAAGACGCATTAGAGCTGATTGTCCAGCTAGGTCTTATTTTCGGGGAAACACGGTATCATGAGTGAAATGACAATTACTGAACTGATAATGAGCAGGAATTAAGCATTAGGTGTCATTTGCAAACGACTGCTAGACTAAATACAATAATAGGCCTCCATTGTCAAATGGAATTTGGTGTGCATGTGTATGTGTGTATGTTTTAGTTATTTGTTATAAGAAGTTTGTGTTGTAGTCTATTCAACCGTAGTGATCAACCGCCTTGAAATAATTCAATATATTCAGCATATGTTTTTATAAGCCCTAAAAGATAATCATGTTTAACTTTACTAAGGTTTCAATGTTGCTTGAAAATTTTCTAGAATTGATTCATTGGCCCACTAGGGCATTTATTTTTACTTATTAAGAAAAAAAAATTTTTTTTGGTTTAAAAATAGAGAGGCAATTGTGATACAGCCCAACAGGTCCCAGGCAGATAGGGAATCTAATCCCTGCTCTGCCACCAGGTTCTGTGATCTGGTGTAAAGAATTCACTTTGGGTTTCCCCTTGACCTTTTAAGTGAGAGAATTGGATTAGATTATCTCTACTACCTCTTCCAGTGTAAACACTGTGACTCTATAACCTGGGCACCTCTCTGAGGCGTAAGCCCCTTGAGGGCAAGGGCTGCATGTACCCCAACTCTGTACCCCTGTAGCCCCTAGCACAGTGCCCACCACCAATGGACTAGAATCAAGCCCAGCAGCCCGACACCAGGTGAGGGTATTAGATGGCTAGCTTCTAAGCAGATTTCCCACAACTGCTTAGAAGATCAGATCAGATTGCAATGATGCGGATTGTCTGGAAAGCTTTAGAATTACACAAGAAATTTTAAAATACACACTATCATTCAGAAGCCAATGGGGTACAGAGGGACAGAAGAAACAGAAAGGACAAGAGAAAAGAGGAAGAGTTGCCCTAAACAAACACTGTTTATTAAGATTTCTCTCGTATTCAGTAGTTAAATGAAACATCTAACTCAAAGAAAATCTGAGTACTTAGTAACTAGTCTCTCCAGTGAATGGGAACTCAGGCAGCTTTTAAGAATATCATGAGGCCCAATTAATGTCCAGAAGCAATCATCAGAGAGCTTGAGTAAGGTAAAAAGAAGGATGACGTTTCATTTCTCAGCTGCTGCCTGGTTCTCTGTAAGAGCCATCAGCGGATCCTGCCTAGAAGGACCAAGCCATCTTGGAAGGAAAGGCGCCGACTTAGGAGCCCAGCAATTGTCTGGTGGATTTGATTATTAGATTGCAGAGTCCGCACAATATAATTAAAGGCTTATGGCCACAGCTGCACCAACGTCACACTCTGGCTGGTTGCTGCTGGATGGGGAATGTGTCTTTTCCTCCTGCCTGTGTGTGTGTGTGTGTGTGTGTGTGTGTGTGTGTGTGTGTGTAAAGAGACTTGGATGGACAACATCCTCAAATTCATTTGGCAAGCACTAATTTGGGTAAAATTATGCTTGGCAGGCTCCAGTCAAATCAAAGCCACCTCGGAAAGGCTTGCTGACCTCTTGTACCTGTTTGGTGACTGGCCAGGAGGGGTGGGAGGGCAGGAGGACAAGTGCCCCGCCTGGAAGTTCTCTCGAGGGCTTTTCCTGTAACATGGTAAAGGAGCCAAAAATTATGACAAGTAAAGGGAAGCCCAATCCTACAAGAAAAGACATTTTAGATAAGAAAATTAAAAATTTCTTTGATAACACAATAAAAGACCACAGAGTGTCCTAGTGGTAATTTTTTATAAAGGACAAAAATAGTCTAGCAAAGATTATACATGAATTTTCTGCATAATATCACATCCAGACTGGCATGTTTCAACATAAGAGACAGGATGTTTTTCTAATCTCTATTATTGCCAGGTTCTTGGCTGAGTTAAAATTGCAAGCTGAGTTAGATATAAAAATTATGGACTGGGTAGGAGGGGAGAGGTGAGTAGGGATAGAGGGAAAAGCTTTTAAAAAGAGCCCAGAAATAAAGGGCAGAGCTGAAAGGATGCATTTTTCAGTGAAGTGGCTTCTACCCCTATCAATAAATTCATTTTGGAAACATGTGATTAGGGGTGATATACCCAACATTTAATAACCACTGTGTCAGAGGCATCTACAAAGCAGGTGGTCCCCAGTAAGAAGCTACCAGAATGATTTTACAGGTGCTGTTGGTTGCACAAGCTCTGCCTGTGATTAAGCTGTCAGTTCTGGGCTCTTGCTTATAAAAGTTAATTTCATTTATAATGAAAGGGATAGAACAAGAAAAAAAGATCAGAGAAATGCCAACACAGAAGTGAATACAGCATAAGTCCATCTGTCTAACTGCTTTCAGAATAACTCCCTGAGCTCCCCGCCAATCTAAACTTCCCTACACAGGCAGAGAATGTCTTCTCCAAAACATCATATGTTCATATAATGTTCTAACGTATAAGCACCATTGCCTCAAAAAAACAAACAAAAAAAAGGTCGAAAGCCACTGCAATATAATAATGATTACTTCTATGTGATTTTAGCTTCTATTGATTCTGAGTGTCATCTAGACATATAGAAATGAAATTGTATAGACATAAGAGAAAAGGAAGAAATAATTCAAACACTGTATTTAAAAAAATGCAAGAGAAAAATAAGGTAAGAAGATGAACTTATACAACAATTTATCATCATCAGGACCCCATCAGCATCATGACCACCACTGCTGGATGATATAGAACTTATTATTTGCCAGGCACAAAACCCTAGAAGGTAGGTATTATTATTATTCTCATTTTTATACACGAGGAAACTGAGGCAGGGAAAGATTAATCAAGTTGCTCAAAGCCCTATGCAGGCAAGTGGCAGAGTCAAAATTTAAATCCAGGTGGTCTGGCTTCAGGTAGAATGATTGGTTAAAGTATAATGAATATTATGTTTAAAAAACTGATTACAAGGAACCTCTGGTTCAAATGTGACCTTATCATGGGACTGTGGGTTCATTTTGAATTCCTCTGCCACTTAACCAGTCAAGTACTTTGGATAAGTTATTTAATTTCCCTGAGCCTCAATTTCTTCATCTGTAAAATGGGAACAACAACCCAATTAAAGTTACTGGAAGAGTTCAGTGAGTTAATGTCTGAAAAGAAGAGAAGAGATATGTAAACCCTTCAACACAGTGCGTATTATATTGAAATGCTTTAGAAATGTTAGGAAATTGTTGTAAAGGAATTGTTGTAAACAATATAAATCTTACCAAATTAGAATATAGCCTCGGGTAGCTACTTAATGGGAGAGAATGATAATAAGAGAAAAACATTTTTTCCCTTGAAAGAATATTTGTCAGTAGGCTGACACAATTTGACTCACTTAAATAAACTATTAATACAACATGCCTGCAAATTCTTTCCAATGTTTAGAGTTGTGCATTAAAAACATTACTTTGCCTCTTTTAAATTGATAAATTCAGAGTGAATATTTACTTGCCAGGAAGAGTGTCCCTGATTTGTTACCTTGTCAATCAATGAGATTCAATGGAGAGGAAGCACAAAAATGCTGCTCACATTATGTCATCTCACACTTTTTCATTTCCCCCCTTCTTAAGTCAATAAATTAAAAAAAAGGGATTCTATATTCATCGTCACTGGTTACTCACTTCCGCCTTTCACTCGGAGATTCAATCTGATGGTTAATGCTTTTATCCAATGGGAGGGTTTTTGGCTTCACATCTTCTAAAATGTTCATTGTTGGGTTTGATACCTGCTGATTCTGGGGTGGATCTGAGGCCAAATAAAGAACATAAACTTAGTGCTCAGTAATGTCAACTTAATGCTTAGTAAGTCACCTTTTTTTAATGTGTTAATGCCTTTTGAGGTCTCAAGGTGATTCCATGGAGACCCGGGCACCTGGTAGTACATAGGAGTTTAGTCACTGTGCTAGGTAGCATAAGCCAGAAGAGAAGCCTGCAGCCAGCAGAGGTCACAGCTACTACGAGACTGAGGAGGTGTCTCACAGTTTAAACATTGGGAATGGTCTTCTCCATCCTTACCCTGAACTAGCTGTGGGTTCATCTCACCATGTGGGGCCCCGGCTTCATTATCCAGCTGATCATCCTGATGGGTTCTTTTTGATACGGGGTTCTCAGAATCAGTCAAGGCCTCATGAGTTAGGCTGTTCAAATAAGTAAAAATATATATTTCAGGACAGAGATAAAAGCAACCGAACTAAAGTTATTCATTTTATCCCTTAGGGTATGGAAGTACTAATTTCAATATGGAAAAGTAAATGGGGCAAACAAAACGTTTATTTATTCATTTTATTTTAAACTAGATTTAAACTACTCTAAAATGCTACTCATTTTTATTATCTATCAATTTAACAAGCTCAAGAAACCATCAGTTCTGATGTCTTCCCCACCTCTCTATCCACAAAGCAATTCAGTCTAATAATTTCAAGGGATTCCAGAGCTAACTGGACTTTCCCAGATTTTCATAAGAGAGGACTTAATTGTAGAAATCATTTGGGCCACATGGGACTTTGGCAGCCCATGGTAATCCACTGGCTTTTCAGTAGCTTCTGTGTGCAAAGGAAGGAGAGATGGAAAAGATTTTTAAACGTTTCTGGTGACAATATGGACTGTCTGGAGAGTTAGCAAAAATTCACATAAAATGCTTATCAGTGGTATTCAAATATTCCTGACGAGTGGTTTTCATTTCATAAAACTGGAAAGTCCTTTTAGACAGCGTCAACTGGAAACAGATGTGCCAGTCTAAGAGCTCTGCCGAGCCTGTATCCTACAGTTCACCCAGTCTTCCAGCTGAAGAGCAAAGGAGGATTCTCAGAGCTAATCCCACCAGAAGAGCTCAGCTCTCAGTCAACCTTTCAAATTGACCAGTCTTTGAAAATGACACTTAGATAGCCTTTCGTATCTCCAGGTTGCACATGTAGGCTGGTCCAGCATGCACTTATCAATATCGGTCTCGTATCTCAGAGCCCCAGAGGCAAACATCTGTCTTATAAAGAACTTGCTGCTGGCAGAGCACTGCCAGCCTCCTGGGTTTCTGCGGGTCCCTTCTCGGTTAGGTAGCATCAGTTAAACCCACTACAGCCCATAGCTACAACCACATTCATCTCCCGTCTGAGCTAGCTCTGGATGCTGATTTCTGGGTGCCGTGTTGTCTCCCAATGGAACATGCTGGAACCCATGGGTGGGATGATTATGCACAACCAATTGATTTGTTGGTTGTCCTTGATATTAGCACCCAGAGTAAATGTGGCTTCTCACAGCTCGGAGGATACCAATAGTAAAGTACAGGTCCACAGTAAAACCACAGTTGGTGGGACCCCGGGGCATCATTTCAACCTCTGTCCCTGCAGACAGCATTAACCATTTCGGATGAGTGATACTTAAGTTTGGGGCTTTGAATTGACAACATGCTCCTTTGATGATCTATACCGTCTCCCCTTATTTTAAAAAAGGTTTTGCCTATTTAAAAATAAGGCTATTTATATTCAATAGCGTAAGGATGCTGACTTCAGAGTTATTAGAATGTGTTTGAGCAATATGTAATGTATTACTGGAATGATCATTTCAAAGCCGAATATCATTTGCATTCGCAATGAGTAGCCTTCCTGGGAGTGAGTAGGCAGAGCCTGGTTTTGCGACAGACAGCCTGTTATGCTCATACCTGCCCTTTTCCTGCCGTGCATCACTTTCCCTGGTTTTAACCACTAAGTCATTGTTGTCCCCCTGGAATGGTTTCTTTTGTCTTGTTTCTTGTTCTTCTCGACAGTTTTCCAGGTCCATCTTATTCTAATGGGGGAAAACAAGGAAAATCTTGAATGTAATTTTAAACACACCGGAGAACACTCATCTCTGGCTATGGGATATGTGAAGCTTTTTTTCAAGAATTTTAAAGAACAGTTGTCCAAATTAACTGAATAGTAACTGAGTTCCCAAGATTTGAAATAAACGTGCAAGCTAGATCTCTCTCAAAATTTATCATAAAAGGGAATTGGTTAGAAAACCCACCTTTCGAAATTATACAGTCATAGGACTGCTCATTTCAGGACATATGGCTTTCTAGTGCCCACCAGTGATTTATGTTTAAATGCAGGTATAGACTATCCCGGTCCTGGTATGACTTCCGTCCACGACCCCCATGACCTTATTTGGGAGCTATGGAGGTAGAGCAGGCTTTCTGGGCTCTCTCCACACCTTGAAGACACATGTAAATTTTATGTGGATTTTTTTTTTTTTTTTTTTAAGGAGGGCACAGCTCACAGTGGCCCATGCGGGGATTGAACCGGCAACATCAGCACCGCGTTCTAACCAAGTGAGCTAACTGGCCACCCCATCATGTGGAATTTTAAGAATGGTTTAAAAGCAACTCTTACGGAGGCTGGTGGAAAGCCTATTGTTGGCATCCAGCTGTTACCATCCAGTGCAAAGAGATGCACGTCATGGCACAGAGGAATACATATCTGTGGAATGAATGAATGAAGGGCACTAAGAAGGACATTCTAGCACATGGCTCACTAATCAGGACCTTGCCATCCAGGGCAGGGAAATTTTGGTTGCCAGCCTGTGGGGACAGATATGGCCTCAGTAGTGACTTGACTGCTTCTTGGGAAATGACTCTATGGCAGTGACCATGGCCTGTCGTAGCTGACATGATTCTAGGGAAGTAGCCAGTCCTGGATTTAAACTGGTGCAAAACTTGGCCTTGTGGTCTTGTACTTCTATTTAGGTTTATTTATTTCACAAATTGCTTTTAATTTATGGTCTCACCACGGTTCCACTGCCTTCAGTCACAGAGGAGGATGTAGACAGCTGGTCTGCAGAACTTGAAGAAATAGTAAATGGAACCACAGTGTCTTCAATTATTTTGCGCTCCTAAAAGGAAAGACAGGAATTGATGAAAGTAAAAAAAATTAAAAATCCATTATTTGCCAAGAGAAAAATTTTATTAAGGAACTTTGGGAAAAAAACCCATCAGGATTATACGCAAACAAGCAAGGCATTAAAAAAAGGTCTTATTTTCTAAAAGTACACATAAATCAGATAATACTCTCAATGAGCAATGATTTACACATTAGCATTTAATTTAATAGAAAAACAAAAGTCTTTGCAAATTAATTAGTTAATGTGATTCAAGAAGTCTAATTAGAAATGCTATTAGGGATCAGATTATGCACAAAAATTATAGTTGAAGATAAAATTCACAACAATATTAATCATAAACAGATTTTATATAATATACACATAATGACTTCCTTCAAATTCTCTAATGTGGTCTGGTTTGTTCATCTAAAAAAAAAAAAAAGAAACAAACAAAACCAAATTCTCCTTCCCCCCAAATCTCTTTGGTACCATATAGTGAATGCAGTGGTCAGGATTCATTTGGCTTTGCTATCAAAATTATCCTCATAAAACAAATTCAGTACTACCAAACATGCTTGCTTTAGATAGACACACAAATAGATACTTGCATGTCATCTCTCTAAAATAAATCAAGAATCTGACTCTGACTACAGAACAGATACAATTATATTGTCTCCCTCGATCATGACTCAACACACACTTACCACAAACTAAATTTGGGGGAATTATGGTCTTTTAGAGCCTATTGAATATGACTCTTTTAAAGAGGTTTATGGGCTGTTGTAAGAGAACACAGCCAATGCATATACATACCACAGACTCAAAAAGTGCTGATACCCTGTTTCCCCAAAAATAAGACCTAGCCGGACAATCAGCTCTAATGTGTCTTTCGGAGTAAAAATTTATATAAGACCCATTATTACATCATATCATATTGTATCATGTCATATCATGTCATATCATGTCATATCATGTCATATCATATCATATCACATCACATCACATCACATCATACCCAGTCTTATATTATAGTAAAATAAGACCAGGTCTTATATTAATTTTTGCTGTAAAAGATACATTAGACGCATGGTCCAGCTAGGTCTTATTTTCGGGGAAACATAGTAGACTTTGAGGAATTAGGACTACAAGGTCAAGATCCTTCTTGGGAATTTCCTACCTCCTCATAGTATCTGCGTTCTTCCTCTTCCACCTCCTTTTGGGCCTTTTCCCATTCTTCTTTCAGCTTATCCTGCTCCTTCTGGTATCTCTCCTGTTGTGGAATTTCCATAAATTGTTACGAACGAACCCCTGCATGCATCATTGGGACTCTTCCCCACCTCCAAACCACCATGTACAATATGTGGTCAGGTTATCTTCTTGTAACATTCTGAATCTGATCCATTCATGCAACACAATGGGAACACTATTCTGTGGTACTCAAACATGTTAGGAACCTAAAAATCCAACAGAAAACAGTATTTTCTGCTGTTGGTGTTTTATAGAATTGCTCTTCAAATATACGAGTAGACATTTGTCTATAGAAAAAGAAGAGATGAAAATACTGAAAGATTCTAAAATCTTCCTTAACTTGGCTAAAGCATAGTTAGCTTTCACTGGGTCCTTCAGAGATGAGTTTTGTCATTCCACTAACAGAACTACGTTGCTGTTGGGAGAGTTTAATACCAGGTAAAAAACCTTGCAGAAAGGTCCAAAGTGGACAAGATGATAATTAGATGAGTAGCTGAATTACTGTTTGCTTGTAGCCATGCTCCCAAAATGGAATCTTCCTAGCTTTTAGTAACTTCTGAATTAAGAGTAGCTTTTAAACAGCCCATTAGAAGGTTTCAATATCAGAACTGCCATTATTGTTTTCAAAAACAATACAATACTAATCACCACTTAGGGGGGAAAAATAAAATACTTTGAGTAAGAATGGCTTTAAATATATGACTAGAGTCCCTGACAGCTGACTAGCAGAAATGAATAAATGGAGATGAAAAGTAAGGCCTGAAATGGGAACCGACACCCAGATCACTTGTGGCATCTCTGACATGACAGAGACAAAGGAGTCACTGAAGTGTACCTCACACAGTCAGGTAACAGGCTGATTATTGTCAGTCTTCTCTCTGAGGCTGACACAAGTCTGTGCTTCTGTCTTTCTGGGGAAGGCACTGAGATTTCCTCCAGGTATTATCTGTTATGTCATTATCTTAGGAGCAAAAGGGCTTTATTGGGATATTCTGGAGCCTGGTGTTCTTATGAATGCTCCGGCAAAACCATGGTTGGTCAACTCATGGCAGGCTTTTAATTCCAGGTAAGAATTTTGTTATCAAAATCTAATATTATAAAATTTTAGAGAGGGACTTCAGGGGGCTTTTCAGAATAGGGAAAACAGACCTCAACACTTCATAAAAGCTGAAAAACAAGCCAAGCTTTGTAGTTTTGTTGGTTCCAGGGGCTCACATCACGTGCTCCTCTCTCTGAGAGGATGAATTAGTAATGGTAATGCAGGGAGTGAACGATGTACGTCTGTGCTACCCCAACTCACGGCCTTTTCTTCCCGACACATACTTTGCAGGGAGTAAAAAGTCTGCTACGCCCCCCCCCCCACCTCTTCCCCACCAATGCCTTGCCCCAAAGCCCTCAGCCCACAGTGCTACCACACTGGGTAACAATTTGGTGGGACAGGAACAAACAATATATGTGTCTGCACCTGTAACCATCCCACATTTCAGGGTGTAAAAGACAGTGGCACCATGGGAAGCACTCGTGCCTGTGGTCTGTACTTGGTGGAATTTCTAACTCTTGGCTGTTCACCAGTTAGCTGGGAAAAGGGCATCTGATTTCCAAGAGAATAGCAGATGGCCAGGGCTAGTCTGCGATCTCCCAATGGACCTAAAAGTCCCAGCAGCTATGTGACTTTGCTGAATCTGGTTCTTATTAACATTTTGATATTGAAGGTTTACCTCTATGCAATTCTGAAAAGTGTCAAACTTAACTGTCAGATCTAAAGCCACATTACAAGTGATTGGCTATCTAAACTGACCCCTATTCCCCACCCGTGGGAATTCAGGCAAAAGGATTAGAACAAAAAGATTTTTTCAAAAGTAAAATAAATTTGCATTAAGCATTGCTGTCTACATAGCAGCAGAATGCCATAAATTAATGAGATTTAAAATTTGTTTCATTTATGATTTTTTTTTAAGTAAAATTAGTAGTATTTGGCGTATAGTGGAAAAAAACATGGGTTTTAAAGTCATCCAGGCTTGCATTTGAAAGCAGGTTCAACCGTTGTTAGCCGTGTCGTCTTGAGGAATTAATTTAACTTTTTTGAGCCTTAGTTTCTTCAATTACAAACTGGGGCTTATAAGACATACTTTTGAAGTATGTATGTGTATGTGTATGTGTATGTATGTCTTATACTTCAAAGTATAAGACATACTTTTGAAGAATTTTATGAGAATTAAACTGGCACTTCCCAAGTATTCAGCACATATTAGTATCTAAGGTTATTAGGTTATTTTCTGAAGCCCTGTTACTCCACAAAACTGGCATGAAACAAGTAGGAACATGATAAATTTACTCCCAGAATTGTTCGACAATTTAAAATTAGCAGCTTTTACTCAAAGATAGAGCAAACATTTCTACTTAAGGAACAAGACCCAGGCCACATTTTATTTCACACATATACTATCAAAAAACTTTTGATAATTCATTCCCAGTGCTGCTTGCACTGAAATGTGATGGGCAACTAAGGAGGTAATAAATGGTTGGGTGGGCCCTTACTAGTTGATCGCTACTTGGGAAGCATTTTTTTTTTTTTAAAGTGAAATGCCTTTTTCTTGTGTTCATCTGTGTAACTTCAGGTAAGAGGAATTAGACACAACGCATTGTGTCACATAAGCACAAAAAATGAACTAACTTAGACTCACTGACTTCTGGGAAGAATCTGATTCCATGAGTTTCCTGTGCTAAAAATCTATTTAATACAACAGAAGTTGGGAGGGCATCATCTAAAAGAAAAAAAAAGGCAGCAAACCAAGTCCTACCTGGAGCAAACGTTCCTGCTCCTGTTGCCATTTTTCCTGTCGCCGGCGCTCCTCTTCCGGGTCCCATGCCCAGAACTTAAAATGCTTAGAAAATAAAAGCAAGATCAGAATTGAGCCATGTCCTCAAGGCCAGGCCAGGGCAAGGGTCACATTAGCCTACGACCTGGAACCCGAATGGACGCGTGGAAGCAGACGCCTTCACATAGCTAAAGGTTCTCTTTGTTGGCAGAAACCACTTTTTTATCTTAGTCCTTCTTTGGTTTACTTCCAAGAGGCTGATATGATTCTGTGAACGTTTTTGGAACTAATGAAAACACGAACTAATCAGCCTCTGGCATGGGAAGGCTTTTGCTTCATTTCTTTTAGAAGTGATTTCTTTAATGTATTCATGCTCTGGAGCGTTAGATACTCATTCTGCATATTGATCCTGGATCCAAGCAAATGGGGACGCTTATTTCAGCAGAACCGCATTTTGTAAGCAGTGATGTTTGCCGCACCACAGAACTAGGTAATCTTTTGTATTGCTATTGCTTTTCCACACCAGCTTTCTCTATGGTGGCTTATTTAACTCAGCAATGCCCACCAGAGTCACGTGAGATCCAGACAAAGAGGAATCCCTGCCCTGGGACTCACATAACAAACATCCAAACCCAAAAGCTTTTTTTTTTTCTTTTAAGAAAGGTGCTTTTTTTGTGAGCTTTGGAACCAAGTGAGACAACAGGAATAATGGGAGAAGGATGCATGAGCCAAAGTGGGCATCCGAGCCACAGATTATGAGACTGAGAGAGTCAGGGGGTGGGGGAAGGGAAGAAAAATTATAGCCGGTCCCTGGGAAACCATCGAAGGGGGGGCTTGCTATGTTTAAATTTGCCTACCCCATCACCTAGAGAAGGTGTCAAGGCAAACCAGGTTCCCCAATAATTGTGCTTCCTACCTTCCCTCTGTTGGGGTAGTCTTGGGAGACACTTAGAACTGCCTGGGGATCTTGAGAGAAAAAGTGAGTCAAGGGTGAGAGAGTTAGGGAGAAGGGAGAGAGCCTGTGGCGGGGTTGGGAGTAGGCAGATGGCGGGGTTGGGAGTAGGCAGAATCTATCCTCTCTGGCTGCCTGGGAAAAGGACAGGGCCAGTTCAGTTCCAGGTTCAGATGGGCCCAGTTACTCCCCAAGATACCCACCTCTGTCCACCTTCTGCCCTGCCCCCACAGACCTGGGCTACCACCAGAGTGCATGACCCCTGGGGCTGGCCCAGGGAAACATCTCCAGGCTGAGAATGCAGGCCAGGTCATGGGTGTTGCTTGATTTAACACTTTATAAATATTTATAACTTTAAAATATTTGGATATATGAAATGTGGGCCTCAGTTGGTAGTCTTGCTGTGGTTATTGCAAATGGTTGGGATGGCCATGATGCCCACAAAGTGAAAGAAAGGGGGGCTAATAAGGTGGGAAAATGTATTTCCTATATGCCATTCTTGGGACAAATTATGCAAGGGGAAAACTATTTAATTGCATCTAATCTAAAGTTTCCCAAATTTTCTTGGATGACCAGAAAATGTCATCTAAGTGTGAATCGGAGGTGGGAAATTCTGTTGGATGAATAATGTTGGATGTTAGCTCCACCCAGCATTTTCTGAAGACTTGCAAGCAGTTGAAATATGCAGAATCTCTCTCAGGAGCATGGCCCTTCTTTGTCTTTTGAGGGAAAAGGGTGTGGTTATGTGAATATGGCCATAGGAAGCCCAATGGGGTAAAGTCCACTAGTAGGAAAACAAGAGCAACAACTAGGAATTCTTTAGTTTTCAGATTTCACTAGGTAGTAATAGTAAGAATAAGTGAAGTGAGGAGTAAGCAGATAGGAGGAGGAGGTGTAGGATAGGAGGACTCAGCTCAGAAGAAAACAGAATATTTGTTAAAAAGCAAGAGAGAAAAACAAGTGAGCATCTTTCAGAGGAAGATAAAGAAGATACTGGCGTGATAAACAAGAGGGAAAGGAGAGTGATTGTGCTCCTTGGCTATTATTTGCTGAGCACTTTATAGGGACCAGGTGGAGATACCAGAAGGCTGAGAGTCCCAGCCTTGTGGAGTTTATAACTAACTAAGCGTGTGTGTGGCAGGATGGGGGTATGGGGGTGAGGAGGTATGGGGGATGAACAATATATAAATGATCACCAGAAGACAGTGGGATAACTGTCATAAAAGAGATATAAAAGGTGCTGGAGGAAGTTGGAATGGAGAGCATTTATCCCACTTTGTTCTATAATTTATCCATTTACAAATCTGTATCTTCCTTTAGCTTAGGGGTTCCTCAAGAGCACGGAGGGCCCTTCATCCCTCTACATACCCCAAGACCTTGCATTTTTAGGCCTTCAGTAAATGTTTGCTGAATAAATGAATGGACTTCATTACTGGGTAAGGCAGCTCCTTTTCTCCCCTTCATACACCCTGACCCTATGGCTTAAGGCCAGTCCAAGTCTGGCCAAAAATGGCCTGAGTCTATTGAGGTCAGCATAATCGAATGCTTACTTTCTCTTCAATCTTCTCTTATTTTTACATTTCTTTTACTTTTCTCTTTTATGAAGGGCTATTTATCACTGAAAGAGTGTCACATTTGGGTGGGCATTTTCAGAGAATTCACTTACATAGGTCATTAATTTGTCTCTTGCTCCATTTTCCATAAACCAGAAATAAGAATGTATCTTTTTAAGATGTCCTTCCTCTCCTCTCCTAACCCTCTCCTTCCCAGGGTTACATGCCATTGTTGTTCCCATGTAATTTAAAATGGAAATCAATGGGTTAGGCTCTACTCTTCAGATCTGTGCCGTGAATGCCTGCTTTGTGGTCCTCCTGGCGGTTCCCATCCACCACGGGCATACTCAGCTTCCCAGGAAACTCAAGATTCCCAGTATTGGCCGAAGCAGCCTCCACAGATGGTTGCTAATTCTGGAAGACAGTGAGGGCTATGTGATATGATGGGTCCCTACTCCATTCTGCACTGGCACTCAGGATTTCCCAAAGAAGACAATTTACTTAGAGAGAAGAATTAGGATTGGCTATGGTGTGTCTCTTAGATTAGCCACCGGCGAGGATTCTTTCATGTATTGGGCACTGTGCTAGAGGCTTCTGAATAATTATTTCAATTAAGGCTCACAACATCCTGAAAGGAAGGCACTATATTCTTATTGTATAGTCAAGGAAGACAAGGTTCAGAGATGTCATACAATACCTTTGGGATCATATGGTTAATAAATCTGGAATCAAAGGTGTACCAATGATTATGTGGCTGCACACAGGGTGCTCAGGGGAAATGTTACAGTTGATTGTGCTACACAGGCAGTCTACAAATCCAGTGGGAATTTCAGAGGGTGAAGAAGGGTGGCAGGCCCAGCACTGGAAATATCCAGTTCACGTATATAGGGGTCAGGTCTGCAGAGACTGTTCAGATAAAATTCAGCAGCAAGGAATTTCCACAGTGTCACGTCTTGACATTTTAACTAGCAAATGCTTTATTTCATTGAAATAAAAAATTGAAAATGAAATGTACAGATACTATTATTTAAGATACTGATTGTGACAAAGGGTATAACAAAGACAGCTTAGGTCTCCCAGAAAGAGAGGCCAAGCTGGGCCCTATGGCCAAAAGTACACTATGTTGAAGTATTGTCCTCATTTTAAAAAGTGGTTTTGAATGCCTACAGAAGATGCATATTTTAATACTAATTCCTATTGTCACATTCAGTTTAATTGCTTCTTTTAGGTTTTACTTTCCTGACTCACCATTTTGTTTCCAGGCATGATCACAACTCCACATAATGATAACCCATGTCTTTCTTTATAATTCACCTGACAGCATTATACATGACTTTCAATTATTCTTTTATAATCATTTGGAGCCATTTTTGGTTGAATCAAAATACCTTAAAAATACCTTTAAGCAAATCAAATATCTTATAAATTAAAATCACACTAAATGCATGATCCTTTTCCTTAAAAGGAGTTACTTACAGGTGTGGTTACAGGTGACTTTTCACTGCTTGGAGAATCCACTGTACAGAAAGAAAGAAAGAAAAAGATGACAATGTGAGTAGCTTCTTACTGTAGTTCTCTTTGATCCTCTCAGTGGAGTGGGTTCCTATGTCAGCTTCAAACCACTTTCTTTTTTTTTGTAAGCCAGAGCATTAGAAAATCATAATAAAGCAGACCCCTGAAGCAGTTTGTACCCATCACCAAAAGAGGTTATGACCAGTATAATATGATTGATCACATCAATTAGCAACAGGTACTAGACTAGAGGAAGCAAAATTTATTCCTATTAGTGCTGGTTTTTAATGCACCTTGTATTCTGGCTTGATTGACAGTTCCCTCCCTGTCTGACTCGGAGAAGTATCATACAGAGAGAGGCCAGATATCCAGGAAGTAAAGAGAGTGACACAGTTAACAAGAGAACCATTACCAGTTCCTGGTAAGTGCTTCTAATTTTTATTTTGAAGAGAAAAAAGAGGACAATAAAGAAAGGTGAATATTATTATTTCCTTGAATTTTCAAAATCAAAGTAAAATTCGGTGAATTTTCTTCCAATTTTAGTATAACTGGTACTGATATCAAAGAACTAGCTCTTTGCTAACTGTGTGCCAGAAACAAGCATTTTTTTTTCTGAAATCAGAAATGAAGAAAAATACCAGATATTATTGGTTGCCCACAACATGGATTTTTGCACAAAAGAAATAATGCTACCCAGTATGCATTTTTACCTGACTGGGAGAAAAACTGGGAACGTCGCCAAGAGTTCTGAACTCTCAGCGGAACGCTGGCAGTGCCAGGCGACTCTAGATGAGATGGCAGAATAGAACAAACAGAAAATCATGAAAACGGGGGTGAGAATTGAATAGAACCAATGCTCCCAAGTTCAAGTCCGGGTTTGACTGTATAAGAATTGAGAGTGAGAGAATCTAAAGTATAACCTATTTCAATAAAACACATACAAAACCTGAAGACGCGGACAAAAGTGAATAGAAATGAGACAGTTTATGCTATTGTCTGTCTTCTTTGGTGCTAGGTGAAATTTTATAGGCTCATACTTAACGGTGAAATTGCTAACATGTTGAACTTCAAAATAATAGGATGATATGCTATGAAAGAGCAAAATGCACAGTTTACATTGCTTTTGGAGAATACTAGAAAAGTATAACAGACAGAAGAGATGAGTTCAATGATTACCTTATACACTTTGTAAAGATTATGCATGGAAGTCTGTGGCAGAAGTTATATGTATGGATGACAAGAGGCTGCGCATATGTCTGTCTGTAATGTGATGGCATTAAGCAGAAACAGTTCATTTGCGTCCTTAAACTAGTGCTCTGCTCATCTGTCATCATTCTCAATGCAAATAAAGACATCGGTTTTTAAAATGTGCACCTATTTTCCTGAAACGCCAATCTGAGATATCTATCTACTGCTGGGAGACAGTTGAGAAAAGGAAATTTGTCATCTTTACATGTATTTCATGAATGTTTTCAGAGTATTTAAAGACTATGCATGTGTGTCCAGTTAGGGCTCACCAGCACGTCTTCAGTGGCCTGTTAGGCCACTGTCTATGAACAGATGACTTTATGGAAATGGGGCAAAGCGCACCGTCTAGGGGAGGAAGTATTAAGTCCAGCTCCAGGATTCCCAATCCTAACCCTATAGCTTCTTTGGACTTGATGTACGACCTCACACTCATCCCTTAAATGTGCACCGACTTTACATCTGGGCAAAGCCCTGTACTTTCCCTGTGCCCCCTCAATTAAATACAAATCATGTCTTTTCAGGTTACATTTATTAAAGGCCATTTGCTTCTTGAAAGATAGGAATTTATACACACCAAACAAGTTTTACTACTATTTTTCTATCTATCGGTGATGTCTTTGGTGCACAATGTAAACACAATAGTTGAAGTCAGTGGTTCTCAGAGTGTGGTCCCTAAATCTGCAGCATTAGCATACCTTTGGGGACTTGTTAGTAATGCAAATACTGGGGTTCCAGCCCAGACCTACTCAGTGAGACACTGGAGGGGTGGGCTCCAGTGATCTGTGTTTTAACCCATCCTTCAGGAGACCTTGGCACATACTCATGTTTGAAAATTACTGCTTAAACCCTATCTCCACAATATAAACACCCTGATGTTAAGGAAAGCATTTAAGAATAGTTTATTTATGCCCGGCATCTTGCGCTGTACTTGTACTCCCACTGCCACTATTCTGCAACTGTTAGATTAGATTATTAATACTTATTTGGAGCCAGGTATTGAGCTAAACACTTTGTGGTTTACTTCACTTAATTCTTTCAATACCCCTATGAAGCTGGTACTGTTATTATTTCCAGTTTACAGGTGATGATTAGAGATTAGGGAGAGTTTGGTAGGTACGGTAGCACAGGTAAGAACTAGATGAGTACGAATTTGAATCCAGGTGTTCTGTCTCCACAGCCTGCAGCTGTAATTACAGCTTCCGTGAACCAGACAAGAGTATAGAACAGGTGTACGCCAAATATAATTCTATCCTGAAGAATAATTTTTGAAAAGCTCTAGTGCTACTAAATTTTATTTTTCAAGCATTCATCTTAGATAAAACATTAAGTAAAGTCCCTATTGAACAGCACATTTTACAATCAAAATGCCTTACAACAGGTAATGTAATGTAAAAATATGTAAGACAACAAAACTAATTAATATGGCTTAAAATATCTATTTCCTGTCTATGTTATTTATCTGTACAATTATAAAGTTCTAGAAATAGGTCAGAATTATAATTTGTCTAAATATGGCCAATTGCTGGACCAGTTATGAGACTTTATTTTTGTCAATTCCCTTCAGAACAGTAGGGCTGACAAATTTAAGAGAAATGTTTTGAAGACAATATTGAACTTGTCTCCACATTAAGAAACTTGTGGTCATCAGTGCATGTACCAATTAATTCCTTCCCAAGTAATTCCTGTTATATTCAGAGACCCCCACATATCTCCCAGCCAGAAGCTACCTCAGGTTCTACCTCAAAAAGCTGCCCATGCTTGAAAAGAAAAGTAAAAATAAATCCCTAGCCACAATGATCCTGTCCTATCCTCTCTTTGTCTGCATTGATAAACCTATAAAATGTACTGTGCAAAGTATATTCAAAATGAAAAACAAGAGATCTTACGGTTCTTCTCTACTGAACTTTAGCGGTTTTCATGTCTAGAAAGAGAACTGCACTAGTAAAGCCCACTGGTCTATGTGGTTTTTTATTTTTATTTTTTTCAGTCACAGAGGACATTCAATATTATATTAGTTTCAGGTGTACGGCTCAGTGGTTAGACATTTATACAACATACGAAATGATCTCCCCAATAAATCTAGTGCCCACCTGGCACCATACATATTTATTACAATATTGACTATATTCCCTATGCTGTGTTTTACATCTCATGATTATTTTGTAACTACCAATTTATACTTCTTAATCCCTTCTCCTTTCTCACTCAATCCCCCTTCCCCTAGTCGCCCTTCCCCGCTCCCATTTGGCAACCCGATATTAGTTTCTTCTCTGCATTTGTGAGTCTGTTTCGGTTTTGTTTATTGGTTTATTTTATTTTTTTAACATCTACCTATACATGAAATCATATGATATTAGTCTTTCTCTATCTGACTTATTTTATGTAGCTTTATATCATGTTGTTGCAAATGGTAAGATCTCATTCTTTTTTTATGGCCAAGGAATATTCCATTGTATATGTGTACAACATCTTTTTTTCCAATTGTCTACTGATGGACATTTAGGTTGCTTCCATATCTTGGCTACTATAAATAATTCTGCAGTGAACATACGAGTTAGTGTTTTGGATTTCTTTGGATAAATACCCAGTAGTGGAATTGCTGGGTCATGAGGTAGTTCTATTTTTTAAGTTTTTGAGGAACCTCCATACTGTTTTCCATAGGGGCCGCACCAATCTGCAATCGCACCAACAGTGCATGAGCATTTTCTCCACATTCTTGCCAACACTTGTTTGTTGGTGTACAGGTTTTGAAGAAACAGTGGGGTCCCTATGGATCCCGAATTCTCAAGACCTATCCCCACACTGTTCACATCCCTGAGGCTTCTTGCTGGTGGTTGAGGTGGTTGAGGGCACCTGGCTTCTCACCAGGATAAAGGGATTCAATTGGGGTTCTGAAAAAGTAAAGGGGTAAATTCACAACCTATACATGGCCTATAAGGTCTTGGGGAGTTTTCAGTGGTCAGTGCCATTTTAAAGACCTTCATAGGCCCTAAACTCCCATATTTTTAGAGGCCACCCCTCCCCACATTATATCAAATATTTAAAATTTACCAAACATATTAAAATATATCATATATACACATACAAGCACACACACACACACACACACAGTCTATAAAGAATTTTTAAAAAGATTAACGTTTTTGGTCATGAGTAACACATTTAATTTACGATCATGAATGATTTCTCAGTAATCATTGTGCACACACAGGAATTATTAGAGTATTAAAGTCTTTCTTCCAAAATCATTGTCAAATTAAATGGACATTTTATAAAGACTAGATAATTAACAATTAATGAAGTTGACATAATATTAGGGTTATAAACTTTTCATTAAAGTTGTTGATTTTTTAAAACATTTTGGAACCAATAAAATTATTTTAAGGTATCAAATACTTATACAGGCTTTATTGTGCCTACAGTGTCTGGCTGACAAAATGGTCTTGGCAGCTGCAGTTCCTGGCTATGCCAAATAGAGAATGCAGCCCCTGATTTCCATTCTGAAATTATTAATTCAGCCCTCATGGACTGTGGCAAACACCATGGCTAAAGGGACATCAACGTAAAAGGAAGTAATTTTCTTTTAAAATAAAGACTATTTTGTGATAGATGTGCCCAGCAGAACCTGTAGAACTGAAATACAACATTTTCTTTTCTTTACCTTGAGAATTGAGATTTGGCAAATGTGACTGGTTGGTTTCAGGCATTTTGTCCAGAAATGGAAACGTCAGGGTTGCTTCTGGTTCTGGAGATTTTGGCTTTACCACCTGGATCATGAGCAACAGACATAAGCATGATAAGTATTGTCCATTAATAAATGCACACACAAAACAAACTTAAAGAGTCTCCATGGCTATTTCGTAAGTCAATAAACCCAAACTTTTAACTTTTAAATGGAAATTTTGGCCCCTTCTCCTAGCCTCCTTCATGCTTTTCTACATTAATATAGAGGTCAATTTTTCTGAGAAACCAAAAGGGAGCGTAAAAATTTGATGATCACTTTACTCCAAACCCAAAAAATAATAATTCATCTTTGGGATTACACATCACTCTGTCTCATTTTCTTATTGCTCAATCACATATTCTCTTCCTAGTACTACATAATACTTAATTTATAATGTCAGAACGTGAGACGTTCTACATGAGATTAAAAAAAAAATCTTACTATATAAGTGCTAAATACTAAAGTAATATTTCCTTTTAATGGACATTATTCTTGAGACACTATACAACCCCCCTCCCAACAAATTTATGCAAAGCACATTAAAGACAATATACTTTGCCTGTTGGCAAAGAAGCATTATGACAAATAGCCATTATTAAACAGTACCATAGCAATGATTCCCTTAGATGATTTTTGAGGCACGTTGGATTACTTGTCCTCCTGGTAAATAGTTCTAAAATTACAGGCTTCAAAAATTCTTATGTTTGCTTTGTAAAAATAGATTTTTCTTGTTATTGCTATTTAATTTTATTTTTTCTCCTCAATCTGAAAGGCCTTTGCTAGAAGCATCCTCTTTCTGATTTTTTGCTTCTAATCACCTGATGGCTGAAAGACCAGATGACTAAACTAGTGTCTAAAATAGAAGTCAGTAGACTTTGACCAAATATCTGAATGAGGAGCATGGCTGTATCAGCTGCTTACAGGACTTCCTCTGATTCACTCTGCCTGGACGTTGTGTTCCCAACAGCCAATAAGGCAAGTGACGCTTGAAGTGAAGTAGAGCAATTTGTTTCATCATAACCTCATCTATGATTTGGTCCTCAGGCTAATTTAATGTCTAGAATTTCTTCTCAGTAGGATTTTATTTTTTCGTATGAATAACATATTCAACCATAATGGAATCCTGAAGAAAATACTGTTAATCACTTTATTCTGCATCCAAGTGAACTTCAGTATTAAACGTGCAGCAAAAGCTTAAGGCCTAGACTTATCCAAGTTGACAACCCTCATATCTTAACTTCATTTCTTCCATAGTCGAGTCTGATAAAAATATATTTTGGATAGTGCCTAGTTGTAAATGAAACAGTTAATAGCAGAAATGCTCAAAATGACCACTATGTAAAAAGTCCAGTCTGTGTATATGGGCACTTTGTTTTACAAAGGTACCACTCTCAAGTGAAGTTAGAAAACAAAAGCTGTTGCAACCACTGTAATCCCCTTTTTCCCTTTCTCTAAGAGCTAATTGTAAAACAGGGAAAGGAGAAGGAGGAAAAATTCACATGGTGTGAGAAAAGCGTGGGGTTCAAGACCATTATTCCATTTGCTAATCAACTAGTAGAATTCTTAACCTGGAGTCCACAGAACAGAATTCAAATGGTGGATATACTTTGTATCACTTGATACCAAGGAAAACTTGGTAATACTATGTATTTTATGCTTTAAAAAAATATTACTCTGAGATGATGTTTATTAGATGGTCAAAGGATTCAAGGCAGGACCCTGCGCGTACACACACACACACACACACACACAGAGTTAAGAATTCCTGAAGACAATTTTTCTATAGTAGGGTGGATATGACACTGGTGGTCCAAAGATAGGTCACAGATGACGTTACACAGATGAGGTATGCAGATGAATACTTTTTAGTTATAGTATTCATGTTGTTTGATTAAAAAAATCTAGCAATGAAATAGCGTTTTCCTTTCAGTTGAGATTTAAGTGAAACAAAAAGTCAATTTGGAAGAATAGTAATGGTTATAAGTGTGAGGTAGATAAGGCAAAACCTGTAAAGACAGGAAACTCTACCTGCCCCCAACATTTTTCCTACAGTTTAGTTCCTCCTTTCAGATCTCCCTACAATTCTTTAATTCTCTATGTATAAAAATGGGGAATAGCTATACAGTCTGAAATTTCCAAAAGGCAGCAAGGCAATAAGCATTTTTGAGGCTCTACCAAGGACACAGCACTCTCAGCTCCTTGAGGCCAGGGGCCGTGTCTGTTCACTGTTGAATAGCCAGTATCTAGTACAGTGCCTGACACATAGTACTAGGTTCACAGTCAACATTGGTTGACTAAATGATGAATGAACCAGAAGTATAAGTGGTAATTTTTCACTCTCAAGTCAAATGCAAATTTAGGGTCAATTTTTAAAGTTGAAATATTATTACATATAGTATGCCAGTACACAAGTCAGTGGTTCTCTATCTTGTTGGCCAATTAGAATCACCTGGGGAGCTTTTAAAAATACAGATGCCTGGGCCCCATCCCAGAAATTCTCATTTATTTGAGCTGAAGTGTGCTTGGTATTATTTTTAATTCTAAAGAGTAGCCAAGGTTGAGAACAACTGGTATAAAAGATGAAGACTCTTAAACTCTGTGCCTGAAAACAAACCAAATTAATATGAAGAAGACTCCAAATAAGACATAAATTTAATAAAGACAAGAATTTAAAACCCATTGTATCAGAATAATAATTTTCTAATTTTCTTGTTATTCAAATCCAGAGGCATCAGAAGTATTGCTGCTATAAAATAGCTAAATATTGGAAAGAGTCTGTAGTAAGCTGCAAATAAGCAAGCTTATGCATAGCAAACTAAAATGTAATCGCAAAGCTTTATAACTTATTTTTATATTACACTTTTCTTTTAAATGTATATAATTCTTTATAATTAAAATTATTTAAAATAAAATAAACCATGTATATATGTAACATATTAATATATACCAATTGTTACTAATAAGTAGGTTTCAGTGACTTTTTCTATTTCTATGTTTTTTATTTATATATTATTTTTATATATTTACATGTATTACTTGATAGATATTTATATGTATTACTATAAATTTAAAAAACATGTAACTATAGACTGAATGTTTGTGTTCTCCCCAAATTCCCATGTTGAAATCCTAACCCAGAAGGTGACTGTATTAAGAGGTGGGGCCCTTTGGTAGATGATTAAGTCATGAGGGTGGAGCCCTCATGAATGGAATTAGTGCCCTTATAAAAGAGGCCCTAGAGAGCTACCTCTTCCCTTCTACCACGTCCCTTCCACCATGTAAGTAGACAGCCGCCTGTGAATCAGGAAGGGGGTTCTCACCAGACACCAAATCTGCTAGTGCCTTGATCTTGGACTTCCCATCCTCCAGAACTGAGAAACAAAAATCTATTGTTTATAAGTCACCCAGTCAAAGGTGTTGCCAGAAACCGGGTTCTTGGTGTTCATCGCAGGGAAGAATTCAAGGATGCACTGAATAAGCAAAGCAAGCAGCAGATTTATTAAAAGGAGGATAGTACACTCTCAAGAAGAGAGAGCAAGCAGGCCTGCCTGGAGAAGAGCAATTTCCTGAAAGAACAAAGAGGCTTAGGAATTTGTTATTTCTAAAGTGAGGACACGAAATATTCGAGATTTAGGGGTGGTGATACAGGTGGGTCCTAGGCGGGTCCTTGCTGACCACTCTTTCCCCTCAGAAGGAGGGATTTTTGTCCTTATTTGGCTCTTGTTGGAACTGTCATGGCTGCACAGGGGGTGGGGATTTTCACACTAACCTCAATGCTAATAATATTATAATCCCTGATAATTAGCTAAAATTCACCTTGAGGGGCAAGATGGCGTCCTGGATCTGCTCTCTGCCACTGAAATCTAGTTCTGCTTGGTCTGGCTGCTGTACTGTTTCTTAAGGATGATCTCATCTCCTCCGTCCTCTGTTTTCCTTCAATTTCTTCTTCCCTTCCTCCCTCTCTCTCCCCGCAGCGCTATTTTTTCTGCCTACCCTATCAATAGTATTCTGTTATAACTGCCCAAATGGACTAATGTGTATATTTTTCTATATGTAAATTATATGTAGTATAGTTTTACTTATAAACATGTACAGATTAAAGCTAGGAAAAAAGAGTAGGGAGAGGAAATAAGTCATGATGAACAAGGGCCACAGCAGCGGCCAGCTACAAGAGGAAGCAACACTAATTTTGGATTTAATCCACTATGTACTTCACCTTTTGTGACAGCACCAACTCCACCTTTCCACTCATGTCATTATCTGGTTTCTTATGGTCTCTTTCTTCTGGCACATCATTCTTCAGCTTGGGGCTGGAGGAGAACTCCACAAAGGCTGCGGTCGGGCTGGATCGAGTCACAGTTGTTGTAAAATGTTGTGGCTCTGAAATGGAGTTATATTCAGAAACATAAATAAGAAGAAGACAACCATATAACAGCCCACTTAACCTCCGAGGCCGTAAGTACCCTGCGTCTATTTCCTGCCCCGGGCAATAAGAAGTTGGATGACTGTGTGATGAGAAGTATAAATGAGACTAAGATGCCAGAATTCTCTAGGCTCTTTCGTGATATTATTAAAGAAATCAAGCAACATAAAACAAATCAAAGCACCCCACTATCAAAACTTAAGTTCTTAATAAGAGTCTGAGTTTACATGTGAATAACACTACAGGAAACAAAATGCTGACCAGAAATATTATGTAGATGGTTTAGATGGGAGAACATCTACAGATAACTTCCATCCAAATGACTTGAGCGGAAGCCTGACTCTTCCTTTTGTACTTCAATGCTCCTTTTTAACATTACATTTTCATAATCGGAATGTGTTAAGGATTGTGAGGTATATACAGAGGGTGCCAAAAAATGTATACACATTTTAAGAAAGGAAAAATGTATATTAAAATTGTAATACTCAATATATATCGATAACAAAAGATGAACACAAGCCGTGTGTATATGTTTTTTTTTGGGACCCCTGGTATAATGTGATGAAAATAAAGTGTTTTCTGATATACAAAGAAGAATTAGGTACATTCCAGAGTGGTGGAAAAGTCACCACTTGAAGGGGCGTATCAAAATGAAGAGGTGTAATCTAGTTTGAAAGGCATATGCTAAAATTTTTAGTTATGACATTTAATTTGTTTTAAAATGCCATTTAAAAATAATTTGGCATAAGAAGAGG
The DNA here is from genome assembly GCF_964194185.1 of Rhinolophus hipposideros. Lineage (NCBI taxonomy): Eukaryota > Metazoa > Chordata > Mammalia > Chiroptera > Rhinolophidae > Rhinolophus > Rhinolophus hipposideros. Next base: position 35,698,584 of record NC_138047.1, read on the forward strand.
GTTAAGAGGTTTTTATGCTTATCAAAAGAAGAAATATGTTACAAGTATTGAGAAAATTACTTTAGGGAACGGGGGTCTCTATTCCTGCTCACATATTTGTGGCATTACTTTATTCTTTTAAACTATTCACCAGCTCATTATTTCCGTGTCTATTTTTATGATACATTTTTATCTATTGCTGTTACTGTGTTAAAATATGGCCCTCAGTTTTTAGCATCATTTATTTGGGGAAATATAATCTTCTCTATGATAATAGAGACACAGCTTCTGAAAGAAAAAAAGCACAGCAAAACAAAATAGGTAGCAAAAAATCATGGGCTCCTGTTTTTACAGCAAGATAAATCATATGGTCAGAATTTCCACAGGAAGCCTCTAGATGGCAGCCCAACCACACCTGTTATGGAGCCTGACTAAACTACCTGTCTATGGCTCAGTAGGAGAAACTCTTGCCTCTATTTCCATTATGTTATGATTTACCATAAAACTAGTCTGTTATGAAACAAACCTGATGAGGCAAGTTCTGTATTCCCTTTTTCTGTTTTTTCACCATCATTCTCATCTTCTTGACTGTTTGGTTCAGTTTCCTCAGTGGTTGCCTGAAAAAAAGATTTCCCCCCCTTGAATATATAATCCCTTTGAAAGCTCTAAATTTTTTAGAGTCTAAAAGGTAAAGGCTTTCTTTCTTTTTTTCAAACAGGCTAACAAGGCAAGTTGCCTTATATGAAGTCATTCTTTTCTATTTCTTAGGCAGCTTTAGGGTGAAGGGCTGGACGTGGTGGAAGGAGACATTCTGTGAAGGAGAACAGATGCCGAAGCGGCAGCACATGAGGGCACACATACCCCCACGACCCCCACCCCTCCTCTGACTGCCTCAGATGCATAGTCCACTTTTTCCTTCCTTTCACCACCGAATTTTCAAAATCATAGTTAAAACCCACTTACTCCCAAGCACGTTTAAAATTGGCTTACGATCATATCACCAGTGGGGGAAGAAAATTTTCTTTAAAGTTACAATTAACCTTTCAGTAGCTTGTCTTCAGCATAGACAGGTTCTTAGCATTGTGCAATTTATTACTGACGTTCTCTTCCTTCCTGGGATCTTAATAACTCTATTACCCAAGTTCTCATTCATTCATGTATTCTCTCTCTCTCTCTCTCTCTCTCCCCTCACCCCCCTTCTCTTACGGGTTCTTATTGCTTTTCTTTTCATAAGAATATGGGTCATTGCTAAAAACTTCAACTATTTTCCTCCATGTGTGCTGAACCGCCCTTAAATGTATCAAGTATTCACATGGGTTTGCCATTAAGTTGTCTATTCATTTATGACGTATACTTTCATCTCTAGCCCTGAGGGTTCATCAGCACTTCACTTCTGCTGAGCCGACCATCAATGTCAAGGCAATGGCTCACATGCAACATGCTAAAAGTTACCCTCAAACAAGCCCCTCCTCCAAATCTTATGCTTTCTGTGTGTGGCATTAGTTTTCCCCATCACACAAATTAAACTTTGAAGTGTTTCTTGACTCATACCTCCCAAGCGTCCATCATTTGCCAAGTCCTGCCCAGGTTCTAACACAACAGTTTCCATATCCGTCTCTCCCTTTCTGTTTCTACAGCTAGGGCCCAGTTTCACCATTACTCCCGTATTCTGCCACTAAGGAGTTTCTCTGGTTTGGATCTTACTGTCTCTTCCACTTGGCACATCACCATGATGGTCATCTCTCTCAGTAGTGCTTCCGTTTATTACTTTATGTTTGTGTTTTCCTCCCTCAGTAGTACCTCAATTGTATCAGTTTTATGCTTGATGGAATTTATAATATTAAAAGAATTTGGATCAACCTAAATGTCCAACAATTAAGGAATGGTTGAACGAATGACAGTGTCCATAAAAGGAAATATTATGCAGTAATAAAAAAGGTATTGAACAATAGTTAATGATATGTGGAAGTATTTATGATCTAATCTTAAGTTAAAAAATGTAAACTGTATATACAATATAATACATATATATAAGATTTTATATATGCTATATGAATGCACAAATATTCCTATTAATACATATATAAAGTGTATATAAGAAAAAATTAAGGAAACACATTCAAATGTTAATAGTGATTATGGTTAATGTGCTTAAATTTTTGGTGCCTTTTTCTTCTATTTAAATATATTTTCTGTATTCCAAAATGTTCCACAATGGCTACGTCTTGCTTCTGTAATCAAGAAACAAAATCAGTGTCATTTTACATGATCTTTAGTTGGGAGCTAATTGATTCCAAAGTGCATTCCAAAATTCTCTCACTGATGTTATAGTATTTGCTTGATAAAAGTAAATGAAAGGTTGAATCAAATACTAGACTATACCGCAACAACCAAAGAGAATGAGTTAATGACTATCGTGTTTGTTAGCAGTAATGTCTTATTGTAAAGGGATAAAGTTGAATTTTTTAAAGTGTGAATGAAATATTTTATAAACTCTAAAGGTTTTAAGATAAAGACTAAATTTGGTTTCAGGAAAGGCATTATTAAATACTTTATAAAATATCCCCATGGGTTCTCAAAAAGCTATGGATTTATCGATCTCTCATAAGTATATACATTTTACCTATAAATCAAAATTTGCTTCCAAGCAATCAAAATGAAAGCCCTTTCAAGTTAAGGCATCGGTGGAAATGGTCACTGCATTCTTTAAAAAAAATAAAATTTTATAAATGGAGGGAAGAATGGCTCAACATATGCAAATCAATAAATGTGATATACCATATTAATAGAAGGATAAAATCATATGATCATCTAAATAGATGGAGAAAAGGAATTTGACAAAATTCAACACCATTTCATGCAAAAACTCTCAACAAATTAGGGATAGAAGAAGGTACTTTAAAATAATAAAGGCCATATTTGACAAGCTCACAACTAATGTCATACTTAATAGGGAAAATCTGGTAGCTTCTCTTCTAAGATCAGGAGCAAGACAAGGGTGCCCTCTCTCACCACTTCTATTCAACATTATACTGGAAGTCCTAGCCAGATCACTTAGGCAGGAAACAGAAATAAAAGGCATCTAAATTGGAAAGGAAGAAGTGAAACTGTTTCTGTTTGCAGATGACATGATCTTATATACAGAAAACCCTAAGGTTCCACCAAACAACTGTTAAAATAAATGAATTCAGTAAATTGCAGGATATAAAATCAATATATGATTATCTGAAAAAGATATTAAGAAAACAATCTCATAATAGCATCAAAAAAAATAAAAAACTTAGAAATAAATTTAAACACGGAGGTAAAAGATCCATACACTGAAAGCTACAAAACGCTGATGAAAGAAATTGAAGACACAAATAAACACTAAGATATTTTGTGTCCATGGGTTGGAAGAGTTAATATTGTTAAAATGTCCAAACTACCCAAAGCAATCTATAGATTCAATGCAATCCCATTAAAAAATCCAATGGTATTTTTCACAGAAATAAAAGAACCCCCAAATTCATATGGAACTACAAAAGACCCCAAATAGCTAAAGCAAGCTTGAAAGCAAGAACAAAACTGGAGGCATCACACTTCCAGATTTCAAACTACATTACCAAGTTATAGTAATCAAAAGAGTATGGTACTGGCATTTAAAAAAACATACAGATGAATGGAAAAGAACAGAGAGCTCAGAAATCAATCCACACTTTTATGGTTAGCTATTTGTGACAAAGGCACCAAGAATACAAAATGGTAAAGGATAGTCTCTTCAATAAATAGTGTTGGTAAAACTGAATATCCACATGCAAAAGAATAAAATTGGATTCATACAATGCACAAAAACCAATGTCTAAATGGAGTAAAGACTTAAATAGAAGACCCAAAACAATAAAACTCCCGGAAGAAAAGAGGGGAAAGCTCCTTGGCATTGGTCTTAGCAATTATTTTTGTATTTGACACCAAAAGCATGGGCAACAAAAGCAAAAATAAACTAATGAGATTACATCAAACTAAACAGTTTTTGCACAGCAAAGAAAGTAATTAACACAAGAAGGCAATCTACAGAACAGGAGAAAATGTTTGTAAATCCTGTATCTGATAAAGGGTTAATATCCAAAATACATAAGGAATCTTACAACTCAATAACAAATAAAAGGAAATCACCCAATTTAAAAAAATGGGCAAAGTAACTGAATAGACATTTTTGCAAAGAAGAAATACAGATGGCTAAAGGTATATGAAAAGATACCTAACATCACTAATAATTAGGGAGATCAAAACCACAATGAGATATCACCTCACACCTGTCAAGAATGGCTATTATCAAAGTCAAAAGATAAGTGTTGTTGAGGATGTAGAAAAAAGGGAGCCCTTGTAAACCCATGATGGAAATGTAAACTGGTACAGCCATTATGGAAAATATTATGAAGTTTCCTCAAAAAATTAAAAATAGAACTATCATTTGATCCAACAATCCCACTTTGGTATATATATCTAAGAAAATGAAATCCGTATCTCAAAGAGATATCTGCACTTCCATGTTCACTGCAGCATTATCCACAATAGCCAAGACATGGAAACTACCTAAATGTTGATGGATAAATACATAGAGAAAATGTGAGATATATATACATATGTATTATTTATCTTATGCATATACATTATTTATATAGTTTATACCCACATATATTTAGATTACTATATATTAATATTAAATATAATATATACAATAGATACAATTTGCATACATACAAATGTTAATATATTATATAGTGCACACACACACACACACACACAGTGGAATATTATGGAGCCTTACAAAAGAAAGAAATCTGCCATTTTTGACAACATGGATGAGGCTGACATGCATTATTCTAAGTGAAATAAGCCAAGCACAGAAAAACAAATATTTCACGATCTCAGTTATATGGAGAATCTAAAAAATTAAAATTAAAAACCGCCAAACTCAGGGCAACAGAGATTAGAATGGTGGTAACCAGAGGCTTGGGCATGGGAGAAAGAAAAAGTAGAACAGTCATTGCCAGGGTTTGGGGAAAGGGGGCTCTGGGGAGTTTTTTAATGGGTATGCAGTTTCAGTTTTGCAAGATGAAGAGTTCTGGAGATGGATAGTGGTGATCGTTACACAATATGAGTATATTTAACATCACTTAACTGTACACTTAAAAATGGTTAAGATAACAAATTTTATGTTATGTGTATATAAAAAAATTTGGGGAAAAACTAATGTAAAAAAAATAAAAATTACTTGCAAGTTTTCTGTGTTTAAAAAAATATACAAAAAGCAGGTGGAAAAAGATGGCAGAATAGGTAAAGGTTGTGCCTGCTACCTCCATGACCACGTTAAAATTACAACTAAATTATAGAACAATCAACCTCGAGAACCATCTGAAGAGCCGCTGAACAGAACCCCCATAACTAAGGATGTAGAGAAGAGGCCACATCAAGATGGTAGGAGGGGTGGAGATGCAAAACAGACTGACCCCACACCCACGGGTAGTGGTTGGCATCAGGAGGGATCCTTTGGCAGTGGAGGTTCCCCCTGAAGTGTGAGGGATCCCAGCCTCAGAGTGGGTTCCCCAGCCCAGCAGTCTAGTGCTTGTAAGAGGAGTCCCCACAATGTCAGACTGTGAAAATCATGAGGATTCCACCCATCCCAGTGAGATGGAAGGTGGCTGGAAACCCAGATGTCCTCTTAAAGGGGCTGTGCACAAACTCACTCGCTTGTAGGCACTCACCCTGGGCTCCAGTGGAGGGGCAGTAACTGAAGAGGCGCGAGAGACATACAGGGAAAGACTGAGTTGTGTAGCTTCAGAGTGAGAGCTAGAGGGACAGCCACCACTATCCCTGTGTGGAGCCCACCTCAAGTGTAACCTATGGGTGGGTGCCATCTTTCCTGTGTTGAGCCCTCCCCAACGTGGCCAAATCTGAGACCACACCAGCCTAGTGAACTCCACGCACCCTACCCTGGGGACTCACTGGGACCCTGCCCTGCCAACCTACCATGGCATTGCTGGGGGCACTCTCAGCTCCTGGGTAACCAACCCTACCCCGCACATTGCTGGAGGCTTTTTCAGCAGCAGGCGGCCCATTGTGGCTTGTGTGTCTGCCTGGGACACTTTTGGTGATGGGAAGTCACCCCAGATCATGCTGCAGCCTTTCTTGGATAGATCTTCAGGAATCTGAAGGCTGAAGTGAGCAGCAGCTGGCCATGGAATTTTCTGGGCGGTTCCCAGAATAGCCACAAGCTTGGCACTGGCGCAATACCTGAATCTGCATTAATCTTGTGAACACCACTCGCCTCACACCAGTGACTCCCTGGGACTCTGCCCCACCCAACTCTTGCAACAGCACCAGAGGCACAGCCAGCACCAGGGCAACCAGCCCAGACCCAAGCATCTAAGGAGGCTCTTTCAGTGGCTGAGCCTTATTGGCAGGTGGCAAGAGATGTAGAGGGACCCTGGGCCTTTTGCTAAGCTTCCCCACACCCGAAACTGGTGGCAGCCAGCCTCAGTTCACAATGAAGTCACCCCACATGCCTCCAGGTCCAGCAAAGGCAGCAACCAATCACATATAGCTGTGTAGCTGCTACCAAGTAGCCCTGGGCTGGTTACAGGCAATGGCTGAACTAGGCTTACACAAGAGACCGTCCCAAGAGGCAACAGAAACAACACACCCAGAGGCTGGCTTCTGACCAAAACAGAGCACCACCCGATCATTCCCACAAGCAGCACACCCAAAGGGTGTTCTAAACAGGCACAAGAGCCTGTGGGGTGAATGCCTGTATGAGGGGTCATCCCCCACACAGCAGCTCATACACTATGGGCATAGCCAATTCTCATAGCCAGTCAGCCTGAGAGTCAATCCTACCCACTGACATGACAGAAGCAATCAAGGCTCAACTATAACAGGAGGGCACACAACCCACACAAGGGACACTCCTGGAGCACACAGTGCTGGGATCAGGGAGACTGTGCCACTGGACCACACAGGACACCTACTATGTCAAGCCACCCTATGAAGACTGAGAGAAATAGGAGATCTACATAATACATAGAAACAAACGCAGACAGGCAGATAAAATGAGGAAACAAAGAAACAGGTCCCAAACAGAAGAACAGGAGAAAACTCCAGAAAAAACACTAAATGAAATGGAGGCAACCAACCTATCAGAGACAGATTTCAAAAGACTGGTTATAAGAATGCTTAAGGAACTTAGTGAGAACTTCAACAAAGACATAGTAAGCATTAAAAAGGACACAGAAACCATAAACAAGAATCAGCCAGAAATGAAGAATATAACAACTGAAATGAAGAAGACACTAGAAGGAATCAACAGCAGGCTAGATGAAGCAAAGGATCAAATCAGTGATTTGGAAGACAAGGCAGGAGAAAACACCCAATCGGAACAACAAAAAGAAAATAATAATAATAATAATAATAATAATAATAATAATACTAAAAAAAAAAACCCAAAGATAGTTTCAGCCATCTCTGGAACATTAAGTGTAACAACATTTGTATCATAGGAGTTCCAGAAGAAAAAGAAGTTCCAGAAGAAGAGTTCCAGAAGTTCCAGAAGAAGAGTTCCAGAAGAGTTCCAGAAGAAGAGTTCCAGAAGTTCCAGAAGAAGAGTTCCAGAAGTTCCAGAAGAAGAGTTCCAGAAGAAGAAGAGAGGGAACAAAGGATCAAGAACCTGTTTGAAGAAATAATAACTGTAAACTTCCCTAACCTGACAAAGGACATAGACATACAAGGCTAGGAAATGCAGAAAGTGCCAAACAAGGTGAACCCAAAGAGGCCCACACCAAGGCACATCATAATTAAAATGGCAAAGGCACATCATAATTAAAAAGCAAAGAGAGAAATCTAAAAAGTAACAAGAGAAAGACAACTAGTTACCTTCAAGGGAGGTAAAAACAAACACAAAGAAACTTTGTAGGCCAGTGGGGAGTGGCATGAAATATTCAAAGTCATGAAAAGCAAGGCCCTAAAACCAAGACCACTCTACCCAGAAAGGATATCATTTAAAACTGAAGGAGAGATAAAGAGCTACTCAGACCAAAAAAAAAAAAAAAAAAGAGAAATGAAAGGAATTCATTATCACCAACCCAGTATTACAAGAAATGTTAAAGGGACATCTTTAAGAAAAAGGGGGAAAAACATACGAAAATAAAAAATATGAATAATAAAATGGCAATAACTATGTACCTATCAATAATCACTTTAAATGTAAGTGGATCAAATACTCTAATCAAAAGACATACGGTAGCTGAATGAATAAGAAAACAAGACCCATATATATATACTGTCTACAAGAGAGCCATTTCAGATAGAAAGACACACATAGACTGAAAATAAAAGGAAGGAAAATCATATTTCATGCAAACTGAAATGAAAAAAGCTTGGGTAGCAATAGTTATATTGGACAAAATAGATTTTAAAACAAAGACTATAATAAGGGACGAAGAAAAACATAAAGATAAATGGGTCAATCCAACAAGAGGATATAACCCTAGTAAACATCTATGCACCCAACATAGGTGCACCTAAATATATAAAACAAATATTAACCAACAAAAGGAGAGATTGACAGTAATAAAATCATACGAGGGCACTTTAACAACCCATTGACCCCAACAGACAGATCTTCTAGACAGAGAATAAACAAACAGTGGCCTTAAATGACATACTAGACCAAATGGATTTAATTGAAATTTTTAGAGCATTTCACCCCAAAGCAGCAGAATACACATTCTTTTCAAGTGCACATGAAACATTTTCCAAGATGGACCACATGTTACCACAAAACAAGTCTCAATAAATTCAAGAACATTGAAATCAGGTGGAGCGTCCTCTCTGACCATAATGGTATGAAACTAGAAATCAATTACAAAAAGCCAAACAAACCAAAAAAAAATCCTAAAAACACACAAACATATGGAGGCTAAATAACATGCTACTAAACAATGAGTGGGTTAACAACGAGATCAATGAAGAAGTCAAAAGATACCTTGAGACAAATGAAAATGAAGACATAATGGCCTCCAAATCCATGGGACACAGTGAAAGCAGTCCTGAGAGGGAAATTCATAGCAATGTAGGCCTACCTCAAGAAAGAAGAAAAATCTCAAATAAACAATCTAACTTTACACTTAAAGGGGCTTGGAATAAAAACAGCAAACAAAGCCCAAAGTGAGAAAGAAGGAAATAATAAAGGTCAGAGTGGATATAAATGAAATAGAGCCTAAAAAAACAACACAAAAGATCAATGAAACCAAGAGCTGGTTCTTTGAAAAAATAAAATTGATAAGCCTTTAACCAGACTCATCAAGAAAAAGAGAGAGAGGACCCAAATAAAATCACAAATGAAAGAGAAGAAATGACAATGGGCACCACAAAAATACAAAAAAAAAAAAAAAAAAAGCATAAGAAAATACTACCAGCAATTATACATCAACAAATTGGACAATATGGAAGAAATGGATTAATTCTTAGAAGCATATAGTCTTCCAAGGCTGAATCAAGAAGAAACAGAAAACCTGAACCGATCGATTACTACTAATAAAACAGAATGAATAATCAAAGATCTCTGAAAAAAACAGAAGTCCTGGACCAGATGTTTTCACAGGTGAATTTTACCAAGCATTCAACGAAGAATTAACACCTATTCTTCTCAAACTATTTCAAAAAATTCAAGAGGATAAAAGGCTCCCAAGCTCATTATATGAGGCCACCATTACCCTAATTCCAAAACCAGCAAGGCATTACAAAAAAAGAAAACTATAGGACGATATCTCTGATGAACACAGATGCAAAAATCCTCAACAAAATATTAGCAAGCTGAATTCAACAGGAAAATGAGCACCGACCATGATCCAGTGGGACTTATTCCTGTCATGCAACGTTGGTTTAATATCTGCAAATCAATGAACATGATACATCACATAAACAAAATGAAAGATAAAAATCATATGATCATATCAATAGATGCAGAAAAAGCATATGACAAAATCCAGCACTGATTTATAATAAAACCCCCAACAAAGTGGGAATAGAGGGAACATATCCCCAAAAAATAAAGCCCCTATATGACAAACACACAGCCAACATCACACTCAATGGGGAAAAGCTAGAATCAGTCTCCTTATGATCAGGAACAAGACAAGGATGTCCACTTTCACCACTTTTATTCAACATAGTATTGGAAGTCCTAACCATAGCAGCAGACAAGAAAAAGAAACAAAAGACATCCAAATTGGAAAGGAAGAAGTAAAATTGTCATTATTTGCAGATGACATGATGCTATATATATAGAACTCCAAAGAATACACACACACACACACACACACACACACACACACACACACAAACTGTTAGAACTGATGACTGAATTCAGTAGCAGGATACAAAATATTCAGAAATCAGTTGCATTTTTATACACCAACAGAAAACTATCAGAAAGAGAAATTAAGAAAACAATCCCATTTACAATTGCATCAAAAAATTAAAATACTAGGAATAAATTTCACCAAGGAGGTAAAAGACCTGCACTTGGAAAATTATAAAGCACTAAAGAAAGAAACTGAAGAAGATACAAATAAATGGAAGCATATACCACCCTCATGAATAGGAAGAATTAATATAGTTAAAATTTCTGCACTACCCAAAGCAATATATAGATTCAATGCACTCCCTATCAAAATACCAATGGCATTTTTCACAGAACCAGAACAAATAATCCTAAAATTTATATAGAACCATGAAAGACCTCATATAGCCATGGCAATCTTGTGAAAGCAGAACAAAGCTGGAGGTATCATGCTACCTGATATCAAACGATACTACAAAATCATAGGAATCAAAACAGCAGGGTATTGGCATACAAACAGACACATAGATCAATGGGACAGAATAGAGAGCCGAGAAATAAATCCACTATGTGGTCATTTAACCTATAACAAAGGAGGCAAGAACTTATATTGGGGTAAAGACAGTCTATTCAATAAAAGGTGATGGGAAAACTGGACATACACAGGCAAAAAAAAAAAAAAAAAGAAAGAAATAAACTGGACCACCTTCTTACTCCATATACAGAAAACTCAAGATGGATTAAAGACTTAAATAAGACCCCAAACCATAAAACTAGATGAAAACATAGGAAGTAAACTCTGACACTGCCGTTAGTGATATTTTAGCTGCTATATCTCCTCAGGCAAGGAAAACAAAAGAAAAAAATTAAGAAATGGGACTACATCAAACTAAAAAGTTTTTCACAGCAAAGGAAACCATCAACAAAATGAAAAGATATCCTACTGGATGGGAGAAGATATTTGCCAATGATGTCTCTGATAAGGGGTTAATATCCAAAATTTATTAAAAAACTCATACAACTCAACACCAAAGAAACAAACAATCCAATTGAAAAATGGGCAGAGGACCACAACAGACATTTCTCCTAAGAGGACATACAGATGGCCAACATACATATGAAAAGGTGTTCAGCGTCACTAATCATCAGAGAAATGCAAATTAAAACCACAATGAGATATTACCTCACACCTGTCAGAATGGCCATCATCAATAAATCAACAAACAAGTGTTGGTGGAGAATATGGAGGAAAGGGAATCCTTGTGGGATAGCAAATTGGTGCAGCCACTATGGAAAACAGTATCGTGGTTCCCCAAAAAGTTAAAAAGCAAAACTACCTTATGACCCAGCAATTCCACTCCTGGGTATTTATCCAAAGAAATCCGAAACACTAATTCGAAAAGATATATGCAACCCTATTTTCACTGCAGTGCTATTTTCAATAGCCAAGATATGGAAGCAATGGAAATCAATAGATGATTGGATAAAGAATTTCTGATATGTATATACACATACACACACAATGAAATATCACTCAGCCATAAAAAATGAAATCTAGCTATTTGCAACAACATGGATGGACCTAGAAGATATTATGTTAAGTGAAATAAGTTGGACAGAGAGACAAATACCATATGATCTCACTTACATGTGGACTCTAAAGAACAAAATAAACAGAAATGGACTCATAGATACAGAGAACAAACTGATGGTTGCCAGATGGGAGGAGAGATGGGGGTTGGGTGAAAGAGGTGAAGAGATTAAGAAGTACAAACTGGTAGTTAGAAAATAGTCACGCGGATGTAAAGTAAAGCATAGGAAATATAGTCAATAACATTGTAATAACTATGGAAAGTGCCAGGTGGGTACTAGACTTATTGGAGGGATCACTTCATAAATTATATATATGTCTAACCAGTATGCTGTAGACCTGAAACTAATATAAAATAATACTACATGTCAACTATAGTTGAAAAAATAAATACACAAAAAGACTTTAAGCAACATGCTTTTCAAGCTTCTAAAAGATTTTACAATAGCTTCCAGTGGCAAAAAGATACTTTTTCTTTTGGAGGATGGGGTAGTTTTGAAATCCTTATAATTAGATAAGCATTTTCTAATGATGGATAAACATAATATTAACTTAAAATGCACTTTTAAAACTCTAAGCAGGAAATAAGCATCACATTTATATTATTTAATGGATTTTATAAATTTTTAATATATCAACAAGCCTGAATTGAACCCTTTTAAGAGATTTAATAAGTGGAAATTGTTAAATAAACTGAAGTCTCTGTTATTATATTTGTTACATATCTATGTTGTGTGTGTGTTTACATTGTTATATTAATGACTGCTACGATAGTAGCATTTGAAGATCAAGTAACCAGTCTAGCATTACAAAAGAATAAACTGGGTTTTATAATCTAAAGTGCTCCATATACAAATGGAGAAATATTAATATGTGACAATATTTTTTGCTTTGATATTAATGTATAAAATACTGTCACCAATATTGATTTTTAGGTTTCCCCCCAAATAGATGAGATTATAGGAAAGTAGGAAAGAAATTTGCAGTTAAATATTGATGAACAATGCTCTTAAGAACACTGGTGTTTTCAATTACTAGAAATAAAATAAATAACTACAAAAACCAAGCGAAAGCCTCCCCAGCCCCAAATAAACAAAGAATTGGACATATTTTATTAAATCTCAGATGCAATCAATTTTAAGTTGTATTATTTGAGGTACTACTAAGAAAGTAAACACACTGTTAAATATCACACGCTATTGAATATAAGATCTATCCTGATATAGAGATCTTCAAATGTGGAAAGTATGTCACTTAGAATCAATGAAATAAGACAATTCATGAAGTCCTTTAGACATAATTTATAATGCAAAGGAGACAAAATCCTCAAGCACTACTTCACTAAGAATTATTTTACCAGCACACCACACTCCAGTAATACTTTACTTATGCGTGACTAATGGAGAACTTCCACTTTCAAGATTTTTCACATTTCTTAATGCATTTCTATGTGACTTATCACTCAGATACTGAGCTCCCAGATGGCCCAATTTATCTTCCCTTAAAATGATGCTTTAAAGCAGGGGTGTCCAAACTTTTTTCAACGTTTTTTACCAAGGGCCATATGCGGTAAAATACACAAACAGCTGGACCACTCACTCGAGGTGAAGTACGTATTGCCTCTCCTGGTTTATTTAAGTAAACTAAATATATATTTGGAATTTGCTGCGGGCCAATAAAAAATGGATCGTGGCCGCAGTTGGCCCATGGGCGCAGTTTGGAGACCCCTGCTTTACAGGCTACATACTGTGGTTACTGAAGCCATGATCAATATTTACTGCATTTACCACGTGTCAGTACTGTTGGGGTACCTGACATGGATTATCTCACTTAATCCTCAGAGCAAGCTTATAAAATATGTACTAATATGATTCCCTTTATACACGTGAGGAAACTGAGACCTAGGAGCCTACGTGACTTACCCAGGGTCATACTGCTCGCCAGTAGGGGAGGCGGCAACCCTGCCCTGTGTTGGTACCTCAGTGCTCCAATCATCTGGGCTGGGAGTCGCATCCACAAAGCTGTCCCCAGGGATTTAAAGGTTTTGATCAGTAAGAAGCAATCTAGAATCTGAAAGTCCTAGTTTTATTGCTGAAATGATTCAAACTGCCTTTTTCATTCCATACATTCTTATCCATTCTACCTCACCCTTTCTATTCTATCTCTCACTCATTTATTCTGTACTCTGATGAAAACTCTAGAAGCTCTCAGGGCAGGAGGCAATTTAGCTAAGTCTTCACTTTCCAGGGTGGCCAGACTGCCCCCAGCCATCAACTCATCTCTGGACTTTCCATCCGGTCCAGGTTGTGGTTGGGGCAAGGGCCTAGTACAGTATCTGGCATGTTCTATGCATTATTTGTGAAATTTATGCTCTCAAGCTTAGTTTAAATGCATACATACTACTCATCAAAATCAGGTGATTACTAGCAAGATATTCAGGAAAAATGAAGAGAAAAAGTAAGCTACAATACAATTTGAATAACATGAGCCCATTAAAAAAAATACTTTATGAAAAAGAGAAGGATATGCATTAAAAAAAAAAAAAATCTTAGTATTCCCATTGCCTTTGAGCCTCCGCTGCGTTTGCCGGTGACGTTGCCAGGGGTGGGGGACCGGGTGGGGGTGTTGTCAGGCTGCCGCGCCACAGCACGGGCTTGCGCCTAACTGGGGCTGTCTGCTCTCTGCCTGCAGGCCCTTTTAACCGCAAGCGACAGGGCGGCACCGCGCTGCCTGGGGTGGGTTTCCGGAGGAAGGGGGTTTGTAGGGGGAAAAAAGTCTTAGTATTAATTTCTGAGTGTCTGGAGTAATAGGTAGTTTATAGTTTCTTTATAATTTATCTGTATTCTGCCATATCTACAGACTACATGTAATCAAGGGCAATCTCCAAAACCAGTTTAATGAACTTGTATGTGGACACTCCATCCTGAAAGCTTGTGACTTTTGAACTCACATCATTATTTCAAAGGCGATGTGTGCACAATTGGCAGTTTTAACCAGTCCTAATAGACTCAGAGGTTTGCCTGAAACAAACCTGCCTTGCTGGAAAATTCACTTTCTGACCCATACTTTCCTTTGGTTACAGCTAAATAGAGGAGGGGCCTTCCATTCTCCAATCGGTAACAGTCTCAAGAATGAAAACAAATAAAAACAGATCCCTGGACACAAATGAATGACAGCACAGAAAAGTTATAGGGGCCTAAGCCAGGAGTTGGCGTCCCCTGACTGAGAACAGGATCCAAACTGGCTCTGAGGCCAGACTTAGCCCTGAGGCCACGGGTGGGAGTTGGCAGTTTCCTGGCTTCAAAGGGACCTGGTCTAGCCACAAAATCTACCTGGCATCTGGCTGCTCATTTTTAACAAGACTCTTATTGGTGGACTGGCCCAGAGAGAATGAATCGGAAATATGAAGCAGGAGATCAAGAACGTCGGAGACCTAGGGTGTGGGTGGTCCCGTTTCTAGAACTCGGACTGATCATTTAACCTCTAAGGACTGGAAGATATGATGTCCAAGGTCCTCTCCTGAGCTACCATTCTCTGACTCCGAATGATTTCCTGGCTCCAGTCTTGAATAACTTATCTGGACACGAGCCTGGAAAAATCAGTCTACTTATGTCTTGGCCCAGGTATCACATATGCCATGCATGTGTTTCCCCTTTCACTTTTACACCTTCAAATACATATCTATTTTCACTGGATGAAAGAGGATCTACATGAAGAGTCAGCCTCTTCATTCCTTAAACTTTTTCTTTTCGCCTTAAACTTTTCAAACCAACAATGTGAGGCTCTGATCCAAGTAAGACGGGCTAGATTTGATTTTTTTCATGGTCCTTGATGTATACTTTCTTGACGTCTATAAATGCTTCTGTACCTAAACATCTTTAATGACTTTTAAAGAGCATTAAATCTAATATTCTTCAATTACTTCTAGATGGAGACTAAATGGTTCTAAAGAAATGTCGGTTGGCATTTGATGTCTAGAAGGAATTTGCAGTGGGTCTCAGTTATAAGGAAAACAGCACCTACTCCAGTGCCTTCACACTGCTGTCATTGCAAAATGTTTCAAAAAAGATCTGCTTGTCTGTTTTCCTGGATCAGAAAACGTTAGGAAAGTACTGCATTTTCAGGAAAAGGCCTAGAGCTTTATCAAGGTGGGAAAAAGAGACCTACCCTCTTAGTTTGAGAAAAGCAGATGGAATAATTTAGGTATCTACTAGCTAAGTTTCTACCCTGGTCAATGAGGGAGAATTGGCAAAAACCTGGTGCTGGACAGCAGGGAGGGCACGTGCGACACCATGTGGGATGAGTTGGCAAGGGAAAGCTGATCAGTGGTCATGGGATGGAGTGATACAGAGGTCAATAAGTGGGTGTCCTGGGGATCTAGGCTGCAGAGAGAAGCCAAATTGGGGAAAAGTGAACAATAAGAGAAGCAAAAAGAGCTGCAGGAAGAATCGTGTGGGCATGTGCACGGGCAATTGTCTTCTGGAAAAAGCTGTTCACACTTGCCTGTTTCTTAGAGAATTACAACGGGAACAACTGACAAGCTGAGTTGGAAGATGACAAGGAATTCATCTCATTTGTATGTAATTCACATCTGTTCAAGATGGTAATTTTGTCGATCTTTCCCTTAACCCAAAAAAACTTTACACGTATCACCTTTCCAGGCTTCTGAAAAATATACGGTAACTCTCTTTCTCTCATTTGTTGTATGACAATATTAAAAATAACTTAAGGGCACCACTGTCTATGAGTCGCCTTTGTATCATGCTAAGTGCTCTATGTACATGAATTCTCACAATAACCACTGAATGCGTATACTCTGACTCTTCTGATTTTAAATACAAACTGAGGCTCAGATAGTTTAACCTGCTCGGGTGGGGTTTGATCTTTGACCTAGTGCATGGAGTACTTTAGGTATTTTAGGAAAGGGTCATTTTTGGTACCATCGAGGAAAGAAGAGATTTAAATTCAAATATAACTTACAGTGGATCAAGAACACACTGGCATAGCTTCGAGAGAGACATAAAACATCTTTCTGTAGGTTGCTAAACAGGATAAATGAGTCCTCAGATTAGAAGACCTTCCAAAGTCTCTACCAATCCTGGATTCTAGGAATCCGTTCTATGACAAGATTTTCTTACAGAAGCCAATGTTTTAAAATGAAAAAAAAAATGTGTTAGGTTTCAACTGGGAAATATCGCAGAGATAACTGGAAGGGGGCAGGGGAAACCTGTCCCTCTGGCTGGAGTGTACATCATCTAGTCACCCTCATCACCTCTTTGGGTGCTCTTGTGGGCTCCTCACCACCCATGCCTTTCTTTCTGCTATGCCCAACCTGTGGAATATAGGAATATGAGAATATTACCAACATGTGGAATACCAAATTCCTTCCTGCATTTCAAATGCAAGTCCTGCACTTACGGTCAAATTTCATAATCCACATCCCACACAAGACCTGCCCGACTAACCTTAACCTATAATGATCTTACCTGTTCTTTCCAATCTTACATCCCTCTAGTTTTCTGACCCTATTATCTAGCACTTAATTAAATAGTTCTATTTGCTTTATGCGAATTGCTTTCCCAGTAAGTTTTGGTTTTCTTTTTCTATTTCAAAACTGAGGCACAGAGCAGGTCCTTAATTCATACTTATCAATTAGCAGGCAAGCATTGGCAAGGTAACGGGCATCACAATGGTGTCACTTAGAGATGATTCATTGGAGGATAATCTGGGGTTGCTGGTATCAGTAGATCCAGCCAGAGTATTTTTTTAAAAAAATAACAGCAAGCCTAACTTAATTTAGGATCTATTTCTAAAATGACAGAAACATGGTCCCAAGAGTTTGCAATGAGACAAATGAGGAAGAAGGAAACTGAGGGGATGACATAATGTCGCAAAAACGTGGTTGTGTCGGCACAAAAGGCTGACACTCTGACCTCCTCCTGTCCCCAACTGGAGTCTTGCGGCCACCCTTCTCTGCTGCTCTGCCTCACGGTTTGGATTCGTTCCCCTGCCTACTGCTGCTGTGCCCTGTGAACAGTACCAGCTCGCTCTGAAGGAACTGTGACATTTTAGTCGTGGGTGAGGCTACTCCTCTGTAAAAAAGTGTATCTGTTGGGAATGCAGTTTTTGGAAGAAAGACACTATTTAAAAAGAAAAACACTATTCCTTTGACATCCCCATAGAATAGGGCAACTGAATTAGAAACAGCAAATCAGATCCAAACAGCAATCAAGCCCCGGGAGTCTCTGCCGTGCGGCCCCACATTTTATGCCGGTCCCCGTACTTTGCCATCACCAATTAGTTCCACAGTTTCAGCAGGAATATGCGGGCTGTAACACTGTCAAGAAATGCTTTTCTTGGAATATGGAGGAGGAAGTATAATGAGGAGCAGGTTTGTTGGAGAAGAGATTCTTTTAGAATGACTCTTGGGGTAACACATTCTGAATGGAAAACTCTTGGTGTCGTAAGTTGTAAGCGAGTATGAAGAGCGTTTCTGTAATGAGCCAACATTTCTTGTAGTACAGCTAAAAACTTGGCTTACGGTCTAACAGACATAGTTTACAGGTAGTCATCTACCCAGAAAACAAGGTGAGAGTCATAGTGAATTCAAGAGCCCAAAGTGCTAGAGACAGGGTAACTGAATGACCTATTCAGAACCACTAGGGATTATTAAACTAGAAATTACTCTAAACTAGGCAGCTTTTCTAAGAAAGAGATACTTGGAGGAAGAGACTCTCAGGCTTTTCCATGAATTTGGACCTGCACCTTGAGTCTGCCCAGGATCAGGCTAGGCTTGGTTTCCGGGAAGGAAGTTCACAAGGCACCTTTTTGTTTGGGTTTTCCCTGTTACACGGTACCAAATAATCCTCTTTTTTTCAGATCACCTAATTTTGTTTCTCTTAAGGTCCGATACTTTTGGGGATATGTAATCAATGGGAAATCTTCCACGTCTTCTGTTTGCCTTTAGGGAGCTTGGCAGTACAACAATTAAAGTAGAAAAGGTTGGGCATTAAAAGAGAATATTTTCTGTTTATTTTGCTCATTGTAAAAATAAGGAAATTAGTCATTGAGAATGAGCATATTTTAAAGGGCACTCTTATGGCTCTAAAAACAAACAAAATGCCTTTTTTTTCTCTGTTTTTGGAGTCCTGTGCTTATTACCATAAGTCTCCATATAAGACGGGGAAAGCTTTTTCACTCCGCCAAAGGGTTAAAAACTTAGATCAAGACAGATTAAATAGTTGGTATATGAACGTTATGCCTTATACAATATGGTCTCTTCACTTACTCCTTTCACTTCTGTCAGGAATAAACTCTATTCAGCCAAAGGAAGTTCTAAACCATCACAACCAAATGGTCAGAGGGCAGACCTGCAGAGGTAGGAAGTATCTGCCTGATAGCTGAGACCTTCAGATTTGTTCTCGTACGTAATCATCTGGGCCTGAGTAAGCCCTGCATACTTCTGTTATGTGGCAAGTACCATGGGCCAAGTGTGGCACCTACATTGCTGCTCTTCCAAAGTAAGTGAGAAAGAGTTGTGCTCAATAGTGCATACGAAGAGCTCTGACCTGACATAGGAACCGGACGGAGGAGGGGAAAGGTGTTTATGAAGGGAACTTAGAAAATGCTCTTCATTAACTGTGGCAAGAGAAATAAGAACAGAATTACTAACTGTCCTAGAAAAGCACTTCCACCACTGAAATGTCGAATGAATTTGGGGAACTTCTAATTAAATTTAAGAGCGTAAATCAATGTTGACTCCACTGGGAAAGTTTCCACGCTACTAGCAGAATTCAATATTCCATCTTGTGATAATTTGTAAAAACTCTTCAGAGATGGTGACATTTATGCAAGGGAAAAATGAAATGAAATTCCAGGTTGCGAGACTCAGCATTTGCCTGGATCACAAAACGTTGCTCCTGGAGACCAGCAGACATGTTACCATGCTGAGGAAATTATTTTTGGTCTATTCCGATCTGAATTTCTTTCACAGAGCTTGAGCACGGTGGGAAAAAATTACATCCTTTCAACTCCTCTGAGAAATATTTTATTTTTTCAAAAAACAAATCTCAGAGATAAGAGAAAGAATATCCAGTCTGTTGGGTGGGGTTAGCTAGCTAGGCCATTTATCTCAGCCCTGGAGCTGGGAGACAAGTTTTCCTCTGGACCAAAACTTTCTAGGTGCTGAAGGAAAATGCTGACAGTTTTCCTTATCCTATATAATTCCAACTCAAAATGCTATAAATTATTCAAGCTAGAAAAAAAATGCTATAAATTAAAACTGCAGACACCAGCGTCTGGTGAGAGAACAAATGTGATTGAAAAGAGTCTATCTTGTACCCCGAAAGCTCGGCTGCATCTGTGGTAGTAAAAGTTTGAGTTTGATTAGCAAAACCAGCATGAGCCTTTCTGGTGTGAGATTTAAGAATGTGTAATCTTTCCTATAATATTTTATCCTCCACAGCGGCAAATATAATGTTCTTTTGAGTTTTCGTTTCTGCTCTTCTTGAATTATCCTACATTTTTCAGCTTGGCCATTCAATAATGCTTCTAATTGCTCTGAATTTAGGGGGTTAAGCTAATAAAAAATTAGTTTGGTTTATAATGAGTGTTTTTAACTAATAAAAATGATACCCTTTTATACATGTTGTCAAGAGTAGAAAGCCATCCTGGTTTTGACGGCACCAGTTATTTTCAAACTGTATTAACAAGTCTGATGGGGTCCTGAACAAACCGAAAAAAAGATATTTTGGAAACTTATTTACTTTTCTATAAGATTAGACATCAATAATGTGAAGACAAGAAACTTTTTTCTTATTCCCAATTTATATTACATGTTATATTATACCTACTGTTAGCATTGAATTGTGTCCCCCGCCCCAAATTCGTATGTTGATGGCATAACCTCTAGTCCCTCAGAATGTGACCTTATTTGAAAATGGGATTGTTACAGATGTAATTAGTTAAGCTGATCATACTGGAGAGGAGTGGGTCCCTAATCCAGTATGAACTGATGTCCTTATAAAAAGGGAAAATCAAAACACAGACAAGCACGTAAGGAGAGAGCCGTGTGAAGATGAAGGAAGATCAGGGTAAGATGGACGCATCAAGTGAAGGAATACCAAAGATTGCTAGCAACCATCAGAAGGTAGTGGGAGGCATGGAATAGATTCTCCCTTACAGCCAACGAAGGAACCAACACTGCCAACATCTTGATTTTGGACTTCTGTGAGACACTTTCTGTCGTTTAAGCCATTCAGTTTGTGGTACTTTGTTATGGCAGCTCTAGCAAACTACTACACCCACATAGAAACAAATGATCATTATCAAGACTGGCTTATCTTTAAAAGTAGATTCTTTCACGATGGAATTATCCCAAATAAGAAAGTCAGAAAATAATGTTTGGTTCTTACTGTCGGTTCTTGGGGAACAAAATTTGGCTTCTTTATGTTGATCTCAATGCTATTGTTGTCTTGTTTCAACTCCACTGGGGACCCGTGCACTCTGGCCACGTCTTCAAACATCTGAGATTTGGTTAACGACGGGGCAAGTGTCACCGTGGGACACTCTCTTTCCTTCTCCTCCTCATCATCGTGAACTGTTTCTCCATTCATGCTGACTTTCCCATCTACCTGTAAAAACCAGAATGAACAGAAAACGTGCTATTCCCCAAAGAAAGGCTGTAACCAAATAACATATTCAGAATCACCTTAAAAATATTATCATTTAATAAGCATAGTCCAACAAACAATACGTTTTCATATACTTTGATGGGTTTTAGAAATTAGGGCTCCTAGAAGAGCCATTGTGGAGGGTCTCCTTCAAAAGTCGTTGGCCTTCTCAGGCCACATTACGTTAGATTACGCTTCACGGTCACCTTACATAGGGTGTGCTTCCATTTCAAAGTATCGAAAATCAAGGAATCTTACATATAAATACATGCCACCCACTGGGGCTCCCATAAGTTTTCATTTAAGTTCTGACTGCTATTCTACAATTTTGAGGTTTTATCTGGTTAGTATATAAATTAGGTGGCGCCACCTCAGATGAGGAAAATTTTACAAGTTTTCCTGTGTGGGTAGGGGGCCATAGGTACTTTTTTTGATGCTATCATGGAGGGCACAGAACCTGATGCTATGCTATGTTTCAGTAGCTCTCAATTTCTAGTTAACTTTACAATCCCCCTTTTTTTTTTCAAGAAAAAAGGCCATACACATTAAAATATTTTTGTTTTTCACCTGTCTAGGGAAGACAGTGACAGCAAGAAGGGAGGCGCTGAGAGTGTGGTTAGTCTGGCTTATGAACAGCAGCTAGACATCTCTGTCTTGAAGTTTAAGGCACTGTATCTATAGAATGGTTATGGGAGGAGGCTCCGCAGTTAGATGCCTAAGATTGAGTTCTGGCTCTGTCACTCAATAGCCATGTAATTGTCAACCTGTTTCCTCATCGGCAACATGTATAATAGTACCTCCCTGACAGTGCTGTTATGGCAAGTGTACGGATTAATATATATACAGAGCTTAGAACAGTACCTGGTTCATTTTAAGTATGCAAATATTAGTTACTATGACTAGCTCTCCTAAAATCTTTGTCTGTAATCCATGAGAAATAAATTTCAATCACGGCTGAGCACATACACATAAATATAACTGAAACAAGAGTTTCACAAAACAATATTTACCTTTATTATATGTGATGTACTAGATTTTTAAAAATTGTATTCTAGTCTACTTCATTGTGCTTAAAATGATGACTCCAAACCACTAAGTTGATTTTATAACAGCAACAAGTGGCAACTCTCAATTTGAAAACTATTCCCTTCAACTATTTCACTTGATCTTCCTATATTCTTCATTGTGTTGTCCTGGGAAACTGAGCCTGTGTTCCCTGCCTCCCACGCTCCACCCACCTCCCCACGAGAACATACAGACACTCACTCACACACACAGACCTTGGCTTATGTCCTGGCATTACCTGGTAACAATTGTTCATTTACATGTTACCCTTGACCACAAATGGGTCCACCCACTCAGTGGTGGGGCTGGGAATAAGGTTGAGAGCCACGATGGCTGAAGGCTCATTGGTGCTCAAGAGTGAGCCCCAGCTCTAGAACAGAAGGACCTCTATTCAAGTTCCTCAATCCACCCCTCCACGAATGATCTTCCTGAGTCCTCTACATTGTCTTGTCACAATGGTAAGGAACTGGGTTTTCTCAAGGCCATATAATGTTGCCATTAAGTCATTCTGTCCTAATTCTTCTGTTTACATGATCATATCACACTGTTTATATAAAGGAAGGGAAGTAGACACCTAGATTATCAGGTTAGATGCCTTGGATACCAAGTTAAATACATGTATTCCCTACCCCTGTTCTTAGCCACATCAACATCAAACCTTCCTTCATGAAACATCAGTTCATCATCGTGGGCCCTAGGTAAAGGAGACTTGTGAGGTACTTGGGTGAGCTGCCAAGCACGTGTGAGCATATGCGTGAGTCTCCATGATGAATAGCTCATCTTCTCAGGAAAAATTAATGTATTTATTCAATAAACACTTGCTGAGTGCCAACTGTGTCCTGGGTACCTATGCCAGGCTCTCAGGATGAAGCAGTGAACAACAAATACACAGCCTCTGCCCTTTAAGGGACAAACATCTCAATTCAGCCACAGCCAGAGGAGTCAGCTGCAGCATTTTTCTTTTGTTCTATCAAAGCCCAAGGCACAGATCTTACAGATACATTCAGAGTTATTTAAACAAAAGTCAGGAAGTATGGTTTGCTATTGACTCTGAAAGCATCACACTCAGCATCACATCGCTCAGTTAGTTTGGTTAAGCAAACTTCCTTTACAGTCACACCTCCATGTCTGCTAGTGATGAATTCCACCTGTGTCTTCCATTACAAACCCATGTGGTGTGTAGGGACAACTGATTTTTCTTTGTAGTCAACAGAGCTTAAGACAAACGATGAGTGCCTCCTCAAAATGTGAGGGAAAATACTGGAATTTGAGAAAGTGCAAGGATGTTTGGTTATCATAGGTTCTTTGGTTCTGGAACGTTATTTTACACAGTCATTGGTAAACAACAAACTAGTTTCTTTCCACTTAAAAATATTGTAAATATCTATTTCACTTGAGGACCAAGAATACCCCATATTTTCATATGTTACCTGTATTATTTTTTTCGACTGTAGCATCATTTTGGATACAATGTCAGTTACTTCCTAAAAGAGAGGTAGATGTATATACTTCTATTTAAACCAAAATAATTCAAACTTTGTTTTGAAGAATTTGCAATATCTCCAGATAGTTTGGGGTTACCTAGGGTGTTACTACATTAGGGTTTGTGGCCACCACTATAAAGAGACCATGCCATTATGTCAAATTAGAAGATAGACTTTGCTCATGGAAATGACTAAACACTCAGTCTCACTGGAGCCCATCAGTAGTAACAGCAGGAATTGAGGGGAGCCACCTAACCCTTAAGCATTTGCAAAACAAATCTTGGAGCCACATCAACTTTGCAAATGTAAATGTTAACAGTTTGCTTTTCTTTTCTTCTTTTTAATATATTTTGCTTATGTTTGCATTTTTGCAACCAAAATAAAATAATTGCGTTTCATTGAGATAAGATGCTTCTTCCTCTTGACTAACTGGAGTTCAGTTTTGGTTCTATTCTTAAGGAACTCATCCTACCTTAAAGGTCTTCAGAACTTCTTGAGAATTTTTGGGCTGGGAGTAAGGCTTGGGTGTCAGCATAGGCACTGCTTTGGGAGTGACAGTTTTGCTTGGAGACCCACTGCCTGCTGACATGCTGGTATCCAGGACGCTGGTACGAGCAATGGTGGTTTCCACAGTGGCAGTGAATTTGGGTGGAGGCAGTGACTGTTGCCGCAGGTATTTCATGGGGCTGGGGTCAGTCAGGAAGGGGGATAAGTTTGGCTCTGTTGAATGGCTTCTTTCCAGGATTTTTGGCATCTCCAAGCGTTCAAGAACAGCCTCGCTGATGGTGAACCTCTCTATGTACTGTTGAAGGATCCCCTCTGCCTCCTCCTGGGACCGTGCGTTCTTATACGCCTCATGCAATTCCCTCTCTCTCCGCTCCCTAAAAGATAGGCATGGGAGAGAGAAGCAATAACAAAGTCAACAACAGTCACAAAAATTGCAAAGACGACGTTGGTAGGAACCAAGGCAGAGCTGAAGGAACAGCATAAGAAGTGTAAAATATTGGTGTCAGAGCCTTTGTGATAACCAACAATTTTTAGAAAAAGCACAGCTAGATAATATTGACATTAAACAACAACAACATCAGAAAGAACCCACTTTTCTTGAACAATTTCTCTGTAGGTTTTGATGCTTTTCCTTCGTTCACTTGTCCCATCCTCTCCAGCCAGTAACTTCTCCATTTTTTTCCTTTCTTCCTCTTTCTTGATTAAGTCCTGAGAAGCACTTCTTCTACGGCTCTTCCAACGAGCTAGGTCCTGTGGGGATGAATTTGGTATAAACAGAACATACTTTTTCAGGCTTGCACATAATTCCATTTTTACTCCTCAGAGTTTAGTGAGCACTGACTATGGGCCAGGCACTATGCTAAGGCATTCCCACACAAGCCAATGTCTGGTTGGAACAGGAATGCTTCAAAAGCAGGAAACCTTCAGACATATCTACATTATCCATAGCAGGGTAGCACACGACAATGTGAAATTTGCAATCACATTTCATATCAGTCGCCAAATTTTAAAGTGTTGCTTCACCAAGGGATTTCATTTCTTGCTATTTATGACGTCTGCATTGTGAACGAACTTGCTGACTGTACAATGGTAGGAATTAACCACAGGCCTACACAATGTCCTCAGGGAAGGAAGAAAAGGCAGAAAAAAATTGGCTCTGAGGTCTTACAGAACTGATGATTCTACATGGATTAATTCTTCTGATCCTTACAACAATCTCACCATGAATCCTAGGCAGTTATAGCATAATGACGAAGAGTTGGGATTCTACAGTCAGATGGGTAGGATTTCAGCTGTGGGAAATAACCCTAGCTCTTTCTCTTCCATGCTTTGGCATCTCAGGCTTTGGTTTTTCAGCCTCTCTGTACCTCAGTTTCCTCATCTCTAAAGTAAGAACGATAATAACCCCTACTCTGACAAGCCTGTTGTGAGGGTGAAATGAGACAGTATATATAAGGTGCCAGGCACATTGTAAGTGCTCAATATATAGTAGACATAAATATTACTACATTTCATTGACTTTGGAGAAGTTAACATTTTTGACTAATGGCAATGGCTATCTCAGAGTACTCTGTGAAGATGAAATGAAATAATCCACTCTCCCTCCTCTCACCCCTATTGTCAAGCTCTTCCCCCGCCCTGGCTCTTTGCTCTCAGCATACAGACAATCTCCAGGCCTTCATCAGGCCCTGGAGCCTTCCTTTCCTGGTTCGAATCCTGGGTCTCTCACTCACTAGCAGTGTGATTTTGGGCAAGTTACTTAGCTGTTCTGGGACCCATCTGTGGAATTGAGGTGATAATAGTTGCTAGCTCACTGAGTTACTTAAGAGGATTAAAGAATTACTACATGCAAGACACTTAGAGCAGTGCCTGTCACTGGTACACTTTCAATGAAGGCAGGATTTTCGTCATCATCATCAGTTTCAAATGTGTCATCTCAAAAGACAGAGGTATCCTCAGTTCTACAGTCCATGCCAGTGGCCTCCCTCCAGTTCCCCCCTCCTTTGTGGCCCAACTTCTAGCAAGGGTACTTGCCTGTGTCATTCACTCCTCACCCTTCATGTTGCTATTAACCTTCCTTTAGTTCCCACATTAACTGTGTTGCTGTTTGAAATCCTCCAGGGGCTCCCTTCCCCTGCAAGGCTTTCAAGTCCACGTCTCCCCACCCCACCTGATTTTCTGCTCCAAAGGGCCTCTAACCCATCGTGCTGGGCAGCCTCCCTGCAGCCCGCGCGCGACCTTGGCCGACACTCACATCTTGCCATTTGTCGTCCTCTTCCCGCAGCTGGTTATTTATTAGCTGCAGCTGCTCCTGGCGGGCCCTGCTGTGCGGCTGCACTGCGGCCTCCTCCTCACACCGCACGTCAAACATACTCGTGCTCCTAGGTGTGGAGAGAGCAGAAACAAAAATGGACCGGCATCAGAGCCCCCGTCACGTCTCTGCATGTTCTGGGACGTTCTGCTGCGTGGGGGCGCTATTTCACTTGGAAAACCGGTCCTCTCCCCAGCAGCTTCAGGCAGCTCCCTGATCGCTGTTTGTTCCCTCCCTCGGCCAGGGGCGGGCATGCCAGCACCCCCACCTCTTCTTTTGCAGCAAAAGCCCAAATGTGACCATTTTTTGTCTTCAGCGGTGGCTGCATCAGGTCAATATAATTTTATATGTAGGTGCCAAAATATGCTTAAAGAAGATCTAGGAAAAGGCATATGACACTCTGGGCTCCTCTCATTTGGAAATGCATTAGAAAATAAAAAGAGAATTAAAAGGTGGAGGGTAGTGTTCCATGAAGCGAAACTTTTTTTTTTTTTTTTTTTTTTTTTACAGAAAATGCTTCTTGTGTAAAAATCTGGCTTAAATGCTTTTTATTATACATTAACTAAGGTAACTTCTCCATTTCCCCAAAAATATCATATGGTCCTAAGGCCGTGTTGTATTAGTTTCCGAATTTTGGAAGCAGCCAACATCTACGCATTAGTGATGCATACGTTTGATGTGGTTGTCTCTATTTCCTGTAAAACTGTCTGTAAATCAATAGTGCAATTGTTGACATCTTGGAATCAAGAAAATTGGATATTTCATAGTAAGATTAAGGAATAAAATATATAAATCAGTATATACTTTGGATCCTAATATTCTCACAAACATTTTACTTTTTTATCAGGTTACTTCTGAATTTACTCCTTTAAAAGAAAAAAGGGAAAACAATTTCTTAAAACCCTTATTATCTATACATATAATTGATATATTCTATAGGAGCTTATTTAAGGGTGGGCAAAACCATAGGGTGATTTCTATGATGCTCACATAGACCGTTGTTACAGCAAAAGCTGAAGCAGCAAGATGAAAACAGAAATAAAAACCAAAGCAAAATCCTTTTTTCCCTCTTAAAAGAAACGAGCTCTGGGACCAAATGCGTTACATAGTGCCAAAATCAAAACATGGAGGCCCCTTTAAAGTTCACTGTTAACTTTTAAGGACAGAAGAACTGTGATAGTCTGCTTTTGAAGCCAGCTTCACACAAAGAAAAAGAAAAGTCATGCACTTAGACACCAACTAATTCCAGACATCATCAGTAATGTCCAAAACAGTTATCGCCATGGCCAGACAATGAACAATGGCAGCATCACTGGATGCTAGTGGGTTCCTTAGCAGGCAGCTCACCGGAAGGAGGCTGCTCACCTTCATTTCAGTCCACTCAAAATAAATCTGCAAGGGTATGTAGGTGCCTCTCCCCTCTCTCTAGATGTTAGACAATTTAAGGCTGACCTAAGAGAGCTAAAACTGAAGACTGGACTTGTAATCTGTCTTCCCCAAGAGTATTCTAATAATCTGACTGCATAGAAGGACTTTTATCTGAGGTCCTCTTAGCTCAGATACGACGAACCACCGTGCGGAGCTGCCTCCACGTACTCAGTGGGGAGTGTTGATTGTGGCAGCTGTGCCTTCCTGAAAGATAAATGGCAGTCCTCAAGAGGCAGGAGGGACTGTGATTTTAAACTTATTTTATACTATTTATTCATGTTGTTTAGGAGAGATTTAAGAATTTGCAGAGTTAGGTAGAAAAGTCTAACCCATGTTTTTTAAACTTCAAGGATCAAAATTCCCTTAGGTAGGCTTTCCAGAAGGAGATGAAAATTCATCCCATTCCTCCTCTCAGAGTTTTAAAAAAAGCCTTTTACCTCTATATTGAATTCACTCAGTTCATCTTTTAAGGCAATTCACAGTCTTTGCAAAGATCTTAGAAGATAGAAACCTCTCTGAGCTGAGACTTGCTCATAGTCTACTCAGTAGTTGGCAGATTATGGGAAAGAAGGTTCTTTCCTTCAACTTTGCCATCTATAATTTCCACAGGGCAGAATTTTGGTTTAGGCCACAATGGGTGGCTTCTGCGACTCCAGAAAGAAAACAGCAGCCTTCTCCAGGATTGGGAATTGGTTATCTCAGTTGATGGGCATGGAAAGGACAGAAGCAAGCCTTCAGAATTGCCTCTGTCCTGGCTTCCTATCTCCATTCCCACCTTCATGAAGGTCTAACTGCCTCAGCCCACATGTGGCTAAAAGCTGGTTAGAGAAACAACAAAAGAAACTCTTGTTTGCCCTCTTCTATACCAGGAAATACTATTTTTCCCCAGCATTGTTTTTTTTTTTAAAGAAATACAAGCAAACTGACCAAAAGAGAAATAAAACTTATGAGCAATACTTTCATGCCATTTCAAAAAAAGGAACTAAGCAAGTTGAGAATTGATCATTCTAGACAGAAAATGGGCTGGATCACTACTCAGAAAATGTTCTCTAATTCAGAGGTTGGACTCAGCCTCCACAATGAAGACGTGTGTGTCTTGGGATGGGGTAGGGGGATCCTGGAGAAGCCCAGCTTCCAAAATATGAACATGACTTGCACAAAACCTGTGCTTTCCAGCACAACAAGCCCTGTCCTTGGGCTGTTGGGACAGGGGACCTTG
Source organism: Rhinolophus hipposideros (assembly GCF_964194185.1). NCBI lineage: Eukaryota > Metazoa > Chordata > Mammalia > Chiroptera > Rhinolophidae > Rhinolophus > Rhinolophus hipposideros. Next base: position 35,728,220 of record NC_138047.1, read on the forward strand.
GCTGCTGAGCCCAGGAGTGTCCCTTGGTGGTGGGTTGGAATTTTTGAGGTCCAGGATTAAATTACCTCAAGGGGAGCCTGGAAATTGTTTCTGGGCCAAGTCGAAGGTAAGGGAATTAAGAATAAAATGGCCTCTGGCTCTCACAGTGTACAGGCTCTGTTGGTGGGGAGAGTGTTGGAAGAGGAAGTGTGTGGAAGTAAAGAAAAGGGCAAGAAGGTGAAATTAAATCTATGGAAACATTCTTGGCTTGCCAGGAGGCGGAAATTTCTATTTGCCTGTGTGGTAGGTCTGCCCCTGACCTGCATTTTCCTTAAAGGGCACATCTTTTTTTGATTGGGCTGTATTTTAAGAATGTGTCAATTATGAATAGAGTCTGTGCCAATCATTGCCCTTTAAGATTTTGAAAAAGGGAGATAGTGAGGGAATAAACTAAATACATTATGAATTTCTATTTAAAAAATAAACTTCTGATATGAACTTTTTATTTTGTTCCCACATGGTTTCATGTAAATTATGTCTACTCCAAGAAGGAAATTCGGGCTTTTGATATTCCCAGATAAAATGTCTGGGAAAGAAGTTCCTTCTACCCTTTTTATTCCATACGGCTGCTTTTTGTAAATTTAGGAGAGAAGGGTGTCCCCAATCTAACTGCTTTAGAAAAAAATCATTAACTTCTGTGGGTGAGCTTTCATATTCAGGTACAGGCAAAATCTGAAAGCTTTTTATTATAGCTCTTTTCTTTTGCTTTTTAGGGTTTCCCAGACATCTTTCTTAGGCAACTTGAACAGCGGCTTTGCACTGATGAAGAATAAATCCATCTATCAAAATATTTTTGCTAACCAAATCAAAGTAGTGTTTTGCCTATCAATTTTATGTAGTCCTCCTTTCAGTGAATCTTAAATATTGCCACTACAGATTTTAAAAGTAATAATAAGCAGGGCTCAATTTTATAGCCTCTTTAACTGCATGCAGTCAGTCAAGCTCAGGCTGAAGTTGGTTTGGGTTTTGAGACATGAGTGTGCTTCTGCATGTCAGGCTAACAAAGCAATCACAGAGCGTACATCGGAAACTGATATCGTTGGTGCAAGAGTCAGACTGCTTAGAGCTGAGAGTATGAACGAAGCGGACACCCTAAACATGAACATGGAAAAAGCACAGTTTGAAAACAGTAAATTTTGGGCTAGCGTTCATCGTCACTGTTGGAAACAATTTGTGTGTCTGACACTGCTATTTGGACTCCTCACTATGTGACTTGAAACTATGGCTCAGAACAGCAAGACAGGGACAAAGAGTGTCAATGACCACTTCTGTCGGCCCAGACTCCCACGGGGCCAGGAGCTGCCTCTCGGAGGAGAGACATCAGGTTCAGCAGGCGACTAATGTTGGAATTAGACATTAGTCATGTTTCTTAAAACACAAGATACTCAAATCTGAGGAAGCTAATATTTGGCTACAAAAACTTTTGCCTTGGATATTCATTTCAGAATCCTCTGTGTATGGAAAATCCATTTCTAAAATGGAGTTAAAGTGGTCACAGATGAGAGAGTATGGATTCTTCTCAAATTTGGAGGTGAGACAGCGGATGGGGAATGAGTCTCTAAGAGAAATAGAAACCAAATAGCAGGGAGAGGAAGCCCAAGTCCTGTTTTACATCTTGACCCCTTGCTCTGCCATGGAACTTGACTGAAACCCCAACGATTTGGTCTCAAGCATCCCACAGTTTATATTACTCCAATCCGGGAGGAACTTGGGCTTCTGAATCTACAATTAGTGGTTTAGGATTTATTTTCTTAGCTTAAAAAAATGTGGCTATGAAAATGACTGCTTCTTTGTTAACTCCAAGCCCTAAACATATCAAGAATTAAATGCAAAACACAGAATACCCTTTTAGTAATTCTGTGGTTCAGAAGGAGTACCAACATCCAAATGGTAACAAGAACAACTTTAACATGCTCCATCTATGAAAAGCAAATGTTAAGTTTTAAGCAGCAGCTGCATATTAGAATCATGCTTCAGTTGCTTTTTCATTCATCTCTCCTGCACAGAACATATGTTCTGCATTCCATCTTCAAGTGCTTTTCTGAGACTGCACAAGTCAATTAGCTATTCAGTTTGCTGTTGCATCAATTGCATTTCCATTAGTGGTAAGTATTGAAGGCATGCAGTTTAGGCTAGTAATTAACGTATTCCTACGAATACAAGACAACTTACTCTGCGTCATCAGACACAGCAGTTCTCGGACCGTATCTATAAGACCAAATACAAAATTAGAGGATTGGCAAGACAGAAGGTTAACACTACAACCAAGCTGAAAAGAAAAACTGCTGGTGACATGTATGTGTGTCAAACCTTTTTTGCTGATCATACTGGAAGAGAAGTGTCATTGTACAATTAGCAATATTCATGAACTGCTGAAAATGAAAGAAAAGTCTTCACAGTTCCAAAGAATGCAAAATTTGCATTAAAACACAGAGGAGAAATGAAAATAATTACCACGCTACCCACACAGAAAAGAATCTGTTTAATATAAACACAGATAGGCTTAGGTGCAATCCACAATGTTTAGAGAAAGCATCTTAAAAAATCCAAGCCTGCATTAGGGTTATTCACAAACAGTTAAACTGTTCATGCTTTTATGTTCAGCCGTAATGGGCTGTAATGGACACTCAACATAGAAGCATGCTCTTACTGACCCTTTCCCTGACGTGTTAATGCATTTGCACAAATGACATCAAAGAGTGTTTCTGCAGTTTTCCGAAAGCAAACCAGAACTCCAACCAGAACCCCAATCAGTGCCTTCCACATGCATTTGACAAAAACCACAATTCCTAGAAAACTGGCAGCCTTAATCCAAACCAGACTTGGGGATGATATTCCATCACTTGAAAATTCAAAGTTTTTTACAATCTTTTATATTCTTCTGATTATTTTGATCTACAAAGTTGTACCCTCTACTTTAAGTTATAATGTGTCTGATAAAGCAAAGAAAAAGGTCAAGTCAGAAAACAATATTAGAACATTATAAAGTAATTATTTTAAGTACATTTTAAAAAGCAGCTTCCACAAATGACTGTCGCCTTAGCAAAGGGGAATTTTAAGGGAAATTTCTTTGTTATGCCCTGAAAGGCTGGCTGTTCATTTCTGCACTCTGAAGGCAGACAAAGAATTACTTAAAAGTAAGGAAAAAAAAAAAGTTCTGCTTTCAGTTTCCAATAAATTAAATTTTGAAGTTTTCAGCAGAAATTACCTGATCCCACGGTTAGTTTCATTAACAGTTTACTATAGGAAAAAGATTAATTTCTAAAGGTCTCTTCCTATAATCTTAGGGAAAACACCCCAGAATGCGTGGGTTTACACACACACACACACACACACACACCCTTCACTCTTATGCTTTTATCATTCTAGAACAGTCTGCATTATTTGATAATTATTTTCATTCACAGTGAAGGTAACCACACCAGGGCAAAAACGTAGAAGTCTCTGGAAATGGCCAAAAAACACAATGAGGAAAGGGTTTGTGGATGTTTCTGTTCTGGCAGTAAAGACTTTTTCTGTTTCTCCAGAGGATAGTTTCAGAAGGTGCTAAAGTTTAATCTAATACACCCAATTGTCCAAAAACACCACTACACTGAAGCCGATGACCAGTTGATTCCAGCACATCCAGAGCAGCATAAGCGATGTCAATTCTGAAGGCTAGATAAATGTTTCCCAGTTAATTAACAGGCCTATTGGAATAGACTTATTCAAATATAGTATTTTCTAAATGATCTATAGAGGAGAGCTGAGAAGTTATTCCTAACGGATGGTTAATCTAGAAATAACCAATTAATTTAATAGTTGGTGTTTTTGTGTCTCTATTTGAATATTTTTGTTCATGTTTGATTGAAGTATACAAACGGAACGTGCATGTAGCACATACACCTAAATGAATTTTCACACACCAAACATAACCGTAGATTAGCGTTGACTGTTGTGTGCTGTATAAACTAACCCATACAGTGTGTACTCTTTTGAGTTTGGCTTCTTTAGCGCATTTTGTTACGAGGTTCAGCTATGTTGTTGCATGTGGGATATATTTGAATTTAGATCGCTTCTACACAAAACACAGCATTTTGTGGACATCTCTGCCAACAAATGTAGATTTACCCTAAAATTTAAGATCCATCAAGGCAGGGATTTCTCTTTTGGGGTTCCCTGAATAGTGACCAGACTAGGCCCTCAATAAGTATTTATTGAGTACTTTTTTGGATGGTCTGAAAATTGAAATGGAAAGAATAGAGCAGTTTCTGAAGATTCATTTATCCCTTTACTATACACTTATGGATTTAAGGAATTACCTCTCAGACTAATTTATTAGCGTTAGGAGGGCATCAATTTAAGCAGAACTGTCTTTGCTGTTAAGGAGAACATAATTAGAGCTTGGGCTTCAAATAGCTTTCCCAATTGTCCTAGGGGACAACTGAAAAGTAGTAGGTTAAAAAGTAGCTAATAAAGAGATGTTTTTAAAATGCAAAATAGTGAGTCAATAAGTTATGAGGTACAAAATTGGCCAGGCAAATCACAGTTGGTATAAGCATCCTAAAAAAAAAAAATCAATTAATAAAATTTAATTGTGAGGCTACGGGTATTTAGAAAGATAAAGGGAATATTCTGTGCACCTATTGATTGCATTTATGTAATTCCCAGCACTAATAAAGCACTTCAGAATCAATAATTCACTGGTCATATATTTCCATATTGTGCATGTGGGGACAGAGCCAGGAGTACGGTTTCCAGGCTCTCGGCCTCACATAGAAAGGTGCTGGCTCGGGTAGTAAATGGCCATCAACTGTGATTGGATGGCCATCAGCTGTGGCTAGTTGACCGTCAGCTGTAACCAGTGAGCCATTGGCCACTGATATAACTGCTGTGACCACGCTAGCAGATAATGGTGGCTGGCAAGCGGCGGATTGTAGTTAGCAAGTGAGGTTGGTTGGCAGAGAAGAGGACGGCAGGTTGTGGATCACGCGGCTCCTGCTTCCTGTGTCTCCAACCCAGCCGCCAGCGAGACTATAGTGGTCTGACTCCCCTATCTATGGCTCCGTGGGTGTTCCTTTTTGGCCTCACCATGTTCTGCGCTCTTATGTGGGGAGCGGAAGCAGAGACCCCTCCTGACACCCCACATGACAGTGCACTTAGCAGAAGCTTCATTTGAAGTGAGAGGGAAAAATTGGTTTATTGCTCATTTAAGATTCTCCCCTAGCACCCAGCACAGTATTTTACACATAGTAATTACTCAATAAATATTTGCTGAAAGGAAAATAAATTCCCAAGGTATGTGCTTGCTCTATTACACAATTGTGTCACACAATGGATCTCACTATATCTCCTTATGCTCAAACTAGCCATTCATTCCCATCTGAATATTAAGAGGAATCTTTCTGAATCACAGACAAAGGGAATGACAGGAATGACAGGGATTTCTTCAGACTTCCCCTGTTTCCTCTAGCGACTTGTGTAGGCAACGCTCTGCAGTGGGGCCGTGGCTTTCCACTCAGAGCTGGGTTTGAATCTTGGATTGTAATCACCAGCCATGTGAATGTGGGCCTCACGCTGCATTTTCCTAATTGCAAAATGTAGATGAAAATTCTTACTCTCAAAGGTTGTAGGAGGAGTCAGTAAGTGGGAAAGCACCTAGCATGTATGCAGTAGGCAGCTGTAGGCCTCACGTCCTGGTTCCTTTCATTCTGACTTGCTTTACAGCAGCCCATTGCTCCAGGCCCAAGCTACGTCAGGGCATCTGGAGTGAGTGACTCTGGTGGACGAGGCAGTCCTTCTGTCACTGATCAGCCTTAACCAGCCCTAACCATCTGATATCCTGGTGTGATCCATTCACTTAACTTCTCCCTTCATCAGGCTTTCCATCTGTGAAACGGAGCTCACATCAATTCAACCTTCCTGTGAATTCACAGGAGAAGGTGAGCTAGAGGGAGCAAACACACTTTGAAAGGGCCACAAAGCACTCAACAGCTATAAAGCAGAGCACGGATATTACCCCTGCTCCCTGAAACCAGTGTTATAGAAAGGCTCTACTGTGGTATTCTTATCATGATTCAGAAGACTGTAAAGCACATTAAATCCAGATGATAAAGATGGCTCGAATATTAATGTTAACATTTTGGGATTACTTAAGGTTCTCCCTGCTCCGCACTCTACCCTCTGTCCCACTACCACCAAGGTCCTCCCTGAAGCAGAACTCCATCACTTGTTTTTTAGTGGAGCTTATAATTATGCAAAAACACTCCCTTACCCTACATGGATCACACAGACCACACTTTTAACAAAAATATATCACTCATTAAATAACAACAGACGCTTCGACGTATAGGACCTTAAACCAGACCATGAACCCCAGGATTAGTATTTCCCTATTCTTCATTTTAAATCAAGTCATGGTATGGGATAGAAATTCTACCTCTAGAGAATACTGTTTACTAATGTTGAAATTAAATTACAAATTTTATAAGTGGTAGACATCTTCTTTAGACTGGAAGTCCCTCCGAGTGCCAAAGTGAAATCAAGTAGGTCAGAAAGAAGTTCAACTGCTTTATACAAAGGCTTCTATGTGAGCTAGGAAGAAATAAGAGTTTCCCATTTTGGATGCACACAAGACGAGAGTCAGAGAGAACGTTTAACAAGAAAATTCACAACTCAACTGTTTTCTCCACACCTGCTTACATGCAAAAAAGGAAAACACATTCTTGGCAGACTGGGCCAATTTTTATCATCTCATTTCTTTAAGCAATACCAGGTAAGTGGCATTGATGAACCATAATGCATTAAAAACATATTCAAAGCATGGATCAAGACTCAGGCTGGAGAAACAAAGTCACAATGGCACAGGATAGTCTTCTGACCTCTTATCTTTCTTCCGTGGACCCTTGGAAGATTCTTCCACATCCTGTTGCTTTGCAAATGGAACTGGAAGGAACTGGTTTGGGTTGGATCCAATACGTCTAAGAGATTTCCCAGTTCTCCTGGGCATCATGTCATCTTTTTGTGAATCATACAACTTTCTTTGGTTTTTCAGTCCACTGTCACTCCCGGCAGGAGCTGTCATCTTCTCCGAGCTCTCTTGTCTCCCTAAAGCCTCCCATTCAGAGGCCAGAGGGCACGAACTAGGGCAACATTCAGTCCAGCCAGTCAAAGTCCACTTATTGCTAAAGGTATTTTCAGTAGCATCACGCGCTTGCCATTAACTCAAGACAGAAGGAGCCAATGTCCATAGAGACAGCAGCACATACAGCAACTGGGTATTAATTACCGTGGGCCTCCATCATGCAACTGGTACTCACATGGGAAGAGATTTCCCTTTCTGGTTTTCATGATTTCTGAGAATGAAATTTGGCCAGCAACCAACCACATGCAAAGCCTAAAATCTCTACCCCGAGGGGCCACTGAAAGTGGAACTCTGACACTGGGATGGGCGCATTCCTTTAAGCGACTTAACTCCACAGCACGTCAGTCACCAAAGTGCATATTGTGGCTCTAAGCTGCTTTTGGGGAACACAACAGCCACACACGGCAGAGGCAGCACACCCTGGAATGCAGGCAAGGAGCTCACAGTGGCTGGCCGCTCTCCTCGGATCTTTCAGCCTTTGGCGGCATCTCAGAATCTCTTTGAGCAGCTCGTTCTCCCTCTTCTTTGCCATCCTGTGGCAGCTGTTTGGATGTAACTAAAGCCAGAGAGGACAGCTTTACTACTAGGAAAGAATTCACACGGGAGGCCTGGACCCCACCTGTCATCCTTCACCTGCTAGGGAGGGAGGAACCGTGGCTCCTCACCTTCCTCTGTCCTCTTAGGGCTCACACCCAAACTGCAGACAGGTTCCTCCTGGGACTCCAGCACGGGAGCCAGCCACAAGACCCTTTTGCAACAGTCATCTATGCCAGAATTCACGGTTCTGTTGATAATCAAGTAGCAATGGTGTCAACAGAGAAGAGGAAAAAGAGTTATGAAAGGAGACAGTGAAAGTCGTTGAGACTGAAAGATTAAGAGCTCAGTTGCTCTTCTTCCAGAAGCCAGTTAATAAGCATGACATATTCAGATTGAGATAATGGAATGCGGACACTGGCAAGGGCCTGAGAAATGTCAAAGAAGGCTGGCACGACCGTCCCCATGGGGTTGAGTGATGGCCCCCTCCGTAGTCAGGGACTCAAGGATGCATTTGTCAGTAATGACTCACTCCCACCTCTTCCATCCAGATCGCCATCAGCCTCTGAAACCCCAACTGTGTATTTCTGGTGTGCTTGGGTTATTTGTACCTATAGTCTGCTCTCCTCTATGATGTCACCCACAGTCTGGACCAAAGAAAGCCCTCTGTATGTCATGGACCATCTACTCTTTCCTTTGGATTTCAAGGACAAAGCCTGGAGGAGAATGCCGTGAGCATGTCCTCCTACCATGGAGAACTTCACTTTGCTCCCATCATGCAGATGGAATGGAGGTTCCAAGGAGAGTCCAGTCTTATAAATGTCTATCACCTGCTTAATGGAAGAGAGACCAGCCCACAGGACTGAACCCCAAAAAGAGGGCTCTACAAGGCCTCCAGTGAAGATGAGAACTGGTGAGAGGCTCATAAAGACTTTTCCCAGGTGATCTCTCACGAATTTGGATGATTCATCCAAAGGTGATTCTTTGGTGATTCATCCAAGGAAAGTCTTGACTCATAGGAACCCAAAAGAGGAGTACCTTTTATTCACTTAATTATGTAATTAAGATTTATTACATAATTTTTTAAAGTAGGGGAGGGAGGAGACCTTTACTTTTTGTGTGTCTACTTAGATGTTCAAACTCTGAACTTACAATATTAATAACCATTTTTTCCTCCCTCTGTGGGATAAGAAAGAGGGAGGTTATAGGTAAATCTTATTTTTATCAATATATCTTTAGAAGAAACACTAGGGATGTCACTAAAACATTCCACTTAGTGCATTCAGTATTTCCAACTAATAAAATAATACTTAATGCAGCTGAAGGAAAAGGGTCACTTGCCAAGATTATTGGCATTCCCAGGCAGTCATTCCAGTGACAACAGAATCAAAATGGATGCCTGCCACTCAACTTCACACATGTGCTTTCCCCCAGGGTGACACGCTAACATTACTCTTCTGCTAACCAGCAAAAGAGAAACTATGTCATCTTTGGAGGTTTCTTTAATGTGCTCCAGCAAACTCTTTAAAAGCAGCAGTGACTCCCATGCAGATGTCCTTGCCCATGTTTGGCGAAAAATACCTGCAGTCATTTTGTGGATTAAGCATTCGGTCCTCCTCTGAGCTGGATGTGGCCGAGGAGGCAGAGGACACAGGGTAGGTTTGAACCTTGCTGCTAGGACTGGTGACTTCCACATGCTCCCTAGGCCCAGCCTTGCCAATGCTGAGTCGCTTCCATTTCTGCTGATCTATTTCTGTCACTGGTCCAAAGTGCACAAACTTTTGCCTGGGGCCAGGAGCTTTCTTATAGGCCCTCGCTTTGCGGCTGGCAAGGTCATCACGGATGGCAGTTTCTGCTTTAATTTCTGGTGAAGGCTCAGGGGCACAGATGTGCTCAACATCTCCATCCCTAGTCAGAACCAGAAATAAGTTCCAAAGATTTCCAAGGCTTATCAATAAGACTTTTTTTTTTTTTCAAATACTAGTACATGAAAAATACATCTATGGCTAGCGCAGAGTTGCTTTTCCATTAATCAACCAAATGAAGAAATAATCGCTGTCTTGCCTTGGTAAATAGTGCCTTAAACTTCTATAGCTTTCGAAATATCACTTCCAACATCAGAAATGATGGCATAAGAAATACTTAGGTATAATAAATTTATTAAAATTCTTTAAAACCCAGTTTAAATTCCTTACAGTGAACAAGCCTGTCAAAATAACCATACACAATAAAGAGGTTGAATTAAAGAGGAGGTTTTCCATTCATGTGGCTTGTAACTTTTAGTATTAATAAGTTTCAACTCATGCAGGATATACTCTGTGCTTTGAGAGGCATTTTTTTTTTTCTAGCCATGAAAATAAAGGATGCTAGAAGGATAAGCACTTGGTTCTTTCAAAGTTAAATGACACCATTGGTAGGGGAAAAACCAATGGAAAACATGACACACCTCGTCTTTCCTGACACCTTCAGTCTCTCCCACGTCTCCAAGTCAGCTGCTGTTATGTTGCAGACCTTGACAAAGCTTGGGGACTCCCGGTGAGGGGCCAGGCTGCCCTGTATTCTCCGCTGTGCCAGGTCATCCTTGTAAATATCCGGCACCTTCCGGAGTCCCTTTTCCTCAGGTTCACTCTCCTGAGCCCGCATAATACAGGTCACCATTGACTTCACCTCTTCTGTTGGGCCCTGGTTCCTGTCAGTTTGATTCAGGCCCCCACATCATTGGAAAAATCAGGTTCAAGGAAGGGGAGCAGACAAACAGAATGTCAAGCATGGAAATGCAGAGGTTGAGGACAACGAAATGATGGAAGCACCTCTCCCTTTCTCAAAAAACATGGAGTCAATTGGAGCCTTGATTACTTTTGTCTTTGTCACTTTGTGACACTGTAATGAAAAGGAGTTTTTTTTTGTACCAGATGACAGACTCTAGGTTAGCTTAGGAAGAGAAGCCAGGGCTCACTGAAAGACTATTAAGAATGGTAATAAGATTTTGGTTGGACAGTAATGATGCCCGGTTCCCACACTATTCAAGTTGCTATAATGAATTCAAGTTTTCTGATTGAATCCCTGAGCCCTATTGGAATGTGTTTTACTGCACCAGTAAAATGTTAGTAACGAGCTCTGCATGATCCAAATTCTAGGATTAGTTTGAAAATAGCTGGAATGTTGTTCACATAGTAAAACGTCTCAACCATAAACCCACAACTGCCAGAAAGTACATTTAAGTCAATTCCGAACAGAAAGTTCTGATGTTCAAACTCAGTCTCTGCTTCCTGGTAGCATTAGTTAGATTTAGCTAATGTAAACTTGAAGAACAGAGTGTATCCCCTTTTCCTGGATCTACAGTCAATGTTTGTTTCTTGTGTTAATAACGGTTTACCTTTATTGATGCTAAAACTGATATTTTCAATTGTTCTCCTAAGAAGTGAATGTTAGGCAGCTAATGTTGACAATGCTGTAATTTAAACCAAAGCTATGGCATCTATATGCATAAATATTCTATCACATTCACCATCAATTTCCAACGAAATAGGCTTCTTGAGATACAAAAATGTTAAAAAAATTATACATATATTTAGGGCTATTTGTTTTTTCAAAATATATCGTCCAAGCCAGAAAACCAAGAGGCATTCTTTTGTTACCTGGATGATTTTGTGTAATTGCAGGGCCTGTGTGCAAATAGGAAGGCTACAGAATTTTCTATTTACTTGTAGTTTGGGGAAGGGAATAAGGAAGGGCATAGCAGACAATCACCAGGGAGACTTCTGTTTTTTTTCATCCGTTCTTTGATGTTCTCTAGAGAGGTCATGGGCTGTCCCAGACCCAGAACTGTGTCCCTAAACAGAGTGAGGTGACAAGAGACAAATGCAGCTGAAAATATCAGGAATTAAAATTGCATACAGGAGAAAGGAAAAAAGGGAGATACAAAAACTATTCCTTTTCCTAACTCAAGTGGCTGGTCCCCATCGCTATGCCTTGAGGCTAGTCAGTTACCCAGAAGTCTTTGTTTCACTTGCAACACCTGATGTTCCCACAAGACCCTCCTAGAATGGTTTGTACAAGGTATGCCAACAAGCAGCGCAGGGACCAAGAGCCTCCTAAAGCTATAAGGTGTCCTGTTAAAAAATGGTACCAGTTCTTCTGTGCTCTACTCCCTGTTCTACATCCAGGAATCTTTCGTGTGTTTTATGTCTGGTACCTCCTGAAACAAAACGACAAAAATAAAATACTAACTACTCCACTGAGCTCAACAACTCTGACCAAAGAACCATTTTCATTGCGTAAAACACGGTTAAGATATTTATATTCTTAGTTCAATAGGCTTATACACAAAAGATAGGCAAAAGATGGCAATTAAATCATGAGGAGGCAAAGTCTGATTTTCACACAAGGGAAAAACATACAAGAATGATCAGCTCTGCACGATGAAATTTAGCAAGCTGATCCCTTAAATAAAATCACATCCCTCTCAGGATAAAAGTCACTGGCCAAATCACATTTCACTACAATTTTTCTTTCCCAAATTAAGAGGATGGGACAAAAGTGGAAAGCAGGAAATTCATCTAAAAACAATTTCCATGATAGCACAAATAGAAGTGTATTAAAGTATATGTTTGGAAGTTTTTTTTTAATGAGAAATATCCATCATCAAATGTCAAGGTTATCTTAATGGTGTGAGGGAAGAAACAGCAAGCCTCATTTTTTCCCCCTTCCAATATTTACAAGAAGCTAATACCGTGTTTCTCTGAAAATAAGACCTAGCCAGACAATCAGCTCTAATGTGTCTTTTGGAGCAAAAATTAATATAAGACTTGGTATTATATTATATTATATTATATTATATTATATTATATTATATTAAAGACCCGGTCTTGTATTATAGTTAAATAAGACCAGGTCTTATATTAATGTTTGCTCCAAAAGATGCATTAGAGCTGATTGTCCAGCTAGGTCTTATTTTTGGGGAGACAGGGTACGAGAGAAGAGCTTTAGCTAAGGAGTATCTATGTTTTCTGCTTCCTCTGAATGGACTGGAGCAGCGTTGAGAGGTGGCTGTTCCCTCATAGGCAATGGCACATGTCTATTTGTGCCATTAATGCCAACCTATACCACCAGCAGCACCCTTATGTGGTGATGTGCCCAGATGCAGCACATCAAAATTTATTTGGTGAATTCAGCCCTAGTTTTGACATGGCCTTTCCACTCTCTGCCATTGCATTTAGGGAGACTGACTATCTGGAGTTCCACTTCAAAATAAATCACCATTGCTACTTATACGTAATTGGGGCAGGAAAGAGAGGAATAAGGGGGACTATGCTACAAATCACTTTCACTTAGTTATGTTCTTTCTCTCTCTCTCTCTCTCTCTCTCTCTCTCTCTCTCTCTCTCTCACACACACACACACACACAGTGCACACCTTTTACATTCTAGACTTTTCTTTTCTGAGATTCCCTTCGAGAGTTGTTTGCTGTTATCTGATTTCTCTGCCTCCTTTTTCCGGTAAGGCCCATATAGGAGTTGATTCAGCGGCACCGTTGGCTTGGTCTGGTTCATCCTTGCTCTCCTTGCAGCAAAATCATCTTTCTCAAGATCAGGCAGTCGATGGGCAACTTCATCTTCGGACTCCGAATCTTTGCCATGTTGGTGGGTTAGGAAAGGGTTTTCTTTGCGAAGAATAATATCGCGCACAGCCTCTTTCTCATCACTTAATTGCTTTTGACTGATAGAGCAAAATTAAATGGAACTCCACATGTGATCAGACCAAAAAAAATTTTAAATCCCCATCTCCAGACAGCAACTGTGTTGTTAGTGAAAGGGTCTTCTCAATATCATTAGTTCAGATGACATCTGTTTACTGTTTTAGTCCCTAGTTGCAGCATAGTTAGGGTGGGTTTTAAAACCTTGATTTTAGCCAGCTACTAGCAATACTAAAAATTCATTTCTTTTGTACAGGGCCCCATCAGCACGAGAAAGGCAGGCTCCTAAATGGCTCTGAAAGTGACAATCCAAATTCTTTTCATTAAATTTGGAAGAGTAGGAAGCTTTTTGTTGTTCTTTAGCACATAGTAACATATCCAATAGGTACCCAATTTGTTTTCGACTGACAGGGCAAAAGTTTGAGCCAAGACACTGATCTGGGGGAAAGCTAATGAATGCAGCTATGTGATAGCACACCTAGAATGTGTACTGGATTGCAAAGTGTAAGGAAGGTCTTTCTGCAGAGCTGAACTAACCTGAAACATCTGGAAGTGTCTGTGACCATTCACAGGATGGACCCAAGGCATAAAAGGTTATCCTGCCCTGCACCCATCCTCCCATCAGCAACCTTTTTTTCTGTCTTCTACTCCCATGTCTCTCTACCTTCTAGCTCTTCCTCCTTGTCATATGCTAGATGTCAAGCAAATTGTGGTAAGACATTTTGCCACAATGGCTTAAAAAATCATTACTTTGGGCTATTTCCATTTTCAAAGAAATCTTGAAGGCTCCCAACTTTAAATTCCTAGAGGAATGCAGTTTAATGGTAGATAACAGAACTGTTTCACTTTCTTTTGGTTTTTGTTTTCGTTGGCAGTGGATTGGGTGGGAATACAGTTGATTGTGCCTATCTGGTATTCATCTAAACCCCTCTCCCCCCACTCATAAGATCAGCCTTGCTCCTAAGTAATAATAAAATGTTACAACTTTCAAAAATCATTTATCTTCTCAGTTCATAAAGCTGTTAAGCAGAAAAAAAAAATACCTTGACTTCTAAAGAAAGTTCCCCTACTGGGTATCCAATTTCTGAGAGAGGATTAAGAGTAAATTCTTTAGTCTCAAAGGACAACTCATCTCAGAAACGAAGACAGGAGGAATTAGCTTGGCTAAGGGTAAAATGAGGAATGAAACTCGGTGTTCTCTGGTCAACCAGGTGGCCCACTATCTGTCGCTCTGCCCACGCTGCTGCAGACGAGGCCATCATCTTAAGAGCACAGCAGGCGCTCACTCCATCTGACTTTTGGAAAATAAAATCATCATCAGTCATGCCCAGAAAGCTCCTTCTCACTGCTGACCACTATTCTCAATACAATTTAAAAACACATTATTTGGAGGTGGTTGGTGGAGCTTTGCTCCCTGAATATGTTTATTGCTTAAAATATGAAGCCCTGCCCTTTGTGTTGGACGCCCGACCTGCAGGGTCCTGCCTGGCCACTCCTGGACCGGGCTCATGCTCCTTCCTGCATCTTCAGCCAACGTGTCTGGCAAGTACCCACTGGTGCTGCTTGTCTGTGGCCATTAAGAATGGTCAGCAGGCAATGATAGGCCATTGAATTAATCTCTTCAAAAGGGCTTTATTTTAAAAGCACACTGATTCAGACAAAGAAGGTGGCTAATGGTTACCGAGTCATACTAGGTACTAGAATTTTTCCTGTGTTAATCCATTAAACTCTAATACTAACCCTGCAATGTTAGTGTTTGTAGTATCCCCATTTTATAGAGTGGAAACGCAAATTAGGTTAACCAATTTGCCCAAGGTCAAAGCGCCAGTGCTTAAGTTCAAATTCAAACCCAGGCAGTGTGGCTCCAGAGGTCCTGCTCTTAACCAATATGCTATTCATTAAACAAAGGACCTGGGCAGGAACAGTTTTGAAAGAAGAGAAGCATACAAAAAAATAAGGCATTATCATTACTAGGGAAGTAGAAGAAAGTAGAATAACCAGTGTTTTGGTTATTAAATAGAAGGATCCTGTGTGTGGCGCTTAGAATGGAGTTGACACTTGCACTGTGGGTTACAGAGAGCAATGTTCCATCAGGATTAATGACAGGAGAATGCTAACTAACCATACTTTACAATGCTTGCCTAGCACTTCACAGTGTACAAAGCCCTTTCACACTCATTATCTCATCTCAGCGGATCCAACTCTAATTCCAGTATGGGAGCAGACCCCTAATTTGAACCTCTTAATTCCAAGAGTAGCATTTTTTCTATTTTATGACCAGGGTCCTAGGTTTCAATCTCCCCCAACTCAGGCAGAATTCTTTGGGATAAACATATGCATTTATGCAAATGGCCATGCCAATTTGTGATGCCAGTTTGAGCAGAGAGAATCTGGTGCCTTATGCATCAAGTGATCTCAATTCAGATACGTAGACTTAAAAAAAATTGGGGGTGAAGAAAACTTTCCGTATCATTGGCCATTCAAGCCACTCTCTGCTCACACGAAAAACTGGTCACAATGACTGATTTTCTGCTAATTGCTTGAAACCGGTAAGTTCAGAGCTTCAGAGGAAGAAAAACAAACAAACAAACAAACAAACAAACGAATTCTGGGCCAGCACTGTTGACCATGAAGTAACAAATTACATGTATAAGGCAGATACATAGGACTGTGTTCACAGGTGTCTAGTTACCAAAATAGTTAAATGCACTTTTTTATAAGGTGCGTTTTTTTTCCCTTGAAGGACCTTAAGGGCAGTCTATTGTGAAGCTTCAATACAATCTACTTTATTTTTCAATAATCACAACTCTCTGAGCAGCTAGTACCTTTCAGATATATTAACTTTCACGACAACCCTGCAAGATAGGAATTTTGATGCTCACTTTACAGAGGGGAACGTCGAGGTTTCTGGTTCTAGTCAGCTGAACTTAGGAAAATTACGTTTAAGGGGCGGACCTACACTGTCTGGCTTGA
This sequence comes from Rhinolophus hipposideros, assembly GCF_964194185.1. Taxonomy (NCBI): domain Eukaryota; kingdom Metazoa; phylum Chordata; class Mammalia; order Chiroptera; family Rhinolophidae; genus Rhinolophus; species Rhinolophus hipposideros. The sequence goes on from NC_138047.1 coordinate 35,744,584, forward strand.
TCTTCATGTGGGGCTTTGGCACTTTTATTTTTCTCAAGTCATTCATAGATGAGTTGCTTTGGGAAGAAGGGGTGGCTCTATGGGCACAGCTCAATGCTTCACTTAGAAGGAATTGAGTCCAATGTGAAAGGAGAAATGCCAAGCCCTGCCTCCAACCTGGCAACCCTGTGCAGCCTCATCTGACACAAGGGAGGCTAGCTTTGTGGCAGAGGTTAAGGGCTTGAAAAGCAGGGGAGGGGGACGAAAAAACTCTCTTCTCGGCATTTCTAAGGCTTCTACATTTCAAAGTGAATGAGATAATCATTTAGACTAAGGAAGAGTTGGCATTTTCTTTCACCCTCTTTTACTTCGCAACACACAATCAACCAGCTCCATTGGCAGTCAGTGTGTTCTATTGAAAGAAACTGGGCTCTCCAGAAAAGCCTGTTAGGCCTCCTGGGAATGTCACGGGCAACACCAGAAACATGCCTATTTCATTCAGTGTCCAAACAGGGCAGCTATATCCAGAGTCACAAAAGTTCGTGCAAGTTATGTATCTGCCCGGTCCCTCGTCCCCAAGGATGGGTTCGCAATAGCCAGTGACACAGGCATCTGGAAACGAGGGATATAGAGGAATACGTGTCTGGCACTTAGCTGCATCTGCTCTTCCTCTAAAAATTTCTAAAATGTCTATTGTTCCTCAGAGGTTTTTTTTCCCCCTCTGTAATTAATTACTATGTGGTTAAGAAGATCCACAGACTAGCAGAAAATACTGAGTGCTGAAACATATGAAAACAATTAGAAAATAAGTATAATCATGTGAAACCTATAATTCAGTTCAAAAAAGAGTTTACTATTCCAATGGGAAACACCAAGTCAGAACTCAAATCTCCATAGCATTTTAATTCCGGGGAAGTGAATCTTGGTTCTTATTTTATCCTCTTAAAAACAGAAATCTTGGCTTCTTTGACAGAGTCTTATATTTGGGGGTAATTAAACTAACTTAATCATAAACTAAAATGAAAGTAAAAGTAGGTTCTATACTTTTTACTTCAGTGGCAGGTCTAATACATATTAAACGCTACGCATTTATTAAGAAGTCCTACTTTTTGTCCCTGGGTGCTAAGATACCTCCTAATATATGGTTTGACAGGAAGCCTGGGACTTCTAGGCTTCTAAACTCATGTGAAAATGGAGTAACATGCACCTTTGCTCCTTTTTATATATTGCATTAAAAAGAATACAAGGAGGTGTTTGAGAATACTTGGGAAAGAACAACAAAACAGTCTAGAAAGCAGTGTTCTCGTCTGCTTGCCTCTGTTCCTTGGCCATGCCTCTATACTCTCCCCTGTCTTTACAGTCACACACTTTCCCAGCTAAGAAATAGGAGAGGGAGATATCTTGGGCCTCTTATTGGGTTCAAAGATGTGGTGGTCAGAATTCATCTGGCTGACAAGGACAGGTGAATGAGGTTCAAATGTTTTAAGAGAGATCAGCCTATTTCAATATTTGTATTCTTATTTTCTGGATACCAAGAATCCTTTTCTTCTTCATGATATGCATTTCATTCTAGTCAAGCTACTTCAAAAGCAGGACCCCAAATGTGAATACACTTAGCATGACTCTCAACTCTCTTGTGGGCTGCAAAAAGTGACAAAGTCACAGACATGCGTGAATAGTGGCATGGTATGTATAAAACCTTTATGAGAGAGCTAGCAGCTGAAAAATCGGTCTAACAAATGAATTCTGGGTGTTTGGAGTAGCTGTGTCATACTAATATTGGGGATATTCTCTGGGAATACACACAATTTTCACAAACCCAATTTTAAATGTTAAGTCAGAAGATCTAGGGTGTGATGATATTCTCTGACCTGCAAATTTTCACTTAATAGAGCTAAGTGGGACAAAATATATAAAAATAAAGCCAGATAACAGGAAACGTGGACAGGAGCAAAAGATTACTACATAAATATAATGTTCATCAATCAGAATTATATTTGTAAACAAACCATGACTTTAGGTTTGTACACAGAATGAGAGTAATCATAAAAAATTTCAATGTTTTATCAGAAAAGAAATCTCCCAGTTACTGAAGTTGGCAGAGTACACCCATGGAATTTGCAGCCTTTGCCCAAATTCTTCTTTTTCCTACATCACCATGATTCCTGAGTGTGCTGAGTTGGCTTAATGAAGCTCTCCACTCAGCTCCCCTTGCTCTTTTGAACATTCTAAAGAGAATATAGAGGTTCATCAAAAAATTAAAAATAGAACTACCATATGATCCCACAATCCTACTTCTGAGTATTTATCAAACAGAAGCGCAATCAAGATCCTGAAGAGATATTAGCACTCCCATGTTCACTGTGACACTATTCACACTAGCCAAGATGTGGAAACAACCTAAAGGTCCATTGATGGATGAATGAATAAAGAAAATGTGCCATATACATATAATGGAATATTATTCAGCCTTTAAAAAGAAGGAAATTCTGCAATATGTGACAACATGGATGAAACTTGAGGACATTATACTAAGTGAAATAAGCCAGTCCTAGAAGAAAAAATATTGCATGAGTCCACTTATAGGAAGTATGTAAGAGTCAAATAGGTAGAATCAAAGAGTAGAAAGGTGGTCACCGGGGGCTGGGCGAGAGGGAAATGGGAGTTGCTAATCAATGGGCATAACGTTTGTTCCATTTGAGCAGGCCGAATAAATTCTAGAGATCTGCTATACAACATTATATCTATAGTCAACACTACTGTATTGTACAGTTAAAAATTTGTTCGGAGGGGAGATCTCACATTATGTGTTCTTACCACAATAAAATAAGATATTTTTAAAAAGAAAAAAATGGCAAAAGATAATTTGAGATAATTTATGGAAGACAGTCAACCATATTAGTAATCATGAAAAAAATTTATTTTAAAAATGAGACTTTTTTGTAACCAAATAGAGTGGTAATTTTTGAAAATGATAAAATGGGGAAAAAGATGATAGTGCTTGGTAAATTTTAGCTTAAAGAATTCACAGATGTAATAAAACTGAAGGTTTTATTAAAATGATAAATGGGGAAAAATGATAAAATGGGGAAAAAGATGATAGAGCTTGGTAAATTTTAGCTTAAAGAATTCACAGATGTAATAAAACTGAAGGTTTATTAAAATGAAATTTTTTTGTACATTCATACGATTACCTGTATCACTTATTACCTATTGTCACTGGGTCCTAAATTTATAAACAGAAACACGGAAAGCCAAAAAATGGTACATGGAAAGGCGATATTATTCATTTTTGTGTTCTCAGCATCTAGCCTGCTCTCTGATAAAGTAGGTTATGTTTAAAAAAATATGTGTTTGACAAGGTCACTGAGCACAAATTTAAAGAATATCTGGATTTGTTTTTGTTTTTAAGATTCTACAACATTACTCGTCATTATTTCAGAAACCCAGAGAGCTGCTTTTAACACAAGCATGACTTTCTGTTAAAGAGTTTTCTAGAAGCACATACATATTTAGGATAGACACACTTATCTGTGGGATACCACAGACAGGGAAGAAGGACATCCTTGGTTTTCCATTAATATAAAGCGACTCTAGGATTCAGTCCATAGAAGTTAATGCTGGAACATTCAGTTGAGACCAAGAGTGTGGGAGGCAGACGTGTTAGTGTGGTCAGAACATCTGAACTGGCCACCAGGTCAGCAGTAACCAGCTCTGAGCCTGGCGAGTCATTTACTAGCACTGATCCTCAGTTTACTCTTCTTGAAAATGGGTATGTCACCTATTTCTTAGGATTAAATGGCACAGCAAATGGCAAAGGAATTTTAATTGTCAAAGTGTTATGAATTTTGATTTGTCAAATAAATTTTGGTCTCACTATTATTTGTGAGGATCTTTGGGGTTATTAGGTGAGAAAAATTAACCAGCTTCTCAAAACACTAAATAAAACTGTAGATCTATAGTTTTCTGTGACTGACTGCTGAAGGTCTCCATATCACATGTAATATGAAGCCATCAGGACTGTATACTAGCGCCTTTGTTACAATTAAGAGAAGTAATTACTCCATTCTTTGTTTTTGAATGAACATGCTTTAGAAAAGGAATCAAATAAACCCAGTCTTTCTTACTACTCCCTTGGGACAGAGGAAGTAAGTGGATTTTTGTAAGCCAGCCACTCTTTCTAAAGAGAGTGCTCCCCATTTCAAAGTAACTATTTTCTAGTGATGTTTAAAGGAAGATAAGAGCCATTTAGGAGGAGTGTGAAAATTAACAGGCCACAAACCTTTGAAAACTAAAATGTTATTGCTAGGTAAATCCTGCAGACCGCAATACTGGACTAGGACAAGGTCTAATCAAGCAGCAAGAAGCTCACTCTTCATTCACCTTCATTAAAAAATAACCAACGACTTAAGCAGAGACATGCCCGAGGGCAGAGACTATTAGCTATTTTCTTTTTGCTCCAAGTAGGGAATAGTGATGCAACGGGAAAAGCAGGAAATGGGAAAACAAAATGGAAACTTCAATAAGCCAGACAGATTCCAAACCCTCAGGCATGCACAAAGCCAGCCAGGCCAGCCTTTGGCCTGCTGAGCTAACCTGGCAAAGCGCTGTGCGGCTGGCATGACCTTGATTCCAGCTTGCTCTAGCCTTCTGCGCTTTTGGATTTCAGCATCTTTTACTTCAGACTTGGGAGCTGGTGCCACTGCAGTGTCCTCTGGAGGAGGCTGCTCCTTACCCCTGCAGGCGGGTAATTCTAACCCACCATCGGAAGGCTTCCCACCATCGGAAGGATCCGTTTGGCCGGCTGGGTCCTCTTCACAAGGAAACCCCACTTCACTTCCCTCTTCCTCTATTGTTTCAGGATAGCTAGTGAGTTGAACAATATGGTTTACCAAACTAACAGACTGTGCTGGGGAGCAGACCACATGGCATCTCCTGATCATTCTGATACTACTTTCCACTTAAAAAAAAGTCATAGCATGCAATATGATCCTAGTAATGTGAAGAAAATTAAGTGTAACAATTTTTTCATTAATACAATGCATCATAATATCAACATTGATTAAGAGCTATTTCAAAATTGATATTGAAAGGCAAAAATCTTTTCTGCTGGGAAGGTAAAATTCATGTTTTGTTCAATAATTAAAACTTTTCCTAAAATGCTTGTTCAATCATAGATAATAAAGGTAGACTATTAGAAATAACTGTGCAATGATCAGGGTGGTTTTGCTGGATATATTAGAGTGGACTGTAAGTTTTTTTTATTGGACTATACGGTACTTGAAGGCAGCATGCATCTCAATAAAAAAGTCTTTTTGCCTAAAGATAAGTCTTTCTGCACCTACTATAACAGGAGTGGGAGTCAGGCAATCTCCACCGAAGGAGGTGGATGACAGATCTATTCTCAATGTTCTGGCAATTGTACTGGTTTCAAAAATCTGCTCATTAGACAAGTATTTGTTGAATACCTACTGTGTGCCAGGCACTGTTCTAGGGGCCTTCCTGAAGCTTCTGTTCTATCATGACAATCTCTGTCCAAAGATCTGTTGTGCCACCTCCCTTTGTAATCTTGCATGGAAGTCCTGAAATGGTTATTTGAGCTCATCTGTGTCCAGGAGCTATGAGTCCTACACCACTCATGTTCAAGCCAGGACGGGAGGCGCAGAGCTCAGGCCTTACCTGAAGGGTCTCTCCCCACCCAGGGGGGAGGTGGCGGTGCTCCAGCTCTTCCGATATTCTTCTCGCTCGGCTTTCTTCTTTCTCAGAGGAGCGGGGACATAGGCTGTCTGATTGCTTTTGTTCGGGAGGTACTGGTTAAAAGGCACTGCTGATTTCGGCTCACCATGGGAAATCCGCCTGGCAGACATGTCGTCCTTCCTCACATCTGGCAGCTTCCGATGTGGCAAGTCAGATTCAGAGTCACTTCCTCTCCCTGAGGAAGAGAGGATGGGTCCTGAGAATTGTGCTGGGCTGGCAGAGCTCCTGGTGCCATGCAGGCAGTATTAGGGATGCGGTTAAATCTGTGGGTTCGGGCGATTCCCTCCTTCAATTATTCACTTAACAAATCTAAAGCAGCACTCTAAATTAGTCTACTCTGGGAAAAGCTCTCAACTCTAATCAGGAAAAAAAAAAAGTCAAATCTAAAAAGCATGTAAGCCTAACTGTATCAGAGAATTACAATTAACAACACATTTGCAATAGCATTATATGCCTGCTCAGATTCTGTAACTCTTCAAAAAAAAATTTAACCGCTGGAGTCTTTACTGAGCACCTATTGTTCTGTGTCTTATACCGTGTTAGACATTCTGACAAAAATTATGAAAGATCTTATCTTTGAGTTACCTTTAACCAACGCTTGAAATACCTGGAGTATATTAGTTATACTCAAGGAGCACAGACACGTAGGAACTATAGGAATTCAGAAAAGTGACCAATTTGGATTATAACAAAGGGTTTGCCTTCCAGGAAATGGTTTGAGTTACAATAAAGGTATATTCCTCCTCATCAGAGTACTGCCTGGTACCCATTGCTGGAGGCAATCTTTTTTTCCTGTGAACCTTATGACCCAATGATCCATTTTCTCCTTTTGGCACTTTTTACTTTCTATCTTAGATTTTGAGAAGAAGGGCTTTATATCATTCACACTACTTATTACAGTGTCTTTGCACACAGTGGCATCTTCAAACTGTCTGAAGAATAAATGATTTGGCTTAAAGAGTGTTTCAGGCAAAGCAAAAACATCGGTTTGCCAACATCAGTCTTTCTCTGGGAAATAGCACCAATCATTAACTATACTGTATCCTCGTTTCCTGAGTCTCGTATCACTAGATTTCTAAGATCTAAAGAGTGAAGCTGTTATCAAAACAAACACTGCTATTTATAGGTAACCACCATTTTAATGCTCGTTGAAAACCCTCAATCGATGAGAGCGTTATGAGGCTATTCAACTCCAAATAGAAAATTACCTATTTACATTTGTGAAAAGAGCCTAAACTAAGAGTCAAGAGATATGGCAGCTTAGCAGAGAAGGTAGTGTCCAGGGTATGAAGTCAGATTTAATTCATGTTGAACTCAGCCACTCAGTAGCTATGAGTCTCTGCATTCGTTATTTCACCACTTTAAGCCTCAGTTTCCCAATCTGTAAAGTGAGAATAATAATACCATCTACTTCATGGGGCTGTTGGGAGGATCCGACACATGTAAAACTACTAGTACAGTACTTAGCCCCACAGTAATTGCTTAATAACTGCTGACTGTGATTTATGTCATAGTAGTTCTGGATCTGTCAATCATGAACTGTGGGCTCTGAGGCTTGTCGCTAATACACTTGACTGTCCTTTTCTATAACCAGGAATGAAATGATTTGCCCTGCAGATGAAATGATTTACTGTCTTTTAAAAGACTGTAAAAGTTAAAAGCATTGACCATAAACAACTTGTTCATTGTTGCAGATAAAATATTCAGTTTATGAATTATTCATGCCACTTGCTTTCGGTCTCCCTTCCGAAGCTTTGACCATTTCATTGCTTGTTAGTTTTTAATTTGTAACTTAGCTTCCTTCCCACCCCAAGTCTTTTATCAAGTACTGTGTATCTGTGTCAGTGTCATGATAAAATATTTGGAGCCGTATGAATTGAACGGTAATACTACTTTTCCTTGCCAAGCTCTTAGATTTGTTTCCCTATTTAATATTATCCCCATTTTACAAAGGTTAAGATAGGGGCTCTGAGAGCCCCTTCTCCATGGCTGGTTAGTAATAGTTAGGGATTCCAATTTTTGTTCTTTGGACTCCCAGCCCAAAGTTCCTTCCTCTGGAACAGACTTCTCTTGGGAAAATGTCCTCTGCTTAAAGCATCCAGACTAGGGGAAGCATTGCACTTTGTTGAATAAATGAATGAAAGAAAATGATTCTTCAATCAACTACAAAGGATTAGTAATGGAATAGAATTGTCTCAATTCTAAAATCTTATAATCCATGAACCTTATTTGTGTACAATATCTAAAATATATATATTATCTATAAAATACTAAGCAAAAGTCTCAAAATAGGTTGTTTAACACATAAACAGACCACCTTTTTATTTATTTAAAAATTTTTATCAAAGTCTGAGCCTTTCTTTCCAAGGGGCTACATTTTTCTCCCTTACAGCAAATAGAAGATTTTTTTCCAACCTATCTTTGCCATACACACTCCTACACTCTACTTTTTAATCTTTCTCCAGCATTTTAATTTCTCTCATTCTTTATTTCTCTCCCTTAACTCATCTTTTATAAAAAAGATAAGAGTATTCATTTAACAAAATGAACCAATTTATAAAATATGTTCTTAATTTTAAAAGTACCTGAGTAGAAGTTTTTGCATTTCCCCTTCCATGAAGCTCACTAAATGGCCTCAGAAGGAATGATAATGAAGGTGAGGGAGAAACTGGCACCTCTTTAAGAAAGACAGATGGGCTGAATTGAGCCTGGGGGCCCATAGCATCCTTATCAAGTAGCTCTTAAATCTAACCCCTAGAATCATGGCACCTCTAAAGCGTGTGGCTCTTGATCGTCCCTATGGATTGGGTCAGTGGGCTTCAATAGTGATAAAACAAAAGCTCTCCATATTGACCGAATATGGAGTTGGAGAATTTGATGGCAAGACTTTCCCTAATTGATTATGAGTCCTAGGAAATAAATTTTCAAGACTTAAAGAAAAACCCCACAGAATTCTTCTAAATTTGAAAGTGTTTATTAGGACTAGAAATCTTCTTGATTAGCGTCATTTAAAAAGAACTACCATAAACTCTAAGGAAATCCAACATCTATGTGGATACAGTTATACTAAACTTTTTTAGGCCGATAAAAAATGTGCTGCTTTTCTTTAAAAACCTCATTCGGTCTTGATTAGTTTACAAGAACATAAGCCTGAAGGTATCAAGCTGATTGGTGAAATGTGTGTGTAAGATGGTCTTTCATGGACGGTGTTTTGTGAAGCTCAATTCCATGTTATTCTTTCGATGGGAAAAACATTTATAAAAAGACTCTAGCTATCAATCTTAATTGCTGCAAACTAAATTGTGCCTCTGCCCAACGAACAATATTAGTAACCACCACCTCAAATCCCTTCAAGATGTGTTTCGTTATAAACTCTGAACCCCTGGAAGCTGGTGACAGAATAAATAAAGGATCTACATTACCAGTTATAAAAACCAAGATGAGGAAAACAATACTTTTTTAAAAAACAATCAAAATGATATGGATAAATCATTTGGTTAAGATAGGTTTTGTAAAAGTAAATCTACCTTTGAGTTATGTGAAAGCTTCAGTTAGACCATGCACTAGGTACTGTAACTTCCAAACCTGTGGGTGGTACTTGAGAGGTCATATAAAATTTTAGAAATGTTTTTCAAGCCACTCACAATGTACCATGGAATTCTTTAGGAGTCACATACTATGTGGCCCCGAGGCTAATCTATTTGTTGGAAAGTTTAAGTACTAAACAAAAGCATTAGTTCAGACATTTTAGAATTCAAAAAATCTATTAGGCAAACAAAGAAGTGTGGGTAAATGAAACTTAAGAGTATATGTTTTGGACTCAATTCTTCAGGCCAAGATTGCTATGCTACTTACAGACAGTGATTTTTGTCACTCACCAAGGTTAGGAGGAAAACTTAACCTCTCTAAGGTTCATCTATAAAATACAGATAAGGAGTGTCTCACTTTAGTCTGCCCTGTGGGAGGACTAAGTGAGATCCTATGTGAGTATCTCATAATCTCTGCTGAGGACTAAATGAGATACTAGGAGTCAAGTAATTAACTCAGGATCTGGACACATTAAATATCCACATATTTTAGTAACAGAATTTCATAGCTGAAAGGAATCTTTTAGCTATAAGCGATTATTTGCATCTTGGAAAGTGGGCTTAAATCTCTAGAAATATTAGCATCAAGAGACACATTTAAAAAAACACAAACAAAAAATTTCCCACCAGCATTAGTGTCTTTCTGAAAGTTTATACATGCAGAACCAAGCCATCTCCCTTTCTGGAAAGTACCAAAGTGTAAAATACTAAGGTAAACAGCTTCTGGAAAATATGTATTAAATTTATATCAGTTTGCATGATCATACATTTTTGTAAAGAAAAATGATCGTTCCTTACAGGTGATATAAAATCCACGGGATTTAAATCAAACCCAGCCTCAGAACAGCCAGTCTGGGTGTGTACTATACATTAATGGCCACCTGCATTGCTCTAGCCAACGGTGAGGTATCATATGTATCAAACAGATGGCCCAAACAGTGCCAATTAAAGTTTAGCAACCCCAGACTTCAGAACTTTGCTAAGTGTGTGTAGTGTGTTTCCAGTTTGCTGGAAGTTGATCCCTTTTCGCTTACAGAGTGTGGTACTCACTCCAACATTTCCCTTCCTCATACCTGGAGTACATAAACCTGTGGCACACTTTATGAGCTAATGGTCTGCACAGCATCTTGATTCACTGAGACCAAGGGAGGAATGATGTCACACATTTTCCAACAGAAGATATGCTCACTGAGGCAATATTCAAACTGCTGGCAAAGCCAACCAAAATGCTAAGGACCGTGGAAAACAACATTAAAAGACTTTTCTTCTGCCAGTTTAGAGTTATCAGGTTCTGCCTTCTCAGTGCCAATGCCTCCACCGGTGACAAGGCAGCCCTTGTTAACGTTTAATTCTAAGATGTGCAGTTTATGAAGGTTCCAACCTACCATCGCTGCTTCCCCTGAGGACTACATCTGGAGAAGGTGTCTGCCGGGAACGGGAGCCAAAGGAATCCAGGCTGTCGAAGGAATCATCTCTGCCGTGTCGAGGGGGAGAGAGAGAGTCGCTGCGCTCGGAATCCCAGCAGTCAATGTAGCCACTGTCTCGGATACTACGTTTAGGACTCTCAATGTCATCGGTCTCCTGTCCCAAAATAAAACGAAAGGATTACAGACATTACAGCAGCAGATGTTGAGCTTCCAATCAGTCTCCCGTGGTCCCCCCAGAAAAATCAGTCTCCAGTGGTCCCCCCAAATCCCTGCCTCTAGTTGTCAGTAGTGACAGGTGATAGCAAACGGTTATTGAATCGATTATCATCCACAAGCCAACATTTCATGCTTCAACCGTTCCCTGCTGTAATTTTCCCAATCAGAAAATCACACACACTAAGAAAAACAAAAACAAACAAAAAAACCTAGTAGCGCTTACTCCACGTTGTTTAAAAAAAAAAAAAAAGAGAAAACCATCAAAGGAATTGAGAATAAAAGATCATCAAGCTTGGATTCACAGGAATCCTGTGACAGATGAAAACAAAAGTGAAAACTAAAGCCTTAACCTTGACCCGTCTGTCGGAATCCATAACTGCATATCTGTTCCGGGACAGAGCCCCTAGTTTAGCGGTGCAACTGCTCCTGTTCATGCGATCTGGCAAATGCACACAGCATTTGTTTTTGCAAAAGAATCAGATCCGTAAAATCCTGGAGCAGCATGCTTCCATCTCCTGCTACCTTAAAGGGAAATTCCTCCTCTGAAAGGGAGCTGTCTTTCTGAGGCAAAAAGTTGGGGGGGAAAAAGCAATGAAAAATATGCAAAATGCTTTTCCTGATGCCTCAGAAGAATCCAAGCATGCTCTCGCTCGGCCAGCTCTTGGCGCTGGGGGAGCTGAAAGCACTTGAGGCTGACCCACATGTTCAGAGCACGGAGAACAATGGCTGTCTTTGACAGCCTGTGATTATAAATTCTTTCCAGCGCAAGCAGCACATACTAAAACACTGAAACTCCAGCAGGAGAAAGGTCAGTCAAAGCCATCCTCACCCTCGTGTTATAATAAAAGCCTTGTTCCCGCCAGTGTCTTAGCATTAATTACAATAGTCCAGGCTGACGAAAACAAAAATAACTCCAGTCACTCAAAGATAAACCTCAGTTTAATCTCCCCCAGACTGTCACTTAAAATCAGGGCTGTGCATGACCTTGGCAGAGGGGCACGTTCTCATCTGCAATGACTGGAATGTCACATTGGATTTCCTGGGATGCTCAGGAAAGTCCCCTCCACATTCCCGAAGGAAAGAAAACAATAAATATTCTCCATGTTCGAGATTTTTGGAAACTGTACTGGCTAATACGCCTGCTGGAGCCAATGCCTTTGGTGGAAGCACCTTTGCCGGCTGCTTCTATCAATTATATCCAGAGCCTCTGACACAATCCCCAGTGGGAGGCCCTTTGAGGGGATGGAGTGGCTGTAATTCACACGGCACACACAGGTTTTGCATCAAGAGAAGAGGGTGGGAGAGAGCAGAAGGGCAGGGCTGGGAGGAGCACCCTGCAGTCTGCACACTGAACACCTGATTAGCGCCCCTGAAGAATAGTTGTCAAGCGGCCTGGGTGAGGACAGCTGACATGACTCTCCAGAGGAAGGCAGAAATTCCAGTTATGGAAATTAAGGTAATTTATTTGTAGGTCAGAAGTTAACCAGGACTTGAACAAAAGCCAGGACTGACTAGCTGGAAAAGGAAGAACTCATGACTAATGGAAAAGTATAGATCTAAATTGGATATGGTTTCATATTTAATTTCTTTGAAAAGGCAAGTAATTATCTTGGATTATTTATCCACTGAGAACAGGCCAAATGCTTACAAATGAAGTTCACTTTTATTGAACACTTATTATATGTCTGGGGCTATGCTTGATGCTTTTTATGCATGAATACATTATATTATCTAATCCTCACACACCCCACCCCAGGAATGTGGTTAGCACTGTCCCCATTTTACAGAAGAGAAAAGTAAGAATCAGAGAGGATAAGTAACCTAACTGAGGTCACACAGTAAGCAGCAAAGCTGTGATCCCAACACAGGCCTCTGTCTCCAAATCCTAAGGTAAACACCTAACACCCTTTGATCAACTTCGGTGTAGTTATGTCTGCCGCCATCAGCATCATCACCTCTTCCAATCACTAGACACTGCCTCCTTTCTCTGTGGATGATGCTCACCTGGATGATGGCCCTTCACTAAATGCTGTTTATGCCTACAAAACCAAACTATAAATATTGCAAAAAGGTACTGTAGGGCAGTTTAGAGTAGGTTAAGAGCACGTCTTGGAAGCTCGGCTGACTGGGTGTAAATGCTAGCTTTACCTCTTGTCCACTGTATGATGTTAGCTCAATTATTTTACCTTGCCCAATCTCAGTTTGTTCATTGAAAAATGGAGCTAATAACAACATCGATTTCACAGGGTTGCTGGAAGAGTTGTGTTACTATACGGAAAGCATTCAGAAGAAAAATGCCTGACCTATAGTAAGTGCTCAAAAAGTATTTGCTATGGTTATAATTACTACTATGTATTCATTTGGGTATGTAAATATCAATATATAAGTCATACAAAATGTATCAGTGTAGTTAAGGACACAACCTATATCCACACTGATACACTTTTATCTCCTTTTCCATTTATATCCCATATCTAGATGCCTTGGGCCCAATTTCCGCATTGGGAGAACAGACACTCAGGGAGTTCAGCCACTGGTCACATCCAGAAATGACACAATTTTATAAGCTGCTTGGGGCAGCATTATGAAGCTGGATTTAATACAGAAAGCCTCTCCCAAAGGTCCAAATGTTTCCCCCACCCCTACCCTACAAACCATAGGAGAAGAGAAAAGAAGAAAGAGAAAGTCAACATGCTTCTTGGAACTTCAGCTGCTTTCTCACAGCTAGTTATGGGAAAGAAAAACAAAAAGGCCTTTCTGTTCATGACTATGCAGAAAGCCAAGAATAAAACCCTGGATCAAATGAGAGCTAGAAGCTGAATGGCACAGTCAGCTGCAAAAGTGAAAAACCAGGCCACCTGTGCCATCTTTGGCCAAGATGGTCCCTTGGAACCTTGGGGCGGAGCAAGAAGCTAGTTGTTTAGCCAGAAATAAAGATGGATGGACAATTGTACTGGATTCCATCAAGTCACCTAAAGTTAAGCTTTTGGGGGGAGATTAGAAAATATAAACCAACACAAAGGATAACACAGTCTAAATTCTCTTTTCTTGGGGGTCTACTTATGTCGTCTATGTTTTTCACCTAGGAGCCCAATAGCATTCTGTCTTCTACAGAGAGCACTCCAAGAAAGGGAGATAAGAGTCAAATCTATCCATTGTGCTAATTGCTAGTTGTTCTAGTAAAAGTGTGTTAACGAGTGGGGTGAGAACCACCAGCTTCCACATTTTTGAATTATTTCATTCATCTGTCCTCTACACATTCTCTTTTGTCAGAGATAATGAAAACCAGCTAGGGTTGGTGGATGACTTATGGTATCTGAGAAATTCCAGATGCCTCTGTTTTACCAATCAACATTTTCTGCTTCCTTTGTGATTTATTTATAAAGTGGCTAAATCCTATTCTGGAGGGTTTTTGGGTTCTACTTTTCCAACCTGATGACCCATGTCCACCTACCACACTCTGGGTGGGGAAGCCATTCACTGAGCATCTTCCATGTGCCAAGCACTGTCCTAGTGCTGGGACACAACATTCTGCAAAAACAATAAATACCCTGTCCTCATGAACCTTATATTCTAGAAGGGAAGACAAAAATTAAGTAGAAAAAAGAATGAATACAAAGTTGGGTGGTTAAGTATCACTGAAAAATAAAGCAGGTTAAAGAAAGAGAAGTTGATAGCGCTTGCTCCTTTGAGCAGAGATTTGTGCTTGTCCATCACGCTCCCCCCCATTTACCCCCTTGTTCCAGTAAACATCCCTTACCTCTTGAAATAGTAGTGGCTTAGGCCAGTCATGGTACCCCTTCCCGCTGGTCACAGTGGCTTGTGCAGGAATAGGACCCACACTGGGCCGGAGTCCACCCTTGGGAATTTTACAACTGGGGCCAGGGGGACAAATTCCCTTGCCTTTGCAATCCTCTGGGGATGCTGTTGGCTATCCCTGATGTGAGGGAATGTTTGTCTATTGGAGGAGAGAAGGAGTTCTGGGAGAGATAGGAAGAGATGAGGGAAAGACATAGACAGGCAGCTGACTACTGACTTTCTAATTCCAGTCTGAAATCTCTAGGGCCACCCTCGTCCTTATGGTTCTTCTCCCTTCAATCTCAATATGCTCATAGTAATTCCCCTTTGTTCAGTTTAAGTGTTCCCTCCTTTGGAAGACCTCCTCTGACATACCCAGACTCAGTGAAAGGCCATTGTCACTATGCTTTCAGAGATCTTTTTTTGGATATAGCAATAGCAACCTACTATGAATACCTACTATGTGCCAGACGCTTATGCTAAGGGCTCTCCAGGTGCTACTTGTGTTACAGAATGTAACAAGTTGCACCACGGTTACTAATTTTTATGCACAGTTCTCCTACTAGAAAAATGAATATTAAAAAATGTCTGGCTAGTCTCTTTGTGAAAGAGAACATTTTAATTTCAAATTTATTTCAGCCTGTACAGAAGAGATGACTCTGGTCCCTCAATATCTGTTCTCCATTTCTTTTCCAGTGAAAATACCCACAATTTTTAGCTGAAATAAAATCTACTTTTCGCAAGTTTTTCCTTGCAGCTACGTACGGATGTGTGACCAGGTTTATTAGGTCAATAAGATGTGAGGAGAGATGTGGTGCATGACTTCCCAGAAGCGTGCTTAAAGGGAGCGCGGAGGCCCTTCTTGCCCTCATGCCTCTTTTCTTTGGACTCAAATGTGGACATGATGGCTCACGCCTGCACAGCCATCTTGGACCAGCAGGTGAGAAGCCACGGGTGGAGTATGGTGTAGCCAAAAGATGGAAGGAGACTGAGTCCCTGATCATCACCAGCCCATACCAGCCCTGAACTGCTCATGTCCACACCTCACTTATGTGACTTCAAAACAAAATTCTATCTTATTGAAGCCACTGCTAGAGTTTTCTGCACTTCCCAGGTGAACCCAATCCTAACTGATAAAATGAAATAATACATATTCTAAATAAACTATATTTCCATGTATTAGATAGATCTGTGAAGTTCACGTCGATTGTTCTCTACCTTATATAGGAATATGGGACTGCCACAGCTGGCCATTTTAGTTATGTTTTGTCCAGTGATACTATTCTCCCATGTCCTGTAATGTTATTCATATTCATTAAAAAGGCAACAGCTGTTCACAACAACAGGCCATTTCAAGGCAGTTGAAGTAACCAACTGTCTCAATAGAAAGGGAAGCTAAGAGAGGTGAAGAAACCAATAGCTGCTCAGATTACAGAGGAGCTGGACTAGTGGTAAGTAATGTCAATAACAAGAATAAATCAGATTCCAAGAGACTCCAACAGGGGAACTGTGAGGCAGAGCTTTTAAATATGTAGTTTAAAAAAGATGACCCATCCATCATTATTCAAGTCCAAACTTAATATGAAAAAAGTTTAGATTTCACAAATCCAGACTGGATCTGTACTGGATTTGTATTGTACTTTCTCCAACAATAGAGTTAGATGAAAAACTAAAGGACTTAATTCTTATTTAAGAATTAAGACTAAGCAACAACGTGTTGTGTTTCATGGAGTAGGTGTGTTTATTTTCAAAAGACTTCAGCTTTAAAAATTTCTTTATATGTATTACGACCAATTTGAAAGATTTGTCCATTTATAAATATGTGATCCAGACTGGCATGAGGGCAAATAAAAACTATCAGGGCTATTAGCTGTGAGTTAAGGAAAGAAGAATAAACTATTAGAAAGTTAGACCAGATTCTTGCTTTCAGTATTAAAAGAAAAATTGCAAAGCGCGGAATGTCTCTCAGTGAGGTCTCATTAGTGCCATTTAGTTTGCATGTTAGAAAAAAAGGGAAGAACAAGAACTTGATTGATTTGTGCCACAATACGGGCCTTCTCCAAAACCCATGGAGGCTACTGATTACAAACCAAACTCACCGATTCTCTACGGCTGGATGGGTGGGGCTCCTCCCAGGTAATATATATCCTAGTACTTTGAATGAGTTAATCTATACTGTTGAACCATAAAAAGGACCACACAGGCATACACACATAAAACATCCCATTGTTTCCTTGACAAATTCCTACCTTAGCTCAGTCTTTCCCATAACCAAATAAACAAATAAAGCTTTACATATTGTAAAAACTGTTTTCCAAATTTCCAACTCATTCCAATACAATGGCCATGACATGCACATCTTAGAAGAGAATACATCTAATTATCAGAGCCCATCCAGGGTGGATGCCCAGGCAAGAACTTGGCTGATGTTACCTCACCCACTCCAAGGCCCTGACGGGTAAGCAAAATGACCTTTAGGATGAAAGTGCAGAGCAAGTCTTCATTTTTGTATAATGCTGCATTGTTCAATTCAGGCATCATTCCCCCAAGAAACAAGCACCAAGCTCTTTGGCATACAAAGCCACAGACTGACAGATTGAATTTGCTCTTTGGCAATTAAAGTTGGATGAGCTCAGATCTCCCATTTTCCAAAGGGTGTAAAAGTTCAGGTAAACGTGGGATGCACAAGGCAAGTATGTCAATGGTAAGGACATCACTGGTAAGACAAGTGGTCGTTTCCTTGAGGGCATGACATCTTTATTTAGCCTGTGCAATTCCACCATGCAGAACTGTAATGATTGTAAAAACAAGCAAATGTGATGCTTTCCCACCTTGTCTAAACCTCATGGGATAAAGAAGAAAAGCCAAGTTACCTTTCTCATTTGAGCCAGCAAGCCTTCGAACTCCTTCAAGTTCAGTGTCGTTCCACTGTAGGCTGCACAGCTATTTGCTGCTTTTCCCAGCCAGTAAATGGTAACTAATACCTGGGAAACAAAACCACACACAAGAGCAGGAGAATTTTCCCTCAAGAATTACTTTTAAACTATGGAATCGGTAATGCTCCACTAACAGAAAAGCAGGAAGGTGAGAATGTGCAATGTTGATTTATGAAAACCACCATCCATGAGGTATTCATTAAATGTAAAATCATTTTAATAAGAACTCAATGCTGTATCAGTCACCACAAACATGATTCTGTAGTCAAAATAAGACTCCAGTTTTATGAAGAGTTTATCTATAACACATCAAGAAGGGAAACTAAATCGTCTAAAATTATTTTTGTATAATGAAATACTCAAATATTCAAAATTAGGAAGCACAATTTTTCAGAAACTGTGGAGTCTTTACCCAGATAAGCAATGAACAGGTTTTCAATTCTTTTTGAGAGAGGTTCTTTGAAAGGGCTACAGTTTCTACTCGTGGGCACAGAGGTTCTGCTAAGACCCAGGGCAAAAAACAGGAGTGATAAAGGTTAATTAGTGGTTCCCAACACAAAATCAACATAATATATCTAATGAAAGTCAGAAGAAAACAATGCAGTGAAGAATATGATCTGTGGAGTTCAGATAGATTCCCATTCATCTGAGATGGGAAATATTTAGCTTGGGCAAGGTTATTGCCTATCAAACTACCTTGGATGTTTAAGACGGTCTATGAACATTCAGTGGTCTGAAGTTACAGTCCTACAGTTATTTTGTTCTGTCTTTCCAAAGAAACTGTCCACAAAAGCAAACATTCTTTACACTGATATTCTCATAAAACCTGGCAGAGGTTGGCTGAAGATGAGTCCTTAATATTGAATTACTGGGATCTGAAGCCTATGGAAAAGCTAAGACTATTATTTCATTTCTATGTTAGGTCTTACTGCTTCAGCCAGGGTGGAAAGTACTTATTGTACCTCCCTCCACCTGCAAGGCTTGAAAATGCCTTAGACGATGTGATATGTTTACATGGGTTCAGATGGTAACAGGTCCAAAATACGGTTATGTGCCATCAATGCTATGATGTGATTTCGTTTTCTAAAAACCTCTGTGGGAAAATTATACTTCAGGAGTCATTCAAAACTTCCAGAAAGCTTTTTTTCTTTTTTTAACTGATTGCTTACAAATAAATTTCAGAGAACAGGCAATTCCAAATGTGGGGACATTAATTAAAATCATAAAATAACTTATGTATGCTAAGCATATGGGACTATCTTGAAAGGTGTAATAGGAGAATGGGAAAAAAATATGTTGTGTTTTAGATTATAGGTTTTCTGATTTATTTAAAATTGTATGATGGAAAATGGTATTCTGTCCTAGTTTTAAAGTGGAAGAAAAAGAAGGTAAGAATGAGTATGTCAATCAAATATAACAGTACCCTAGAAATTAAAAAAATAAAGGGGGAGTGTCACAGCTAATTTTCCTTTCTTACATGCAGAAGGTTATTTCTTACATTCCTCAATTTAACCACAAAATAAAAGAGCAATAATACACTTTCCTTTTGAAAATAAAATAAGATCTAATTCCAAAAAGCTGACTTTGGGAAGTAGTAATAAAAACTCAAAAGATTAGTAGAAAAAAAAATCCAAAAAATACAGGCCCATGACAGCCAATATTATTCATATTATGCTGACCTTTCCCTAAAACTTGCCCAACTGCTTAATATAATAATCCCATCTGTGCCCATCAACGGAAAGGAACTAATGTAAGTCCTGAGACAGACTGTTTTGTGTTTAAGAGACTGAATCACAAACAGAGCACAGGCTTTCATTTGTTTATTTCTAGATTGAGCACTTATCCAATTAAAGAGAACTCCCCCAAATCTGCCATTTTTATTTCTATTATAGTCATTAATTATTCTATCAGAGACACATGCACTTGTCTTCTAAGAAGGACTCTTGCTAGCAAGGCATATGCGAAGCACTGAACGTATGAATTAAATTTTACACTTGAACCATCAAAGTCAGAAGGAGTAAGTCTGGAAAGCGAAGGTAAAATACTTACATTTTTCAGCTTCCTACTATAATCAAGGCTCCTAGTTAAGGAAAAGGAAAAGAAAATACGATCAGAACAGCAGTTTCTTCACTGTGATCTTCTCTTGAACACCTCTAAGATGTACCTGAAGTGTACTAATATAATTAAGTCGAAATATATTCTTTTGAAAGGCCTATGATTAGTGATTACAGGTACCAAATAAAATTATTTAGAAAACACAAGGTGGGCTTAATGTTACATAGTGCACCTTGAAAAGATGAACGCTAACATCTGGAAAATAAAGAATTTCATTTAAATCTGGGATTGTTTATATCTGTATTCTCAAAGTTTAACTGTTAAACTAAAATTCTGCCTTGATTATAGACCACTGTCAAACTGAAATGTGACTACACTTCTAAAATTTTTTTATAGAAGTACTTTTAACAAAGGTCTAAAACCTTAATTAAATAGACCTGAAAACATATGTACAAGACGCAGTACAATCCAAATATTTGTTCTTTTCTGTTATGGATATAAATTAGTGTTGGGAATTAGCCATAAGCAAGAAAATATGCACGTTATGTTCAAATATACACATGTGCATTCTTAAATATACATAAATATTTATCCTCAAACTATAAACAAATAAACTGGTGGTACTTTCTAAATATGCATACAGTGAAATATGAAAATTTCCCCCAAATTAGTCCAAAGTTTCTTTAACATGTCAACAAATCAATACTAGGAAAAACAAACACCGTTGTTTCTTTTTTCCACAGTAACTTCAGTTGGGAGGAGGGTAGAAAAGGAGAACGCAATGCTATTATATACAGAAGGCAACGACTCCTTCAAGTATTTGGACTTCAACTATTTCATCGCTGAATATTCTGACCCAAAGTACATATGAATGAATAGGTGCCCAATTTTAAGTCAATTGAGATTTGAGGGAATAGAAAACACTGTAGTATACACTAAGGAGATAAAGCCATCATCAACAGGGACTTGGACTGAAAGAAGCACTGGTCCAACTTGGATTTGATTAAGAGAATGCTGTTCTACTTCCCCCTTTGACAGAAAAAAATGAAATGTCATTATCTGCTTAGATATTTGCTAGAATTTTTAAAAATTGAACAACAAAAATTTAACAAAAACAAAACCCAGGTGAAAACAATAAATCTACAAAACATTTGAAATTTTTATGAAAATCAAGTTAAGAATAGGGAACATAAAACTTTTCTGCACTGAGAATAAAAGTTCATTGATTAAAATTGTGACTCTAAAACAATTGTGCTTGGCACATACTAGGAGCTCAGAAAGTATTTGCTGAATGATTTCCACTTAACAATCAATTAGGTGAAAATGCTTCCAAATTTTTCAGAGACGTATTGGGAGCAGTGCAAAGCCTTTCCTCTTTTCATCCAATTGTTTTGAATCCCTGGAAAGATACTTGCTTCATGCCCTTCTGGACTATGCTTTCATTTCCCATCCAGGTTGTCTGGTATCCATTACAGGTAGAGTTCACTAAATTACACATGAAGTAATCATTTGCAGGTTTCCTTTTTTTTTTTTTTTTTTTTTTTTTAGTTTACTCAAGTTACCTCTCAGAAAAATGTAAGAAAAATTACCTACAATGAAAGCTAAACTAAAGAGTATTTTTTAAAAAGCAATTTCAGAAAAGCATCGAAATTTCCTCTGTGGGATCTACCCTTATACCGTATTGCTTATGCTATTAATTGATGTCATGGGGGTATTCTCCACCTTTGCTGATGTTCTGTTCAACTTTCCATGGAAGAAAACAGAGAAATACAGCAGTTCTACTTTAATCTACCAAAGCTATAAAATCTATGTATGTTACAAACGTCTCTGGTACAGCACCAAATTAAACCAACATCATTTACAGAAAAGTTTGAAACAGAAAGCTCATCTGTGCCCCACTCCTCCCTAAAACTAGAAATGATTTTCTATGTACTATAAATGAATTTATGCCATCATTTTGATATAAAATTATGTTCTTCTAAATCTTCATACCATGAAATAAAAATTTTTCCAGGTTCAATATCCTACAATGCTTGGGGACAGTCTCGCCCACCACACCAATCCTTGCTCACTACCCTTCTACCACACTGACTACTTTTCTTTTTAAACATCAAGTTTGCTTCCCTTCCCTAGCCTTTCTCCATGAGCTTCCTCCCCCATCAATGCCTTACAGATCTTTGCATGGCTGGTTCTTGCTTCCTTTAGCTTCCCTTCATGCCTCGTCCCTTAGCTGAAATACCACCTCTTCAGAGAGGCTACTTTCTTGACCACCTCTGGACTGATCACTCTTTTTTTTCCCAGTTTTATTGAGATATAATTGACATATAACATTGTAGAAGTTCAAGGTGTACAACATAATGATGTAATACACCGTGTTTTCCCCAAAATAAGACCTCGCCCAAAAATAAGCCCTAGTTAAGATCGTCAGATTGGATGCATTTAGTACATTATGAAGATGTTCCAGAAGAAGATGACATGATTGTATTTGAATAAATGTAGATTGTTGTACATGAAAAAATAAGACATTCCCTAAAAATACGCCCTAATGCATCTTTTGGAGCAAACATTAATACATAAGACCAGGTCTTATTTTCAGGGGAACATGGTATGCATGCATTGCGATGGTCACTAGTTTACCTCATCTATTTTTTCTTCTCAGCACTTACCGCTTCCTGCAATTGTCTTTTTTATTTACTTTTTCATTTGTCATTTCTTGACACTGAATGTAAATTCCATGTGGAGAGAAGGCACTGGCTAGCTTGTTCATTCTGGTTCTCTGATGACTAGAAAGTATCCGATACACAGTAGCTACTCAATAAATATTTGTTGAATGAATGACTGAAAACTGATAGAGTCATAGGGAAGGTGATGGAAAAGTATTGCTTAAGGAAAATACTAATGTTCGAGTGAAGGAAAAACTAAAAAGGGAAAGAAATGAGGACAAGAGATGCAAAAGGCGAGATAAATGGAAAGACAAGAGAAAGAAGGGAACGGAGCACAGGGAAGAGGAGGGGATGGGAAAAGAGCAGAGAGAAAGATAAAAGAAATGACAGAGATAAGGATAGGAGAAGGGGAAGATGTGATGGAGAAGTGACCGTGTCTTTGTGCCACTGCTCTAAGTGACTTTTTTCCTTTAGGTTGCTTTCCGTGCTTTTGAATTAAAGTCTCTTTCTTAAAAGTTGGTTGAACCATCATCTCCGATCTGCACTGAGCACATTTGAGCTAGAATCAGACCCAAGATAACATTCTGTCCAATTCCGTTTTATAGATGAAACAAGGGAACTTGCCTAGGATTACAGAACTCGGGAGTAGCAGATGGAGGGCTAGACCCCTGACTTTCTGATAACCCCGTTTTTTTTTGTAGATAAGAAACAAAGGTGCTAAGAGTTCTGAATTTCTAAAACCAATCTCAGAATTCTCCTGGTTTAGTAACATATTGACTTAAAGTAGCTCTAACACAGCGGCCAATATGTATGTCAAAGTGAATTTTCCCTCACTTTCCACGCAATGTGTATGCGACTAATTATTATGATGTTGCAGAGTTACTATTGTTTCTGGTCGCTTGCCATCAGGTGAAACTATGACTGTGAGATGAGATAGAACCTGAAACAGTTTCCTAAAATGAACAATGATTTGTAGAGGCTGGGTACAATAATAAATGGAACATGTGATGACTAAAATAAGGTTTATGGTCGTTTTCATATTCAAATATCATAATTGTATTCTGTTCTTTTTGCCATTAACTAACATTTTTCCATGATAAACATTAAAGAATGGCACATTAACAACAGAGAAGCACTTTTATGTAATCAATCATGGCTGACTCTCCCCTATTCACAGTCACAAATCATAAAATCCAATATAAACTCCTAACTTGATTTCATTCAGTAGTTTCCATTTATTCCCAATTATTTTCCCCCATCATTAAAAAAAATCAATATCGTCAAATGGCATAAAATTAACAGCTCTGAATTTTGGCATCTCTCCCTTTTCTATTCTTCTATGATAAAACAACCCTAAAGTAATAAAAGGAGAAATGTAGCCAATCCACAGACCCTGTCCATGTGCTTAAGCTTATTATTAAGGTATATTCATGCCAAATATTGTTTGACTAAAGTGGAAAATGTTTTATATAAAATTTGTAGACTTTAAAGGATTTCTAAACTACAGGTAAGTTATTCCTACCATCTCATAGGTCTTTTGATCTCATCGCTCTGGTCCTGAGCTATTTCTTTACAGAAAAGCACACCGCCTTTTCTTTTTCTACAACATTCTTTCCCAAGAATTCTTTGGCCCCAAACATGGCTCACTGAGTAGAAACAGTCAACAGTAGCCAAATGGCCAATGATCCATCTTCAAAGAACTTGATCATTGACACATATGTGAAAACAGTTACAAATATTAATGAAGAAGAGATTTCTCATAATTTACTGTTCTCTTTGCATAATAAACAGAGTTCAGATCTGTTTACCAAGTTTGCAGTCTTCCAGAACCTATTCAAATGTCCAAATGGAACTAATAAAAGCTTTTTGACTCACACACACAGATTCTTTGCATATTTCTTTCTTGCCTCTTCCTCTGTTAAGTTTCACCTAGCAACATTTTTCTCTTTCTGTTTAACATTCTAACATTATACGCGTGATTTTTGTATTTCAAAAAATTATGTTTGATCAGAATGAAAGCTATACACAGAGGAAAGGCCAGTGTGTCTTGTTTTCAAAGCTTGATGTTTGCCTCCACATTTTTATTTTATTAGGCATGCCCAATTCTCTGCCTCTTAGACCTTACCCCATCATCCACAAACTGCAAATCAAACCATAAATGGGTTTCCCTTAACCATAAATAGTGCATTACTTACTTGACTGTTACTCTGTTGGATGTATCCTGTAGGTCACTAGGGTCAAAAAGTTGAGATTCTTTAAGGCCCAGCTCTTTACAACCTCTCAAGAATAAGATGATATTGTCCTAGAAGGAAGAAAAGAAATCCAAGTCTATATTATTTTATATTATCTTTATAAACCAGTCCCTCCTCTTTAATAGTCCAAATTACTGGAGGGATGTCAGTCATTAAGGCAGCGAGATTCAGTTCTAAATCTTGGCGTGCTGGATTGAAAAAATCATACTTTGTTAGGACATGTCCGAGTAAACAGACACTTCAAACTTCTAAACCCACAGCCACGGCATATTCAGTTTTTCCCTTTACCTTAACACATTTTTATAAAACTAAGTAAAATATCATTGAAAAGCAGAACTTAGCATCTTTTGGGGGAACAGTACTCAAAAAACAGATATTCCCTGTTGTTTCAAAGTTTTGTCCATGTTTTATTATCTCAAATCTGGTTCAAAATTGATATTTAAAAAATAGGTTTTACTAATATCCGAGTGTCATCTTCTACAAGATGTTTTTAATTGATCTTCCAAAATACTTCCTTTGTCAATGATAATACCTCTTTGTGGATGATAAATTGAATTAAATGGGATAACATTCTAGACTTCATTGGGAAGGGAAAAAAGTGGGGCAAGGACAGCTTTGGAAAGTAACGCAAAAGACCCTCCTCAAAATGAAAATTTTCTCTAGCAGGCACAAATTTACTTTGAACAGATAGAGCAGCAGGCACAGTTGGCAATTAAGGAGGGTTCTGGTCTTCATTCGTTGGGAGTCATTAAAAATAACCAGCGGTTCTGGAAGGGATTATACTTGTGGGTCATCCTTTTGGAACTCCAGGGTATTGGCAGGGTCATCAGTTACAAGTCATTAACTGCCCTCTTCCTAAAAAGCTTCGGACAGGCGAAGTGGCCTCATCAGTTAGTGAAAACTACCGAGAGGAATGGTAAAAGTCGGTCACAGAAGTCAGATCAATGTGAATCCATTTGAATACTATAAGAAAGGTGCTACAAAAATCTGAAATGGTGGTGGTGGTTACTGAATCATGTATTCACCCAAGCGCTAGTCAACAAAGTGAGCAAAAAGCAGAGTTGTTGCCAATTATCCAGGGTGTAGGCAGGATTCTACCCCAAAGAATTCTACCCTCTGGTGTATAGACGCTGTATGATCCTCTCCCTTTTCATGCCAGTGGAACCATGGATATGAAGGGATATCACTGTGGTACCAGCTGACTTTGAGTTAGTCAAAATGAAGATTATCCGATTGGGTCTGACCTAACCAGAGGAGCTTTTAAAAGAAGGTGAAGTCAGAGTTCCTGGTGGCCATGAGTTCTATAACTATAAGGAGATGCATTCTGCCAACAACCACACGAGCTTGGAGGAGGCTTGGACAAAGCTCAGATAGGACCTCAGCACCTGCCAACACCTTGATTTCAGCCCTGTGGGATCCTTAGCAAAGAATCCAGTCATGTCATGTCCAGTCATGTCCGCACTTCTGATCTACAGAAACTAAGATAATAAATGGGTATTGATTTAAGTTGCTGAGCTTATAGTAATTTTTCATGCAGCAATAAAAATTCAATACACCCAAGCTTAAAACAACAAGAGCAATATAACCTTTATATAGCCCTTCATATATGCAAAGCCTTCTTCCAAGAGCTCTGCATCTATGAACTCAGGTAACCCCCGCACGGCCTTATGAGGTAGGTACTACTATCATCTTCACTTTACAGAGGAGCAGTCTGAGGCACAGAACAATGAAGCCGCTTACCCAGGCTCATACAGCTGGCAAAGGATGGAAATGCAAAACAACATGGCATATATGAGGAATTCGAGCTTCAAATCTGAGGCCAGCACCAAAGGAAGATGATGCTATGCAATCCGGCGCTGATCCCAGAGGGGCTGTAACCTGAGAAATGAGTGCCCAGACCTGCCGCAGCACTAGATGGTTGGGGGTAGGCGTAGGGGAAGGTAGACAGGGTGAAGGAGAATTTAAGATTAACAAGACAGGAGACAGGGAGACCAAAGAGGAGATACTGCAATCTCACTTTCCCCCCAGGGAGGGTGGCCCATCCAAGAATGTGTTCTTCCCTGTGTCTTTTCTGTGTCCCTGGATTGTTTTCAGCAGATAAGATGTACCATCATTTACAAGACCTGTGTCAGTCACAAGAAGTTCTCTAGAAGGACAATGGGGTGTGAAGTCATCCATACAATGCCAGTCTCTCCTGCAATTACTTTGCACATTTTAAAATGATCAAATTTCTCCTTGGAGTTTTTCTATTTTCCCTTCCCATGTCCAGAGATTTAGATGTTCAGGTGAGTCTTTTCTAGGGCATGCAAGTATATTTCTGGTTGACCTGTGAGCTCTGAGGGCTTCTTGCCCAGAGGAAAGCAAAGGATGGATCCTGGCACTCTCGTGGAATCATTTGGGAGCACAGTAAAAGGACCAGACCTGTGACCACCATGTAGTCCCACAGAGGTGCGTCACTGGGACACCTCAGGTTCTCAAGAAAGACAAAGAGGCACTCCTCCCATATGCATTCCCAGATGCGCGCTTGAGTGCCATGCTACATTCCACACACAGACTGCAAATATAAACGCACTGTGTTGCCAGCCAGCCTGAACAGTTTGGGCTGGGAGATTTAAATGACTACAGGTCTCCTTCCAGCTCTTTGCTGCAACGTAATGATGTTGGAGGAGAGCCAGATTCCAGTCGGGAGAAAAGCCAGAAAGAAGAGCCCTCCAGCCAAGAGCTAACAGAGGCAGCAATGACCTGAGCGGGTGGAAAGGACTATTCCTTCAATTACATAAAATGCAACTTGCAAACTCCCATCTGCCTTGCTCTTCACATTGAGATTTTTCCACGTTTATAATTCCAAGCAAAATTCACATACACATATTAATGTTTTTGCTTCAGAAGCCAAGTAGTACAACAGTGTCTCATTTCCAAGGGAGAAGTGGAAGACACTGATTTATGAAACCGACCATTATATTTAGCTCATACTAATGTAGTATTACAAACCTATTATACTTTTGTAAGGCTTCAAAAGAAATTTTTAATGACTCTTGAAAAAAGGCAATGATATGAAAAGTAAAAATTGAATATTAAGGAGACACAATGACCAAACATGATTTATTACCTTTGATTGGTTCCTAGATCCAAAAAGGAAAAGTAAATAAGGCTATGAAAGTTTTATTTAAATATGGACTATATGTTGGATGATATTATTGAATGAGTATTAATTTTCTTAGACATGATGATGATGAGATTGTGGTTATATGAGAGAATGCCTTATATTTAAGCAAACGTAAATTATTTAGGGATGAGTTATTATAGTGTATAACATAGTCTCAAATGGTTCAGGGGGAAAATATGTGTGTGAGTATGTGAGTGTGTGTGTATGCATGAGAGAGAGAGAGAAAGAGAGAGAGAGAGGGAGAGAGAGAGAGAGAGAGAGAGAGAGAGAGAGAGAGAGAGAGAGAATGGCTGTCATGAAGAGATACAACAAATAGGGCAAAATATCAACAATTGGTAAATTAGATCAGGAATTCGTAAAGTTTTTCTGTAAAGGGCCAGAAAGTAAATATGGCTCTGTGGGCCTATGGTGGTCTCTGTGAAAATGCCTCAACTCTGTTTTGTAACCAGACAATACATAAATGAATGGGAGTTGTCTGTATTCCCATAAGCTTTATCTACAAAAGTGGGCACTGGGCTAGACTGGGCCCACAGGTTGTAGTCCACCAGCTCTGTTGTAGGTAAATGGTTATGCAGACATTCACCATGCCCTTGTTTTTCAACTTTTCAGTACATTTGAAAATTTTCAAAAACATTTTGGAAAAAAGGTTTTTAAATTTGTAGAAAAGTAGTCAACCTCATTGGGTTATGACTGCTACTAAACCATAAAATCCAAGGAAACAAATTGGTCACCTCAGAGACAATTATCACAAAGTCGCTGACATAAATGCTGGAGTGCTACTGCTGGAAAGTTACCGTTTCTGGCTAACCAGAAAGTACTGTGACATGAATTTTAAAACCCAACACAGATGCACAACATAAAGTTCTTAAAAGAGCCCACTTTGGGGCAGCCAAATGGCTCAGTTGGTTAGAGTGTGAGCTCTCAATGTTGCCAGTTCATTTGACGGATGGTGGGCTGCGCCCCCTGCAACTGAAGACTGAAAATGGCGACTGGACTTGGAGCCGAGCTGCGCTCTCCACAACCAGATTAAAGGACAATGACTTGGAGCTGATGGGCCCTGGAGAAACACACTGTTCCCCAATATTCCCCAATTAAAAAAAAAGAGTCAATTTTGTGCTAGGTTAATATTAATATATGGATTTATACTTCTGTTTATGTAACTACCATGCACTAATTCCTCCTCGTTCTTGGCCCAGTGGTTTCCCATGTCATTAATTTGGGGGCCTGCTGTGTGTATGAAAATATTGCCCAGGGTCCCAGGATTGAGGTCTGAGCTTTCCACCCTCCCTGGGACCACTTCTCTGAATAAGTCCTAGTCCTTTGTTCCCCTCCCTTCTCACTCCAAAGACAAGATGAAGGGAGGCTCAGGATGGATTCTACCTCCAGAGTGCAGCAGTGTCCCCAGCCTCTAGTAGGCACTCACAAAATATTTAAAATAAAGTAAGTACTATGTCCTAGGTACTTACAAGAATGAAAAAAACAACCAATTTCCTATCCTTATGGAGTTGACATTCTAGTAGATAAAACATTAATGACTTACAATGAAAGCATTTTATCTGCAAGATTAATTTTAGTGATCCATCAAATAGCTGGAATTGTTCAAGATACACATAAACAGAGGTCTGACTTCAAATCAGACAATGGAAATGAGAGAATAATAAAGATATCAAGGAACACAGCAGAACAGCTTTGGAGTCAGAAGGACTCCAGTTAGAATCCCAGCCTCATCCATTTATTAGCTCTGTGAGCTTGGGCATAGTTCCTAACCTTTCTGATCCTCAAATTTCTAATCTGGAAGGTGGGGAATGCCATCAATCATATAGGAACATCAGAATTACAGAAAATACATGGTAAGAACACAGCCCACTGTCTGGTACTTTCTGGACATTCATTGTATGGAAATTATTGTTATCACATTCTTGTCAACTCAAGTCAAGAAAGGACCATGGAAGGTGAGACGAAGAAAAGTTTATCCATCCATGAGCAACAGACACAGCGTGTATTTATAGCCCTTGCCAGTTACATGGAGATGGGGAAAAAAGTAGTGGCTGTTATTGTTTAGTTACTGTTATTAACTGCCAACTTGGCACCTCAAACATAGGCACAGACGATGTACCAGAGGTCCATTTGTGAGGTAGCTGCTTCTAAGTCATCATTTGTAATCATCCCAGAGAAATCATCTTTGCATTGTGGTTTCCAGTTCAGTTCAGAAAAGCCTACTTCACCGAAATGTACCTGAAGGGGAGTACGAATTATTACGAAACCTAACGGCTGTGCAGAACATTTCACTGGGAAATGCCATTCACAAACACCAACCACACATCCCTCTTCTCCTTCTGCCATGCTGGGATGGAGGGTTCCAGAGGTGAGAGAAAAGGCTTCCTCAGAGTCCAAGACAGTAAGTACCATGGGAGGGAGGGGCAAGAGTGAGACGGGAGAAGGGAGGGCCAGCAATTCACTCCAGTGCAGCCCCCTGAGACACATCATCGCTTCATCCCTCAGAAGGCATCCTTCAGAAGGCAAGCAAGGACCTGCTCGCTACCTTTCCCTTTCTCCAGCTGTCCTTTTCAACTGGAAAGGGGTTTCTCTCCCCTTGATCCACTTCTGAGCAGCAGGCAGCTTTCTGGTTCTGAGGAAAGCACAAGCATTTAGTGTTTCTCTAGGGAAAGCAGAGCGGTAGTGAGAAGGTCCCTTCTCTGCCTGATCTCTTTGGCTTTATTTCCTTTATAGCCAGTCGGGAAAGATCACCATGATGGTGGATTTGGAGTTAACAGAAAATGAAGGTAATGCTCATTTGAGTTTCAGATGAATCCAGATGCCTATACTGTCAGGTATTTAAAATGCAATATAGATAAAACATCCATATAATTTTCGGTTTCTATCAATGAAAAGACTAGGTGGAAACATCAAAATGTGCACTGGCATTAATTACACAGGATGAATTTATTATTTTAATACATTTTCTATAATATCTATTTGCTTTAAAAATTTTAATAAGAATTAGGATATCTCAGGAAGATTTATTAGTATATCACAGAAGACCCAGATCTTTTTAGAAAAATCAGTAACTAACCCTAATGTTACTTTTCTGTTCTAACTATAGGGCTTTAAAAAATATATATGTACATATATATATATTTGGTTAGGTTTTCTACATTTGAAGCAAACAAACTCTCTTTAACAGAAATGGAATTATAAAATTCAAAACTGAAGAACTACATTACCAAAATATCTCCAGGAACTTACTCCACAATTAATAGAATTCGGGGATTTCCTGTACCTGCCTTGTTCTCACAGTTGTTCTCTCAGCTGTGTGGGCTCCAGCCAAGCTCTGGTAATTGGCTGACGCCCAGCAACAGTTAGCACTCGTAGACTTTCAATGCATTCATATTTGCCGGGAACACTTAATGAGGATACTAGGCCTTCCCCTGTCTCTGCCTGGAGGAATTCTGGGGAGGTTTGACCCAGAAGGTGGCAGCTGGGTGGCTGCTTGAAGGAGAGGGAAAGTTTTTATGGATGGGAAATGAGCAGAAGCATAGCTGTTGCAGAGAGAAGGAAAGGTTGGGGAAGAGAAGAAAATTATAAGAGGTCAGCTTGAGCAGAGTTGTGAGAGGCCTGCCAAGGATTTGGACTGCTCTCGAGGCAGAGGGGAATCGAGGCCAGTTGAGTCCTCAGGAGAGTGAAAGGAGTCCTGGGATCTGACTGTTATTTTAGGAGAATATGTCGGGTGGCAGCAGGAGAGATTCACTAGGTGGAGGAGAGGGTCTGTTCAAGAGATTATTACAAGAACTCAGGGAGAGATGTGGAAAGTCTGAATGTACCCAGAAGGAGTAAGAGCGGAAAAGACAGAGAGGAAGTGAGCACCCCTTCTTGGCTTGGCAGTTGAGTGAATTTGGGAGTAGAGGATGAGGAGAAGGAGGGGGTTTCGGGTTATGCTGCGGTTTTTATCCTTTGAGACCCATCTGAAGGAATGTAGGAAGGGGAGATTTGTGAGAAACTGAAATAAGTTTAGAACATCTTATATTCAAAGAGCCATAGCCCATTGGGAGCTTTTATTTGGGTTTGGAGCTCAGAAATAAGTCCCCAACAGAAGTCAACAGCACGTACACATAGCAGAAGTAGGAGAGAGCATTATATTGCCCAGGAGAGTTCAGACAGAACAAGAAAGTCTGAAACAGGACCATTCAGAATACTGACCCGTAAGGTGGTTAGAGGATGGGGGGCTCCTTGTGCCTCAGGAGAAGTAAATGAGAGCAGGAAGAGAACCAGACGAGACTGCCGGGAAGCCAAACAAGGGCACTGAGTGGGGAGGACCATGTGCGTCCAGTGCAAATGCTACAGCATTACGTCTAGGACCCCAGCTCTTCCACTTACTGGCTCAATAACCTTGGGCAAGGTGCTCACCTGGTCCCTGCCTCAGTTCTCTCTTCTAAAAGTACAAGTTCTTACAATCACCTACAAGACCCTACGTGATCTGCTGCCCACTACCTCTCTGACTCCATTTCCACCACGCCCTCTCTTTGCAGCCAGGTACAACTCTTTGTTGGGTGTCTGCACTGCTCCTTTTCTTACCTAGATATTACCTAGAACAATCTCTGATATAATAAGTAAACATTCAATACATATGCATGGAATGAATGACCATAAAATTGAGGATGTTCACAATATAATAGGGCTATTTTGTGGAGTATGAAAATATATGTCAAATGCTCAGAGTAAACAATGTTTGGCATAATACATGTTTTCCACAATGATACTTGTTTCTATTAGGATGAATACTGTTAAGTCATCAATGAATGGATTTTCTGATTAGAAAGACATTCTGACTTTGGGAGAATTTCAGTGACATAATAGGGTAAAAACCAGATGGCAGGAAGTTAAGAAGTCAGCTGGAATAAAAACGACGGAGAAAACACATCGAGAAACTTCTGGGAAGTTTAGCAGAGGAGAAATTATCAGATCAGAAATTATGAGACAGGTCAAAGGAAGGTTGGCTGAATGTTTCTTTCAGGAAAGCTGTAGGTAGGAAAAAACACGGCACCCTGTTTGTCCTAGAGCTCCCCGGCTTTACCACTGCTGTTATCATCCTTATAAGCAATCCTCACTTCATCTGAGGTTTGAGCCATCAGTTTTTCACCATAATAACCTTGAATCTTACTCATTATTTCTCTCACAATCATGGAGGACTCTGGGACCAGGCTCACCCCTAAATGCAGTCAATATTCTAGGTGATTTTAAGTTCTATGTGGACAACCTGTTCACAACCTGGCTTTACAGTTCTTTGGCTTCCTCCGTTCCAATGGGCTTTACTTACACACTCCATTTCAGGGTCATAATCATCACCAGACTTGCCCCGTGGAAATTTGAACTCCAACATCCTACTCTTTGGACATAGCCCCTCTCCCTCAAGGTTTCTCTTTCCTTCTCTCTCGTAACATCTGTTCTTTCATTCCAGACTTCGTCCTTTTCCCTCAGGCTATTTCCTTTGCCCCTCCTTGCCTGATTTCCTTCATGATCCAGTCCAGTTCAGAATGTCTATTCAAATACTCCACTGCCTGTACCTTCAACATCCCTCTTCTCTGTCTTTCTAGTAGGGAACAAGGACTAGGTAAAGGAAAGAGCACTGGTGGCACAGTCAGCGTTGGAAATGAGCCTGGTGGCTAAGCCAACCATCTCTTGTCTCTACCAGCGGAGGGATCAGGTATGCCCACTTCTCATGCTTCTCCATGAAGGGAAAATGCTCCTGGCCCCACACTCTTCCTCCCCGAGGTTGGTTTGGGAGAAGCAACGGGCAAGCTCAGCTCAGCCAATTTTGGATTTCCTCTCCATGGAAGACAGCCTGTCTGTAGAACACATGTGTCCTGTCTCTGCCATGTGGTAAGGGGCCTCTCTCTGTAGGGGAGGCCTGCGGTTGTACAGCTTTGCCAGCAATGGATGGATACATTTGTTTCATTCAGGAATGAGGATTAGTAAACCCACTTGGCTGCAGCTCTAAAACCTGTGCTGTCCTATTTGTTTCATGAGAAGTGAAGCTGATGTTTTGATCTCTAACTTACTTCTGTGTTTATGTCTCAGCTGGTGGGGCAGCGGGGAGAAAGGAGTATTATTCACTGATCATCCTAAATCCCGAATGCTGTGCTCCTGGTGCTACTGGAAATAACGGTGCTGTTATGGGGTCTGGAGCTGCTACAAATGTATGAGCTGCCACTTCAGTGGGGCCCTTGGATTCACTTGGTAATCCTTCCAGGCGTCCCTGGTCAGCCCCTCTTCCAGTCTTTGCAGAGGTCTCTACAAGCCTGCTCTGCTTTCTTCAATCTCTCTGCCATGCCTTCACCTCTTCTCCATCAACAGGCAGGTGTCATTAGCCTCCAAGAGTTAAATCACTTCACTTCACCCATCCCAATAACTTTTTTGAAAAATAATATGAAGTTGCATATTTTATGGCATTGGAAAACAATCTGTTAACATTTTTTTCAGCAATGGGAGCAAAATGTGACCATGTTAGAATGAAGATCAAACAGCCAACAGTATGCGATATTAACTTTGGTTTAATAATTGTTTTTTTTCCAAAGATATTTATTGCATACTTATTGTATGAAAGGCAATGGGATAAGTGCTTTAGGCAGGAAGGGGTCATGGTAAGAGCTGAGACTCTTATTTGCAAGTGAGAGAACCCCAGATGGAAATAGGCCTATATTGGGTTACACAGCTTAGTACATCCCAGCCATGGGGGTGGAGCATGTGGTGGGGATAAAGTTGACCCCCTGAAACAACTGGGAACCAGGGACTCGTGTATTTAGAACCTGTAATTGCTTTATCTCTTGTCTGCTCGCTCTGCATTGGACTTATTTGCTTTCAATGCACTGGCCTGCCTAGGGTCAGTTTCCTTCCCACATGGTGGGAATGGGGTAAAAGAGATCATGAATCATTTTAATCAATGGTGAGGAAGGAATGGGTAGGGCGGAAGAGTTTCCAAAAGAATAAGAATGTGAGTCCCTAGGAAAGGGGCCCAGGGCAGACAAAACTAGCAACATCGGCCACCTTCACAAAAGTGGACCAGATGAGGATTTTTCTCTCAGAGTAGAATACAGAATTATCACCACCATTTTTATTTTGCATTCAAAATACAACTGATCAAATTTAGTTTTCCTTTAAAGATGTTATTCTGAAAGAGTCTATGCACTCAGTGTAATGCTGCCTCAATTTCCTGACGCTAAGAAGACCAAGGACAGAATGAAATAGGCGTAAGTTATTTAACAAACTCTGTTGGAAGAGATTTTTCAAGCACAATTCCTCACCAATATAGCAGTTGAAGCTCTTCTACCCACAGGACAGTTAGGGAAATAGAATGTCCAACCCTAAAGGCTCCAGCACCTTAATTTTATCTCTTTCTGGAGTCCTGACTGATGACCATCCCTGGAGCAGCTGCTTCTCCTCTCAAAGACTTGACATTCAAGCCCCCTCGAGGGTTAACACCACAGTGCTAGTTCAGAAGAAATGGGATTCGAGCCTATCAGAAAAACTGTTTAGATTTCAAGGCCTCTATCCTTCTGAAAAATTACTCAACTATACCCCAAATTACTCAAACTAACCCCAAAACTCAGCATAAGCATTATTATGTTATATTAACAAATTGCTTCCCAGGATAATTCACTAATTGCATTTTGGGAATTAAATGAAAAACAGCTGTCAGTTATGTTAGAATAAAACCGCCTAAACGATCTATCATACCTTATTGAACACTACTCACATATTTGACATGTAGAATACGACTACAGCATTTCTCACAGCAGTCAGTGGTAGTCAAACTGTGGTCTGTGAACCGCTGTGGGTTTGGTACTGGTCCATGAGGAGACAAATGCAGAACTGAAAACCAGTATTGAGAAATTTTTATAACAATGTGGCATTCTAATCACATCCAAGTGTGTGATCAGTGGACACATCTCATTGAACAGGGTGTCCACCATGTTGGATATGGTCCAAACCGCATATTGTATGAACTGTGTAGTTAATGGCAGTTGGATCACATATCAGTCCAAATTGGATTAGAAATTAAGCAAACAACAATAGCAAAAGGTAAATCAAAACCATAATGAGATACTATTTTACAACCAGTAGAATGGCTATTTAAAATTAAAAAAAAAAAGCCACACTACAAAACAAGTGTTGGCACGCATGTAGAGAAACGGGAACCTTTGTACATTGCTGGTGGGAATGTAACATGGTATAGCTTCTGTGGAAAATAGTTTGGCAGTTCCTCAAAAAGTTAAACATGGAATTACAATATGGTCCAGCAATTCTGCTTCTAGGTATATACCCCAAAGAATTGAAAGCAGAGACTAATATTGTTATTCACAATAGCCAAAAGGTGGAAACAAACCAAAACAGCTGTCCATGAACAGATGAATGAATAAACAAAATGTGGTATATACATACAATGGAATATTATTCAGCCTTAAAAAGGAAGGAAAATTCTAACACATGTTGCAACATGGATGAACCTTGAAGACATGATGCCAAATGAAATAAGCTAGACACAAAATGATACTGTATGATTC
Source organism: Rhinolophus hipposideros (assembly GCF_964194185.1). Taxonomy (NCBI): domain Eukaryota; kingdom Metazoa; phylum Chordata; class Mammalia; order Chiroptera; family Rhinolophidae; genus Rhinolophus; species Rhinolophus hipposideros. Next base: position 35,780,978 of record NC_138047.1, read on the forward strand.
CACTTACTTGAGGTACCTAGAATGGGAAAATTCATAGAGACAGAACATAGAATAGAGGTTGCCTGAGACTGGGGGTATGTGGGAAGGGAGAATTATTGTTTAATGGGTACAGAGTCTCGGTTTGGGATGATGGAAAAGTTCTGAAGTTGGATATCGTGATGATTGCAACAACATTGCTAATGTACGTAACGACATTGAATTGTACGTCTGAAAATGGTTAAAATGGCAAATTACATTTTATAATACTTCGTTACAATAATTTATAAATCCTTATCCTAGAGGGTTCTGAATCAAGTAAAATTTGCAAAATGCTGCATAAAATATCACCCACTTGGAGTTCATAATGCTTAGACTTAACACTTTTGAACAATTCCTTACTAAGAAACTCTTTTAACTCAGTATTGCCTAAACTTATTGGATTTCAGAACTCTTTTTCCATCATGCATTTTCTAGTATCTCACAAAACAGTTTAAGAGAGGTTGAGCCAGATGAACTACCAAAACCTGGTTTATACTTCCCCATCATACACAAATAAAAGTGATGTCACCCTTTGGTTGTGGCCCGTAATCTAACGCTGTCACCTTCTGTTGAGACCCTCCAATCAGTTTGTCCGCTGGCAATGCCAATCCCCAAGACATGTGGGGCTAACAGGAGTCACAGAGCCAGAGTCTGGTTCATCTCGGCATCCTTCAAGCTTCACAACAAGAATACATTTCACACTTGTCTTTATAAGGCTGCAAGTTAAGAAAATGATTTACTAGTTAAGGGTGACCGCAGGAACAAAGTACAACATAGTCTAGGTCAGACATGTGGATGACATTAGAAAAAGAAACAGGCTTTTTGAGGACAAATGAGTGTGCAAAGCAGGAGCCATATTGACATATCTAAATACCATTACTCCTATCATATTGAGAGGTCACAACCTCTCTACTGAGAAGGTGAAAAGGCAAGCAAGAAAGGAAATACCTCAAAGTGAAAAAACAAAAGCAACTTTTGCCCTCATCAACATCCACCATGGCCTGAAGTAATTTTAGTACTTAAAATTTGGGGCTGGAGAAAAGTTCAATGAAAAAGTTCTGCTGATATGAAAACGTATGTGAAAAGGAAGAAGTGGCATGCAGATGAGGAATTCGAAGCGAAAAAGAGAAATCTGGTAAAAACATCATTGCTACTTCTCTCATTCTTTCAAGTTGATCAGCTTCTTAATCCAAGTTTGGGCTGCCTTTACTATTCCAGATTTTTTCTATGTAACTCAAAAAAGGTGTGGAGAAAAGATTATCCTCGAATAACTCTAGAAATCTCTACTTTGTAATCATGCATAAGTGGAAACCACATTTCATCTTCAAGAAACATTTTTTTAAAAAAGGATATTCAAAATAATACAATTTCCATGGATGTTGGCTTCCTCTTTCCAAGTTAATGTTTGGCTTAATTTCTACAATAAATCTAATTGGCAAGTTATCTCTCACAAATAACACCTAACATATTCTTGGCATCTGAAAAGAGTTAACACGTTGCATATGCTGTTCATACTCACAAAACAAGATATGTGAGGGAAAAAAATCACCAGAAAAGGGTGGGGGTTGAGCCTAGGAATGTACAGGGCCACCACTGTGGCTGCAAAGGACCCGCCTCTGTGCACTTGGGATTTTGAGGGTGTATCCATGTGGGTGAAACCAATGGATGAAAAGTACTGAGACCCTATAAAGTGTTTGGGGCTTTGCAATTTCTGTCACATTCACTTCTAGCAACCTGGTTCTACATATGCTTACTTAACAAACGTGGAGAAAGATGATGTTTAAATTAAGTTCAGTGTACTTCCTGTTAAATGGGTACAGAGCTTTAGTTTGGGATGATGACAAAATTTGGAGATGGATGGTGGTGATGGTTGCACAATGTCTAAAGAAAATTTAACTTAGTGCTACTAAATTGTACACTTAAAAATGGTTAAAATGGCAAGTTTTATGTTATACATATGTTACCACAAGTAAAAAAAAGAAATAAGGTCAATAACTTCCTAAGGTTACACAGTGTGTTGATGACAAAGCTCAGAAGTATGCCAGTCTGACTCAAAGCCGTAGTCATTCCCATGTCTCTCAAAAATCATGATAAAGATGATGGTAATAATTTAAAATATCATCATCATCAGCTTCTTGAGTGTTTACTTTGTGACAGAGTCTAGTCTAAGCTGTTTATGTGTATTTATCTACTTAATCCTCACAACAACCCTCTGAGGTAGGTACTTTTATTATCCCTATTTTCCAGATGAGAAAGTGAAGTACAGAGACGTAACGTAGCTTCCTCAGGGGCACACAGTGAATACATGGTAGAACCAGGAATGAAATACGAGCAGTTTGATCCCAGAGCCCCTGCTTTTTCCCACTTCACGGCATTGTCTCTTAGTAGATAAATTTGTGTACACAGCATGTAAAGACATAAACCTCATCAGTTTCAAGATAATGCACAAACGAAATGTCAATAGGTTATAAATAATGTTTTGGTGAGTTAATAAATGTTAGTTCACACCCAGGCTCTGAGAAGGATATTCTAAATGGCAGCTTCAATACCACCTTCCATAACGGACTCCGTGCCCCTCAGAGCATGCACCTGAGGGGCATGCTCCCTCAGTACTGCCTGAAATGCGGCCGCTGTAACATCCATTCTCTGCTCTGTATTATGGTTGGAGGCTACGACGTACTTCCCCATTACACCATGAGTTCTAAGGCAGGAATTTGTGCTCTTGCATGTGTACTCACTATTTTAGGAACAGCTAGTACACCGCGTGTCTTCAGTAAGTTTTTCTTAATTCACTTGCAATAGTTTAAATAATATTATTATCCATTCTTTAAAGGTTTGCTCTGTAACCATCTGGTCCCAGAGTCCTCTTCAATGGTGACTCTTTAGTTATCTTCCAGTCTATTCTATGGTAAGTGGTATCTTCAGGGTTTCTACTGCTCTTGGGATCAATTTTGATAATTTCTATTTTGCTAAGAAATCACCCGCTTCCATTAGTTTTCAAACCTCTTAACTATAGGTTTGTTTAGGCAAGTCTCAAAATGGTTTTAATTTATTTTGTAGCTATTGTTTTGCTATTTATTTCCTTTCTCTTTGTTTTATATTCTTTTGCTCTTGTTTTTTTTCCTGAATTGGGCTTGCAAAATGATTATTTATTTTATTGGTCTTTTCAAAGAATGAGCATTTGAATTTATTTATCCATTCTTCTATGTCTTTAATTTCATCTTTGATCTTGTTAATTCCCTTTTACTAATTTTTTAGGTTTATTTTGTCTCTCTTTATTTCCTAAGCTGAGTAATAAGTTGCCCTAAGCTTCTTTATTCTTTAAAAAAGAATAAAACATTTCTTCTGAGTACAACTTTTACTGTATTTATAAATATTGATAACACAATGTTCTTTTTTCCATTCCCAATAATTTTAACTTTGTCTTTGGTATCTTTCTTGATCCCAGGTTATAAATGAGTATGCTTCATAATTTGCAAGTGGATAAGGTTTTTAAAATTGTCTTCTTGATTTTTCTTTCTATACTCATTGCATCATAGTTAGTATGTCCTCTTAAATTTCCCCTTTCTGAGCTTTTGAAGGCTGTCTTAGTGGTCAACTATATGATTTGGGGGAAGAAGGATGGATGGCATTAAATGTTCCATGAACATTTTTCTCCATTGACTATGATTGTTGAAAATTGACATGAAATTTGTTCACTTAACAATCGTTCTACAGGACACCTAGTTTGATACGGTAAGAATAAGCATGAGATTTGGAATTTTAAAATCCAGTCTCCTCCCTTCATAGGCCTGGGTCTCACCTACCTGATCTTTAAAAATGCAAATCACACTTACTTGCCTTACAATGTTATGAGTGAGAAAATTTTTGAGCCTGGAGTACTTTCCCTTTCCATGCGGTGCCTTCCAGAAAGTTCCAGTTAGCTACTGAAGTACTGCCCTGAAGAAGCAGTTCTCTGAAGCCCTGATAAGCAACAACAATGTCTTCACATGCCTTCAAAATGCGGTCTTGTTGGGTACCTTGGACCACACAGTGGCGAGAAATGGACACACTGTTGCGGGTACGTTACACACGCACTTGTATGTTACACACACCCGAGAGAATCCTAGAGAAAGGCAGTCATCCCAGACCAAGTGTCCTTTGAAGCAGTCAAGTGTCTTAATTCTCTGAAAACACTCGTGTGAGTGTCTGGTGGGGGAGGAGACGGAGGACATAAAGCAATTTTGCTGTTATGCTCAGCACTGTAGAGAATATTTTTTGAAACTAACGACTGATTGAGAAGGACATCAAAAGAGTTTGATTTGTTTGATGTTTGGGCCTATGTACATGATGCAGATAACTGTTGGATTAATGATGACCGTCTGCACACCAGATGGAATGTGCGGCTACATCGAGACATCTGACTCAGCGCCACTTGAAAAGCAGATTAAGGTAAACCCATCCTAGCACAAATGATTCCCCTACCCCGAGTTTAAAGGTAAAACGTTCTATTGTTAAAATAACTGAGCAAATTGCAATTAGCTTGTAAGACTTCTCCTGCCTGTGTCAACACTGCTGAGTAAGAATCAGAAGTGGTGATATAATTATGTCCGGTCAATGTCTGTAACAGGGCAAGACTCCTTTAGGACAGGAAATAGGATGTGGCAAACAGCCCTGACAGGGAGAGATGTAACATGGCAGCTGGCGTGTAGGCTTATATAATTATTTTAGATTTAATATTTCTAAACTCAGGTTTTAATCTGAATATCTCGACAAGCAAAAAGAGAGAAGAAAAAAAAAAGCACAAGCCCATCCTCCCAGAACATTCTTTTAAGGCTTTTGTCCCACTAAAAAATTGTTTATTTTTCTTTTGTTAGCTTTTATTCACAAGAAATACAAACAGCCAATAAATATGTGTATGGGGGGGGGGTTTCATTCAAATTAAAACAACAACATACAAACAGTTTTATCATCAGACTGGCCAAGATAAATACAAATAATAAGATCTAGTGTTGGGGAAGGCATGAAGAAGTTGGCAGTCTCATATTCAGCTAGCGAGGGTGTGAATTGGTTCTATATTACCTTTCAGGGGAGAGTTAGAAATAAGAGACAAAAGTCTGAGGATTTTACATTTCTTAGATTCAGCAATTCACCTTTTATGAATATATTCTAAAGACTTCAAACATGGATCTTTCACAAAGATGTTTGTAAAAGAATGTCCACTGCAAAATTGTTTAACATGAAAGACCGGAAACAACATAACAGGAGATTGGTTAAATAGAACCGTGGTATATACTTATGCTGAAAACTATGGTGATATGTACTCCTGTAGGTATATACTTAGGCATGAAAGTGATTTCAAGAATCTATCCAGTTTAGTCCTGAAGTTGAAATTATGCAGATATTTAAAAGATGACTATAAAAAATTACTTGCAATTGAATTACTCAGAATAAGCATTGTTAGCATTAGGGTGTATAATTTTTAAGTGATTTCTTTTCTGTGTAGTTATATAATTTTTCTCTCTTTCTAAAATCCTTTTGAGCATTTTAGATAACTGATTTATTCACATGGTTAAAAAATACACAAAATGTTATTCCATGAAGTTTCCCTCCTGCTTCTGTCCTTCAGTTACCTAGATTCCCACTCCCAAGGCAACTAATAGCTCCAGTTTCTTGTATATTTTTCCAGGAGTATTTTGTGTGCATACAAATCTACATACATATATTCTACATCCTCTCCCACCTTTTTTTTTAACTGAAAGTATGAATACCTTACTTTAAAAATTATTATTAACCAATAAAGTGTCATCATTCCTTTTTTATGACTATATGGTATTCCATGGAATGAGTGAGACAAAATTAGTGTAAACATATAATCTATTGCTCAAATTGAGACATTTTTGAAAGCGAAGAGGATGCTATCTCTAATTATAGTGGAACAATAGGCATAAACCAGGACTGTCTCAGACAAAACATGGTGAACTGTCATCCTAATCATAAAAGACTACAACTTATTAACCAGTCCCCCTTTGATGGAACTTAGATTATTTCTAATTATTTGCTAGAGCAAAGAGTGCTACAATAAAAATCTCTATATATGTGTCATTTCACAAAAGTGAGAGTGCATCTCTAGGATATAATACTTAGAAGTGAAATTGCTTAGTCAAAGGATATCTACATTGTTTTTATTTGATACATATTTCAAGATTGTCATTCCAACATTGCAGTTATTTTCATTTTTTTTCTGAAAAAAGCAAGTATTGCTTTTATAATAAGATGAATGAGGTACTTTTAAAATTAAAATTAAAATGTGAAAAATGTAGATTTAGCAAGCATTCTTAATTATAAACACATAGAAACATAGAAACACAAAACTGAAAATAATGAAAGTTGAGCATATTTAGACTATATTGAAGTTTCAAAAACAAACATAACCCTCACAAGAAATGTTGCAAATGAATAGATTATGCAGTCAGAGGGTGAACTAGAATGCTCTCTGTAAATATAATGCTTATTAATGTCACTGTGCATCTCTTACCCTCCTTTGATATTGTATCTTACACATTATTCTTTTTGTCCAACTAGGCAAGTTATTTATTTAAGATTTTTATTAAAATATAGCTAACACACAATATTATATTAGGGGTACATCATAGTTGTTCAACATTTATATACCTAAAGAAGTGATCACCATAAGTCCAGAAACCGTACCATGCTATCACAATATCATTGACTATATTCCCCATGCTGGGTATTCCACCCCAATGACTTGTATACCTGGAAATTTGGACCTCTTATTCCCTCTAACCTTTTCCCCCTCTTTTTAATTTTTCAATTACAGTTGATGCTCAATATTGTATTAATTTCAGGTGTACAGCATAGTGGTTAGATATTTGTATAATTTAAGAAGTGATCCCTTTGACTAGTTAGTCTAGTACCCACCTGGCACTATACACAGTTATTACTATATTATTGACTATATTCCCTATGCTTTACTTTACATCCCCATGACTACTTTGTAACTACCAATTTGTACTTCTTAATGCCTTCACTTTTTTTCACCCTGGCCCCCAACCTACTCCCATCTATCACCCTGATAAATCAATCTAGTATTCATTCGACATCACATGTAGTTATTGTGATATTATTATTATTTTTAATTTTTATTGGGGAATATTGGGGCACAGTGTGTTTTTCCAGGGCCCATCAGCTCCAAGTCAAGTCATTGTCCTTCAATCTAGTTGTGGATGGCGCAGCTCACTAGCCCATGTGGGAATCGAATTGGCAACCTTGTTGTTAAGAGCATGCACTCTAAACTGAGCCATCGGCTGCCCCAGTATTATTGATTATATTCCTTATGCTATACCCTACATCCCTTTACTACTGTATAACAACCAATTTGTACTTGTTAATCCCTTCCCCTTTTTACCCACCCCAACTCCCCTCCCATCTGGCAGCCATCAAAATGTTCTCTGTATCTATGAGTTTGTTTCTGTTTCATTTGTTTGCTTTTGGGTCTTTACAATCCACTCGTAAGTGAAATCATATGACATTTGTCTACCCCTTTCTGACTCACTACACTCAGCACAATACCATCTAGGTCCATCCATGTTGTTGCAGATGTTATTCCTTCTTTATGGGTAAGTAATGTTCCATTGCATACTCTATATGCATCATCCCTTTTTTATCCATTCTTCCATTCAGGGACACCCAAACTGCCTCCATATTTCGGCCATTGTAAACAATGCTGCAATGAACATATGGAAGCACACGTCCTCATGAAGTAGCATTTTGGGATTCTTCTGATAAATACCTCGAAGTGGGATTACTAGATCCTTCTCTGTCTCTTGTTACAGCCTTTGTTTCAAAGTCTATTTTGTCTGGTTTAAGTATTGCTACACTAGCTGTGTTTTTTTTTCTGTTTCCGTTTTCACAAAATATCTTTTTCCATCTCTTTATTTTCAGTCTGTGTGTGTCTTTCGATCTAAGAGTATCTTGTAGGCAGCATGTGTAAGGGTCTTGTTATATGTCCATCCAGCCACACTATTTCTTTTGATTGGAGCATTTAATTCATTTACATTTAAAATAATTGTTCATAGATATGTAGTTATTGCCATTTTATTATTCATATATTTGGTCTTTTTTTTCTAATATTAAGAAGTTCTTTAACATTCCTTGAAATACTGGTTTGGTGGTAATACACTCCTTTAGCTTTTTCTTGTCTGGGAACTCTTTATTTGTCCTTTCAATTCTAAATAATAGCCTTGCTGGGTAATCTTGGTTGTAAGTCTTGCTTTTCATCGCTTTCAATATTTCATGTCAATCTCTTCTGGCCTACAAATTTCTGTTGAGAAATCAGCTGACAGTTGTATAGGAGCTCCTTTGTAAATAACAAACTGCTTTTCTCTTGCTGCTTTTTTTATTTTCTTTTTTTAAGGAGGGTGCAGCTCATAGTGGCCCATGTGGGGATGGAACTGGCAATTTTAGTGTTATTAGAACCAAGTTCTAACTAGCTGAGTTAACCGGCCACTTCTCTCTTGCTGCTTTTAAGATATTCTCTTTGTCTTGTAACTTTTGGCATTTTAATTATGATGTGTCTTGGTGTTGGCCTCTTTGGGTTCATCTTGTTTGGAACTTTCAGCACTTCCTGGGCTTGAATATCCATTTCCTTCACCAGGTTAGTGAATTTTTCTATTCATTATTTCTTCAAATAGGTTTCCAATCCCTTGCACGCTCTCTGTCCTTCTGCTACCCCTATGATGCAAATGTTGGTATGCTTGATATTATTCTCGAGACCCCTTAAACTGTCCTCATTTTTTTGGATTCTTTTTTCTTTTTGCTGTTCTGTTTGGGTGTTTTCTGCTACCTTATCTTCTAAATCACTGATTCGATCCTCTGCTTCATCAAATCTACTGCTGATTCCCTCTAATGCAGTCTTCATTTCAGCTATTGTGTTCTTTATGTATGACTGATTCCCTTTTATATTTTCTATCTCCAATTTTATGTTTCCTATGTCTGTTGAAGTTCTCCCTAAGATCATTGAGCATCCTTATAACCAGTGTTTTGAACTCTGCATCTGGTAGACTGCTTATCTCCATTTTGTTTAGGTCTTTTTCTGGAACTTTGTTCTATTCTTTCATTTGGGATATGTTTCCTTGTCTCCCCATTTTAGCTGCCTCCCTGTGCTTGTTTCTATATATTAGGTAGAGCAGCTATGTCTCCCAGTCTTAGTAGAGTGGCCATATGTAGTAGGTGTCGTGTGGGGCTCAGAGGCCCAGTCTCTCTGGTCACCAGAGCCTGGAGCTCCATGTGTGTCCCCTGTGTGGGTTGTGTGTGCCCTTCTGTTGTAGTTGAGCCTTGGTTGTGGTTTGCACATCTGTGTGAGGGTTTGACCCTCAGGCTGATTAGCTATTAGCTATTAGCTGGCTGTGACTACAGTGGAGGAGCTGTTGTGCAGGGGCTGACCCTACAGAGCAGGATTCACTTTAGTAGGGCTCTGTTGCCTGCCCAGTCTGCCCTTTGGGTGTATCATCCTTGGAGGTGGCAGGGTGATGCTCCAGCTGGTCCAAAGCTCGCCACCAGGCATTCCAGCCCTGGGGCCTACTGGGAGGGGACCCACCACAGGCTAAGTTCAGCCACTGCCTGTACCCTGCCCTTGGCCACCTCAAATCAGCCAAAAAGCAATCTGCTGATGGCCACCATCTACACTGTGCTTGGAGGTGCCTCGAGAGGCCAAGCTGAGAACCAAGGCTGGCTGTTGCTAGTGTGGGCTTACGGCTGCTCAGCCAGAGGTATGAGACACACCAAAGCCAGATGCTGCTTGTTTGGGTTTTGTGAACCTGTGAGAGATTTTAGAAAAATCTGCAGCATGAGCCAAGGGTGCCCATTTGTACGGAAAAGCCACTGGAAGCAGTTTGGATGTGCCCACATGGTGGGTGAGGCAGGGTCTCAGAATCACCAAGGTAGGGCATGTACTGTTAGCCAGGTTGATGGAGACTCAGATATGGGGACCACCTGTGTCTGCATGCTGGGAGTGGGGAGGGCTCAACAAAGAAACAATGGCTTCCATCAGCTCCTCTGTCTAGGAGAAAGCTGCCTCTCCAGCCCTCACTCTGCAGCCAGACACTCCTTCCATATGGCCCTGGCAACTTTTGAGCTGTTGCCCCAGTGCTGGAGCTGAGAGCAAGCGAGTCCCTTAGTAAGTCTGTGTGTGAGCCCTTTAAGAGGATTTCCTAGAACTGCAGCCACCCTCCATCTCACTCAACCACAGTCTCTGCAACCAGAAGTTATGGGGACTTCTCTCCCCTGCACTGAGATCCTGGGCTGGGGAGCCTGGTGTGGGGCTGGGACCCTTCCTCCTCCAGGGGATAACTCTGCAACTGAGATATCCCTCCCGATTTTTAAAGGTTGCATGAAGGTGTGGGACCAGCCCATTATGTGTCTTGCCCCTCCTACTGGTCTCAAGGTTGCTTCTTCTGTAAGTTCTTAGTTATAGAACTTCAGTTCAGCTAGGCTTCAGGTGATTCTCATTAATGGTTGTTGTCATTTAGTTGTAATTTTGATGTGGTTAGGATGCAAGCACAGTATTTACCTACTTTGCCATCTTGACGGGAAATCAGACAAGCTATTTTTCATTGTGAAGTCAGTATGTGAAAACAAATGGCTGACAGACGCCTGTCTTTTTTTCTTTTCATAGAAGAAACAATTCCAAAAAGGTGGTTTTACTACTTCTTTTTTTCACTTCATATAATTTTGTGTCTTTTTAAATTATAGTTATTGGAGTGACACTGGTTAATAAATTATACAGGTTTCAGGTGTAAAATTCTATAATACATCATCTATATATCACATTGTGTGCTCACCACCCAGAGTTGGTTCTCCTTCCATCACCATATATTTGACCCCCTTTACCCTCTTCTACCACCTCCCCTCACCCCTTTCTGTCTGGTAACCACGAAACTGTTGTCTGTATCTATGAATTTTTGTTTGTTTATCTTGTTCATTTGTTTTCAGTTTTATATCCCACATATGAGTGAAATCATATGGTTCTCGACTTTTTCTGTCTGACTTACTCAGCATGATTATCTCATGTTGTCGTGAATTGCAATATTTCATCTTTTCTCATGGCTGAGTAATATTCCATTATATATACGTAGCATATCTTTATCCAATTATCTATTGGTTTTATTACTTAAGGGCAGCTATTGTAGCACCAACAGTATCCATTGTAGCTGCTGGACCTGAAGGCCAAAGTAGTAGGGAAATCTCTTGTGAGGGCCAAAAAGCTGGGAGTGTCTGCTAAAATTGGGCCATCTCAACACTGCATAAGGCAAATATTCACTCCCTCCAAGATAGACTCATTCTTTCTTCATGTATATAAACTGCAGGAAAAAAGCCACAGATTCTTTCACTTATAAAATGAAATCCACACTTGCCAAAATATGTTTTAATAATCTCATATATTCTGGCCTTAACCTTAAACATCTTCCTACTACTCACAAGACATTCATAATATGAGCTTTATATTTATCATATAAATTTGTATGCCAAGAAGTTACAAAACCAAGTACAGAGTATTCTCAAATGTACAAGGGAGGATTTCTATGAGTTCTTTTGTAAGAATTTCATATCCATATGATGAAACAGCATCTGAAAATTATTTCCAAAAGACTGCATGCCAAAATGAATACAATTTTTAAGTTTCGAGCTTGTAATGAGTATGTGAAACTATAGCATAATAGTAGCACATAATAAATACTTCCTGAATGATTGAATTTGGGGTGAGATAGACACCTACTCATTAAAACCACACCTGATGACATAATACAGAGCTAACAGGCAAAACTGCACTTTTTAATTGCAATGCCTTTAAAAATCAGAGATGTTTAAAAAATGCTAACATTGTCGGGGTCTTCACATCTAAAGCAGTAACAACAGCTACTAGTCCTGACATAACTACATTAGTCTTTTATTGAAGGACATTTAGGCTATTTCCAATCTTTCGCTACTTCAAAAAATGCTGCAATAAATTGTGTGTGTGTGCGCTTGTGTGCGTGTGATTTTACAAAAGTGGGAGTGCATCTGTAGGATAAAAAAACTGAAGTGAAATTGTGCTAAGTATTTCTACGACATTATTCTTTTTGTTCTCACAACAGCTCTACAAAGTGGGTTCAGACAAGGAAATTAAATCTATGTCTCAGAATGATGAAATAATTTGCCCACTGTCAGGCAGCCAGCAAGTGGTAGAGTGGGGATTCAAACCTAATCCCTAATGTCCTGCCCATTCCATTCCTTTACACAGTCTCATAGATGTCTTCCCATAAAGCTCAAAACAAATAGCATAATAGAAACCTCAGGCCACACTTGAAGTCTTGATAGTTTACATTCAATAAATTAAAATAGTGACAGTAGTGATGGTTAAGGAGATAGGTTTGTGGCTTGTACTAGTCTTCCAGTGATAGGACTGGATCCTGCCATATGAAGAGAGACCCTCATGGACACTAGTGAAATCCAGGATGATCCTCACACATACCCTAAACACAGTTTGCTGTTTTAAAATTTTAACTCAGTGACCCCTGCCACATCCCACCTGCTTCTGTACTTAAAGATCTATACTTAAAGAATAAAGCTAGTTCATTGAAATCCCTGGAAATTCCTACCTACGGATTTGCTTTATAAAAAGAAGACTGGATAATTTGGCACAAATTCCCTCACAAATGGCATAGAAGAGATATGTTTCTTCTTAATTATATTATAGATGGAGCTTATAGCAAAGGTCCAGGACTCAAAATTTTTAAAATAGTTCTTAGAGCTAATAATCTAATAGTCATTAGCCTTTATAATCAAGTATTGTGCCTCAGGTGCTCATAATATTTTACACATACGAAATGTATATTATAACCTTTTTTGTGGGGTGCTTGACAATATGTCTCAAAAACTAAAAATTTGGCTTTTCTTTGATCAAGCAATTTCACTATGGGAATTTGTTCTTAAAAAATGGTCAGGAAAAAAAGACTTAGGTACACTATTGTTCATCACAAGATTTTTTTAATAGCTTAAAAATGGAAAAAGAAAAACCCTAAATGCCTAACAAAAGGAGTACACTTAAATAATTTATTGTATGTCCAGGTGGGGAAAACATTATATAGCCATCAAAAAGGTATTATCAAAGAATATTTAATAGCATAGGGAAATCCTCATGATCAAGGAGAAATAAAAATGAAAGATGGAAAACCGATATGGAGTATAACCTCAACCGTGTGATTTCTACATGTAAACATGTACAGAGGAAAAACTAGAAGATTGTAACCCAGAATGCAGTCTGTGAGTAAACTGTTATGCATGATCTTATTTTCCCCTTCATATGTTTTTTCGGGTTTTTTTGTTATTTATTTTTATGTAGTGGTGGTATAGTATAGTTAAATCTAGAAAAAGACAACAAATAGTATATTTTTAAAAAAATGATTAAAGATGCTGATACTGTTGACTTTCTGAGCCATGGGCCTTCTCCAGCTTCAGCCAAGCCAGTTAGACATGAACTATTTCCAGTTAGACGTGAACTATTTCTCTCCTGCCTTCTGCAGTCTGACCAAGTCACTGATTATTGGTGTCACCACCAGTATAAAAAGAAGGAATGCAATCATGAAACTCAAAGCCATCCTTTTGGTAGGAGACATTGATTGTCATACATTTGTTTGGAGAAGATCTGAAAGTCCTACACTGGCTAAAGCTACTTAGAAATTTCCTTTATCTGTATAACCCCTGATGTAGAAATCATTCCATTACAGTAGACAACCATATCTTTGTCTGAAGGAATAAGAACTTCTACACTAAAATTTCCATGATGTCATGAACGGCAAAAACCCCTGTGAAATGCCTGCCTCCTACTGTGTGAACATTCTTGTCTGCCTCTCCCTTCAATTTTCTCACTCCTGATGCCTCCTAACTGGAAAATCCTTAACCAACCACAGATTCACTAACTAGATCCTTCCCCACGTCTAAGCCAAAGTCCTGTCTAACTGTCAAGATACTGAAGTCAAAACATGAAATCCGTGTGGCCATATTCTGGTTATACCTTCACAAACTCTAATTTCAGTTTATTTCAGTCTGACCTTGTATTATTCCTGTGTTTTCTCTTCCTTGCTTTAAAAGAATCTATTTTACGTTATTTTTCTTAACCATGATCATTTAAAATTTGCTACTTAGAACCTTGCTTTATTTTGCTAGAATTCCATTATTACCCATCTCCACTTTTAATTTTCCTTCAAGTATGAAAACATGTAATATTTTCTTTCCTTAAGTAAAAAAAATTAGGGTTATAAAAAGTTACGGAATATGCAATCTTTGGCACTGAGATGTACTATAAAGCCATTCCAACGGTAATCTACTTATATCCAATGTATTGCTAATTGTCAAATATTTGTTTCTTTGTGATTCTAAACCCCAAAACTGTATGTGTCTCTATACAACTTATAATAATTTGAATAGAGCATTTGCAAAATCATTTTCTTGTCCCTGTGAAGATGTTTTTAATTATATTACATTTGCAGATGGAGCTGTGATTGGAAAAGTTCAACAAAGTTGAATTCAGTTCAGTAGCTAAAGTTTCTCTCTTTCTCTCCTAGTCAGAGTTTACAGTCACTCTCACAACTGGCTCCGACCCCATCAACAAAACAACCAATGAATATTTATGAGAACTATCCCTTTCATCTTTCATTCATGCTTAGGTAGAATTCATTATAGATTAAAATATTACCAGTCCCAATTCTACTTCTAGTTTACTATAAAGGCAGGTATAAAGCACACCTATAGAAATTCAGGCTCCTGTAAATACCCACGTGTGGTAGGGGTAAATTTTTGAGGTGAGACAGCTTTTCAACATCCTTGATGACAAATTACACAAGAGCCATCTAATTCACCTTCGTGCAAGGCCAAGCTTCACTTTAGAGACCCACTGTGAACCTTGTTATTTTACCTGTGGTGGTATCTTGGAAAATCTAGTACCACATTCCATGGGCAAACGCATCATCCATCCAGCTCCCTTTCACCCTCAAAATACACTACTTACCTCATAGCAAACTTCTAATGACTTGATCACTCAATGAAACATTTTGCCTCCATATCAATTTATGGTTTCCAAACAGCTGAGTCCTCACTGAGACCATAGTCCTTTTCCATTCCCCTCAGCAACTAATCCAATCTCCCAATTCTCTGCTTTCTCTGCAACTCCTCTCCCACTTATTTTCAGGTATCTTTGCCTGCTGCCACACTGAGAAAGTTGAGGCCTTCAAGAATGACACTAAGCACTCCTTTCCTCATTTATACACCCATGTTCACCTCCTTCACTTGGTCTGAAGACATACGATGTCTCTCCTTTCTTGTCAAGGTCATCCATTCCTATCTTCCAAGACTTTATTCTACCTATTTTAAGCTCTCACCTATCTCTTCATCTTCTCTTACCAGTCTTCTTTTCCTTGTCCTACAAACAAGATAAAAAATGTTTCCACCTACAGAAAAGTCCTCCAAGGACTGTGTGTCTCCCTCACATTAACATCTATTCACTCCCCTTCAGTCTCAGCTCTCATGACCCTAAGAGTTGTCCCTAATCAGTCTTTATTTTTCTCTTCCTGTTTGATCCTCTTCACAACATCAGTTCAATTCTCACCATCTGGTACAAATGTTCTTATGAACAATCTTCCCCTACTTGCCAATCCAAGGGAGACTTTTCGGTTCTTACAATACACTAACTCTCTACCTCCATTTGATACAATTCACTACTTTTTCTTCCCTGAGACATCCTCCTTCCTGTTGATGTTATAGTGTTCCCCTTTGCAATATTTCTTTGCCTCCTTTTCTTATTCTTCTTCCTGAGCTCCTCTTTCTCCCCTAGTCTTTGAATGACAGTTTCCCTAAGTCACACCTCACAGCTGATTACTCTCAGTCTATTCTTCTAATGGGAAATGTCATTCATTCTGTGGTCTTAACCTTTGCCTACACATATATGGCTCTTCAACCCTTCTAGACTCTCCAGATCTACCCATGGGACATCTTTATGCCACAAAATGACCATAGAATGGTCACTGTGATAGATGGGGCTGAATGACAATTTCCTCTTTGCCTTAAGCTTAGGTCCAAAATCATGATTCATTCTGTCTCCAAAATTAATGCCTCTGACTGAGTGTAAGCACACAAACTGAAGTAAATATGGGTTTATGTCTGTTCCACTGCAACACTAATGCAAACAATATCACCCAAGAAAGAGGGTTGATGGAACAAAAGCAAGCCTCAAACTTCAGATTCAATGGTTCCTGTTGAAACCATAGAATCTCTACAGCAATTTAGCAGAGGTGAGGCCACATGTTTTGAAGTCATTTCCTTACCTCGTAAACTTCTTGGGAGACAAAGTTTGGTTAGAGTTATAACTGGGGTTTCACTTCAGGATCACTGGTTCACACATAGAATAGCTACAGAGTTGTGGGTGCCAGGCAGGCTTCCCATCTTCCAGAGTTCAAGGTGGTGCAGCATGTCTACTGTTTTGTAGGGTCACAAAGTATGTTGTCAAGGCTACTGCTGTGTGTCACTGAGACAATCCATGACACCCATATTTAATAGCCTACTCTGGGACCTAATGCCACTTCACCATTCTGCAAACATATCACTAATGCTGTGCAACTCTCGATTGTTCTCAGCCATGATGCTATTAGGCTGCAAAAGTAATTGCAGTTTAAAAGGTTAAAAATAATTGCAAAATCTGCAATTACTTTTGCACCAACCTAATATGATGAGTGCTTTTACTTTTCTTTCCTCATTAAAGAGAAATTCAATCACAATAGTAAAAGAAATGCTAAACAGACTAAATAGTGTAGAGACGTTTATGCATAAACCCTTTTCTATGATGAGGAGGGACAAGATTTGCCCTAATCAACAGGTTGTTTTTCAATGGTGAGAGGCACAGCGACAATTAGAAATCTGCTTTTAGTGGCATTTTTGCAGTTCTTATTATACAACAATATCTCTGAAATTGTCCCTTGTAGTACTGAACATGGCTCTGTCTTTTCTACCTTGACAACTCATCTCTAGTAGTCTGGGTATGTGTGTTATATTAATTATAGTACTCAACGCACATGCACTGTAGTCAGTGCGTTCAACCAAGGTTTTAAAACAAGTCAGATTTCAGGAGCCTCTTATTTTACAATTTATAATTGAGGGCAGAAACTCTTATTCCTTTGCTTCATATTTCGAGGCAGAGGGAGTTTCCTTAGAGTTGTGTTCCTGGACATTTTTTCTGCATCCCTGCTCATAAGTTATCTGAGTTCTAAGTACAGAAGAAACTTAGTATTTTCAGCCAAGCCTCTTCCTGCAGCTGCTGGCAAGAAGTGTGCTTTCTCTCCTACTCCATACTGTACGTTTTATAGGCACAGATCCTATAGGGGAGGCCGGCATTGAGAGATGTCCCTGTGGCTAGCTGGGTAGGTCTCGCTTAGTCAGGGCTGAAAACAGCAGCAAGCACACTCGGCAGACCAAAGCTACAGTCTTCATTCAACCTAGCTCTTATCAGTAAGAAAGTGGGCATTTTGATGTTTATCTAAGTCCTGCATCTCTCAAGTGGGGTAATAGGTGACATGGCATTATTAATCATGAGAAACAACACCAGTTATTAAACAATATCTATGTTGGGTGGGGTTCAGAGATTTATATAGTGTATTCTCCTCTATTTCCCCTGGTGGGTAATTCATTTTTTAGTACATTAAGTAGCACAAGCGGTTTTTTAAAAAATTACTTAGAACATTTCTCTATCACATTCAGTGTGTATTTTCATTACACCCATGTCTGGAAGGTCAACAGGATGAAAAACTGGAAATACAAACACAAATAGACAAAAGGGAAGAAAAATTTAGTGAGACTGCCAATGAGAAAGGACAGGCAGGGTAACCTGAGAAGGGAATAACATGTCTCAAAGACCTAGAATTTGGGGAAATGTTTTTAAATGTTTATCCTTGCAATCAATTTCAAAGTCAAGCCTCCTCTTTCAACAGTTCCTTACTATTCATAGGAAATGCCAACACCTAGACTTGCAGCCTGGCTCTATTTTATGACAAAGAAGACAATTTGCATTTGGTTATATATCCTACAACATCCAGAGACATTTCATCAGCGTTTGGCCCATTTTAGCAGCATATTTTCCTTACTCAGTCTTTCTGAAGGAAAGCCAGAAGAAATAATCCATTTTAGAGTATTTTTCTAACATCGGTGCCTGATGAAATTTAGATCCAAAAATAAAGTAGAACATTATGTCACCAGTTTTGAATATACAAATTCAGTGTTTGTATGGGTCAAATTCCATGGCACTCCATTCCAAGGGACTGTGAAATTATTTTTGTCCTATAATTCCGGTGCTTCAAATAGTGTACAACCTTAGCAGGCCCAAGGCTGGGTCTTGATAACCCTTTTAAAAAAATTATTTTCAGATCATACGATTTATTGTAAAGTGATAGGAAAGCTTGCTTTGTGGTGAGTCTGTAATTTTACCATCACTTTTAGTTGATAATTATGGTCAAAATTATTGACCATAATTTAAACAAAAAATTATTGGGGTGACATTGGTTAGTAAAAATTATATTGGTTTCAAGTGTACATTTCTATGATCATCTATATATTTCACTGTGTGTTCACCACTCAGAGTCAGTTCTCCTTCCATCACCATATATTTGACCCCCTTTACGCTCTTCTACCACCCTTTTTCCCCCCACACCCCCTGGTAACCACTAAACTATTGTCTGTGTCTGAGTTTTTGTTTCTTTGTTTGTCTTGTTCCTTTGCTGCTTTCAGTTTTATATACCACATCTGAGTGAAATCATATGGTTCTTGACTTTCTCTGTCTGACATATTTTGCTTAGCATAATAATCTCAAGATCCATTCATGTTGTCACAAATGGTAGTATTTCATCTTTTCTTATGGCTGAGTCGTATTCCATTTTGTATATACACCACATCTTATTTATCCATTCATCTATCGAAGGACAGTTTGGTTATTTCCATGTCTTGGCCACCATAAACAATGCTGCAATGAACATCGGGGGACATATATCTTTATGGATAAATGTTTTCAGATTTTTTGGGGTCGGTATCCAAAGGAGGGATTGCTGGGTCATATGGTAATTCTATTCGTAATTTTTTGAGGAACCTCCATGTTGTTTTCCATAGAGGCTGTACCATTTTACATTCCCACCAGCAGTGTGTGAGGGTTCCTTTTTGTCCACAGCCTCTCCAACACTTGTTATTATTTGTCTTGTTGATGACAGCCATTCTAACTAGGGTGAGATGATATCGCATTGTGGTTTTTATTTTCATTTCCCTATTAGCTAGTGAAATTGAGCATTTTTTCATATATCTGTTGGCCATTTGTATGTCTTGAAAGAAGTGTCTGCTCAGATCCTCTGCCCATTTTTTAATTGGATTGTTTGGGGGTTTTTTTGGTATTGAGTTGTACGAGTTCTTTATATGTTTTGGATATTAGCCCCTTATCAGAAACACTGTTTGCAAATATCTTCTCTCATTTGGTTGGTTGCCTCTTTGTTTGTTGATGGTTTCTTTTGCTGTGCAGAAGCTTTCTCATTTGCTATAGTTCCATTCATTTATTTTTGCTTTTACATCCCTTGCCTTTGAGGTCAAATTCATAAAATCGTCTTTGATCCCAAGGTCCATAAGTTTAGTATCTATGCTTTCTTCTATGCAGTTTATTGTTTCAAGCTACAAAATCAATGTACAAAAATCCATTGCCTTCTTATATACTAACAATAAAATTTCAGGGGGGAAAAAATGGAAAAATAACCCAATTCCTTTTGCAATTGCAACAAAAAGAATAAAATACCTAGAAATATACTTAACAAAGGATATGAAGGACCTATGCACTGAAAACTGTAAGATATTCTTAAAAGAAATTGAAGAAAACACAAAGAAATGGAAAGACATTCCGTGCTCATGGATTGGAAGAATTAACATAGTTAAAATGGAATGTTACCCAAAACAATATACAAATTTAATACAATCCCCACCAAAATCCTAATGGCATTTTTTAAAAAGAAATAGAACAAAAAATTATCAGATTTGTATGGAATCACAAAAGACCCTGAATAGCCAAAGCACTCCAAAGAAAAAAGAATACTGGAGGTATCACACTGCCTGACTTCACCTTGTACTACAAAATGACAATAATCAAAATAGTATGGTATTGGCCAAAAAACAGACAGAGACCACTGGAATAGAATTGAAAACCCAGAAATAAACTCACACACATATGGGCAGATAATTTTCAACAAAGAAGCCAAAAACATACAATGGAGAAAAGAAAGCCTGTTCAATAAATGGTACCAGGAAAATTGGAAAGCCACATGCAAAAGAATGAAACTAGACTGCTGTCACCATGTACCAAAATTAACTCAAAATGGATCAAGACCTGAACATATGATCATATCCTTAAATGCCATTTTATTGCCTGTGTTAAGTAAATGTCCGATTTGCAAATCTAAAGGATACTACCTATGAAGTGAAATAAACTTTAATCCTTTCTGATTAATTATGAAGTTTTTAAAAAGGGCTATGTGTTACTCCTACACAAGGATAGAAATATGTTCTAATCATGTCTTTCCCATTTACTGGTAATGTTGGCAAGCTACATAACCTCTCTAAGTCCCAAGTTCCTCCACTGTAAAATGCAATAAATGTACCTACCAAGTTTTCCTGAGGAATAAATGAGATAATTGAGGCACAGCACTTAACTTAGTACCCAGCACCAAGCAGATAGTTAAAAGCATGGGCTCTGGAATTTAATTCTGGCTTATAACGATAACATAATTACTGTCATGATTATTACTGAATAAATGCTTCTCTTATTCGGCTAAGAGGAAGTCAACATCACATCATATTTATAAAGCTAACACTAACACTGAGCGCCGAAAACATGCCAGGCACTGTTCGGAGGGTTTTAAATGCATTAACTCATTAACCTGAAAAACACCTCCACTTTAATATTATCCTACGTACAGCATAATATGTCAGGGAACCAAAGCACAGAGAAGTTCAGCAACTTCAGCATGCACACACAGAAAGTGGCTTGAGCCCGGTCCCAGGCTAGGAAGGCCCCACTCTCAACCTCAGCGTTCTCTCTTCTGCCTCCCAGTGCATACCCATCAGGCTTGTACTGTGCCGTGACAGACCATTTGTCAGAGCCTTTGGTAGTTCCTTGAACTTGGTGAAAGAAAGAACAGGTTTAAGAACAGACACATGAGTAGATAGAAAGTTGTGCAAGTATTCTGATGGGTACAAATAAGAGCATGACTGTTTGAAATCAAAGATTTGTATGATAACAATGGTTGAGTCCTCACCAGGGAGGTATCCAGGCTGAGCTCGAAAGGCTTCAGTCTTGAGGAAGTGATTTCTGATGCACTTCAGCCCATTTTTGGATAACTCTGAATGTCACAGAAAACTCTTTTCTTATATTGGGCCAACATGGTGTTCCAATGATTTCTCCTCATTGGTTCTATTCTACTTCCGTGAAACTCTCTACCTCATGCTCAGACTGTCTTCTATCCAACTGTCCTTTAATATTTTGACATTTCATAATGTCTCCCCTCAGTCTTCTCTTTCCCACTCTCAAAGCCTCACTATTGCTTACATCCAACCATATGGCATGCCCTTCGTGGTCATTTAAAAAAAAATTTTATTTATTAGTTTCAGGTGCACAAAACAACATAGTGATTAGACATTTATATATGTCACAATTTGAGAACCCCAATAAGGCTATTACCCATCTGACATTGAACTTAATTATTCTAATATTATTGTCTATATTCTCTATGCTGTAGTATGTATCTTTGTGACCATTTTTAAAAAATTATAGTTGACATTCAATATTATTTCATGTCAAGTTTCAGGTGTAGTGGTTAAAAATTTATATAACTTATAAAGTGAACTCCCTGATAAGTACAATACCCATCTGATACTTCTCAATACATATTTTTTACAATACTATTAATTATATTCCCCATACTGTACTTTACATCCACATGACTCTTTTGTAACTACTGTATTGCTGAATTTGGTTTGCTAACATTTTGTTGAGGATTTCTGCATTTATGTTCATCAGGGATAATGACCTATAGTTTTCTTCTTTCTTGTAATGTCTTTGTCTGGTTTTGGAATCAGAGTAATGATAGCCTCATAGAATCAGCTTGGGAGCCTCCCCTCTCCTTGAATTCTTTTGGAATAGTCTGAGAAGAAGAAAATAGGTATTAATTTTTTTTTTTTTGAATGTTTGGTAAAATTCACCTGTGAAGCCATCTGGTCCAGGACTTTTGTTTGTTGAGAGCTTGTTGGTTCGATTTCATTAGGAGTAATAGGACGGCTTAGATTTTATGTTTCTTCTTGATTCAACCTTTTGTTTGACAATTGTATGCTTCTAGGAATTTATGCATTTCTTCCAGATTATAATTGCTTGTACTGTTTTCTTAATTTTATTTTTGTGTGGTGTCGGTTTTCACTTCTCTTTCCTTTCTGATATTTATTTATTTATTTATTTATTTATTTATTTATTTATTTATTTGACTCAGGACAATGGAGAAAAGAAATTTGCTCTTTTTGTTATCTATCACTATGAGTCATTTAATTCTGTCCTTTGGTATAGGAAATATAGTCAAATCCATCTGCAAATATCTGGGCTTGTTACTTGAATTTGGGAGACTCCCTTCACTTTACAAGCTATTTGTGGGGCTATGATTATATATGCCCCAGACATATCTCTGGAAGGGAATAACATTCATGGAGTATAGACATAAGGATATTGAGCGCTCACTGTGTGTCCACATAGCACTGGCCTCTTTATATATATCATCTTTTACCCTTACAATAATCCTTTGAATTCATTATCACTGCATTTCATAGATCAATGACACTGAGTGTTGGTGACTTATGTGACATGCACACTATCACAGGTGATAACACTGAGATTTGATCCAAGGTTTATATGGTCCCTATATTTCATGTTATAAACCTTCAAACTAAAGGTAGAAGATGCATCTTCCCAACTTAAATATGCTGTTTGAGGTTTACAAGACAATCCTTGCCAGTGTTCCATTTGGCAGGGAGAGAAGATCCATCCTCATGAGAATTGGTGCTGCTCAGTTTAATCTAGTTAAGAATGCTGTAATTGGGGAATTAAACTCTTTTATAATACTCTGCTAGTGTAATGTCACTGCTCATGTCATTTTGAAAATCTTTTCTATCAAATGTCTATCTTTTCTGGTAAAAGGGAAAGCAACAAAACCTCCCAATGACCCACAGAGAGCAATATTTTCACTCTCGTACAGATATTCAAATATCTATCTAATAAGAAGGTAATTCTTGTCAAACCCTGGGACCTACAGAAGAGATCAACACTTATTTCCAGATTCTAGCCTGAACTTTCCCATTTTAAATGTTTTCACATCAATAATCATGGCTACCATGGAATATGAAGTAGTCTAGGTACTCAGAATTATAATCTTAAATTTTTCTATGTGATCACAAAATTTATTTAAAGTCTAAATTAATTTCTTTTAGGACAGGATGATTGGACCCATGCTAATTTCCATGATAGGTCAAAAAATACTTCCTTTTTATTTCAGCATTTCACCAAACTCTTATTGACATTTCCCTTTTTCCTTTCACTTTTGGATAGAAACTTGCTATCTGACATTCTCTCTGACTTCTTTGAACACTATTGGGGAAAAAAGAAAGCTAAAATAACTCAGAAAGCCTGACTCACCCTTACCACACTAAAAAGGAGAAAACTTCCCAATACATCACAATCACTCAGTCTGTGGTAAGATAAGGAAATTTTTAAAGGGAAGCAAAGACTTTTTGGACAGTTCTGACTAAAAAGTGAGGAAGTATTTAATTAACTATCATGCTAAGTAGAGGGAAGGTTTTAGAGTCCCTTTTTCCAAAGAACTGAGATGGGACTCTGACTCTTCCATGCCCCAGGCCCAGCCCTGATGCTAGTAGCACCTGGAAAGGGCCATTCTGGCTACTTTAGAATGCTCCCAAGAGAAGCAAAAGCAAAGTAAAACCCCAAACCCACAGGCAATAATGACACTGCCTATAAAAGAGGGTAAGACATGCAGAAAATGTTTTATAATCAGAATTCTCTCCAGACAGAAGGCCTTTCAGAGGCCTTCAGGGAGATTTCTGAGGATTCTTAAATACCATTTCAAGAAAATATGTGTTGACGCGCATACTCTTGTGACATCCTTGTATTTCTTCACTGTATTATTAGGAGGCATAAACAGAATTGTTGGATACTTTTCCCATCCCGCTGTGCCTTTCGTCTCTTGTTGATCAAATTCATGTTGGTAGTTTAGTCAATGTCAGTGAAATTTTTAAAGAATATCTATTCTTTTTTTTCTTTTTCATGATGCGTGTTCCATATTTTAATGCCCAAGAATATGAATTTAAGATTAAGAGAGATTTCGAGAATATTACAGTCTAGTTTGTCATACAGGATAAAGCACACAAACTTCCCTTTGAAATCCATAAACAAGACTTGAAAGCCCCACATTTATTTACAGCCTTCTTCTCAAAACCACACATACAAGTACAGGGACCATACATTCTAATTAATTTATCTGTATTCTGCTCACGCCTTTGCCATGCTCAAAGAACTTTAAATTTTCATCATCATTCATGAACAAGCCCTGACTCACCAAGATTTACAAAGCAATCAGTGGCAAAATTAATTGGAATCTAGATTTTTTTCAACACAGAAAAAAGTCCACTCAGTTCTGGGGGGAAAAAAATACAGCCAAGAAAGCAAGACTACATTTAACTGTGGCATTTCTAAACCAGCAGAGAGAGAAAGACCGGAAGGGAGAACAATTTACAAAGGATTTAAATATGTGTTAGGACAGTATCGTTTCTTTTCCTTTCACATTTAGGTTGGCTGGATTAAGCAACACAGGGCCAGGAAGAGCCTGGCAACGGCTACAGATACAATTCACAACTTGGGTTTCTCAGGAATCTGAAATATCCTGGGGTGGGAAAGAGTCAGGACAGTCTTGTACCCAAACCAAGGAAAGATGGTAGAGAGGGGAGTACATCAGGATGAAGCTTAGGGAGGAGCACTTAGATGAGTTGGAGGGGAGGGCCAGGGTTTTTGTTCCAATCTATATGCCTCTGTGACAAGCCTAGACTTTTACCATTAAGAGGGTGTTGCTTTCCATTGTGCCCTTATGATTTCAAGACCTGTGTGGTCTTGAAAGTCTTGTAAAAGAATTTGAAGGCTTTCAATGTTTTACAGAAGGGGTGGGAGAATAACATAATCCCCACTGTGTGACAGTCAGGACCTTTGACAAAGGCCAGTAGGAACAAAAAGGAAAAGACAGGAATGTGAGAGAGCGGGGACTTAGATAGAATTTACAGGAATTTGGAATGACTAAATGTAGAGGTGGGTGTTGGGAATACCTTTAGGTACTGGAAAGATGGCTGAAAAAATGGCGTTGCCATTAAGGGAAATAAGTCATTAAGGGAAATAAAGTATGCTGATATAGGAATGGATTGTGGGGTCAATTATGTTTTCAACAGAATAAAATTAAGGAATTGTTAGGAACACAGGAAATAAGGAGACAAAGCCCTGGAGAAGCTGCGACAGCCAATATATACTTGGGGGTCCTTGGCGTATGGACCTGGGGAGCATGTACATAGTGGCTGAAATGAAGGGAGTAAACAGGGCTGTTAAGGGAAAGGAGGTAGAAAGAAGTGTAAAAAAGACCAAAAACAGACCTGAGGACATGCCTGTATGGAGTCGGGGTAGGGGACATATAAAGGAAATGAGGGAGAACTAGAAGCTGTTGTGTTGCAACATCAAGAGGAAAGAGAATTTCATGTAGGGATTGATCGATGGTATCCATCATGTGGAAGGTAGCTGGTGACCTCTAGTGACTCGCAGAGTAGGTTTAATCCAGTGGTGAGGTGGAAGTCAGTAAAGGGTTAAGATATTAGGCAATGCCTTGGAAATCAATGGTGTAAATGTAGAATATTTTTGCAACAAGTTTCTTCTTGAAGAAGAGGATGGAGAAGATGAAAGCTGGAGGATGCAGCCAAGTTTAGGAAAGGGGGAGTTAGGAGTAAACAAGTAGGTTTGTAGACTGAAGCGAAGAAGCTAGTGGTGAAGTGAGGGATGGGAAATGTGAGACAGATGGGCTATAATAGTGGGGCTGGGTCAGGAGGATTCGGGAAGAAAGTAGATCAAGATAGGATTGGGGGAAGAAGAACAGGGTACAGGCTCCAAAGAACATTTGGGAGAGGAAGGAAATTGAAGATGCTTCTGTAAGATTACTTAAAACTGAACTAGGATTTATTTTTATGTTTTAGTGGCAATGATAACAAGTGTTTTATTTAAAAATATACTATTCTTAGAGGACTGTTTTCAAAAGATTAATGAAAAAAACTATGCCTTCCAGCACATACCCTCCCCCTGTCCTGCAAAATTAGCCTGCCAAACTAGACAAAAGATTTACTTTTCTTTATCTAGAAAGATGTTGCTTTTTTGAGTAATACTAAAAATAAAAAATAAAAAACAACCAAAAAATCTTCATCTGTTTGACAATTTTAAATTTCTAAATTAGTAAATCAAACTTCTATCATAATTTTAGATGCTAAAGACATTTGTTGAAATGAGTGTTAAAATTTAAAAATTTAGTAATTTTAATAAAGAAGCACTGGTTGCACTGAGATAATATGCAGGAAGCCTCCTCTTTACAGCATTTATAACATTAATTCATTCATTAATTAATTCAATTAATTCAAAGCTAGAATTATAACACTCACCGAAGGGATTGAGAGAAAATGGTCCCTTAATTCCTTAGAATATACTGTCTCAAGGAGAAAACACATAAACACATCTTTCCTAAATAAAATATAGTTGAAGTTATCATAGAGACTGTAAAAGGGGTATAGGAATCCACTCGGAAATGCCTAACAGGAGGTTAAGAAAAGGGATGTGAGCGGGTCCCCAAGAATGACTTAGGTTTGCCTCTTTCCTAAAGAAGGAAGGAGCATGATGGGTAACGGCATTAGATGGTGGGAGAAGTTGGAACGAAGGAGCAGGAAATGGGGCCAGGAAAGGACTGTGAAAAATAATATGGACTGTATCCTGATGGGGAATGGATAAAGTAAAAGCATTTGAACTGGGAAGGAATATAAACAGAAATTACTATCTAATTTGTTTCAACTGATACCCTCCTAACTCCCCCGCCCCCACTTCTTTAAGGAATTCCCACAAGATTTAAGGAAGGAAAATGCTGTCTCATTCCTGCCTTTACAACTGTGAGAGGAGTTTTGAAGTTCTTTTATTTTTTTAATGTTGCTATTCATTTTTACGACTCTTTAGGGAAGAGTGAAATGGTTTGAGAGTTGTCACCAAAGAGCACCCTAAAAGCACATACTGCCCATGGGTGGCTTTTATTTGGTCCACCCATAAAAGTTTTAAATGAGCTTGTGAGGAGTCCTTGAGGAACTCAAACCACCATGCTGGCCCGTGTGGGCACCATGATCAGGCGAAGATTCTGCAACCCTTAAAACCTATCTGGGCAACATCAATTTTTAGGGGAGGTTGAGTTCCGCATGGCAAAGATTAGGGCTCTTTGTATAACCTAAGCCATCCTGCATGGAATTCTATTTAACTCTCATGACTACTGTTAGCGTATATCCCTGATTAGCGATTGCTTGACAGTCTTGACACATAATAAACGCAGAACTTCTCTGTGCTCTAATGTCACAGTGACTCATTATGTGGGCTATTGTAAAGTGGTTCTCGTGTTTTCTGTAGCAACAGTATGAGGACGGAGGAGTTGCCTACACTTATAAAGACTAGGCATCCATGCATCATCACGACTACCAATGTCATGAAAGCAAAGATAAATGTAAAATTATGTTCTAGGCCATATAAAAAGGGTTATACATGTGAATCCCATGTACTAGTTAGTTTACTTTTAG
This sequence comes from Rhinolophus hipposideros, assembly GCF_964194185.1. NCBI lineage: Eukaryota > Metazoa > Chordata > Mammalia > Chiroptera > Rhinolophidae > Rhinolophus > Rhinolophus hipposideros. Next base: position 35,809,001 of record NC_138047.1, read on the forward strand.
CACATGAAAAATACAGTTCCACTCTCTCATACATTTAGAATTTACAAGAATCTGGGATGGATGATTTAGAAAACCCAGGTCTATTTTTAAAAGATATACAAGCTGGATGATCAAACCAAATACTTTGCCTTATTCAGGGCAGGTTTCCTGGGAAAAGTGGCTCCTAAGGCAGATTTTGCAGAATGTGTGAGGGACATAGTTTTTGTCTCTTGGAAAACTGATCTCTTAGTTCCAAGGACACTCCTGAAATTGCTTGACTCAAAGGTAATTAATTCCCCAGTCTGTTCCCACCAAGGTTATATACGTGAGGGAAACTGCATGGAAAGGGGAAGACGCTAGTGCTTAGGAAGTAAGAGTTCAAAGTCATATGGATTCTAATCCCATCTCAGCTGGTATTTAAGATATGAAAATTACTTCATTTATCTGACTCAGTTTCCTCAACTCTAAGTGGGGATTGATAATAATACTATGTTTCCCTGAAAATAAGACCTAACCGGAAAATAAGCCCTAGCATGATTTTTCAGGATGACATCCCCTAAACATTAGCCCTAATGCGTCTTGTGTAGCAAAAATTAAATAAGACCCAGTCTTATTTTCGGGGAAACACAGTATAACCTACCTCCTAGGCAGATTCCAAACAATATATGTAAAGTGCCCAATGCCTGGGCAGGTCATGGGGATGAAGTGGTTGCTAATATTATCAGCTACTGATAGCAGAGTTAACTACAAAAAAAAGTGGAACCCGGGATTTTGATATTGGCTGTTACGTCTGCACATTATGATATTTTTCAGATAGCTACATGACTTCTGACTTTTTTCATATCTTTGCTTAAATATTATCTTCTCAAAGAGACTTACACTGACCACTCATTTACTCATTTACTCTATTAAACAGGCAACCTATAGAGTTCCACCCAAAATGTTATGGTCACCTAACCTACTTTATAATTTTATTATTATTATTCTCATCATCAATATTATGCTTTCCCATTAGAATATAAGCCCCACGAGGGAAGGAGTTTAATCTGTTTCTAGCACTTAGTGGGTTCTTGATATTTATTGAATGAATGAATGAACTTTGGTTTGTTTTGCATTTAAATGTTGGGTCAGTCAGAGAGGAGTAATGGTTCCTCACATTACTCACATATCAAGTTAGAGTCAGAGCAAGACTGAGGGTACTGCTCACTGGATGCCCAGAGCCAATGGAAGGCACTTAACTGGCTCTAGCACAGGCACACTGGGCAGCAGGAGTGACAGAAGGCTTTTCTGAGATAAGCTTAAGTATTCACAAAACGCTCCCTTGCCTAGACTCCTTCACACAGTATGCCCATCAAGCTGCACAAGGGAAAGATGTCTGAGCTTTACATGAAAACAGTAGGAAACTCTTGCTAAATCAACATCATCATCAGCGTGATGTCAATCAAGTTCAGAAAGCTCAACAGAAATCTGCTTTTTGAAATTTGTGAACAGTTTCCACATCTACTAACTATTCATGCCTTGTTCAAGCAGATGTGTCAACATCTCACCAAAATATCAATCAAAGAACAGTGACTGGAATTTTAATCAACTACAGGAGTTCTCAAATAGAATCGAGGGGCTTCCATAGCCAAAAAAGATGCTACAAAGTTGATGATGCTTTTTAATCCTGACTGCCTAAGTCTTTAGCATCCACCCTACCCTGTTGCAATTACATCATAAATTCCACAAGAGCAAGGACTATGTCAATATCTTGTTCACTGCACAGTGCCTGGCACCTAATGGGAATACAATAAGACCTTTAACAAAACCCAGTTGACACAGTTCAAGGACTAGAGATTGAAGACAAAGATTCCGTTCAACAGGATGGATGAGACTTGGCAGCAGTATATATGGAAAAAGATCCGAGAGGTTTTGTTTTTCTCAAGGCTGACATGAGATAAGGGCCAACTATGCAATTCATTTCCTAAATAAGCTAATGCCATCTGAGCCCAAATGAACAATTAACAGAAGTAATATGTCCAGAGAATAAGAAATAATGGTTCCCTTGCATTCTTACCTGGTCAAAGCATACCCGGAAGAGAGTTGTCCAGGTCTGGATACACATTTTAAGAACGATTTTTACTAATGGTGAGTAGTCCAGGAACTAAGTCTCAGAGGTAATAGTGGAAGGAATTGGGTGGCTTGAGAACATACCTAGGGTAGCCAACTACAGCAGCACTGCATAAGCCCTCATCACCTTGATTGATAGCCAGATCACCCCGGTAAACGAGAGGGCCCCACCAACCTCAGCAGATTCACCAAGCTGACCCTCACAGATGTGTGAGCAAAAAGCACTTGTTTCACACCCCTGAGGTTTTGTGATGATTTGTTATGTAGCGTAATTGCAACAATAGATAACTAATACAAAGAGAAATAGTGGAAGGTCCATCATATATAAGATGAAGCAAAATAATTCTATTTCCTTCGAAGTTGAGAATGGAAGAGTTGATTTAAATCCTTAGTGGCTCTCAAGAAGAAAACTTTGTCTCTTAGGAAATTGGAGCTTTTGAAGGATTAGAGCCATTCATCAAATGACTAGGCTTTACTGAATTTGAGCTTGGAAACCAGCAAAGCCTGACCACCCCATCAGTTTTACCAGGCCCCGGCTGCTGGATTCCACCTGCCCTGGCTTATATTAGAGAGCTTGGGAACTCACTTAGGTCAGGGACCTTCTTACCTCTTTTGTTTTTTTTCATGTTTACATATTCAGATAATAGCAAGGGATCTAGCACATAGTAGGCAGTCAATAAATATTTGATTAAAATGACTGGACGATGGCAGGGCCGGCCCCTAGCCTCTGAATCCATGACGTTATATTATGGAAACTGGGTCTAAAAGACACATAAATCTAACCAAATATCTAGAAAATTGTTTGGAAAAGCTATTTCCCAAGCTCCTGAGAAAAGGAACAGGAGTAATAAGGAACAGCCTGAGTGCGTAGGGGAGGTAGAAGTAAATTGAATATTTTGTGGTACAAAATGCTAAAATATTCATGTCTATAATTTTCACAGATTAGTGAGAAGCAGCCTAGGAGAACGAGAAGCAAGAAACAAGGAAAAGGCACTGATTCCAAGAGAACAAGAGCTGGTAAAGAAAGGCTTTAAGAGCAAGGTGATGGTATTATTAAACATATTGAGCCTTGGGTTCATGATTCCAGCCTTCTGGAACATTCTTCCTCTAAGGTGGCTCCTGATACAGAATTAGCAGGTGCCATGTTTCAAATATCAGTTCATGAGAATATAAAGGATGGGCCACATGGAAAGAAGTCCCTGCCCCAGAGAGAGGACAGATCTTTTTTCTACAGACTCTTCACCTAGCTCATGAGCACACAGAAGTCCTCTTTCCACTATAACAGGAGGCAGAAACTTTTCCTTAAAGGTACCCATTTTAAGGTTTTGGCGCCATATGTAGCCATACATATTACATAAATGATAGGCATATTACATAAATGAAAAAGCATAACTTTATTTATAGACATTGAAATTAGAATTTCACTTAATTTCATGTGTTATGAAACAGTCTTCTTTTAATTTTTTTCTTCCATTTAAAGACGTAAAGACAATTCTTAGCTTGCAGGACATGATAGAAAGGCAATGGGTTGGTTTTGGCCTACAGGATGCAGTTTGACGACCCGTGCTCTATATGAATGAGCACTCTAGTTTCATCACATATTTGTATCCTTCTACTGCTCAATGCTAGCAAAACAGACTGCCCCAGAAGATTCTCAGTAGTGACCACTGTGATTTGATAAGAGCAACTGTCAATTTCATAATACAGTTGCATCAAGAAAAGCAGAGGGACTTTATTTGGGGATACTTTGTCCCAAACAATTCCTTTAGGAAATTTCAATGATTTCGAGCACTATTTTGCATGGTCTCTAAGGAGCTTGGTAATGTAAGGCAAAGTTGTTATAAATATCCATGATTATGAAAGTTCAACTAGATTCATGAACTCTGCAGACAGCACTTTGAGATATAAGACATATATTACCCCCAACACAGGACATCTGTATTCCTTTTTTAATTATACAAGAGACTTGATAATGACTTCAGAATTTTCACTTCTCATCTTCCTGTCATGGAGGTAAAATGATAGAAGAACACTCTTTGTTTTTGGAATCACAGTGTTAGTCTCCTATAAGAAGACCAATAAAAGGATTTTTAAAAAAATATGTAGGTGTTAAAATAGCCTTGTTCCTCAAAAGAAATTAATATAACTATGCCCCATGAAAGCAAAAACCTTTACAATTAATATTTTTCTTTTTGCTGTAGCTGCCAGAAAACAAAGTCGAGTTTGTGCTCCAATTATAAAAATTAAATAAGATATTTATCCTTTGGTTATATTGATATTTTCTATGGCCAAAACTTTTATTCCTCCTCCCCAATTATATGTTTATTTTTCCTCAGGGACAGAATAAACCATGTTAGCAATATATTCATATCAAGATAAGACAACTAAAGCATTTCTTTCAAATATCCTCTTTTTCAAGATTGTCTTCCACTTCCCCATATGTTTTTGTTCTTCATCTGGCTATTAGTTTTTTGTTGCCATGGCACTTAATATTTATACAAACAATAAAAAGCACAGTAACTATTCCTGCCCACTTCCTGTCAACTCTTAGAATTTCAGGCTGAGTGGTGTGTGATTGATTCCAACTCGATGCACCCAGAGATGGTGAGATGCGATGGCCTTGAGTCATTTACTTCAAGTCATTTTGAAAGTGGAAGACTTTTTTTTTTTTCACTGCCTAAGAGAGTAAAATGGCATACGGGTATCAAATTATTTTTCCTTATTGATTCAATCAATAGGCATTAATTAAGCACCTAGTACGTGTCAGACATACAATAAACATTAACCAATTAGATTCTACCAAATATTCATGTTTATAGTCTATCAAATTTGGGGTCTTACCTTCCTATAAATAGGAAATAGATTTTTAAACAGCAGAGTGAAGAATATAGGACATAAGTAATTAAAGCTGCACTGAGGAAACTAGGAGTGAAGCCTGCCATCTCTTGCAATTTGGGGACATGGTCAAGTTTCACTAATTTAGATAGCATTATTTGGATAGCATATATATATATATATATGTATATATATGTATATATATATATACACACACACACATATATATACATATATATATACATATATATATGTATATATATATATATATGCTTAAAGGCTTCTATCTTATGTGCTTATACATATATAAAAGTATTCTCCTTTTTAAAATATACCACAACTTAGCTTTTCACTGATAACAAAGGAACCTGTTAGAGTAGTGAGAAATGCACTCAGGCCGTGAAATGTGGTGGTTAAGAGCCAGGCTTGAGTTTGAAGCCCAGCTCCGTCACCCAATAGCTGAGTTACTTTGGTGACCTGTTTAACCTCCTTATGCTTAGTTCCTTCATTTCTAAAATGAGAATACTATTATCTCATTCCCACTGTTGTTGTAGGAAGAAAAAGAGAAAAAAACTAGTGCTTAGGAATGTTGCATATTTTATTATGGCATTAGACTCCTGGATTCAAATTCCAGCTCAATCCGTCATTGACCTTGAGCATACACCTAACATCCCTGTGTCTCAGTTTCCTCATCCGTAAAAGGAGGATACTAGTCTCATCTGTCTGTTGGGTTACTGTGGGGAATGGGAATAAATAATAGGTGTAAAGTGCTTAGCATACAATGAGCACTCAATGTTAACTTATTAGAACAATGACATATTGTAGGTATCAAATAAGTGGTAGCTAATACTAACAGTATGAGACATATGGGAAGAAATAGGGACACGTTTTCACACAGAGAAAGGCCTTAGGAATCATCCTGTCCTATCTTTCATTTGACAGATGGGAAAACTAAGGATTAAAGCAATGTCCTGTCTAAAGTCCCTCAGCTCTGGGGACAGATCCTGGACTGCAACTTAGTTCTTTGGGGTTCTATTCCACTCCTCTTGGCCTGAAACCACACTGCATACTGAGTCTTCCTCAGGGTGATGAGATTGTAATGGAAACCAGTTTTTCAATCTGGTTCCCAAAGAGAAAAGGCTGGTTAAGGATTTAGGATATAGAACAAAGTAGAGCAGCCATTGGCACAGAGACAAGATTGAATACTCTTCCTCAATCTGGGGTATATCTGGAAGGCATCAGGATTTAATTTTTGGTGAAACCAGCCAAGGGTTGATAAATTAAAAATATAAGCACGAAAAATAAGAATGGCTTTGGGGAATTATAGACTGATCAGTTACACTTATGGATAGGGCCAGTTAATGGAGTCACTAATCATATAAACAAAACAGCTTGATTTTTTAAATAAGAGAAAATTAGCTAAGAGACTAATTTAGTAAGGCTTTTGGTAGTGAAAGGCAAAGGCGTTCTTTTGAATGAGTTCTCATTAATACGTATTTTCAAAATTGAGTTGAGTGATGGGGTGATCATTGCTATAAATACTGTAAAGGAAAAGACTATTCAGAGCATTTAGTGCAACACTGTCAACTTATAAGGAGGAATAAATATAGAAAGAGCAAGTGGCTTGCTCAAAGTGACTTGATTAGTTTAGAGCCTCATGGATAGGTTTATGGCTTAATGTTCAAGCCTTAAACAAAGAGTGGGGATAAACAGGAGATGCATAATGAATCGACATCATTGCCCAAATCTCCACCACCATTGGCTGAGAGCTTATCAGATGTCAGACAACACACTAAGTTGATCCATACATCGCTATTCTTCACACATCAGTGAGTTTGGTACTATTATTATGCCATTGTACAGAGGAGGAAATAGAGGTCTCAGGAAGGTTGTGAGTGACATTACCACTTGCATCAGCACCATCGTAGTGATAACATTGTCACCTTTTTCTGAGCATGTACCATGTACCAGGTATATACACTATTTGCTTTACCTGCCTTAGCTCATCTAATCCTTACAACACTTATGAGGTTGGTACTATAGTTCACCCTCATTTTACAGATGAGAAGGCTAAAGCATAAGGTTAAATAACTGGCCCACAGTCACTTAGCTGGAGTGTACCTGACCTCTGTAGTTAACATCTGTAAGGATAATAGGAAAGACAAAGTGCAAAGAAAAGTTCCATTTGCAAATCTTTCCCTCTTCCAGTACTAAAGACCTAACCTGACAGGGAGCTATAAATATAGTAAAGACCCCAAGGAATTCATAAAAATGGATGGAGGGGAAGCCCTTGGCATTTCTGTGGCTAACAGAGCACGGAGTTGAGCTAACGGAAAAGTTGGGCTGACCCAGGAGAGCAATTTTTGCTCCCATTATACTAAAGGTCACTACTATTTTAGTGCCGTTACCTGTCATAGGGAATGCAATACCTTCATTGCCTGGAATGCCATGTTAAATGAAATAGTAAATTAGGCAAGAAAAGAGTGTGGTGAAAATGCCTGAAAGACTTCAGAGTAAAAAAAAAAAAAAACACAAAGAAAACAAAAACAACAAAACTGAATGAGGAGGGTTAAAGAGAAATATGAATGAAGATAGTTGGGAAATAAAAACAACACATTGATTTCATTTTACGGACAGGCAAGCGTAAAGAGTAATAGAACATAAATGATGTCTCCCAGGGATTTTTTTTTTTTAATAAAAATATAGAGATGGGTGAGGGCTTCTTTCTACTTTACACAGAAGGCAGTCTCTTGTGCCTTAATAGCAATATATCAGCACATGTCTGCTTAGAAACCTATTGATAAAGTCTGGGAAACCTTGGTGAATGAATAAATAGGTAAGCCAAGCAGGAATAATTTATTTTTTGTAAAGTATTCAGTTTATTGTTAATACTTCATGTTGGCAAATTTAAGCAATATAACAGTCGGGCCATCTAAACTGTGGCCAAAAAAATTAAAATGCCAAATAAGTATGAAGTGAAATGGATATTCTTAACTGAATGCATTATTTTGTCTTCCAACTGCTTAAGTATATAAGTTCTGTATTTATTTAAACTTTTTGAAAAAGTCAAACTCGTGACTTTTTTAATGAATATTTTCTGATCAACCATAAAAGACTATCACTCATTTATTGATCAACTGTAAGAGACCATCACTATTTAATAAAACAGTTTAGCTCTAACACCCTACAAATCAACTTGCAAGAGATTCTTTTCAGGAATATACATGATAAAGGAGCCTTTGAATTAGCCTGGATAGGGAAAGTCAAAATCATCAGTCAAGGTCAATGTTAAGTTTAAAGCCAGATGACATGGTAGCTGCCTAATCACTATTACTATGACTTTCTTAGCAAAGCTCTTTGTTTTCTATTCCTGCTGATGATTGCCCCTCACTCTCCACAGTAACTCTCCCCTCATACAGACAAACAGGAATAAAACCACTTAAGTTCTTTCTTACATAATGTGTTTGGGGTGTGTGTGTGCGCGCGCACGCGCTCGAGCGTGAGATCCAGAACTCAAAGAGCCTCGATGCTTTTTATCAATTCCACTAAACGTCAAGGGCAGGAAACAAAAATATTTTTCTTTTCCAACTCAAATACAATACCCCTTTGTGAAGTTGCTAAGAAGCTAGAAATAGCAAATCTGGGAAATTTTTCAGGTGAGAGATATGCATCAAAATATTTTATTTTGCTAAAAATATCTCTAAGTTGATCTTAGTATTCCAACTGACATCACGCTGCAATTCAGGATGATGAACAAAATATGTTTCACCTTGTATTGGCAGTAACTCTGAGGTTATACAAAGGGGTAAAGTAATCTGTCCAATGACACTGAAGTCCCCACAGGCATTTGCCAGGTCAGAGCAGTTGTTTTCAGGATGCAAACAAGAAAGACAGAAGAGGGAAAAGAGACCAATTCAAATTATCGCATATTCGTTGCCTGGCAACTGGAGTTTAGATCAAGGACCCAAGAGGTAACTTAGGCAAATTGGGCAGTCCCACAAGGTTAAACCCACAACAGCAAAGCTTGCATAGTCCCAATCAGCTTCCCCAGCACAGATAAATGAAGTTCCCTAGGAAGTATAACCACCCTAATGGCAGTAGGGCTGATCCAGTGTCCAGAGATGAACCCAGTGGCAAAAGGAGATGTGTGTGGTCCAGGGTAGGCTCCAATGTCCCAGGCCCACAGCAGTGGAGACACATGAGAAAAGATAAAAAGAAAAGAAAGGCTTGGCCTTGGGGAACAGGGTGAACGCAACAGAATAACTAGGTAAGCACTTGGCACCCAGCAGCTCCTGGGCCCCTCTCTCCTCTGTGGGCTCCCCCAGAGTCTCCAGTCCCAACTGCTCCCCTCAATAGGAACAGAAAATAGATGACAGTTAAGTTTTCTTCAAGTCTCGCCAAGAAAAACTTTGCAAGGTTAGGAACACAAAAGGCTTCAAATATCTTGCTACTGAGGTTCTTTTTTCAAAGTTTCAGTATACACACACACACAGAGAAGAAAATTCACTTTTAGTCAAAGGGTTCATGAATGTTGACAGTCTTTTAAGGAGTCACTATATTCTTAAATTCTTTCAACAGCTCTATTTGTTCTCAAAAGGGTCATAGATTTATTTAACAGCAATTTATCTTTCAGCTGGCCCATTACAAGCCAAAGCATAACACAGAAAGCATCCAGCATAACCATGGGTTTGAGCTAAGCAGGCTGGAGGGGAAAAGGTGGGGAGTCAAAAATACAAGACCAAGACTTCACCAGGTTACGTATTTACTGCAGGAACATGTGTCCATAGGTGAAAAGGTTGAATTTCAGATAAAAATATAGAAGTAAACACCTGGGGAGAGAATATTTCCATGGCAGTCTTGTCGACCTGTCCCATAAAGCAGTCACCCATGCAGAAACACACACACACACATACACACACACACACAACTAGGAACTATGAAATGATAGGGTGAGTGATCATTCATGTAAGACACACTAACATCTTTCTACTAAGTGATAAAAACCTATCACAAAATAAATATATACCACGTGCTCTTTATAAACATATGACACAGAAACGCCTTGTTTAATCAGAAACCTGGCCAAGACGTCAGGACCCGTGGTGGAGCACACAGTTCTGGGGCACAGAGGCCTGCCAAGGAACTCAGACCTGACAAAAAAATTAAGATGGTGACAATGTTCCTTCATATGCCATCCAATTAACTGTGCTTATAGTGCAGAGAGAATGACCACAAGGATACAGGTCAGTCTAATTGTTAGTATGCCAGCCTTGACGCCCAGGCTCCAAGAAAAAGAAAGCTTCAATTTGAAACAGAACGGACCAAAAGTTTAATTTTCATATATATTAAACCTAGCAGGTTGTCTTGCTTGAGTAAATTTCATGAAAAATCCAACTTCCTTAAATATAAGTTCTTTTAGGAACAAAACACTATCTATCCCGTCACTCAAGAGATGTCCTAATATCGCATTCAAACCTATTCCGTATATTTTGTTTTTATATTTACACCTATAAGCATAGGTTAACATATTTCTATTAAAACCCATAAAAATATATAGTATGTATATTTATAGTAAAAATTAAATACTGTTAACCAAGTTAAACAGACATTCTGTGCCATGAAGGAAACTAGTTGTCTTGGGAAAGAAAGGCTTGGCCTTGGGGAATACTCCTTATGGGGGAAGAAAGTGCTGGATCCACCAGTAGAATTAGCACCCACATCTCTTAGACACAGGTCCTTGTGTTACTCTCTCCCTCACAAATTTCTCCTTCATAAATCACAAATTTTATATTTTTATCTTCCATCGAACTAACAGATTATCAAAAATCATGTTGATGGTATCAAAGACAGGTTAGTTAATTATTTCTTGAAAGTCAACCGATCCCTTGATCATTCTATTTGGTAGTCAGTTTTGCCAGCATCAAACAGCATTAATTCAAAAAGCATTTTTGAAAAGATTAATTTTTAGCAATAATGTGAGGAATATTTTATAACCTTTTAGTCCTTATTTTCAATGTGTTGGAGTTAATTTGCATAAGCACACTGTAGTAAGTTTTTCTTTCTTACTGTTAATACCTACACTGATGGAACACTGTCCTCTGATTTAAGAAAGTCTTGGATGAGGTTTGCTCACAGTGTGATAGAATGCAAGCTACTGTGATGGGATGGATCTCTAGAGACAGCTGAAATATCCTCGTGGCATTCAACATGCCACGCAAATAATTGTTTCACAGAAATGGGAGAAGAGAGAAATAGGGAAAACAGGTCTACTTCATACATATGTATATCTAAGAACTTCCCAAGCTCATCCATAGTCCTAAAGGCAAAATGTAGCAGCAGAAGCCTAGATAAAATCAATAAATTGGGAACTTCAAAGGCTTGTTATTATTCTGGGAGTGAAAAATTGAAACAGAAATGAGGAAGATGAAATGAGAACCTATCAAAAAAGATTCCAGCAGATTCAAGGCTAAGGCAAAAATCCCAGGATGGGTAATAAGAGGAGAGGAAACGTGATGCAGTCAGAAGTCCATTCCGGTACGGAGCAGTCAAGCAGAAGCCAGCAAGCACAGAAAAATTCCCAGCTGCTGCTCATACCACAATATGGCGGCGGTCAGGCTTTCTGATGTCAGTCCTGGGTCAGCTCTAGGAAGGACAAGGAAACCTCAGTGACTGTTCAAGTTGTATCCTTTATGATATTTTCAGGGACCCAGCCAACAACAGCCAGGGGGCTATTTACCAAAGTCATTTTGCAGCACCGCCCACAGAAACACTTATGGAGATCACTGCCAAAGCTTACATGGGAATCAAACAGACGGAACTGAACACAGCCCTGTGAAACATGCCCCAGTCATTTCGTAAGCTCCATTTCTCCACAGATGACTGCTGTGGGAGAAATGACTACTTACAAGAAACAGAGTCCCCAGGAATGAATCCAACCACTAGGATGAAAGTACAATGAAAAAATTATTAATTATTCCATTCTGCAATTCACACTGATGACTTACAGGGTCAGAGCTAGAAGACATCTAAGGACAACACTGCCCCTCAAAAACAGATCAGGCAAAGGTGAGCGAATGGTGTACAGGGTAGACACAGATCTCTGTTGAAGTTCTCCACAATCAAAAAAGGATTCACCAAACTAAAATATCGAAATATTCTACAGAGCCACATGGAGATCAGTAGCTCACACACATCTTTGTATTTCCAAGAGATGGGAGGCTCTGGGTTCTGAAAAGGATCAAACAGAAGTCCACCTGCCATGGCAGTACCAGGAGCTGAAAAGAGAGGAAGGCCTCGAAGAAACCCAGCCTTCTTCCATCTACACTCTCAGAGATTGGCTTGAGGACTCTTAGGGTCTACTGGCTATTACATCATATTCTAACTCCTTTCTTTTTTTTTAATACTTACCCGCGGACCTTTATGTTTCAGAAGTTGATCACACACATTTCTGCTGTAAATGTCCGTCCCTCCAGTTTCACGGGTCAATGCAATGCCCATGTATGTATATCCTTCACTGCCTTTATTCTGCTATAGAGTTGGCCTTTGTACAACACTTCACAACAAATGCAACTTTCTCCCTACTTCCTCATCCCTCATTCACTGCTGGGAGCTAAATTTGAAAGCATCATTGTTTTAGGTCTACTCAACGTACCTTTTTAGCAGAGAAGAAAGAACATAACCTTTTTAATACCAGCAATGTTCACTGAGCCCATGAATTCATAGGTGAGCCCATGTGAATTCATTCACTGAGCCCATGAATTCAATAGAGTCTAGACTGCCTCATCCGTTAAGGCTTGACTAGGACCGTTTCCACACTAAATAGCCAAGGTTTAGTTTAGTACTTGGTATTGAACAGGAAGCTCAATAACTATGTGTTGAGAGATTGGATATAAACCTCCCCCCCGAATTCCATTTTATTCTTTTATTCTCAAATTATTCTCTCTACCAAACAAAGGAAGGTTTGTAAATCCTTGGAATCATGGTTGAAGAGAATCACTGGACCTGAAAGACAGGGTCAAAATCTCAAAAGTTCCTAAATTCATCCCAATAACCAGTCCTGCTCCTCCTCGTCTCTTCCTGCTTTCCCTCCTCTTCATATCTTAAACTGCATTACAGGAAAAATTCTAGGCTTTTAACTTATATTAACTAATTTACTCTTCATGAAATCCATATAAGGTAGTTACTGTATTATTCTTATTGTACAGATGAGGCAATGGAGGCCTCAGATGTTTGAATAACTTTCTAAAGAGCACACAGTTAAGAAATTGCAAATCCAGCATTTGAACTGAAGCCACCTGACTCCACAATGCCAACTCCTAACCAAACCTCCTGAAGGCTATCTGTTAAGAAGACTAACTGGGGGCATGAGGAATGGTATCCTGGCCATTCATTTCATAAAATATTTATTGAGTGCCTATTGTATACCAGATGCTAAAAATACTCCCAACAGCCATGAACACTGTTTCTATGTAGTTAACATTCCTATTGCTTTTCTAATTGCCATTTGCCGTACGCAGCTCCCATACAGGAAGCATTCTGAATGTGTTAGACAAGGAAATTCAGTAAAAACGGATTCTTGTCCTAATCTTTTAAACTTCCTTGTAGAAAACAATCACCACTCCTCAGCATTATATATGGGACTCTAGCAAGATCCAGTGGGAATATGCAGCAGCCTGGAATGGCACAGAGACCTGAATGGAAATAGGAAAATGGATAAAACGGTGTCTGAAGGTCTCTCTCTGCTCCATTATTAGCTGAAGGAGGTGCACTGGCAATGTTTCCATGCCTTGCTTCACAGTCAAAAAGGCAAGCCATACAGCGAGTGGCACGTCCTGCCCACCCTTCTAGGACAGAAGAGTTCCGGTCACCTAGTCATTCTCTACATACCTTACACAAAAGTCGGGAGAGCACAGTGGCACATACTCCCAGGCAGGCAGCTAAAGGGTGCAGCCTCTGTTTTACTTGACCTTGACTTTGTGAAGTATGCACCTATGCAGGGCAGAACAATACCCCTCTCTGGGTATCAGCCACACTGGGAACAACCCAAAGGGAAGTTTCAGACTCCCGACACATTTGGTTTATTCAGCACCCTGAAGGAAATAGTAGTTCAGTGAGGGAATAAAAATGAGGAGTTGGCTGAATAAAGGTGATAAAAATAGATTTTCCGACTCTACGAAGATGAATCATTTTGCCATGGGGATTTGCCAGGCTCTGTTTCAGCTTGGTTTTCAACCTAGCCTCATAAATTTAACTAAGGAAAATTTCCTTCCACTAGATAACCAGTGCCATGAAGCCTTGAGCATTCGGACAGGTCTAACAGGATTTTATTAGAGAACTGTCCAGAAATAACCTCCATTCCTTCCCCAGCCGGCAGTAAATACTGACTTTGAAGGAAAAGGTTAAGCAAGACCTTGAACCCAGATTCATTGCCTCCTCATTCCCTCCCCCATTTTATCCTCAATTCTTTACCCCCTCATTTTAAGAAGTGGATATTTTTTGGAAGGCAAAGGAGATGGTGCAAACAAAAGCAGGTTTGAGGGGGGCTCAAGTGAAACAGTACCTCAGATGTATGTAGTCACATTTTCCCCATGGCACCGTGTACTGTTGAGGAACAGAGGACTGTTGGCATAATTCACAAAACTCTTAAAAATCCTCTTTCTTTTGACTAAACTAACGTGTCTATGTGTCTTCTATGACACACCCCCAAATGAAAAAAACAATGCTTTCCTTAGAGAATAAAAAAGGCTTAATAAAAGGCAACAGGTGGTAGAAATATCAGGGGATAAGGTGAACTCCACAGGAAAATAATTCTTAGATTATTGTAGCCATACCGTAAGTGTGTAAAAAGCAACTTTTTTTTTTAACCAAGTATTAAATCTAAATAGCTTCCTTCCTTCCCTCATGGACATCCATAAACATGTATTTTTTCATAATGGATTTTACTTACCCCCACACATCCTCATATTCTGCGTTAAACTCCAGCATACCCACAAGAGCAGATGGGTGGGGCATCTCTCCGTGTGTGCTCCAACTGGCAGTCTCAACACAGCAGCTAGAACATGCCCTTTCCCAAAGCAGTCCTCAGGATAGCTAAGCCTGCTCTATCCAGGAGCAGGCTGCAGCAGCCTGAAACGCTGATGCAGTGAAAGGAAACTAACTGGAGGAGAGTGTGATTGCCACACTTAACTACGGAAGGAGGAGGAGAATTCTGCTCCCTCTGAGGAAGGGGAACAGAATCTCCAAAAGGTAGAGATACCAGAATGTAATTCTGGAGGAGAGCTTTGTGACAGCTGTGGGTGCATAGTAGGCACCCAATACTATCAGTAAGTCTGGGTCTGGAATAGGTACCCAGTAGTACCTGAGGAACAAGAGTTCAAGTCCCCAATCTGGAACAAAATAGCTGCATGACCCCAGGCAAATTACTGCCTTCTAAATTTCAGTTTCCTCATTTGTAAAATAATGGTGTTTCAAAGATAAATCTCTAAATAGCTTGTAGTTCAGAAATTCTAAAGCCATCAAAATAATCATGAACATAATAAATAATAAACATAGCCACAATTGGTTGAAAACATATTGTGTACCAACCACCATATTAGGCATTTTACATACATCATCTCATTTAATCCACAATACGGAGATAAGATTTATCTACCCTATTTTATAGACCAGGAAACTGGTGAAACACTTTATGATTCCTCATGAAAATAAAGGACCATCATATCCATTCAGTGTTTCAGATTTAAGTGGAGGCATTTAATCTTTGTGCCTGAAATTGAGATGACATCTGAGAATGGAATCTCTGCACTGTTGGGTGATTAATGTGTTTACAATCCTCTGCCGGTATAATTCTGAGGTACTAGTATTTATGGTTATGACCGTTCATGCTACTGCAAAACCCATTTCCCACCTGTTGGTTTTTATTAAACCTCCCTAAAGGAAATGAAATATTTCTTTGTGCAGATTCTAAAAACGGGGATCCTGAAATATGTGAGCAGAAACCTCATGCATAGGTTTACCATTTGGAATTTCCAAATGCTATAAAACACGGTGTTTACAACCAATTCATCATTTATAAACGTGTATTGGATTGATACGCCAACTGACTCACTGGTATCTTGCCATTTATTTATAACAATACATCAAGTGGTAGGTTGACGTTTAATATTTATTAATAACTTCTGTTTCTTTGCCAATTTTATAGTTTCCTTGCATTATGCTCTATTTTATCTTTAATCATTTTGTTTTTAAGTAAATTTTTTATTTCAGAGTAGTTTTTAGGTTTACAGAAAATTGCAAAGATAGTACAGGGAGCTGCAAGATAGTATAACTTGCACCCTGCATCGTAATTTTACATTTTACATTACTATGGTACATTTATCACAACTAATGAATAAACACTGGTATACTACTATTAACTGAGCTCCGTGTTTTATTTGGATTTCATTAGTTTTTCCCTAATGCACTTTTTCTGTTGCAAAATTCCCATCCAGGATACGATATTATATGGACTTCCCTTGTTTTTTATGACCTTGACAGTTTTGAGGAGTACTGGTCAGGTATTTTGTACCTCAGTTTGGGTTTGTCTGATATTTTTCTCATGATGACACTAGAGTTATGGGTTTGGGGGAGGAAGATCACTGAAGTAAAGTACCATTTTCATAATACATATCAATTACCCTTTATTTTTTAAGATAGGGAAAATATTTAAGTCAATCAAAACTTTAAGCTGAATCAAGTTAAATTTTATAAAAGATCAATTAAATACCAAACAATTTACCTAGAAATACAGTATTTTCTGTTGTGGAGAGCATGACAGAAAGAGAAACTAATTTTTGCACCCATTCACATGAGGGGAGGCCCAAGGTTCTAGCGGGAAGCCAGCTAATTACAAGAGAGCTGTCTAGCAAGTGTTTTTGAAATACTTGCCAAGACAAATATCCTACAAAAACAATCTGATTATGGTATATTTTAAGAGAAGTACTCGTTCACCTAGCATGGTCTTACTCTTTCATATGATGCTTTCAGCTACTTGGTGAAAATTTTCCTGTTGTCAAACAGAATCCCTACAACCCTAGGTTTGGAGTACATGCTAAAAATTAGTTCTACAGAAATTTTTTTCTTTAGGCAAGTTTTGACTATGGGGAAAAAAAACAAGCAAGACTTAGACTGAACTATGCATTTCCTGCTATTATATAATTTTTTTCCTCACAGTTACTAATTAAAACCCTGTTTCTAAGGGGAAAAAAGTGAGGAACTGATGTAATGTCACAAACTCTGCTAAATGCTATTCAGTGAAAGATAAGGGAGAACAAGTGGTTTCTTGCTTTCTTCAAAGAATTCCCATCTCCCCTCCCCCAGGGATAGGAAGGGGAAAAAAGCTAGAAAAAAATGTTTCACAGCATTGCTATATATAACCTTCCACCTCTGCAGAGATACAAAATAATTATGGAAAGAAGCTTGGAAAAATAATTTGTGGTACATGGAGAGGATATTAGACTTCAGCTAGCAAGTCTAGGCATTCATAACACATGTGAATAAGAATTTAAGTGCTTGGCTAGCTTACCCACTGAATTGCACTCCCCCACACACACACACAACTTACATGTTGAAATCAGAAGCCCCCGTAACTCAGACATGTGAGTGTCTTTGGAAACCGGGTCTTTAAATAGGTGATTATGTTCAATGGGGTAATTGGAGTGGGTCTTAATCTAATATAAGGGGCATCCTTATAGAACAGGAGACTGGATACAGACACCCACAGAGAGGGAAGGCCATGTAAAGACACAGGGAAGACATGGCCGTCTACAAGCCAAGGAAAGAGGCCTCGGAGGAAACCAAACTTGCCCACACTTAGACATCTAGCCCCCAGAACTGAGAGGAAATCAATTTCTGTTGCTTAAACCACCCAGTCTGTGATACTTTGGCATGGCGGCCCTAGCAAACTAATACACTTCCCTAGTTGTAACAGTGAAGTATCAAGGAGTATAAGAGAGGCTAGAGGGTATGAGATTGGTTGAATATTATATCTCAATGAATTGTCAATTACATGAAGATCTTTCTAAGTCATTATCTGTCATGATTTTCCTATCCAAGTGCAATTACTAATGACTCCCGTGGGCTCTAACGCCTTTCATCCCCTCTGTCTCTGCCAATGTAGACCAAACAATCCAAAAATAGACTACAATTTTTTGGAGGTGGGGGGTAAGATTCAAAGCTTATGGTTACCCAAAAAATAATCCGTCTTAATATATATTTAAGAATAAGGATTTAACTTCAGAATAATCCACTCATTAACTTACTCCAATTTTTTATAACTTTTTCCCTGAGTTCCAAACCAACATTTCCAATTGTCTGCCAGACATCTGCACATGAATATCTCGTAAATATAGCTAACTCGATATGTCCAAAAGAGAATTCATCTTTTCTCTTGGAACCCATGTTTCATCCTCTGCTCCCATGATTCCTATTAATTGCATCACTATCCTCCAGGATACTCAAGTCCAAAACATCGATGTCATCTTCCTGAAATTATTTATCATATTTAGTGAATTCTACGATGTACAATTTTCTTAACCTCTGAAATAAAAATGCATCTTTCCACTGTTGGTGTTTTAGCATTGTGTCATCATTTAACTGGCAGCTTTCTTTCTCACTAGTTGTACTTTTAAAAAATGGTGTCTTATAATTAATGGCATATTATATTCGGTGAAAAAGAGAAACATAAATCCTGTCTCCTCATCTCCATTCCCATTGCTTCTACCAAACTTAGGGGTTCATCATCTCTTATTTGGATTACTGTCTCCTAATTAACTTTTGCTGGTCTCTTCCCACAATCTGTTTTCCATCTGGTGACCAGAGTTATCTGGAACACAAGATTCCTTTGTTTTCAGTGGCTCTTACTGCATATAAAATGAGTCCAAACACACCCAGATGGCATTTCTGGTCTCAACTTCCTATTCCTGGTCCACCTTCCATAGCACTGATCTCTCTCAGGGACCCTGGGGCTCCAGCTACATCCATATGCAAATAATGGACTCTCCCAGACAAGACCTGGTTCCTGTGGTTTGGAGCTTTTCTCATTCCATCCCTGAGGCTAGAATGTCCTTCCCCCAACTTCAGTGGTCTTCACTATTTGTAGATGCTCCATTCAGATCCTACATCCTCCAAAGTTCTTAATCTCAAATGGAAATTCCTTCCTTGTTCTACCTTGCATGTTATATTTTATTGACATTTCACAGTCTACTGTTACTAGACCTTGTTTGTATATTTGAGCCCCTAGAAGGCAGGAATTAGTATGTCTTGAGTCATAAGTAGATTTGCACTTGGAAAGCGAGACAACATGCCCTCTTTTTAGTGCATATGAGCTGAAGGAAACTGGGAAACAGACCTCAGATGCTATCCAAGAGAGGTGGTCCAAGGAAAACTGTGTTATCTTTAAAGTCCCATAACTACGAGGCACACATTTTCAGGAAAATAAGAAATCTATGCCCTCCCTGATTTCTCAATAGATTAACATAACTATTTTATTCAATGTGGTAGGCAGCTTCTGAATAGCTCTCAGTGATCCCTTCCTCCTGTTGAGGTCCTTGTGTAATCTCTACCCCTTAAGTGTGAGCTGGACCCAGTGACTTGCTTTTAATTAATAGAATATGGCAGAAGTGATGAAATGTCTCTTCTGAGATTAGAGAGGACTGCGACTTTCATCTTGTTTGTTCTCTCTTTCTGGTTCTTCTTGCTTGCTAACTCTGATGAAGCAAGCTGACACACTGTGATCTATTCTATGTGAACAGGCTCACAGGACAAGAAAATGATGGCTTAGGCCAATATCCTGCAAGGAACTGAATCCTGCCAGTAACCACATGCGTGAGCTTAGAAGCAGATCCTTCCCTAGTGAAGTCTTAAAATGACACTGGCCAATACCTTGATTGCAGCCTTGTGAGAGACCCTGAACCACGGACCCAGCGAAGCTATACCCAGATTCACAGGAGCTATAAGATAATAAATGTTGTTTTAAGCCACTAGTTTTGGGGTAACTCGTTACACACCAATCAATAACTTATACACTCACCAAATAAGAAAATCAGGAGGCTGATAATAAACACAGGATGAGTGAGAAGGACCAAAAATTCTTACTGAGTCTTCCCAAGTACTTAGTATGATGTAAAAGGGGAATAACTTACTGGTCTGACGCAAGCACATCAGCGAATAACCCACAGGCAGCCTGCTACACCAGGCATTAGGATTCCTCTTCACGCTGTTCAACTCAGTGCGGAGAATGGCTCTCACCAACTGACACACTTTTATCTTTGTATTCACTATATGGCCAAGTCTTTTGGTTGGTGTCATAAATTAACTGCAATCCTGGTTCCTAAGAGTGATATATGCAGTGGGAGATAAACCTAGAATGTTACCTTAACTCAGGGAAAGCCTTCAATGCCTTTTTGAGGTGTTTGGATTGTTTTCCACATACATCAGGCAGCCATATAAAGTTAGTTGAGAAGATAATGGACATGAGATAATCTGTTCTTTTAGAAACTACTCATGGAAACTGTTACAATTCGCAGCACACAAACCATACTGACTTGAGAGGCATCTCTCAAGTCATAAGTACCCCCTAGGTGCATATTCCACCATTCAACTGAATGCAGGATTGAGTGTACCAAAAACCTCGAGTTTTCCTGTTGCTTTTCCCTACAGTCGGTGCTCTTTTACGTTTCAACCTACTAAAATGCTAACCACCGTTGCTACTTTGGCTCGGTTTTAGCACCAAACTCGAGAGCAGCGAATTGAGCATTTCTTCTATGTATTCCCGAGGTTTCTCTCAGTGTGCCAGGGCTGAGAATAAAGGAAAAATGTGTCATTAAATTCTATTTTGGCTGAGATTCTTCACAAGGACTATTCATTTCCTTCAGTGAAATGTACCTCCTTCACACAGAACATCACACAACTACTAATTTTTACTTGTCCCCCCAAGAAGAGCAAGACCACCTCCAGAGACCATGCAACACCACAAAGAGCAGAGTAAGGCAGGAAAAATATACTAGGTGAGAGTATCCAAGTCTCTCCTCCTCCTTTGCCTATAGAGAAGAATTCCATGTCTGCGTCTTCCTGAGTCTCTGTTGTCTGGAATCAGAATCACAGGTAAAAGGGGGATTGAAAGAAGTTAAGCCAAACTGGATTGATTTGCACCAGAAAAGGCAGAGGGTTAGTCCTGGCAAAGAAAGGGGTAAGAAGCAAGAAAGACAAGAGCAAGGACGGTGTGAGTCTGGAAAGATTTTAGGGAGTTGGAGGTGGGGAGATATTTGAGGCAAGAGGCAAACTGGCAGGTGTGAGACTGTAGTGTGTGTGTGTGTGTGTGTGTGTGTGTGTGTGTGTGTGTGTAAAGAGAAAAAAGAGAGAGAGGAGAGAAAGAGGAGGGTGTTTGGAGCGGTTCTGCTGCCTGTTCAGAATGGGACCACTCTGGAATTATTTTGAAAGACGTCGGCAAAGATTTCTAATGTTCTCCTATTACTATTGCTTCATTGAATGTGGTGCTGAGATGTGGCCACACGGAGATGAATTTTATAGGGGTGATAGAAATATTACCAGTGACCTTTTAAAATAGGCCACTGCCTCAATTTGGTGAAATTAGTAGACCTTAAATGAGAGGGGTGTGAGGTTGTCTTCTGAAATACGTATGAGCTCTCCTTAGAAGTTGGTACCTCCAAACAGATGTGCAGGAGTGTTAAGGTTCAACAGCGTATTATAAGGCCGAGTGGAGACAGTGTAACACAGAGGAAAGGCACAGACTCTGGAATTTTGGGGTCCAAACCACAACCACGGTCCAAATCTCAACTCTGCCTCTTATTATTTTTTTTTGGGAAAGCTAGTAGCTTACTTCTTTCCCGAGATATAGTAAAGGCATAGCAACAACTACACTGCAGGGCAATTGTGAAGATTAAGAAAGCTAATCTAGCCCTGCACCTAAGACATGGTAAGTACTGAATATGTGATGGTCATCATTATGGTAACTTACACCTCTGGTCCGCTCTTTGCCTTCTCCGCCTCCTTCCTGACCAAAAACAATAACAAGAAGTGACACAGAGGCAGAGAACAGAACTTTGGACTAGCTTCTTCTGAAAGAACCTGTAAGATAAACTTTTGAAGGACAGGTAAACGCTCTAGTAATTTTGAACAGCTCCCAGGTGGCTCAGTTGGTTGGAGTACGAGCTCTCAACCACAAGGTTGCCGGTTCGACTCCCACAAGGGATGGTGGGCTGCGCCCCCTGCAACTAGCAATGGCAACTGGACCTGGAGCTGAGCTGTGCCCTCCACAACTAAGACTGAAAGGACAATAACCTGGAAAAAAGTCCTGAAAGTACGCACTGTTCCCCAATAAAGTCCTGTTTCCCTTCCCCAGTAAAAATCTTTCAAATATATGGTGATGGAAGGAGAACTGATTCTGGGTGGTGAACACACAATGGGATTTATAGATGATGTAATACAGAATTGTACACCTGAAATCTATGTAATTTTACTAACAAATGTCACCCCAATAAATTTTAAAAAAAAGAAATTTTGAAGGAAGCTGTAGGCTATAAACCTAAAATATAAGACATTGATAAGGATGAGCTCAGACACACGAGAGCTACTCTCCGGTGAGGATTTGCATGAAACCACTTCATGTCACGTAGGCACCCAAAACACCCGGGACTCAAATTTATTGTGTTAAAACTTTCCTAAAACTATGAAGTTTGTGTAAAGGCTTTTCACTCCTGCTACTCAGCTTTCACCAGCTTCAGATGTTTACCTTTTTATCCAAACAATATTTTTTATCTTCCCATAATGTGGAAATCTCTACTGCCTTTTCATCTTTTCCCCTCCTGACTTCCCTCAAACAAGGAAACATCAAATGTTCAGGTATCAGTTTCACAAACTAAAGCAGATACCTTTTGAAAGCTTCCTAAAGTCTGCAGAGTTTAGAGCAACTTACATTTTTTATCCATTTCAGGAAGCTCAGCTCTAAGCATAGTTGAAAACTTATCTTTTGATTAAAGAAAAATACGTTCTCTTTCTAAAGAAGTTTTTGAGTGTTAGAGTAACTAAATGGTAGGATAACTCTACCAGATACATTCCTGCTATACCCTGCTGAACTTCAGTTAGAGTCAAATTTCCAGCATTCATCAGGTGAAGAGACATTCTGTGAAGGGAGGTCTTTCACAGAGCTCAGAAAGATATTTTAAAGGGATTGACTAAAAGGAAGAAAAAAGAGAGAGAGAGATGAACTGAAAAAGTGAGTCTTTGTTTCCCTCTCTTTCTCCCAAGAGGTAAAAGAATCTATCATTTACACGTTTTCCATTGTCAACTGGGAACACTTGTGAGTAACACAACCAAGAAGAAGGGTGGTGGGGGCTTTGGATCCACTCAGCTTTTCCTATTTGTGTAATCTTGGGCAAATAATTCCCTGTCTATGAACCCCTGTGTCCTCGTTTTTAAAATGAATATATCTAAAGTACCCTGCCAGCTGCAAAAGTCTCTTTTTCTCAGATCGCTTTCATCCTCCAGGATTCATATGCAAGATCAAGCAAATAGTTCATGACAGCTAGAGGAAGGTTCAGCCCCTGAGGGCAGAATCCCCAAATATCATCTATTTCCAATTATATTTTCCACGGTGCGCGCGCACGCACGCACGCACATATACACACACAAAGGCTGTTACAATTAAAATCTGGGCAAAACAAAGCTTAATCCCCAAATCCCTATTGTAAGTAAGGATTTCATACATTGGTGCCTCTTGCACAAAGTCCAATGTTTCTGGGTTGAAATGGAATTTAGCATGATCTCTGATGACCATTTACTTGAGTTTCAGGATGTAGCTTGGTTGTGCAATACTAACGAATGGGGAGACTGAAGGGCAGCGGTTTTTAAAGTTTTTGGTGTGCCAAGACCTAAATTTGAGGTCTTTCTCTCTGGCATGTAGCTAACAGTATCACTAACACCTAAAAAAGAATGTGAGCATCTGCAGGCAGTCACCACACGGCTTCATATGTCAGCAATCGTTAGAGAAGAAACACAGACCCGGATCCAGGGTCTCTGCATTCTTGCCAGGAAATGATTTTCAACTACTTTGTTTTAACACCTTCACCCCTGAATTCTTTGTAACCACAGCTCAACTCAGGGGCTAAAATACACCTATTCATGCATTTGTAAAATCTACACGTGTTTATAATTTAGGATTTCTATGTGAAAACAGACTTTTCTATTTGTCTTCAAGTCAAGCAGCTGGGCCATCTTAATGGATTCTTCTCAACACCAGGCCATTAAGACACACAGGTGTGGGTTCCATGCATGGAAAACCTTCTGGCCATGCTTCTCGGATCTCCATGGCCCCTGCTACTGAGGACTTCTTGATCAATAGATGGTCAGTAGCCTGTCAACCCCCTGACAAAATAGAAACTAACCTTGAACTCTGTAGATGCTCTTGAGGAACTCTGCTCTTTCCTGACAGTCACAAATATAGGAGGAAGAAAATGTCATGTGAAGAACACCCTCACGTATCTCTACTAACTGCATCTCTACTAACCCAAGCTGGTCTCTATCTTCAGATCTACTGTTTATTTGGGAGTTCTCCCTCCTCCCTCAAAAAAGACAAGAGAACTAATGTCTTTTAATCCCCAACTTTTGATATTGTAAATTGTTTTCAATATTGACCCCAAAATTGCAAGATCAATGCCGTGACAATTGCATACCCTTTATCTACTTCACCTAGATCCAACCTCTCTCTCCCCATATATATGCACATATAAAATTATACATTATATGCACAGACATCTCTTTGCTGAACAGTTTAAAAAGTAGCTGGACACATCATAATAGTCTAAATACTCCGGCTTACCGTACCTCCTAACATCAAGAGTATTCCCCTGTATATGCAACTATCATTCAACACTGAGAAATAGTATTATCGAACATTCAACCCACACTCAAATTTCCCCAGTTGTTCCAATAATGTCTATTATAGTTGCTCTTTCTCAGTCAAGCACCACACCTGGCATTTGGCTTTCACATCTCCTTATTTCCTTAGTCACCTTTCATCTGAAATAGTTTTCCAGCCTCTGGGGGATGGGGTGGTATCTTTAACGACACTGACAGTGTTAAAGAGAGCAGACCAGCTATTTTATGGTATGTCCCTCAATTGGGACTTGTCTGTTTCCTCAGAATTGGATTTCGGCTAAATATTTTGGCAGACATTCAATCAAGGTGATGCTGGGACGTCTCAGTGCATCACTAGGACATTTTTCAGCACTTGTACCCATTAAAGATATTGATAAATTGGATCATGGAAAATTTACTGCTTAAAGCTACAATGGCTTAACATGAATACTAAACCATTTATACACCATTATATCAAGCTGTTAAACAGCTATTCAAAATCTCCCTCCTCCGAGTGTATTTGAACACAGCTATCTTTTATCCCTCTAATATATTAACTCATTTTCTCCTAAACCGGGAAATGCTAACTCCATTCCATAAGACAAGATCATATCGACTTTAAACCCTAAAGGCTTCATGAAGGAGTTGGTTTTGCATTGGGTCTTGATAAATAAATAGGATTTTGTCAAGAAGAACAGAGGGAGGTATTATATTCATAAGAAGTATCATGAAAAGAGGCCTCATACATGAGAGTGAATAATGTTTGAGGAACTGCGAGTTGATTATAATAAACCAGGCAAGAGATGAGAAAGCCCTGCTCTAGGCCTTACCTAGTGGCCAGGAAAATGCAGACAAGTAGAAGATTGGAGAAAGGTGCCAAATTCTGAAGCTGGACTAGGGCAACTCTATGTCTATGACACCTTTACTGATATAGGGAAATAGGTGGGAAGGCGTGGTCATTTGATTTGAATACGTTAAGTTTGAGATGCTGGTAGGACATTCAGATGGAGCTGTCCAATAAACGGAACAAGAGATCTGAAGTGAGGAGAAAAACTTGGTGAGACACGATGAGTTGGGTCAATGCTATGAAGAGTTGAAGTCATGAAAACAGACAAGAACATGAGTATAGAAAGGGAACAGAAAATAGGTTTGGAGAGGGAACCCTGGAAGAACATTAACAAAATGGGTGTGGGGAGAAGGTTTTTTGGTAGGACACCAACTAGTGCACTGGTTTTTTGAAAGGTTGACCTGAAGGTAATTGGAAGAGAGGAAAAGAGTTTAACCAGATTTGGAGATTCAAGAATCATTAGTAAATTGGCAGTAATTAACTTAACATACTTAGGTAAGGATTTTTTGGACTAAAGATAACTCCATTGTGTGTTTTCTTAACAATACCAAGCAATTTACCCAATTCTTATTGTATCTGGAGATAATGTCAGATGCTACATTTAAGAGCTCAGTTCCAAAAGACACCCTCACTTCAAATGCCAATCACAAGTCTAGGTTGTCACCTGTGTTTCTGACCAGCTGACTATAAATCAGAGGTTCTTGTGACCATCTCCTTGGGTTTCATTAATTTGCTAGAGTGGCTCACAGAACTCAGTGAAACATTTACTTATGTTGACCAGTTTATCATAAAGGATATTATAAAGGATACAGATGAGCAGCCAGATAAAAAAGTATGTAGGGCAACGTATGTGGGAAAGGACATGAAGCTTCCATGCCCAAATCTACACAGGCTCAACAACCAGGAAGCTTTCCAACTCAGTGCTTTTGGGTTTTTATGTAGACTTTATTATATAAGCATGATTGATTAAACCATTGGCCAGTGGTGACTGATTTCAAGCTCCAGCCCCTCTCCTCTCCCTGGAGGTTGGGTGAGGGGAGCTGAAAGTTCCAACCCTCTAATCACTTGGTTTCCCTGGCAACCCGCCCCCAGCCTTGGGGCGGGGCAGTTTTCCAAAAGTCACCTTATGAACCTAAATTCAGTTGTGGTTGAAAGGGGCTTGCTATAACAAGATACACTTTCAACCTTTCTGGAACTGGAGCAATTTCAGGAACCAATGCAAAAGACCAAATATTGTTATGAAGATACTCTTATTGCTTAGAATATCCAAGGGTTTTAAGAGCTCTGTGCCAGTAATGGACAAAGACCAAACATATATTTTCTTATTATAAGTCATGATATCACAATAACAAATTGGTAAGGAAAATACAAGTAATAAAGGATAAAGATAAGTGGCAAAATGTTAGTTGGAAAAGGGCAAGAAATGGAAAAATGATGGAAAGGACAAAGTGGAAAGGAAATTCAAATGAAAAAAGAAAAAGGAGGAATAAAAGTCAAGGATATAAACGGAGGAAAGCAAGCAAGTCCCCCTTGTTATCTTGAATCGAATTGCCTGCCTGCTCCAAAGCAGAGAATAATATTTGATCTATGATAAGAAATGTTATAAAGGTCAATGTACATGTCCCAAACCTTTTGTTTTACTAAAATTATTTATGAGTCACATTTTAAATTAAAGGTTCCAAATGCTTTTCTTCTTAGCTTCTGGTGTCAGAGCTGCTTCTGTTCACGTGGATTTACTGGGGACCTTCCTTAACTTCATGCTGTAAGTTTTGCTCCTATAACATTAAATCCCAGAGCTCCAAGGCGCACATGTGTGCATGCACATACGTGTGTACGTGCATGCGCTCAGGTGCAGGGGCCGAGTTCTTTCAGGAACCAAGATATGTTTGCATTCTTGATCTCCCACCTTTTTCTCTCTGTCATACAGGCTTGGAGCAAAACAGACATTTGTCAGTATCATTAAGAGTATGGGCATAACATTTGGAAGAGATAGATTTAATAAAAAAATTTAAAATCATTATGTATACGAGGTCAGACAATTAAATTTGCAAACTCATCTTAGAAACAGTGCTACATGCTTTGTTGCTGAATATCACTACAGTCACCTTTGAAGTACTCTCTTTGGGAAGTTATGCACCGACACCAGCACCTAGTCCACCCTTCAAAGCAATTTTGGAACTCTTTTTCTGGAATGGCCATCAGAGCTGTCATCCTACCGTGTTTCCCAGAAAATAAGACCTAGCCAGACCATCAGCTCTAATGGGTCTTTTGGAGCAAAAAATAATATAAGACCCAGTATTATATTATTATATTATATTATATTATATTATATTATATTATATTATATTATATTATATTATCATATCCGGAGTTATAGTAAAATAAGACCGGGTCTTACATTAATTTTTGCTCCGAAAGATGCATTAGAGCTGATTGTCCAGCTAGGTCTTATTTTCGGGGAAACACAGTATTATCTTTGATGCCCTGAATGTCATCAAAATGTCTTCCTTTCCATATTTCCTTTATCTTCAGGTAAAGAAAGAAGTCATTGGGGAGCCAGATCAGGTGAGTAAGGAGGGTGTTCCAATACAGTTATTTGTTTACTGGCTAAAAACTCCCTCATAGACGGTGCTGTGTGAGCTGGTGCATTGTCGTGATGCAAGAGCCATGAATTGTTGGCCAAATTTCAAGTTGTCTAACTTTTTCACACAGCCTTTTCAGCACTTCCAAATAGTAAACTTGGTTAACTGTTTGTCCAATTGGTACAAATTCATAATGAATAATCTCTCTGATATCAAAAATGGTTAGTAACATCGATGCAACACATTTGCCAACTTAATTGTCAGACCTCATACAGTACTATAAGTAATGTATAACATACATATGTAGGTTGATTACTTATAAAATTTTCAAATCCATTCCTTCCAAATCTATCTATATCTATCTATCTCTCTATCTGTCTATCTCTCTATCTGTCTATCTATCTATGTATCTATCACCAACTGAGTTGGGCACATGATTCTGACGAAGGAAACTGGAAGGATTTTTAATGATAATCACCAACTTATTATTAAACAGTATGGGAAATAAAATGCATTCACAGAAACAGCAATTCTTACAATTAAAAAAAATCCATTTCATTCAACTTGCTAAAACCATGTACTTATTACCATGACCCTCATGGTTCTCATACACAATTGGGTTTTTTGTTGTTGTTGTTGTTACATTTAATTTCAAGTAGCCATCATGATATAGCTATGAAACTTTTTAACAACAATCAGTAAGGTCTACGTAGGAGCCTGCCCAAATTCTTGACATTTTTCTAATTGTTTTCTGCAAAGCCACAGGCCTAGAGGGCGGTCACAATGGAAACAGTCAGTGCGTTGTTACCCGGCCACACACATTCCCAGCTTTCTGTGCACATGTGTGCATGCACATATGTGTGTGCGTGTATGTGCTCAGGTGCAGGGGCCGAGTTCTTTCCAGAACCAAGATATGTTTGCATTCTTGATCTCCCACCTTTTTCCCTCTGTGATACAAAAAGCAACAGCAATTAAATAATTAAAATTGGGTGCCTGGAATTATGAAACGTATCAATGCATGAAAAAAAAAAAAACAACCCTGCTTCTGACCATATGTGAACATGAGTTTTATTTGTTTTAGATGGGTAGTTTCAGAAGGGCAAGGGCTTTGCTTAAACAATTCTTCAGATGACATCAGGATAACCTTAGTGTCCATAATGCCTTTAGAATTGGTCTACAAATATGGTAATTAAACACAAGCAAATTTTTAAGGTTGAAAACAGCAATTTATCATGAACGTGCTGCTTGTTAATCATGAAATTCTCTTTCTCTCTACCTCCTTTCCCCTCCATTTCAGGGGAATGCAGTGAAAAACTGAAATGAGAAAACCATAATTGCAATCACATTCCTGCCCTGAGGTCAACCTAATTATCCACCTCTCACCCCAAAACAAATTTACCTCTGAAGGTCCTTATCACTCATGGGAAATATACAAACAAAGACTAAGATGCCAGTTAGGCATAACGGCAATCTTTCATTTTTAAGTGACCTCTCAGTTTAATGGATAAAATGCGTTCTCATTCAAGTGGAATATATATTGCAGGAGAACACTGTAATAAATGGCACTGTCACGACTCTTAGGTTAGAGCATAGGGATATTGGAAAATAAATCTCAATTCTGGATACTCACCAATCCTGCAATGGGGGTAGGCAATCTATTGATCTTTTTAACAAGTCCTGGCTTTATAGCATTCAGCAACCTGTCATGAAAAAGGCAGAAGAATGTCAATGAGATGTAAAGCAAGATAGATCACACAAATCACCTTTATCCAGGGCTACAGCTAAATCGCTGAATAGGAAAAGCAGCGAATTTAAAGCATGTGGTACATCTCAATAATCTATGAGCCTTCGTGCATACAAGTGAAGAGTTTTGTCAGCATCCAGTTTGTCCATGGCAGGTGAAGTTCTGGAATTTGGAAGTATTGGAAGAGAAGAAAAGATGGAGTCTGGGAGATGCTTCAAGGGAAAGGACAAACATGAGTGCTGGATGGCGGTTGGAGAGAGTCGAGCCAGGTATTACTACAGAGGCAAGGCGTGTTCCCAATTCTCCTGGCTAAGGCTGGGATCTCTCCAGGGATGTGCTAAGTTCAGCGACCAACATCTATCTTCACAAGTAATTTGCCAAGACTAATTCTACCTCCAGACCCTCTTGCTCTTTGAGGAGAGCGGCTTGTTAAATGTGGTTGAGCTTCCCTTAAGAAAGGGAAGACTGTGTTAAGCAAGTGGTTAACCAATCATGTCCGGAAGATTTTAAGCAAGACTGACCACAATTCCCTAGGTACAAAAGATATGTGAGCAAAACATTTTGGGGGTAAAGGTTGAAATCATGTAAAAATGGTAATACAAGAAGGGGAATGCAAGAGAAACAATGATAACTACTTGTCTTCAGGAAATATCAGTTCAGAGTGAAAAGAAAGAAGGCAGGCACCTTATAAAACTGAAACAGGGTTGGCATCAGGGTGACGTGGTAGAATGTAGCCTTTGCAAGCTAGTTTATTCATAAAGGAATGACTGAAGGTAAGGGGTTGTAGAATGGAAGCATTTATTCTCACATTCAGGAATCAGAGGAGAGGCAATCAGGTAGCTTACCTCAGGATACACTGCAAAGAGAAACTTAGGGAAGGAATTTATTATAATTCAGGGGTCAGTAAAGCTATGGGCCAAATTTGGCCCAGGGCCTGTTTTTGTAAAGAAGTTTTCCTGGAACACAGCCATGACTATTCATCTATGTATTGTCCACTGATGCTTTTTTGCAGAGCTGAGTAGTTACGACAAAGAACATATGGTTTGCAAAGCATACAATTTTTACTATTTGGCCCTTTACAGAAAAAGTTTGCCAAGCTCTTTTATACAGGTATATCTCAGAGATATTGCGGGTTCAGTTCCAGACCACTGCAATAAAGTGAGTAGTGCAATAAAGCGAGTCATAATCTCTTTGCTGCTAGAGGGTCTTGCCTTCAATTTGCTAAAAAAAAAAAAAAAAAAAAAAGGGGGGGGGCACCATCTGTGAAGCGCAATAAAGCGAGGTATGCCTATAATTCATGCAACACAATATTATAGTAAATTATGAAGAACCTATGCTTTATAGATTTCTGCAAATCAGTTAACAAAAGATGCTTGAAATAGTTTAATGATTAGTCTTGACTGCATCCTATATTTGTCGACACCACTATGTATTAATATGTTAAGAACTATCCCTACAACAGTTATGATAGACAGGGTATTCTGTTCTTGCATCAAGGATTTTGCCTGTTCTTGGTACCTTTCATTGCAGTTCCAACATGCCACCACCAACAGGTAACATGCGGAGTGGACATGGGCCTTTTTGTCCACCGAGACCCAAGATGGTGCTCTTTTCATGAACTTACTTAGTTTTAACCATGAATTTAATCTTATTAAAAAGCACTTCTTTATAACTTATATTGGAATTATGATAACTTACTTATAAGTTGGAAGGCAACTTGTTCTCCGTTGTCATTTTACAGTTTAGAAAACTAAGGCCTGATGACAGTAAATGAGTAACTTCCCAGAGCTGCTCAGAGCAGAGCAGGCCAGGCACCCAAGTTCCCTGGATCATAGGTTCTCTTACACAGGGTTAAGGTCCCACATCTTGTGGTTTAAAATAAATAGATAGATATGATGTCTCTGAAGCCATTTTAAAATGTACAGAATTGTTAAGATACAAGACATTTCTCCCTAGTTCTTAATGATGTCAGTTTAAACTAGATTGTAAAATGGTATTTGTACACAGTATTAATAATTTAAAAGGATATATAGTAAAACATGAGTCTTGCTATCAACCTAGTCCCACAGGGTCCAAGACCATTCCCTGAAGGTAACCGTAAAGAATTTCCCAAGAAAATGTATAAAGATAAATCTAATTTTTTTTTAAAGTCAGATGTAGCATATAATATACACTGTCCTATACCTTGTCTTTCCACTTAAGGATATGTCTTGGAGATTGAACAATTTCCTTGGAGAGCGTGCCTTATCTACACAGGTGAACCTATGTCTTTTTAAGAGCTGTGGACTATAGACCGATAGGCAGCTGGCAGGAGGGTGGAGAGGCTCTGGAGTCCAACTGACTGAATCCAAAGCCCTGCCACTCATAAATGAATCCAAAGCCCTGCCACTCATAAAGGGTGTCACTTCGGGCAAGTCCATTAACTTCAGTTACCTCAACTGGAATATAGAAAAAAGCGTATAATGGTACCAACTGCATGAGAGTCAGTGAGGCTTAAATGTGACAAAATATGTAAGAAGCTAGCATACAGCCTGGTGCATACGAAGTTCTCCATACATGTTTCTCTATATTTGTGTGTATTTATACTAATTCAATTCACAGCCATTTTAGATGAACCACTTTCTCTAATATTTTCGATTTTTCTAATGAAATAAAATACCATTGCCATCAGACCTCCAAGCTTTTTGTAGCCAAAGTAGAAAAACTAACAAACACCCTACCAAAAAAATTTATAAATTAAAAATTGTCTTTTAAAGAGGCACACTTTTTGTCATCTATATCTAAGAATTATATTAAAAATTTTAGTAATGATGGTTCCACCAAATCCTTTTATACATGTTTAGATTTTTTAAGCTGTCTTAAATACTTCATTCATCATATTCTTTCTTTGTAGAATTATTCTTTTTTTTTTTATTAATTAATTTATTTATTAGTTTCAGGTGTACAAAACAAGGTAATACTTAGACGTTCATCATTTATATCCCTCATACTGTGAACCCCCCTCCCCCCATCCACTATCCCTCCGACCTCACACTGAACCATCACATTATATATATAAAATTATAGTTGGCATTCATTAATGTTTAGCTTCTGATGTACAATGCCATGATCAGGTATCCACAGTATCCCTGAGGTGGTCTCCCAAATAGGACGCATGTCCATCGGATACCCAACAAAATCTTTACAACATTATAGAATACCTTCCCCAAATTAATTTTCAAAAGAAAAACCCTGAAGCCATCTTGTGGTTACCAGCTGCTTCCAAATCCCTTCACCTTTCCCCTTATCCCCAACCCCCTCCCACACACCCATCTAACCACTCTCGGTTTTTTCTATGCGTCCCCAAAAATTACTCTGATTAGTTCATTCACATAGTCTTTTCTTTAGATTCCATATATAAGTGAGATCATATGGTACTTGTCTTTCTCTTTCTGACTTATTTCACTTAACATAATGTTCTCTAGATCCATCCATGTTGCTGCAAATGATAAGATTTCTTTCTTCTTTATGGCTGCGTAATACTCCATTGTATAAATGTACCACAGCTTGTAGAATTATTCTTATATGGCAGAAATCTTTCCTGTTACATGAAGTTGTAAAAAGAAAAAATACTGCAGTGCTAGACCTTAATTGAAAGAGCAACAAAAATCTATGATATCTGTCAAAAATGTTAACCACAAATTAAAAACTAAAAAGCCAAAGTGCTCTTAAATATTTGGAATATGTTCAAGATCAAGGCAGGTGTATTTTTTGTCACGTAAACATTGCCCCAGCTTCGTACACAGGTTATAGTACACAACAATAAAAGATAACACAGAATTTACATTGCAGAAATGCCCAACACCTGCTTATCTTGTATTTTGCATTAAAATGAAGATATTTTTGTATATATTAGGAGTCAAATGACAAGTTTAAATATAGCTATGAGTAACAGTCAAGGATATTCACTTGCAATTTTATTAAAAACCACTATTGCTTTCCTAGGCAAATTAAAATATAAATATTTTCAATACTTATTGATATCATGGTTTAAAGCAACGATAATGGTGATATTGTATATTTATGAACCTTCTGAGATGCACTGTCCCCCAGCTGTCCTGTCTTGTAGAGATAGCTCACGTAATCATTCCACCATTTGCATAGAAGAAGAGACTAAGCCCCAAACGGAGGTGAAGACCTCCCCGGAGACGTGCACAGCTGGTGCGCAGAGCGCTGGGACTATCTTCAGGTCTTAGGCCTGTCATTTTATACCGCAACTTGGTGCTTTAGAAAGTCCAGTGTGTGTCATTAAAGCACAAATCAAACACACTCACACTCACACACACACATACGTACAACACACACACACACACAAGAAAAAAAACAAAAGAAAAAACCCCAAACACTATCTAAATATTATGGGATAACGTCAACACTAGGTGGGAATAAAAAGAAAATGGAGGACACTGTCTGTTGGGAGATGGTGAAGTCTAAGACACACCAGATCTAAGTTTTGTCTATGGATGATAAACAACATCATCATGAGGCATTTCAGAGAATACTCACCCATTCAGCAGAATCCCACAGCAATTTCCTGCCTGTGGTCTGCGCTCCCCAAAACCTATAGTATAACCTAAAGGTCTTAAGAGGTAGTTTGCTTTCTCTTTCTGTTAATAGACTATCTTTATACACATCTAAAGACATATCTGGGAGATTGGCATAATTCTACACAACAACAAAAAATCAAACATTTGTACTAATAAATATCTTCTGTATTAAATATACCCACAACTACAAACAAAAGTAAAGATAATAAAAAATATTGAAGACATGAGAGCTAATTAGGATGAACTATTTTCAGATGTTTTATTTATCCAGCAGTTATTTTTCAAGCACCTACTGTGTGTTGCACACAATTCTAGGCTCAGGGAAGGCAGCAGTGAACAAGATAAGCAAAGCAACTGCTCTTTGTAACTTACTACTGTATACAGGTAAATGGGTGGAGCAGTGGGAGGAACAGAAAATAAACAAGTAAATAAATGAGAAGAAAATTTCACATAGCATAAGCATTGGGAACAGGAGCATAGTAACAGACCATGCAGGTGGGACTCTAATTGGGTGGTCCGAAGGCTCTGGAAGGTATCAAAGGAAAGAAAAATGAATGATATGAGAGTATTAGCCAAGGAGAGATTGAGAACAAGCGTTCCAGGTAGACTGAACAGTTAGTAGAAAGGCCTGAACAAGAGTGGGTGTGGCTATTCAAGGGCCAGTGTGTCCAAGCACAGTGAGTGGAAGGAGGAGACAGAAGAGCCAAGGTATAAGAACATTCAGGCCCAGGTAAGGTGTCCAGATTATTTTCTAAATACAATATACTCAGAAGTACATCAGAAGACTTTAAAAACAGAGATTGAGAAAATCTGATTTATAATTTTAAATCACCACCATATGCAAATATGTGAAAAATAAACTCACAACTATTTGCACATAGAAAATTTTTACTTATTAAAAATCATGGGTATCAGAAAGCATAGACAAATAAAACAGCACAAATAACTTACAATGCTCAGCTGAATGATGAGGAAGGTGCAGTGAATTTGAAGTAGTCTAGGTTTTAACAGGTAAATGCAACATGCATTACTATGAGCTACTGGGATGTCACTTGATCAGAGTCACAGTTTTCCATTTAATATTATGGGAATTTGAAAAAAACACACCTTCCATCCAGGACTGTGGTGAGAAGTGAGCGGGACAATGTGTTGCTGGCATTTGGTAAATGGAAACTTGCATATTCACACTCGTTTAATACACTGTGCATGCCCCTTTTTGCTAGGTAAGTGCAAGTTATTTTAGTTTCAACTTTTCATTGGCCAGCTGCCAAAAACTAAAACAAGTTTTACTTATTTTCTTTTTCTGGACAACTTTGGATAAAAATCTCCCATAAATGAATCAAGTCAACAAACTGGGTAACTTGGCTAATGTACGTCTGGTGAGAAGTGGCTAGAAACAGGAAGAAAAGTTATGATCTTGGATAATCTTCAATTATGAAAAAAGTTAATGACATTGAAGGTAAGCAAAAATACATGTGTTTCTTATGTGATACAAATTAAATGGTGTCTACCAACTCAAATTTTAAATCTAAAACATACTGTGATCTATTTAAAGAAAGGCTATCCCATATGTTCCTTCATGTACTCAACAAATACTTATCGAGCTTGCATAATGTTCTGGCCCGAAGCTGAGTATGGAGGATACAAAGGACGACTGGGCAGACCCCAGATCTCTCCCTGATGGGACATGCTCACTAACAGATTTTAAAACCAAAGGAAGACCAGAACTGTGCACACACGGGGCTCACTGTCACACCACCTAATGAGGCGCCACCTTGAGTTTTTTGACAAAGTGAACACATTGCACACATTCTATGGAATAAGTTCTTAAAAGATTAAACATTAGATTCCTTAAAGAAACAATTGTTGAGACACCCAGGAATGATGCTAATGTTCTGATTTGACCACAGGCTGCATTTTATAACTCTTTGTAGCACCTGATATCCAGCTTGTGGTAGCCTCTCAGTCATTGTTTAATGGTTATAAAATACAAAATGAAGAAATTTGTTTCTATCTGCAATTTAAAAAAAAATCTCCAATCCGTTCTCTGGGACAGAGAAGTTCTGTTTAAGACTGACTCTTCCAGTAGCTACCACAATAGTTCTTCAAGGGGCACAGCACCGAGAATACTGCTGCAAAGGATATATTAAGAGACCATCTAGACATTAGGAATTATACCAATAAGCAGTTTATTTGTTGTTGGACTGTAATGTAAACATTAAAGGTAAACTTTCAAAAGAATTGCAAAATTCAGCTTACTCTAAAAGTCACTCAACTCAGAAATTCAAGTCTAATAATTATGCTGGAGTTTGGGGGAGAGCAGAGAAGTTATCTGTACTTTCCATACAGGATTGGGGAATTCATGCTTAGCCTCATGGGAAATCACTTTATTCTTTGCAACAAAAGATTACATCATCATCTCATTTAGCGTGGTTTATACAGCTGCAATAGGCAACCATGATCACAAAATCACCTACTTTGTGTTCCTTTTAGTTTGGCTCAATAGTGTTTTTCTATGTCGTTTCCTTGATCACATTCTGCGTTTCACTATGTACCCTGGACGAAGGTATATGCACTTTCATTTAATCTAACATGGCAACTATTTTTTAACCTAAGCATGAGATCAATTTAACCTTGACCATAAACCTGTTACAGATGTCATTTTTAAAGTTTTCTTTTTAAGAGTTGCCTTGGCAAAAGCAAGAAAGTTAATAAACCTTCTGAGGTCAAGAAAAATGGATTCAAATACGGAGAAAAGTGAAACCTGAACCAAAGGGGAGTTTCATATGAAGAAAATAGTGATGGAATGTAAATTGCCATCATTAATATCTACCAAATGTTTGAGGGGTGCTATGCATTCATTGTCCAGAATGTGTGAAGGGTAGGTCTATTTAAGCCTCTTGCCTTGAAATACCTAAAGAAAAGATCATAAAAGCTTTAGAAGTTCTTTGTAGACTTGAAATTCTAAGAAATTGGGCCTAACTTCATGAATCCTAGGGCTCAGCAGTACTGTTATCATTCTAACACAGCTCCTATGGCAGAGACTGCTTACCAAATTTGTCTCCTTTCTCTCTTGGGCACACAGCTAGGCTACATTTTCCAGCCTCCTTTACAATTTTCTGTAGCAATATAACTGAGTTCTGGCCAATGGAGTGTGGGCAGAGTAATACTATACAAGGTCTGACAATTAAGTTTGCGAATGTGTTGCAATGATGTTGCTACCCTTTTTAGATATCAGAGGGACTATTCATTATGAATTTATACCAACTGGAGAAGCAGTTAACCAAGTTTACTCTTTGGAAGTGCTGAAAAGACTGCGTGAAAAAGGTAAACGACATGAACTTTTTGTCAACAATTTATGGCTCTTGCATCACGACAATGCACCAGCTCACGTGGCACTGTGTGTGAGGGAGTTTTTAGCCAGTAAACAAATAACTGTATTGGAACACCCTCCCTACCCACTTCATCTGGCCCCCAGTGACTTCTTTCTTTACCCAAAGATAAAGGAAATATTGAAAGGAAGACATTTCGATAACATTCATGACATCAAGGGTAATATGATGACAGCTCTGACGGCCATTCAAGAAAAACAGTTCCAAAATTGCTTTGAAGGGTGGACTAGGCACTGGCGTCAGTGCATAGCTTCCTAATGGAAGTACTTCGAAGGTGACCTAGTGATATTCAGCAATGAGGCATGTGGCACTTTTTCTAGGATGAGTTTGTGAACATAATTGTCCAACCTCGTACATCACATCCCAGCCTGCCCCTAAAACCTCTCCCAGACAATTCTCCATTCTCTCTCTCCTCCCCCATTTATTAGTTAGATGTTAGCAGCAAGGAAGACCTTCTGTCATGTGTTGAGGATGGAGTCGCTGAACAACTGCCTGGAGCAGTCATCTCCACCCTTCCCTGCTGCCAGAGTTAGGGTACATGAGAGTGAGAAATACACTTCTGTGTTAAATCACTGAGATTTAGGAGAGTTACAGTACCCAGCCTTAATTATTATAGCTCTCCAGGAAGCCTTTTTCCAGTAAAAAGGGGTCCTGCTTTACCAAACTGCCCCCAAGAAAACCCTGTCCCCAAATGTAAAATTAAACTCCTGGGCACTGCCATTCCCCTGGGTCTTTTGGGGAAGGCAGCAGGAGAAGAAGAACTAAAATTTGGGACACTGTGGACCCATTTTTATTTTCCTAAATTTGCAAGGGGGAGGAAAAAAACCCCTTCTTACATATCACTTCTGTTCTTTACACTAAAACAAACAAACAAACAAACGAAAAACTAACACTAATGAAATAATCTATAAGCATGGAAGGGAAACCACAGCAATAATCTGATATCTTGGAACCCTTTTGATTCATTTTCAATCTCTCTCCCAGGCCAATTTTTCTATGACCATTCTTGCTGTCTGGAAATTATAGAATTTTTGGATTAGAAGAGGCCTGAAAATCCATAAAATAATCTAGATAAGGAAACTGTCAGCAGGCACATATCTGAGGTTTCTACATGTGAGAAGAGGGCTTTCCCATGATGCTTTACTTTTTGTATTTTCAGAGCTAATCTCTAGCCTCCAGTCTCTGCCCTGCCCACCACACACAAACTGACCCCATCTGAACCCTGGCTTTGGCCATGGTGCTTCCTCCCTCCAATGACATCCAAGCTTCTGAGTGATCACAGGACTCACCTGGTAATCAAGCCCCATCACCCCCAAACTGCCTTTCCCAGCATGCCTCCCACTTCAGGTCCTCCCTGCTTTGATAAGCTACAAGTTTAGGATGACACGTGATCAATGAACCATGAAAGCTGGCGATATATGAACAGAATTTAGTATAACCTAATAAAATGGAGATTGAAGTTACTCTGACACAGGCAATGATACGTGTAATCATCATTGTGCTATGTACTAATTATGGATAAATG
The DNA here is from genome assembly GCF_964194185.1 of Rhinolophus hipposideros. Lineage (NCBI taxonomy): Eukaryota > Metazoa > Chordata > Mammalia > Chiroptera > Rhinolophidae > Rhinolophus > Rhinolophus hipposideros. The sequence goes on from NC_138047.1 coordinate 35,848,511, forward strand.
ATTGTAATTAGTATGGCTTTTGCACAGCTAAAACACGGTATTGCTGGGTTTACTGTCAGGAGGGTGCAAAAATAACTTGAAAGTGAAATTTCTCTGATGTGGCTCTGAAAGCTCCTCTGTCCAGATCTGAGTGGGGTAAGCTGCTAGCTCCTTGCTCTTCACAATCCTCCAGCAAGAAGTGCTCAGGGCCAAGAGTTTCAGGACTGGGACCCATAAAATGACATGAGCAAATAAGAGCCTCCTGAGACAGGAAGAGCTGGGTCTAAATCCCAACCATGCGACTCACTAGGCAAGTGATTTAAGTAGTCAACATCTATGAGCCTCAGTTTCCGTCTCTGAAAAGTGGGGACAATAATACCGACTAGTCATGGCATGAGAGTGAGAGTATACGCTTGGCACAGGCCGGGTGTATAATACATACTTCACAAGTGGCGGCCGTTATTATGATCTCTTCCCCTACACGCTTTCAACCCCAACCCCTGCCACAGGTGGATATCTGATGTGTCAACTATTGGCTCACTTCTACTCCTAAGCAAGCTCGGTTGGGAGTTGGGAGAGATGAAAAGACAGAAGTGAGGGAATGACATACCGTTAGTCCCGTTGGAGGGCAGACCCATACGGGCAGCGTCTCTAAAGCCGTGGACAGGGAGGAAATAGGAAGGATGCCAACAAAGCAACAGCAGTAAGAAGCTCAAAGGACAATCTCGGCCACAATGCAGCTGTGCCCACAGCTGCCTCTAGCTCTGTTTCCCCGACAAAGTCCACCTATCCTTTAACTCTTGCCAAAGCACCTGTCTCTCTGCTTCACTTGCCATCCTGGGGGTGATGGGGAAAGGCCAAGAGCTAAGAGGCTCTTTCCTACCCTAGAAAGCGAAGGTGAGCTCTTAATGTGGCTACTTAAAATTCTGAATCGATTTCCTATTCATTCCACATATTGTTATCAAACATCCCACACTAGGCACTAAGCCAAGCGCAGACCCCCTCAGGGGACTGAGTTCCACAGCAGGACTGACACTATCTCAGATGTGGTTTGGGTTACCTAACAGTTTGTGAAGAACACTAGTTCTACGGGGACATAACTTCCAAGTTCTAAATGAGTGACTTGGAAAACAACTTTGGAAACATAGGACGTACATAGTGAGGTTGTAAACTAAGAGTGGACATAGCAAGACAAGTGTAGGAATCATTTCTGCTGCTTCTTGTCATGGTATTTACTCAAATATTTTTCTTTGGTGCAAGCAGAAAGTAATCAAAAGTCTCCACGACCAACAGATTCAATTTCCTAAAAAGCACACCTAATCCCATTGCTCTTCCTCATAGAGACCATGCTGGCTGCCTGTCGCTTGCTTCTTGCTGTTGAAATTCCTTACCATGCTATTCAAGGTCTTTCTCAAACTGACCTGATGCCTACCTTTCTTCTCCAGTCTGCCCCGTTTCATCCTAGACTCTGGCCATGATTCCTCCCTAGAGCGTGCAAAGCCCTTCTACATTGCTGAGCACCTCCACAGGCTTGCCGCTCCCTAGGTTTCATCTGCCTTTCCCACAAGCCCCGCCCCACCCCTCTGGGGCCCAGCAAACTCCTACTCACTTTTAGGTCCCAACACTCATTGGCTTCCCTATTCATCACGCATCACAGACACTGTCCAAATTCCCCACCAAGCAAAGGGTTAATCCTCTCTGTAACCCCACTCTCCTGTAAAGGCCAGTGCTTGATAGGGCCTAATTTTGTGTTTGCTGAGTAAATTGATAATGAAACAAGCAACAATTGCAAAGTATTTGGAAGCCCAAAACATCAGATATTTAAAAATATTTTTTATTAAAAATATAGCTAACATACAATATTATATTAGTTTCAGGTGTACACCATAGTTATTCAACATTTATAGACCTGAAGAAGTGAGCACCGTATTAAGTCCAGCCACCATCCGACACCGTACCACGCTATCTCAATATTATTGACTTCATTCCCTGTGCTGTGTATTACACCCCCATGACTTATTTGATTATTACTTGGAAATTTATACCTCTTATTCCCCATCACTTCCCCCAATTTTTAATTTTTTCAATTACAGTTGATATTCAATGTTATTTTATATTAATTTCAGGTGTACAGCATAGAGGTTAGACATGTGTATATTGAAGTAATGATCCCCCTGACTAGTCTTGTACCCACGTGGCATCATACATAGTTATTACCATATTACTGACTATATTTTCTACACTTTACATCCCCAAGACTATTTTTTGTAACTACCAATTTGTACTTCTTAATCTGTTCACCTTTTCCACCGTCCCCCACCCCCTCCTATCTACTACCCCAACAAATCTAGTACCCATGTGACACCATACACAGTTATTACAATATTATTGACAATATTCCATATGCTCTACCCTACATCCCCATGACTACTTTATAACAATCAATTTGTATTTAATCCCTTCCCCTTTTTTCACCCACACATCCCAATCCCCTTCCCATCTGGCAACCATCAAAACATTTTCTGTATCTATGACTATGTTTCTGTTTTGTTTTGTTCTTTAGATACCACATATAAGTGAAATCACATTGCACCTGTCTTTCTCCGTCTGACATACTCCACTCAACACAACACCCTCCAGGTCCATCCATGTCACTGCAGATGGCAAGAACCCATTCCTTTCCGTGACAGAGCAATATTCCATTGTATACATGTACCACCTCCTCTTTATCCATTCTTCCATCAATGGACATTCAGTCTGCCTCCACATCTCGGTCATTGTAAACAATGTGATAATAAACATACGTCACCTCGAAGTAGCACATGACACCTCGAAGTAGCATTTTGGGTTTAAATACCCAGAAGTGGGATTACTGGGTCCTTCTTTGCCTCTCGTTATATAGACTTTGTTTTAAAGTCTATTTCGCTGGTATAAGTATTGTACCCCAGTTCTTATCGTTTTCCATGCCTTTATTTTCTGTCTGTGTGTCTGTCAATCTGCAGTGAGTCTCTTGTAGGCAGCATACGAGATGTGATCAAAACATACGGTGACTATTTAAATACCAAAAAAATTATTACAGTAAAAGACACATTGCCATTAATTCCCCTCAAAATGCTCCCCCTTGCTTTGAACACACTTATCCCATCATTCTTGCCACTTTCTGAAGCAGTTCTGGAAGTCCTCTTTCGTGACTGTCTATTAGTTGCGCTGTCATGGCTGCCTCGAAATCCTGAATCAATTCAAAACGTTTACCTGTCATGACCGTTTTGACTTTGGGGAAGAGCCAGAAGTCACACAGTGCCATACGTGAATGAGTCACACAGTGCCACAGTGAATAAGGTGGATAAGTACACACCATTCATTTGGCACAAATTGCCGTACCAGAAATGATGTGTGACATGGAGCCATTCTGTTGTGATCACAAAATATGGTGAATGCTGCTGCTGAGTGCCACCCAATAGAAGAGCAGGGATCTTCAACATGGGAAGCAGCACAATGAACCTTAGCAACAGTGTGTGACAAGTTTCAACTTGTTTGGTGCAGTCAGTCAGGTGTGAGCTATGGTTGAGTGAAGGTGTGTTTTAAAGTGTCCTGTAAATCATCCTCCATCATGACAAAGCTCCATGTCACACATTGCTTCTCATAAATTTCTGTCAAATAAAAACTTTACAGTGCATCCTCATTCACCTTATTCATCGGATCTGGCACCATGCGATGTCAGGCTCTTCCCCAAAGTCAAAATGATTCAGGACATCAAGGCAACCGCGGCAGGGCAACTAAAGAAGCTCATGAAAGAGAACTTCCAGAACTGCTTCAGAAAGTGGCCAGAATGATGGATATGTGTGTTGGAAGCAAGGGGGAGTGTTCTGAGGGGGATTAATGGCAATATGTCTTTTACTGTAATAATTTTTTTTAAACATTCACCGCATTGTTTGATCACACCTCGTATATAAGGGTTTTGTTTTCTTATCCATTCATGCCTCCTATGTCTTTTGATTGGAGCCTTTAATCCATTTACATTGAAAGTAATGGTTCATAGATATGTAGCTATTGCCATTTTATTATTCCTAATTTTGATCTATTTTTTTTTCCATCTTAAAGAAGTCCCTCTAACATTCCATGTAATACTGGTTTGATGGTGATGAATTCCTTTAGCTTTTCCTTGTCTGGGAAATTCTTTATCTGTCCTTCAATTTTAAATGGTAGCTTTGCTGGGAACAGTACCCTTGGTTGCAGGTCCTTACTTTTCATCATGTTGAATATTTTGTGCCAATTCCCTCTGGCCTACAAAGTTTATGCTGAGAAATCAGATGACAGTCTAATGGGAGCTCCCTTACAAGTTACTAGTTGCCTTTCTCTTGCTGCTTTTAGGATTCTCTCTTTGTCTTTAACTTGTTTTTTCTTTTTTTATTGGGGAAGGGGAACAGGACTTTATTGGAGAACAGTGTGTACTTCCAGGACTTTTTTCCAAGTCAAATTGTTGTCTTTTCAGTCTTAGTTGTGGAGGGCGCAACTCAGATCCAGGTCCAGTTGCCGTTGCTAGTTGCAGGGAGCGCTGCCCACCATCCCTTGTGGAAGTCGAGGAATCAAACTGGCAACCTTGTGGTTGAGAGCCCATGTTCCAATCAATTGAGCCATACGGGAGGCAGCTCAGCTCAAGGTGCCATGTTCAGTCTTAGTTGCAGGGGGCGGAGCCCACCATCCCTTGTGGGACTCGAGGAACTGAACCAGCAACCTTGTGGTTGAGAGCCCACTGGCCCATGTGGGAATAGAACCGGCAGCCTTCGGAGTTAGGAGCATGGAGCTCCAACTGCCTGAGCCACTGGGCCAGCCCTGTCTTTAACTTTTGCCATTTTAATTACAATGTGTCTCGGTCTGGGCCTCTTTGTGTTCATCTTGTTGGCAATCTCTGTGCTTTTTGGACTTTTATGTCTATTTCCTTCACCAGGTTAGGACAGTTTTCAGTCATTATTTATTAAAATAGCTTCTCTGTCCCTTGCTTTCTCTCTTCTCCTTCTGGTGCCCCTACGATGCAAATGTTGTTTTGTTTGATGTTGTCCCAGAGTCTCTTAAACTATCCTCATTTGTTTGGATTCTTTTTGCTGTTCTAATTGAGTGTTTTCTGATACCCTGTCTTCCAAATCGTTGATTTGATCCTCTTCTTCATCTCATCTGCTGGTGATTCTTTCAAGTGCATTCTGCATTTCAGTTATTATATTCTTCACTTCTGACTACACATACACTTCACGAGGACATCTGGGTTCCCCGCAGCCTTCCATCCCACCCAGATGGTCAGAATCCCCACTGTTTTTCACAGCCAGATGTTGTGTAGGTTCCTTCTCCGAGCACCAGTACTCCGGGCTGGAGAGCTTGGTGTGAGGCTGCTCCATAGGGAACCTCTATGGCTGAGTTATCCTTCCCAATTTTCAACCACCACGTGGAGGTTCAGGGCTAGCCCCTTTCGCATCTCCACCCCTCCTACCAGTCTCAACATGCCTTCTTTATATCCTTAGTTACAAAACTTCTGTTCAGCTAGAATTAAGATGGTTCTATAATTTCGTTGTAATTTTAATTTGTTCACTAAAGGAAGCAGGCAGTGTTTATCTACTCTGCCATCTTGGACCTCTCCCCTAAAACATGAGTTATGAATTGCAATGAACTTTAGGTGCATAAACAATTTTGCAATGGTTGTTGTTGTGAATCACATCTGAACCAGTTTCTCAGCACCAAGACCAAAGGTGGCTTCAAGAAACCACACCATATAAGGATCATCTGACAGGCTTCTAGCTCTTTCCCATCAATTACTGTTATTTCATTAAATTTCTGTTGGTCTGTAGGATGAAGTTAGGAATGGATAGGGTCACCTGCTCCTCTCTAAAGGACAGGTGGGAGCTGCTTGGCCCTGAAGAAGGCAGTAAAGTCTCTGGGTTCTTCTTCTGATGTACCACATGACACACACAAGAAGGCGGCTGGGGGGGACAGCATAGCTACTTCCCTGTGGGCAGCACATATTATTCTACTTTACTGGGTATGCAGAGGAAATACAAAATGCAGACTTATTCAGAGGAATGGAAAATGTGTTCTCGAAACAAAAGCTCTGACAAGGAAAGAATGAAACTAAAAGCAAAGTCTTTTTATCTGTGGTAAAAAAGGAGCTTTACATTAAGGAAAACTGTGGTATTTAAGCAATGTAGACTCCTCATTACCCCATTTCATGGCCTTTCTTTGTCTAATGTTATGCTTTCTGACTTTAATAAACGTGACTTTGATTTTCAGTTTTAATTTTATAATTCTCTTTATATCTTTTTTGGAACTAGACAAAATATAATTAATGTATAGCATGTTCTCTTCAGTGAAGTTCTAAAATACTGGCAGCACATTACAATATGATACTAGTACATCTAGAAACGCACTGAATGACATTTGGAGTGAGTCTTCTAGAGGGTATTTTAAACACCTTGAAACAAAATTTTTAATACCATAATGTGTGTGTGTGTGTGTGTGTGTGTGTATGTTTTAACAGCTTGAGATATAATTTACATGTAGTTCATCCCACTGAAAGTGTAGAATCTGATTTTTTTTTTTTTTGCAAATTCACAGGATTATGCAACAAGCACTGCAAATTAATTTTAGTTTTCTTTCACTCTGAAGGAAATCCCATACCCATTAGCTTTAACTCCAAATCTCACCCATCCACAACCCCTAACCCTAAATAACCCCTAATCTATGTTCTGTCTCTATAGAGTTGCCTATTCTGGATATTTCACATAAATAGGATTATATAATATGCAGTCTTTTGTGACTGGGCTCTTTCACTTAGTATAATTCCTTTTTATGGCCAAATACTATTGCATTGTATGAATATACCACATTTTATCATTCCATTCATCAGCGATAGTCATTTGGGTTGTTTCTATCATTGAGCTATTATGAATATTGCTATAATGAACATTTGTATACAAGTTTTCTGGGGCATATATTTTCATTTCTGTTGTATATGTACCGAGAACTATAATTGCTGGGTCATACAGTAACTTAACGTTTAACCTTTTGAGGAACAGCCAAAGTGTTTACCAAAGTGGTTGTACCATTTTAAATTCTAACCAGCAATATATGAAAGTTCCAATTTCTCCACATCCTTGCCACACTTACTGTCTCCCTTTTTAATTATAGCCATTCTAGTGAGTAAAAATCTCATTGAGGTTTTTGGTTTGCATTTCTTTAGACTAATGATGTATAGCATTTTTTCATATGCTTATTGGCAATTTTTATATTTTCTTTAGAGAAATATCTATTCAGATATCTTTGGCCATTTCAATTGGATTGTTTATGTTTTTATTATTGAGTTATGAGGGTTCTTTATGTGTTCCAGATACAAGTTTTTTCTCAGATATATGCAAATATCATCATATTTCTCCCATTCTGTGGGTTGGGAGATAGTATCATTTGGAGGACAAAAGCTTTCAATTTTGATACAGTCCTATTTACCTATTTTTTCTTTTGTCATTTATACTTTTGATGTTATATGCAGGAAACAATTGTTTCATCCAAGGCCACAAAAATATACTCTGCATTTTATTTTAAGAATTGTATAGTTGTAGCTATTACATTTAGGTCTATAATCCACTTTGAATTAATATAGCATTATTTATACACATTTATTGATTAGTTACAGCACATTAATGATTTCAAAATTTTTCAATTTGTAATAATCTCTCTTGTTCCCATTCTTCCAAAATTTACTATATTCCAGCCACATGCAAACACTGTTAGGCATGGAAAAAATGGGTGAGTCACTGTCACTATGTCCAGGAATTTATAATCTAATAAAAAGTTAAAACATACAACCTCAAGAGTAGTCCCATGTGCGAGACAAATTACTTGCTCTAGACAAAGCCAAAATACTTTCAAACCAGAAACAAGAGACAGCACTTGAAATCAAGGCTGTGGCCTCCACCTCAGGACGTATGGTTATTAGTGCCATGGGCACTAAAAGAAGGAAGAAAGCACTGAATTCAGGATGCAGGTAGAGGCTACCTTAGTGCAGGAAAAGGTGCCCACTATGTGAGTTTAGGATTTAGGGAGATGGAAATGAACAGTGAAGTGAGCACCCCAAATGCTGGAAAGAAATACAGCAAAGGCACAAAGGTAGAGCAACACAAAGAGAATTAAAGGAACAATAATCACTTTCTGTGGCCAGTGCAAAGGGATGGTTCAGATAAACCAAATAGAAACACTGCTCCCAGACTATGAGGGACACCAGGTTATAGGCAAAGGAACTTGAATCATGTCCTGTCTTGTGACAAGGGACACCAAGCACCATTAAGCCATATTTGGGAATATTTGACTCGAAACACAGTTTATAGTGACATAAGGAAAGGCAGGCACTGGAGTTAATCACTCAGCCATAGAGTTTCAACTTTCTATTTGTCTTTTCATTCACTCTTTCTTCTTCCCCTTAATATAAAGAGGAAAGTATTTCTGCATAGTTAACTTGAAAAACAAATCATTTATAAACTGGGTCCCTGATGGGCTATTTAGGAAAAGGTCCTCTCCTGTGGGAAACCAAGGGAAACATTTAGAATGGAACACTTGAGGCAGGAATTTTGCACACTTCATTGTGGGAAGCCAGCCCACCCAGATGGCAGCCCAGTAGAGACAATCAAAAACTGAATTATTAAAGAGATACAATTAGGCAGCTACTAAATCCTCTCAAATGCAAGCAAATCCTAATCCAGTATGTAACTCCACAGGCAGGCAATGGGGTAGGCCAGTTTCTCCTCTACCACACAAACAGCCCATATTTAAACATGCTATTCTTTTTTTTTTTTTTTAAAGTCAATTGATCATTCTAATAAATGTGTACTAAATTTGTTCAGGAGGAAAGAGATTAAGCCTATGATTTAAATGAGCAGTAGTTTAATATAATGAAGACACAGATTGATAGGGTGAAGGAAATCACCCATTTTGAGGGAAGTGGTTTTGTTGCACATTTTGAGGTAAGTGGTTTCTGAATAATACTTATGCTAAAATTAAGTTTCAAACACATTTTTTGGAAGCATCAAAATATACTCTATAATTGCCCTACTTGGTCTAGGTCATGTACTACTACGTGCTGAAAAAAGAAATTGTAACAAGGATTCTATAATATTTGCAAAGATGAATGAGTCTGAGACTGTTTCAAATTCACACAAGAGTCTTGTGTAGACTCTTGTAATTGATGCTAAAGTGCAATTTGAATGAGAACTAACATCCCCACACACATACACATATACACACTGTGCTAAAAATCCTCCTTTTGAATAGGAACCAAGGGCTGTTTATTTGGCGAGGACTCAAAAAAAAAAAAGAAAAAGAAAAAGAAAAGGCAACACTGGGAGTCCATTCTGGTCATCATGAGTCCTACCAATTCGCCTTCAATGTTCTTCATCTGTTTTCATCTTTCCTAACAGAAGGCTGTTGGGGATATGTAGTTCTTGCTTAAGTCCCCACCTAAGCCAGGCCAATCTTCAAACAAAAAGCAGCTTTTCACTGGAGATCTTTTTCTAAAAGAGTGGGTTGAAATGTCCTCAGTTGAACTTAAAAGCTTAATGAGTCTTGGTGCCAAAGAGCTGGACCGAGGCCAAGTCAGAGAGGCCAATTGTGATTTGGCAGAAAGACAAGGGAGAACCCTACATAGAAGGCCTATCAAATTCCTGCCAAGCCTGTGAAAGCCAAAATCAGTAAGGGCAAAAGGACCCAAGTTTGCTGAGATATGAGTGAGCATCTGGGTTAGAGAAAGAGCTCTAGACAAAGAGTTCAAAGACACAATGGGTTCTACCACCTTGGGTCTCCATCTAATCATCTACAAAGGGGGGTGGGAAGATCTGCTCTAGATTGCACACCCCCCAGCATTGCTGAGAAGATTAAATAGGGATGGGTTTGTGAACACTGAACAAAGCAATGGTGATCAGAAGGCACTAGTCTGAAGTCTCCAACCACTGTAGTGACCAGACATCCCGGTTAGCCAAGGACAATCACAGATTTCCAGCATCTCAGCTGGTTAATACCCCCCTTTCACTCTCTAAAGTGTCTCATTTGAAAGACAAATTATATAAGACATTGGGTCAGACTAATCTCATTTCTTTTTCAATAGTTGAGGAAAATATTGCATGTGCAATTTATGTTAGATAAGGTCTCTTTAGAATAGCCCATTGAAATGATGCAAAAACCTGAGCCAGACCTAAAACAATTAGGCTGTATCATGATCAGTTGACTGGCACTTCTCAGAGATGGCTATTAAGTCTCCAGTGCCTCCCTCTACCAGTGTGGCAGGCCTTTTCTGAGGCCTTGCCCAAGCTGACCGCTGCCAGAGCTATGCGATACAGGTGACCTCCAGCTTCTCAAAAGTCTTAGCTCCCTTGGTTTCCATGACACCACACTTCCTGGTTTTCTCTCATCTCTCTGACAGCCCCTTTGTGACCCAGGGTGGAGACTTCCTCAAACTGAGACCTTGTTCTGTTGTTCTTTCTTGATGTGATCTTTCATATCTCACAGCTTGACCTTGATGTCCAGCCTTGATGGCTGGCAAACCCAACATAAATAAGTTACATCCATCATCTTATCCATAAGTTCCAGGCCCTCATGGGCTGTGTATATTCCAAACTCACCCTGCTCAAACTGAAATCATGACCTCTCCTAAGAAATAAAGGACACTTTTCAGTCAGCAGCAAGGGCCCCTTCCTGTTTCTTTTTAACAACTGAAACACTGAAATTTTATTTTACTCTTTTCTTTCATTCATCTATACTCTGTGCCTGACCAAGTCACGTTGATTTCTTCAAAATTCTTCTCATTTCCATTGTTTTGGAAGGACCTGAACAATCTTGCCCCTGCCTAATTCTTCTCTCCACCTACCTTCATCTCTCACCATTGTCCCGCTTTCTACATTTTGACCAAACAAGTTTCTTCAATTTCTCCAATATGTACAAACTTCTTTCTGTCTTATGAATTTCAAATACACTATTCTTTCAGTCTACAACATACTTCCTCTCTACTTTCATCTCCCTTTCCCCTTTCTTGGCTAATTTCTACTCTTCATTCGGGTCTCCACCTACATGTCATTTCCTCAAGGGAACCTGAGGTTTATATCCCATACAGAGCTAGGATTTAGATTCCAGATCTGTTCAGGGCACTCCTGTTACATGATTTTATTGCATAGTGTACTAGACATTCTAGTAACTTACCACACTTGTAAGTGGGTTATTGAAAAGGATAGTTGGTTGAAGAAGAGAAGCTCTCCCCACTGTTAGGCAGATCTCCTGTATGTATGCTAAACACAGCATATGCACCCCAAACACAGCATATGCACCCCAAACCTTTCCTTCTGCTCTTGTCCCTGTGTAGGATGCCCTTCTCTTTCCCTCACCCTATTGTCTGCTTAAGTTAAATTCACGTGACGTAACATCTCCCCAGTAACTCTCTCCCAAGCTATAAAAAAATCTTCCCTTGTTTAACTTATTGAATACTGGCAATTAAATCTTGGTCACTTTTTTCATACACTGGTTTACACTGTAACAACTGCTTTGTGTGTGTTCAATCCCCAAGCACATTATAAAACTCTTGAATATCGGGGATCAAGCCTTGAATTTCCTTTTTATGCCCCTCGGTGCCTAATTTGGGGCTGCACAGAACATGGTCAATATCCAACAAGTCCTCAGTATGACAAAATGTCTCCATGCAAAGCTACGCCATGAACTCCCAATCTGTCCTAGAGACTAGTACATATCGGTGGCACACCACAGCTCATGCTGAAATCAGGACAAGAATCCAAGACAAACCCTCCTTCTTAGAATACGCAGCTCATTCATCAGCGATGATATAAACAAGTGTTTGCCAACGGATTTCTTATCTTCAGAAAATCATTTCAGCAACGTAAGAACTGAGACAAAAATCCACTAAGACATTCTTTATTCATCACTTATTTGCAGACTAACATACTCGGAATTCATATTCCATGAAAATGTGTCTGCAGAACAATCGCATAAATTCACCTCTATAACTCCTAAAAAGATGAAGCTGTAATGGAGCATCTTACACATAAAGAAAACAGATACTTCCATCCCTTGACCTCCGAATCTTTAGGAATGGGTCCATTCTTTATGTAAAATTGTGTGTGTGTGTGAGAGAGAGAGACAGAGAGAGAGAGAGAGAGAAAGAGAGACAGAGAGAGAGAGAGAGAGAGAGAGAGAGAGAGAGAGAGAGAGACGAGAGAGAGGGAGAGGAAGAGGAGGAGAGGAGAGGAGAGGAGAGGTGAGGAGAGGAGAGGAGAGGAGAGGAGAGGAGAGGAGAGGAGAGGAGAGGAGAGGAGAGGAGAGGAGAGGAGAGGAGAGGAGAGGAGAGGAGAGAAGGAGAGGGGATAGAGGCAGAGGATAATAATAATGATGATGACAGCTAAAACTGGGAGAAAGGTAAGGTCAGTGATGATTAGGTAAGGTAAGGTAGTCTAGATAGAAATCTTACTACTAGCCTCAATTTATTCAACAAGGGTTTGTAATAAATATATTATGTGATAGACCAGTGTCTCGTGAGGGAAATTCAAAGATAAATAGAAGGGTCTTCAGGAAGCTTTCGATCTGGCACAGGAAGCAGACATGGGACAGAGAGGTGAAGCTAGCACAGAGGTAGCAAAGGTACTTAGAAGCAAGAGAAGAATCTAGCAACTCTGCCTGGAGGGTGCTGGAACAGCTTCCCAGAGGAAGAAACCACAATAGACTGCAGGGAGCAGGAGGAAATGACATCACCACTGAGGTCAAGGTTACTGTTTTCAAAACAATCATTCTAAACCTCAAGTTCTGCCAGCCAAAGCTCATTATTCACAGATGACCAAGTTTGTAAGGGACCCAGACTTTATTGCCCAGTTTTTGATCACAGGCGAGGCAAGAGAAGCTAGAAAGTAAAATCCCGATTCGCTCATCCTGTGGCTTGTTGGCAGCCCTAGGGAGAGAGCTGATGGGAGCACAGTGACACAGATTACATTGGCTGTGTCATATTCATAATTGACTTTGGGTCTCTTTCCAACAATAATAATGAGAACAGCTAGTGATCCCGAGTGCCAACAAGTGCCAGACACTGCCGAACCCTTTATAGTACTCTCTCAGTGGCATCTCTGAGGGATCTTACGAGATAGAGATTCCCCATTTCATAGACAAAGGGAGAAAAGTTAACATTTGAGTGCCTGCTATGTTTCAAGCACTAAACAAAGAGTTTTATCCATATTACCAATTCATTTAACACTCAGAACACTCCTGTGAATTAGGTACAATTATATCTGTTTTTATAGATGAGAAAAACTGGTGCTCGGGGAGATTAGGTAACTCGTAAGGATACCCAGAAGGCAAATCTAAGATCTGGACTATCCACTAGATAGAAATTGCATTTTCTGACTGATTTGGTCTTCTAATACAACAATTTCATAGCATTCCACCTAAGGGTTCCCAAATCCATATCCATTCACTTTCCATTCTGCTCTCTCATAGAAGGGAACTGGCTTTTGTTATATACTATATAACATATGTAAAGCACATATAGCAAAATGATAATAACTGCGTCTAGTTGCAGGGTACATGGGCAATCCTTGCAGCAGTTTTGTAACTTTTCTATAAGTAACCTTTCTATAATTTTTCAAAATGAAAGATGGGGTGGGGGTGTGTGGGGGGACTTGTAAAGAAACTCCGGAGAAAAACCTTTTAAAAAGTTTTGTGATGCACCCAAATAGCATTTTTGCACTGCCCAAACTCAAAGACTTAACTTTATGAGGGTAAACAAGTTGCATCTAAGATGAATTCCATAGTCCTATGGGCTGGCAAACTTTATCTGTTAAGGACCAGATAGCAAACATTTTAGGCTCTATGATCCACATACAAACTCTTCTTTGATTTACAACCTTCTCAAAATGTAAAAGCCATTCGTAGCAAGAAGGAAGGCTAGCACAAAAATAGGTCAATTTTCCACCCCCTGATATAGGTGGAATTCCATAGAATTATATCTAAATACTAAAGTCACAATCAGAAAAACAGGTCAGAAACTTTCCTTTCTGGAATTATTTCCAAACAGTCGGACTTGGGTGCAGGGCAGTAGACGAGTGACATCAGCGGTTCTGTAGTAGGAGCAGCTTCCTGAGGGAATGGCTCTTTGCAGCCTTCCTCTTAACCCCTGAAGTCTGCAAGGACATGACATGGTATGCAAGTAACATTTCTAACAGCACGGCACTTGTCGCATGTTGGCAGCTTTGTCACACTTTGACCCCCGACCTTTCACTTAACGCTCAGTGGAGGGCTTACGTCATTTGCACATTTAACCTCCAAAACAACTACGCACACCTGGCAAAAGCAACAGAGGCAGAGAGAGCTGATGATAGCAAAAACACATCTAGTACAATTCTGTTTGGTACGTGCAGTCTAGTTCACATTTGCTATTCCTGTAGCTATATATTTATGCAGAAGTATTTCTGTACACTCAGGGGTGCATGTGCGAAGCCATAAGTACTGCACTTTACTGTCAAAGTAAAAGAGCCCCCAGGGTGCTTTGGAGGCTACTCAGTTTCCATCTTATATGCTGCCTGTGGGTGCCAGTCTTTTCTCTCTCCCGTAGCTGTAGTTTTTAGCACATGTCCACTACTTTTATTTGTCTCCATCTAGTTTTGACGGCCCCACCTAAGAACACTGAAACCTACGTGCTGCGCTGACCAGTGTCCTATCCTCTCATGCCCTCACTCTTACTGGACTTGCCTTCTTGTTGTTCGAGAGCCCACCAGGCCCTTGATGCTTACATTTTTCCCAGACCACCAGCTCAGTGTCTATCCTCTGTACTGCCCTTCTCCCCCCAACTCTAGGTTTTCTGGCACCAATTCCATTTCACTACTACCCCACCACCTCTTTTCTCACCCATTAAAATCCCAAATCTGGACACAGGAGAGTGGGTAACAGCAAAAGCTAAGAAATCAGACTTCTGAATTTAAATCTTTCTTATCAGTATAACCTTAGCCAAGTTGTGTAATTCTCTGTGCCTCAGTTACTTTCTTTGTAAAATGGGTATGATAATAGTCCTTATAGGCCACAGGGAAGTGTGGAACCGAGCTGATAAGAAGAAAATCAGAACCCACTCCCAGAAGATGCCCTTTAGTTTGAGGAGAACTAGGAATTTTCTTCAGACTCGTGAACAACTCAGGAAATTTTTAGCGAACACAGAGCATGGTGTCCCTCCATAGTTGCAATGAACATTTAGAGCCAATTCAATTCAGACAAAACGATGAGGGTTTTTTTAAACAACAGGAAGAGTTCACTGATGCTGTTCACGTAATATTCAGCTGGGCTTGTAAGTGTTACACGACAAACTGGCTTCTACTTTGAATAAAACAAAGTTGAAAAGCCCCAATAATTGTTAAAAATAGAACTGTATGTTATGAAAGCCCAGCCTCAGAAGAGCTGAATTGCTAGTTTTCTGAATTTGAAATGATAGACGTCTTATACTTTTAAATGTTGTTATATGAGAAGTGGTTATGACTTAGAACTCCTTCATCACCAGCACCCAAGAAACTCTCTCTGGTTCTAGAGAGCGGCACAGCCTTAGGCGTTCTCAGCTGCTCTCCAAAGACAGGTATTTAAGACCTGTATGGGTCCATTGCCTGAGATCTCTCACTTTCCTGAGAACCCCGAAAGTGAGTTTCCTGCCTTTCAGACCCCTGCCACCAACCAACCCCATGCCTGGAACAGTGCAAGTCCACCTGCTGGCCAGGTTGTTTCCGGATAAAAGTCCCAGAATACATACCTGCTAACCTCCGTGTGCAGCAGCCCAATATGGTCAGATCAAACCTAGCCATGCCCTCACCCCTGGCTAAAAAGGAGAGGGAAATCTTCTTCCTCCACTGTTCCCAACCTTCAGTGCATGTAACTCCTCCGTCATGTTTACGTTTCTCATTGCTCTGTGGATCTAGTCCTTAGACATTTGTTTGCCTCTGGTTTCTCTGGCTGCTGACGCAGCTTTCTCACCAAGGCCCTGGCTGGTACTCATGCTACTGGCTTTCCTTGCCTCAGGCTACTGATGCAGTTCATTCCCCCTTAGGAAACTCTTTGCCAGGCTGCCAACTGCAGTCTCACCGGGAAGCCAGGATGGACCCGGGTCCTCAGAGTCCTTCAAATACACCAGTGTATCGAATCCTCCGTGGTTAGAGGACTTAGACCATAACACCTGTCTTGAGTTTTGCCCTACCTACCAGACAGTAACATTTGTCCACATGTTGGCCAGTTTCCTCCGTTTCACCCTCAGACCGTAGACAGTCCAAGCCCTTTGCTTAGTTAAAGGGCCCCTGCTATAATCTATGGCTCTGGATTGTCTAACCACATTATTTCCTAACCTTAGCCTGGACCTCAACCCCACTTTTCCTCCCCTAGACCTAACATTCATTAACGTGTTTGTAAAAAGCCCATGGATAGTGAGGGCCACTGCACATGTGAAAGTATTCCTTCTCTAATGCAAAATCTTCATCGGGGTAAGAAACAAGATCTGTATGTGCAAATGTCTCTAGATCCAGAGCCTTGCCTTCAGACAAGCCTGCTCAATCCAAACAAAAGCAGGCGATACTACTCCCTGACAGATTTATTCGTGGGACACAGTGGAAAGGTGGATGCCATTGTTAGGCAGACAAAAACTGGTACCAAAGATCCACTTTAATAGAGTCCAGAGAACATTGCGGACATAAATTAGATCATATTCTGGCTAGTCTGGTAAACGTAGAATCATTGGAGAAGCAGGGGCTCGAATAAGAGGGAAGTGTTAGGAGCCTGTCTGGGATTGTCTCTGGTGAGATACTAAACTAATTATGGTTCACCTATGAGATAAGCTCTGATTGAGATTTAATAAAGGAAAAAAGGTGGTGAGGGAAGTAAATATAACAGGGGAGAGACCGTAGGAAGGAAGGTATGGAAACAGCAATCAGGGCATGTAAATTTCTCTTTGAAGAAAGACAGGCATTGAAAACAAAATATGAAGACGCTGATGTGAAATGTGTTGAAAGGTGCTGCATAATCATCTATAATACATTTGTACAGCAAATGTAATTTTTAAGGCACCTTATCCACATGATCCTGTGGAAATTCACAACAAGTTTATGAAACAGGCAAGAGTCATAACCATTTTAAAGAGGAAAAAAAAAAGACTAGAGGAGGTTAACATACTTAAGGGATGAAGTAAGGACCCAAGTATCTAGTTCTCAGGCTCCAAAACTTAAGCTCTTGTCACAGAGTGAAATGCTCGGTCACTCTGACTCAATCCTGTTCAACGCAGCCTTGTTTCCATGGCCTTCAGGCTAAAAGCCCCTGCTTTAGACATGTAATCATGGAAGGAATTTTGTTTGGGACCTGAGTTTTTACAAAAATGGACCCTCCCGTTTCACCTTCCCTAGACAGACAAGAAGCCTGAAGTCTGCTTTCTTAATATGGATTTGAGGAATGGGTCTCCTATCTTTTTGGTCGGCGACTTCTCAATCAATAAACCTTTCCTTACTCCAAATTGGGATGTTTTGAGTTTTGGCCTTTTGAAACAAAGTGCCGAGCATACAGACTTTGGGGTGGTAACACCCTTTCAACAACATTGGTGGGTCCTAAGCAATATTCTGAAAGTTGCCAAAATTTGAGTACATACAGTTTGTCTCTATTCACATAAAGTCCAGATGACATAAAATAGATGTTATGCTGAGAGTAATCGAAACAGTGCTTTAATACAGGTGGTGGAGATTGATTAGGAAAGGACGAGGGAACTTTCTGTTGTATACCTTCATCAGGGTGTAGGTTACATGCACATATGAAAATTTCAAAACCCATCATATTGCATACTTAGGAGCTGTGCATTTCATGTGTATACATTTTACCTCAATGAGACAAAAATCAGTACTAAATTACAGAATCTATTAAATAAATTAAAAGTTGGAAATCTTGATTTGAAGTTTAGGTCTATCACCTGTAAGTATTAAGGTTCTAGCTTAACTGTGTTCAGACTATTTCACAGAAAGCTCTTGAATCCATCATCACAGCAGCACTCTGAAAAATGCCAGGTTCAAAACATAAAAATTAAACACTGCAATTATTGTTCACATGTGCTTTTGCCGACAGCACAAATTAAATATATTCAAACTACTTCAGGAAAGCAGGTCCATTGAGGAATATTACCTGGCAAATAGAAGCACTGTTTGCATTTGGCACAGGCTGCTTTTGTTTGGGGGGAGGGGGTGGTTAGAAGGGAAAAAAGTGCTACTTTTGCCACAATTTGGTCCACATCCTTCCAATTACCTGGGCCCGAATCTTACATTGCAAAAGTTGGCTGGAGCTGAGCAGCAGCTACCAGATAGTCCTTTATCTACTTTGAAATTGCCACAGTGCTCACCACTCCCAACTGATCACTCACTTATGTTTACTGCTTAGCTCAGTGATTTTTTTTTTTTGAATTTCAGATTCAAACTGTGAATAAATTCAAAACAAACCACTGGAAGTTTTACAGACAAACCGAATAGCATTAATAATTTTTCTTGACTAAAAAGCAACTGAATACAGGATATACTTACTCGCAGAGAAGGATTCCATTTTCTAACCCTGTCCGAAAATCTTTATCACCAAAGCTTCTGCCCGTTACTTGCTAGGAAAAAAAAAAAAACACAAAAAACAGAAAAGAAAAAGAGAGCATAAATGTTTTTTCTTTTTAACCAGGAAGCACTGTGACTTTTTATTTTTTAATTCAAGAGCCTTGAAATAACTGGTGGCATTCCAAAAATGGGAAAAATCTGTTATGTCTGAATTTTCTTTCCATGTGTAGCTTTGCGTAGATCAGCTAATCTTAAAATTAGACCATTTTGTTGAAGGATTTTTTTCCTATTTAATACATTTAAAACCATTTTCTTCCCGATGAGGATGTTCTGTTTTGGGTTTAGCCATGATAAGTCAAGGCCACAACTCTTTCATCCTAAGGATCCAATCCACACACTTTCAAAACAAAGCCTACCTAAAGCATAACCTAAGGATCAAGTATCCATTTGTTAAAACCTTAAGAGGGCAGAGAAGGGGAGGACGCAGAACCCTCTCTGCAAGACACTAACATTAAGACAGAAAAACTAAAGCCAATACCCATAATAACATAGTGTAAAAGAGGGGGGAAAAGCTGGAAAAGAATAAACGGTGACAGCACAGGATTGATGGCCATTCTTTTTTCTTTTTTTCTGTTGAGTTTTTTTTTAATTTTATTTTAATGTATTAGTTTCAGGTGTACAAGACAAGGTAATACTTAGACGTTCATCATTTATATCCCTCACACTGTGAACCCCCCTCCCCCCATCCACTATCCCTCCGACCTCACACCGATGATGGCCATTCTTGATGCATCCGGATCTCAGCAGCCCTTTGGCCTAGGCACCAGGGCATTCATGTGTTCATTCAATAAATATTTGTTGAACATCTGCAATATGCCAGGTAAATATGCATACTGCAAACCCTAAAGCAACTCTAAAATAGTAAAATAAAAAAAACTATATATAATAGCAAAGAAAGGAGATAAAATGGAACCATAAAAAATATTCTAACAATGTAAAGGGCAAAAGAAAAAAGAGGAAAAGGAAATAAGGAAGAGGTGGAATAAATAAAAAGCAAATAGCAATATTACAGATTTATAACCAAATCAATAAGTGCACTAAGTATAAATGGCCGATACATCTCCAATTAAAAGATAGACATTGTCAGATTGGAGAAAAAGGCAAAACCCAAAGATGTGAAGCCTACAAGAAATGCACATTATATGAAGATAAAATAGGTTAAAATAGAAGAACAGAATAATACATACTGTGCTAAAACTAATCAAAAGAAAGCTGGAGTGGTTATTATAATATCAGACACACACACACACACACACACACACACACACACACACACAAAGACTTTTAGAACAAAGAATAATACCATGTTTCCCCGAAAATAAGACTTAGCCAGACAATCATCTCTAATGCATCTTTTGGAGAAAAAATTATATAAGACCCGGTCTTATATATTATCCGGTATTATGTTATATTATATCATATTATATTATATTATACCTGGTCTTATATTATATTAAAAATAAGGCCAGGTCTTATATTAAATTTTGCTCCAAAAGACGCATTAGAGCTGATGGTCTGGCTAGGTCTTATTTTGGGGGAAATAACGGTACCAAGAACAGAAAGAGTTATTTCATATATACAAACGGTTTAGCTCATCAGGAAGACATAACGATCTTAAACATTTTTACACCTAATTTTAAAAAAAAGCTTCAGAATATATCAGCCAAAACAGATAGAGCTGCAAGAAGAAATAGACAAACTCACAAATAGAGTCAGAAATTTAATATCTCTCTTTCAAAACTGATAGAACAAGCAGACAGAAAATCAATAAGGATAAAGAAAACTTGAACAACACTATCAACTAAATTGACTTAATTGACATTTCTAGATCCTCCACCCTAGAATAGCAGAATACAGATTTTCTTTCTTAAGTCCACAGTGAACATTTATTGAGATAGACCAATTCCTGGTCAGAAAATTCCATCTCAGAGCTTCAAGTCAAGATGGCAGAGTAGGTGACTATGCTTGCCACCACCCACAACCACCACAAAACTCAACTGAACTACAGAACAACCATCACTGAAAATTGCCTAAAGTCCAGCTGAACAGAAGTCCCACAACTAATAACATATAAGGAAGCCACCTCAAGACTTGTAAGAGGGACAGACAAGCTGAATGGGCTGGTCCCACATCCACATGTAATGGTTAAAAACTGGGAGGCATCTCTTGGCAGCACAGTGTCCATATGAGGAATGAGAGGTCCCAGACCCACATCAGGCTCCCCAGCTCAGGGTTCCAGTGCCAGGAAGAGAAGTCCCCACAACTCCTGGCTGTGAAAGCCAAGAATGTTGATGAGTGAGGCAAAATGCAGCTAGAGTCCCAGGCATTCCTCTTAAAGCACCAGTGCACAGAGCCATCTGCAGATGGACTCACTTGATCTGAGCTCCAGTTCTGCGGCTGCAACTCGAAAGGCACCAGGGACATATAAGTAGGAACTGAACTGTTTGGCTGCAGGGTGAGGGCTGGAAGGGCACTTTTCTCCCAGACAGAAGAGCTGGCAAAAAAACCATTGTTCCTTTGTTGAGCCCTCCCACCACCCAGCATGCAGAATTAGGTGGGTGCCGTGTCTGACTATCTGAGTCTCCATCAACCTGGCTAACACTGTTCACCCCACACTGGTGATTCCAAGACTCTGCCCCACCCAACTTGCATGCCTACCCAAGATGCTTCCAGTGGCTTTTCCATACAAATGGCCTGTCTTGGCTCATGCTGCAAACTTTACTAAAACTCTCAAAGGTTCACAAACCCCAAACAAGCAGCATCTGGCCTCGGTGTGCTCCATGCCTCTTACTAAGTAACTCCAAGGCCAGTACTAGCGACAGCCAGCCTCAGTTCGCAGCTTAGCCTCTCCAGGAACCTCCAAGCCCAGCACAAATGGCAACCATCTGCAGATCACTTGGTAGCTCATACCAAGTGGCACAATAGGCAGCAGCGGACTTGGGCCTGCACCAGAGCCCCTCCCAAGAGGCCCCAGAACCAACACATCCAGGGTCCAGCTTCAGTCTATGCCAGAGCACCACCCAACCACATCAACAAACATCATACACAGAGCCCTGCTAAAGTGAATCCTGCTCCATAGGGTCAGCCCCTGCAAAACAGCTCCTCCACTGTAGTCACAGCCAGTCCTCACAACCAATCAGCCTGAGGGTCAATCCCTCCTGTTGATGTTCCAACAACAACCAAGTTTCAACTATAATACCAAGGCACACACAAGCCCCACACAGGACTCACCTGGAGCATCTGGCTCAGGTGACAAAGGAGACTATGCCACTGGGCCCCACAGAACACCTATTACTTAAGGCCAGTTTACCAAACCCGAGTGACATAGCATCTATACTTAATAAACAGAATCAAACATAAGAAGACAGCCAAAGTGGAGAGAAAAAGAAACAGATCCCAAATGAAAGATCCAAACAAAGATTGAGAAAAACTACTTAACCAAATGGAGATGAGCAGGCTATCAGATGCAGAGTTCAAAACACTGGTTAGAAGGATGCTCAATGACCTCAGGGAGAACTTTGATAAAGAAATAGGAAACATGAAAATGGAGATAGAAAACACAAAAAAGAACCAGTCTGAAATGAAGAATACAATCACTGAAATGAAAACTACATTAGAGGGAATCAACAGTAGATTAGATGAAGCAGAAAATCAAATCAGCACCTTGGAAGATAAGGCAATGGAAAACATTCATTCAGAATAACAAAAAGAAAAAGGAATCCAAAAAAAAAAAAAAAGCATAGTTTAAGGGACCTCTGGGACAACACCATGCGTACCACCATTTGCATCACAGGAGTACCAGAAGATGAAGAGAAACAGCAAGGGACTGAAAACCTATCTGAAGATATAATGACAGAAAACTTCCCTGACATGACAAAGAAAATAGACATACAAGCCCAGTAAGCACCAAGAGTCCCAAACAAGATGAATCCAATGAGGCCCACACCAAGACACATTATAATTAAAATGCCAACTGTTAAAGACAAAGAAAGAATCTCAAAGACAGCAAGAGAAAGGTAGTTAGTCACTTACAAGCGAGCCCCCATAACACTGTCAGCTAATTTCTGAACAGAAACTTTGCAGGCCAGAAGCGACTGGCATAAAATATTCAAAGTAATGAAAAGCAAGGACCTACAACAAATACCCAGCAAAGCTATCATTTAGAATTGAAGAACAGATAACAAATTTCCCACACAAGAAAGCTAAAGGAGTTCATCATCACCAAACCAGTATTACAAGAAATGTTAAAGGAACTTTTTAAAGAAGACGATGATGATAAAAGATAAAAAATACAATAAAACGGCAATGACTACATATCTATCAACAATTACTCTAAATGTAAATGGATTAAAGGCTCGGCTCAAAAGTCATAGAGTGGCTGAATGGATAAGAAAACAAGACCCTTTCACATGCTGCCTTCACGAGACTCACTTCAGATCAAAAGACACACATAGACTGAAAGTAAAGGGATGGTAAAAGATATTTCATGAAACTGGAAACAAACAAACAAAAAATCTGGGGTAGCAATACTTATACCACACAAAATAGACTTTAAAACAAAGGATATCTCAAGAGAGAAAAAAAGACCCAGTTATCTCACTTCTAAGTATTTATCCAAAAAACCCCCCACAAAATACTATTTCAAAGGGACATATGCACACATATGTTCATTGCAGCATTATTTACAACAGCCAAAATATGGAGACAACCTAGGTAACCATCAATGGATCACTGGATAAAGAAGAAAATGGAATATTACTCAGCCATTAAAAAAAATCTTGCCATCTGCAACAACACGGATGGACCTAGAGGGTATTACACTGAGTGGATGAAGTCAGGCAGAGAAAGACAAATGCCATATAATTTCACTTATATATTAAATCTAAAGAACAAATTAAATGGACAAAGTAAACAAAACTCACAGACACAGAGAACATTTTGAGGGTTGCCAGGTGGGGAGGGGTTTGGGGGTGGAGGGTAAAAAAGAGAAAGGGATTAAGATGTGCAAATTGGTAGTTACAAGGTATTCATGGGGTCTGCAGTGCAGCATAGAGAATATAGTCAATATTGTAATAACCATGTATGGTGCCAGATGTTTACTAGATTATTGGGATGATCACTTCATAAGGCATATAAATGTCTAATCACTATGTTGTACACCTGAAACTAATGTAATATTGTATATCAACTGTAATTGAAAAATAAAAAAAATTTTAAAAATAGACTCCACACACTTAAAAAAATTCAATTCATAAAATGTATTGTATCTGACCACGACAGAATCAGAAACTAACAACAGAAATATCTCTGGAAAAAAATTCCCAAATAATTTAAAACTAAGTAACACAATTCTAAACAACCCATCAATTGAAGAAGAACTCAAAAGAAATTAGAATGTATTTTGTAGTGAAAGTGAGGCAGGATAGATAGTAGCTTAGGAAAATGACCCCCTTCAGGATACAACATGAGGCACCTCCCTAGCTACAGTTTCTCAAGAAATTGTATCCAACACCTGCAACTAGAGAAAAATAAGAACAAGTTTTGTCCTACAGAGCCAGTATCCACGACCAGGACCTGATCTTTATGTCATTATAATGTCACTTCCATTGCAGTGACTGTGACTCTCATCATGCATCTGACACCACGACAGTTCTGGAGGAACCAAATAAGGACAAAAGAGTGGGAAACGGAGGGTCCCGCCTACGGGGAGGAGCCAGGCCCTAAGGGAGGTAAAAATCACTGGTCAGGAATTCCTCAGGGCAATGCAACCTTGGAGTTTGCCCTCATTTCCTTCTGACGTGTGCTTCAATAAACTCCTGTGCTTTCCTTCTTCTGTCTTTCTTGAATTCTTTCATGGGGAAAGACAAGAATCTGGTTTCTGCTCCAGGTTAAGTCTGCCTCAGGACATACCCGAGAGCCTCCGGCAACAAAATAATATGGCAATATACCGGGGGTGCCAAAAAAAATGTAGACACATGACTTGTATTCATCTTTTGTTATCGGTATATATTGAGTATTACAATTTTAATAGAGTTTTTTCCTTTCTTAAAATGTGCATACATTTTTTTTGGCACCCTCTGTATAAATGTATGGAAAAGTCACTAAAAGTCACTAAAGCACTATTTGGAGAAAATGTATAACACAGAACATGTATCAGAAAAAAAGGTCTCAAATCAATTCTGCTACCATATTAAGCAAATTAAGTAAAAAAAAGGGGAGAAATATTATATACCAGAGTTGAAATCAATCAAGTAGAAAACCAAAAAGCAATAGAGAAAAATCAATGAACTCATGAGCTGTTTTTTAGAGATCAATAAAATGATAAACCTCCAGCCAAGTTGATAAATATTTAGCTAATAAAACTGATAACTTTTGGTTTTTAGACAAAAAAGAAAGACCCAGATTATCAACATCAGGAATGACAGAGATGATACCATTACATAGTCTATAGACATTAAAAGGATAACAAGGGAATAGTATAAATTTGTGGCAAAAGGTTCACCAATTTAGATCAACTGGATAAATTCCTTGATAGACACAATCAATGTTCACTCAACAAAGAAATAACCTTCCCAAAAGAAAATGCCACACCCAGAAGGTTTACCTGGTAAATTATACCAAATAGTTAGGAAGGAATAATGCAATTCTCCACAAACTCTTCCAGATAATTGAAGAGGAAAGAATACTTCCCAATTCATTATCCTGCTTCCAAAACAAGACAAAGACATTAACACACACACACACACACACATACACACACACGAGCACGCACAATATAGCAAGCAACATGTTATCTCTTCATGGTGGGAATCAGGTGTGATTCTTATTTTTTTCTTTAAAATTTCCCCTGTTCCTAAAACTTTCTACAATTAATACATATTAGTTTAATCATCAGGAAAATGAAACAAAATTTTTTGTTTGTTTGTTTGTTTTTAAAGAGCAGTCTATGGAAACAAAGTGTTCCCAACTCTTCCGTATAAGCTAAAGTTCAAATTCTATTACAAAATATCCTCATTACCACTCCCACTAGAAAGGCAATTCACAAGCCAATATAATGTGCTGCCTGGAAAAAAGAAAGGAAGGAAGGGAGGGAGGAAGTGAGGGAACACAGATATCAAATACCTTAGCATTTTCTTTCCTGAATCTATTAGTCCTATTTACATTCTCAAAACGTCATTAATATTCTCCATAAAAACTAACCCCCAGGCATGAAGAAGGAATTCGAAGGCTTTGGAAAGGTTTTTTCCAGGTTTTTATATTTTTGTTATAAGTATTATAATTTAGTGCAGATGGTGCTAACATTGAGAACCCAAGGTAGTGTAGCCACATTTATTACAGAATCTCTGGCTCAGCTAATCCAGGCCCCTCTATTTATTGCGCGATGGTGAAGAGCAGGGCCGAGAGTCAAAGGAGACATGACCACTGCGCGCTGAAAGATCTGAGACTGGTGAGAAAAGCAGACGCCTAAACTCCTACCATAAATAGAAGGTAACATAACTATTCGGATTATAAGAAACTACTGGTGGCCCATGGACAACCAAACACGCCCATGTAGTATTTAAAATGATGTTGCATGTGCTGCACAGCCACTAAAAAATTTCAAGTATCGTTGATTTAACAGTCCCAAGTCAGCCTATTAATCAAAATCCTCCAAGATGGAGTCTGATCAAATTCAATTCGCTAGACTCCCAACGCTGGAGATGGGAATAGGTACCAGACAGTTAGAGGCATGTGCTCATTTCTACCTCTGTTCCTCTCTTTTGCCTCCTTCCCCTTCTCCTAGGTCCACTAGGCTCCACCATAGCCTTCACACTGCTCTCCACTCATCAAATCCCATCCATTCTCCCACGCCCAGGTCACTGAGTAGAGAGGCACGTGGATCTTTGGTAGGAACATCAACACCTATTTGAATAGACTCCAGAAATTCAACAAGGACCACGCGACTGAAAAGCCTGGTCCTTAGACCACCAGCAGCAGCATGTTCACCTAAGATTAATGTTTGAAATGCAGACTGTCAGTCCTCCATCCTCTACAAGACCAACTTAATCAGAACCAGCCTTTTAAAAAGGTCCCATCCCCATGTGATTCATATGCAGAGTAAATGTTACAAAGCTCTGACCCAGCCTATTAAACTAAGACAGCGCTTATGAATCAAAAGGGAGGACCTCCCATTGGAACCAGGATTTTGAATGACATGCCTCAACAACCCCTCTCAGCAACAACTTTGTGATGTATTTACAATATCTCATACTGTATATTTAACTATGCAGACTGCTAATTATTGTTTCCTTCATGACAGCATAACCCATTGCTATAAAAAACAAAATAGCTTCCAAGAATCAACCACCATTACCCAAGTTTATGAGCAGGGGAAGTGAAAAGTGACCACCCAAACTCTTCACTAACCTTCCCACCTGGATCTCAACTGACTGAAGACTCTCAGGAACCTTCCAGACAAGACACTGGCCAAGCCATCACCTTTGGATCACTTTCCAAGGACACAGAGTAGGATGCGAAGATTAGCAGAGCTCTAAAAGAAAGTCTGAGATACATACCTGGGACATGAGGTGGATGGGGAGAGAGCCCAGGTTCAGGAGCATTCAGGGGCTAGCAGGGGAAGAGCAGCATGAAATATCAAAAGCACTTTGTTTGTCATTGCCTCAAATTCTGCTCTCCACACCTTGCTCTCCTCACCTATCTGATAAATTAATCCTGGCAATTCCATCCTTGCAGTTGTTCAGCTTAGTAATGCTTGACCCCCATCTTTCACACCCAAGTACATGCACCAACAAACCCTGTTGATTCCTCCTTCAGAATTTAGCCAGAACCCAACTACTTCTCACTGCTTCCACTCTATCACCTTACTCCAAGCCACCACCATCTTACACACAGATGAGTGTCTATTAACTGGGCCTCACTGCTTCCACCTTGCCTCCCTTCCATCTATTCTCAACACAGAGGCCAGAGCAATCCTATAAAGTTAGATCTTGCAATGACTTTACTGAAAACCCCCCAATACCTTCCCATCTCACTCATAGGGAAAACCAAAGTTCCTACAGGTAGTTACTTAAGGTAGTCAACATAAAAGCAAACAATCAACAACAAAATACCAAAAAATTAATTGGAGTGCATGGACAAAACTATTAGAAACCACCATGATTTAAAGGGGGGGCATAATGAACTTGCACCCATCTCCCCATTCAAGGAGATCCTCAGAAGTACTTATGGTGGCAATTATGTCACCAGCTATGCCCTGTGTGCCTTTCAGGAGCCCAATATCAGATTTTTTTTTTCCTATTCTATGGTTCGGGATTAATCCACTTTCATTACTAACTAAAATATTTGTTGGAGGGACATGCTGTGTTAGATTAAAATACTCAGTGAATGGATAATTTACCAAACCTTGATGGTTTAAAAGGAAAAGAAAAGATTTCATGTCCCTTAGCAATTAAACCAAAAGCAGAAGCAAGAGAATATCATGATGCATTATCACACTACTTTATGCAAGTAATTATTAAGTAAGCTCATTTGTATTTCGATTTTCTTCCCATAGGACTAAAAGAAACTATGTTTCTGAGTTTGTTGATGTCAATTGCACTACTCTACACCATTTAAATAACTGAAATATGAAGAACTAACCAAAAAAAAACTAATAAAGAAAACCACACAACTTTATGGTAACATTTTTATGATGTGTTTATAATGTAGCATATTGTATGTCACAATGCTACACTTCACTAATTACTTTGTTACCATTATTATGTAATTTCCATGAGCAGTCAAAGACTGCCAAGAACGAGTCTGCTCAGCCTGATCATCACCATTTACACAAATTGTATTTTGGAAATATTTTCATTAATCTTCAGTTGTTGTTTTTTTTTTTCAAAGCAATCTGGTGAATAAACTACAGTCCACTAATAAGCTTAAGGTCTGAAGAAGATTTTAAATAAATGTTGGAAACCCTATTATGATCTTAAGAGGACATACTATTGGTTGACAAAATAATAGTCCTTGCATTCAAGCAATTGAAAAAAATACAAAAGTTAATATATTTTTTACTTAACTTTTGAAAGACATGGATATTTTCTCTCAATTGTTGTACAAAAACAGGTACACTTCAAAAGGTTGTGATTTCTTCCTACAGGCTCATTATGCTCACTTCTTTTCTAATCATGTTTGACTTAGTTAACAAGAACATTTCTGCATATTTTGTAATGTAAAATTGTAAAATAAAACAGAACAGAATTGATACATTTTGCAAATTTATTGGAAAATAAATTCACTGCTATTTCTGTCTCCTTTGTGGGGTTGCTAGAAAAATCAAATCAAGATTCTACAGAAATTTTGTAAACAATTGTAAATCATACTCATCTGAACCACAATTCGCAATCAGCCCATCAGTCATCTGAATACCTATTTCATGCCAGGCAGTGTAAAACCAAAATAAGATCAGAAGCCTACCCAGTAAAAATTCACAATTCAGGGGAAAGATAAAACATTACAGTACAGTAGCTGTTCATAGAGAAATATAGACAGAGACATACAAGAGCATAGAAAAAGCAATTAACACAAACTGCATGACTAAAGAAATAGGTAAATGATAATAGTTCACATTCATACCAACTACCATCTGCCCTCTCTGTTCTAAATGTTTGCCACATATTCATTTATTTAATCCTCATAACAATTCAATGAGGTGAGTCCAATTATTATTATTTCCATTTTAAAGTCAAGGAAACCTAGACACAGAGAGGTTCAATCACTTGCCCAAGGACACAAGGCTAGTAAATAGCAAAGCCTGAACTTAACCCCAGGTTGCATGACAGCAGAGTTCATCTTTCTAAGCATGATTCTGTGCAGCATCTGAGGAAAGGAATTGACTTTCTCTCCCCAAGATAATCAAGGAAAGCTTTTGACGGGCTGACATTTGAGTGGGTCCTGGAGGATACGAAGGGATTCCCCAAAGAAAGGAGATGAAGTAGGGCATTGCCAGGCAGACACAAAGACTTGTACAAAGGTTTCTTTGAGCAAAGAGGAAACGTTCTAAGGATTGAGCACAGAGAGGAGGCAAGTGGAGAGGAGGAAGGTGGTAGGAGGTGAGGCGTCAGAATAGTCACAGCCCAGATGATAAAGGACCTGTGTTAGACCTATGGTTATATTGGATCCTGAAACAAAAGAGGCATCGCAGAATATGGGGGCAAGGGAAATCATTCTCCCCATTTCCCACTAATTCCTCATTCCTAAACAGATAGTCCCAGAACGACATTTGCTTGGTGCTCTCAAGTACTTCCACCCACCCCCATATTATAGACAATGACTTCACCTTGGGATTACATTGAGATTGAGACCATCTGGCCAGACTTTCCTTTAGGACGACATCCCCCAGCTGTGTACATATCACTCTATACACAATATCCATATCTATACCTATCTTTTCATCTTTTCCTGCCAGCTCAAAAGGAAGAAATATAATTTCTCTTTTCTCTATTGAGGCTCTGGATCCTATCCCTTCCCATTCCCAAGTGCTGCCTTTATCTCAACCTTACTCCTCAATTGATAGCATCCTTCATCACTGTGCTGGTATCATGAGTTCCTTTTCTTCCTAAAACTCCTAATTCAATCCAGCCTCTTCAACCATCCTGGTTTTACTCTTCCTTTCACAATCCAAACTCCCTATGAATATCCTTTATATAATGCCCTTATCCTCACGGCTCAGCAACCTACAACTGTCCTCTTTTTATTCACTGAAAATCCTTAAAGGTTTAAGAATTGAGACCTGCAAGTTTAATTCTGAGTTCCAGAAGCATAAGTTAAATCATAAACAGATTAATGAACTTCTATTAACCCTCAGCTTCCCTACTTATGAAATGATCATTTTACTGAATCCAAAAGTTTGCATGAAGAATATATAAATTAGCGCTTCCACTCAAGATGGCAGAGTAGGTAAATGGTGTGCTTGCCTCCTCCTACAACCACCTCAAAATAACAACTAAACTACAGAACAACCATCATGGTGAACCACATGAAGTCTAGCTGAACAAAGTCCTACAACTAAGGATATAAAGAAAAAGCCACCTTAAGACTGGTAGGAGAGGTGCAGATGCAGAATGGGCTGGTCCCACACTCAAGTGGGAGGCCCCAAGAGGAGCAAGAGGACCCAGCCCCAAACCGGAATCCCCGGGCCCAGGGTTTCAGTGCCAGGAAGAGGAGACCCCACAACTTCTGGCTGTGAAAACCAGCCAAGAATGTGGTTGAGTGACATAAAAGGGGGCTGGAGTCCCAAGCATTCCCCGTAAAGGGCAAGCACATGGACTCACTGTCTGATGGACTCACTTGATCTGAGCTCCAGCATTGGGGCCGCAGCTCAAAAGACACCAAGGACATACAGGGAAGAAGTGAATTATCTGGCTTCAGAGTTGGGGCTGGAGGGGCAGCTTTCTCCCAGACAGAAGTGCTGGCAGAAGCCATTGTTCCTTTGTTGAGCCCTCCCACCACTCAGCAAGCAGCAGCAGGTGGGTACTGTGTCTGAGTTTCTGAGTCTCCATTAATCTGGCTAACACTGTTCACTCCACACTGGTGATTCCCTGAGACCCTGTCGCACACAACTTGCATGCCTCCCAAGATGCTTCCAGTGGCTTTTCCATACAAATGGCCTGTCTTGGCTCATGCTGAAAACTTTACTAAAACTCTCAAAGGTTCACAAACCCCAAATAAGCAGCATCTGGCCTCGGTGTGTCCCGTACCTCTTGCTAAGTCACCCCAAGGCCAGCCCTAATGACAGCCAG
This sequence comes from Rhinolophus hipposideros, assembly GCF_964194185.1. NCBI lineage: Eukaryota > Metazoa > Chordata > Mammalia > Chiroptera > Rhinolophidae > Rhinolophus > Rhinolophus hipposideros. The sequence goes on from NC_138047.1 coordinate 35,879,946, forward strand.
CCTCAGTTTGCAGCTTAGCCTCTCCAGGAATCTCCAAGCCCAGCATAAGTGGCAACCATCTGGAGATCACTTTGTAACTAATACTAAGTGGACCCAGGCAGGACATATGCAGCAGCTAAACTTGGCCTGAACCAGAGCCCCTCCCAGGGGCTCCAGAATAAACACACCTGGTGGCCAGCTTCAGATTACATCAGAGCACCACCCAACCACTTCCAAAAATGTCACACCCGAAGGGCAGAATCAGCAGGCACCAGAGTCCCACTAAATCTTACTCCATAAGGTCAACCCCTAAAAAACATGTCCTCCACTGTGTCATAGCCAGTCCTCACAACCATTCAGCCTGAGGGCCAATCCTTCCCACTGACGTGCCAACAACAACCAAGTTTCAACTACAACAGGAGGGCACACACAACCCACACAAGGGACACACCTGGAGCACCTGGCTCAGGAGATAAGGGAGATTGTGCCACTTGGCTCCACAGGACACCTACTACTTGAGGCCAGTCTACCAAGACTGGGAGACATAGCATCTCTACTTAATACATAGAGACAAACATAGGAAGGCAGCTAAAATGGGGAGACAAAGAAACATGTCCCAAGTAAACAGTCAAAACAACACTCCAGAAAAAGAACAAAATAAAATGGACACAAACAATCTATGAGACACAGACTTCAAAATACTGGTTATAAAGATGCTCAATAATCTCAGGGCAAAGTTCAACAAAGAGATAGGAAACAGAAAAAAGAGCCAGTCAGAAATGAAGAATACATTAGGAATCTACAGCAGATTAGATGAAGCAGGTGATTGAGTCAGCAATTTAGAAGATAAGGTAGCAGGAAACACCCAATCAGAACAGCGAAAAGAAAAAGAATCCAAAAAAATGAGGACAGTTTAAGGGGCCTCTGCGACAACACCATACACATCAACATTTGCATCACAGGGGTACCAAAAGGAGAAAAGAAACAGCAAGGGATTGAAGACCTATCTGAAGAAATAATCACCAGAAACTTCTGTAACCTGGCAAAGAAAATAGACATAAAAGCCCAGAAAGCGCAGAGTCCCCAAAAAGATGAACCCAAAGAGGTCCACACCAAGACACATCATAATTAAAATGCCAAAGGTTAAAGACAAAGAGAGAATCTTAAAGACAGAAAGAGAAAAGCAGTTAGTTACCTACAGGGGAGCTCCTATAAGACTGTCGGCTGTTTTCTCAACAGAAACTTTGCAGGCCAGAAGGAATTGGCATGAATTAGTCAATGTAATGGAAAGCAAGGACCTACAGCCAACACTACTCTACCCAGCAAGGCTGTCATTTAGAATCAAAGAACAGAAAACAAACTTCCCAGACAAAAAAAAAAAAAAAAAAACAACAACAACAAAAAAAAAGCTAAAGAAGTTCACCACCACCAAAACAGTATTACAAAGAATGTTAAAGGTACTTCTTTAAGATGGAGAAAAACAAAAGATCAAAAATATAATATAATGGCAATAACTACATATTTCTCAGCAATTACTTTAAATGTACGTGGATTAAATGTTCCAATCAAAAGACATAGGGTGGCTGTGTGGATAAGAAAACAGGACCCTTACACATGCTGCCTACCAGAGACTCACTTCAAATCAAAAGACATACACAGACTTAAAGTAAAGGGAGGAAAAAAGATATTGCATGAAAATGGAAAAGAAAAAATAAAGCCGGAGTAGCAATACTATACCACACAAAATAGACTTTAAAACAAATGCTATAACAAGAGACAAAGAAGGACCCACTAATTCTACTTGTGGGTATTTATCCAAAGAAACTCAAAACACTAATTCGAAAAGGCATGCGCATCCATATGTTCACTGCAACATTATTTACAACAGCCAAGATGTGGAAGCAGCCTAAGTGTTCATCAATAGATGAATGGATAAAAAAGAAGTGGTACATATATACTATGGAACATTACTCAGCCATAAAAAAAAAAACAACGAAATCTTGTCATCTGCAACAACATGGATGGAGCTAGAGGGTATTATGCTGAGTGAAATAAGTCAAACAGAGAAAGACAAATACCCTATGATTTCATTTATATGTGAAATCTAAAAAACAAAAAAATGAAGAAACAAACCCAGAGATACAGAGAACATTTTGATGGTTGCCAGATGGGAGCGAGGTGGGGGATGTTGATAAAGGGGGGAAAGGGATTAAGAAGTACAAATTCGTAGTTACAAAATACTCATGGGAATATAAAGTATACCATAGGGAATATAGTCAATAATATTGTAATAATTATGTATGGCATCAGATGAGTACTAGGTTTATTGGGGTAATCACTTTGTAAGGTACAAAGGTCAGACAATTAAGCTCACAAACTCATCCTAGAAAAAGTATTACATACCCTATTGCTGAATATCACTACAGTGGCCTTTGAAGTACTCCCCTTGGGAAGCTATGCACCGATGCCAGTCCCGAGTCCACCCTTCAAAGCAATTTTGGAACTCTTATTCTGGAACGGCCAGCAGAGCTGTCGGTCCTATTAACCTATTCAGGAGAATGTCTTCCTTTCAATATTTCCTTTATCTTCGGGTAAAGAAAGAAGTCATTGGGGGCCAGATCAGGTGAGTAGGGAGGGTGTTCCAATACAGTTATTTGTTTACTGGCTAAAAACTCCCTCACAGACAGTGCTGTGTGAGCTGGTGCATTGTCGTGATGCAAGAGCCATGAATTGTTGGCGAAAAGTTCAGGTCATCTAACTTTTTCACACAGCCTTTTCAGCACTTCCAAATAGTAAACCTGGTTAACTGTTTGTCCAGTTGGTACAAATTCATAAAGAATAATCTCTCTGATATTAAAAAAGGTTAGCAACATTGTTGCAACACGTTCCCGAACTTCATTGTCAGACCTCTTATGTCTAATCACTATATTGTACACTTGAAATTAATATAATATTGTTATGTCAACTGTAATTGAAAAACAACAAAAAAATTTAAAAGACTAAATTAGTATGTCAAACTCTTTCCCCCAGTGCCTGACCCATATTAAGAGCTCAAAAAATTTCATTGTCAATATTAACAACAGTACCAGAATTGCCATAAATCTTATTGTTGATTTATCTCTTTCCAATACTCTTTGCAGGTCTTTCTTCCTTGATCTTAAATGATGCCATGCAAACTTGCTGCCCTCTTAAATTCTAATATCACCGTACTGTCTGTCCCCAAATACATTTTCTTCTCTGATCTGAATCAAGATTTCAGCAGCAAGATAGTCAACCACTCCCTCTTTTTCAATCACTCATCTCTTATAGGCTCTCTTTCTACCTCAATCAATAAATACTTTTCTCTCTGCTGCCTTAGGTACTTCTACCTCATTCATTTCCTAATGTAAAACATAGTTCCTTTTCTCCTTTCTTCTCTTTTCGTTTGTTCTCTCTCTCACCCTTGCCTTCCCTGGGTAGTCACATGGCTTTAAAGCTCATATATGATAACTCACACATTTTTACTAATTTAAATATCTTGCCTTTAAATACCTTTCAATATCTTGAATATGATAACACACACTTTTGTATGTGAATCTGACCCTTCTCCCCTCAAGTTCAGAATCAAATATCCAATTTCTTACTCAACATCTCCACTTGGGTACTTAGTAACTATTTCACACTAAAGAGCAAAACAAAATTTGTGACATCTGTCCCCTGACCCAACCTGTTGTTCTCCCTCTGGTCTTCTCCATATCAATGAGTGGCACCATCATCTCCATCCCCAATAATACAAAGATGTATTTAAATCATCTAGAAGAGCTATGTACCTCCTTCCAAAATGTGTTTGAGAGCTGTCCTTTTTGCTCTCTCTACATGAACACACTAGTTAGTCCAAGCCTCCATCACTGCTCAGCAAGATGACTTCAGCAGCCACCTTTGTGGTCGCTCTGCTTCTGCTCTGGCCCCTCTACAAGCTCTCTCTCACACAGCATCCAGGAATCTTTCTATAGCTCCATCCTATGTCCCTTCTCCTTACACCAGAAAAAGTTCAACTTATATACATAACCCCTTCATTTTACAGATGAGAAAAATAATACCCTGCAAATTCAGTGACTTGTTCAACACCACGCAGGTAGCTATCAGCCAGGATGAGCAGAATCAGGGCTCCTTTCAGCCATGCCAGGGCTTCACTGCCCCCTCACTGCCTTCGGAAGGCATTTCTTCTTGTGGCACTTACATGGCTCCATCCTCTTTAATAACAGTAGCTACTTATATCTCTTCCCTCTAGGTTCGCAAAGAAACAGCATAGAGGTCCAGGCCTGAGGTTATTTAATAAACATTGTCAGACCACAATCCTCTCCAGCACTAGCTCTGACCGCTTAACAGTGAGGATAATAAAATGCAATCTGCAAAATCCATTTATGTTTTCATCGCATCATCTGAAAACCAGAAAGTGCTGTTTATAGTCGCAGATTAACAGACTCCACTTTAAAAAAAAATCTAATTAAGAATACAAGCAATGTTCAAAAGCACCCTGGGAGCATTAAATTCTTTGATCCAGCCATTGTACGCTCTAGACACAGAAAATGGGTCAGTCCAGGAACATGTGAGTGGGTTTAGCAATAGCTGTATTGGCACGTCTTCAAGCTGTTCTTGTTTTACAAAGAGACAGAATAGAAGCTGCAAAGGAGACAACACTCAATGTGAACTTTAACACAACACCAAGTGTTAGCAACTGATTTGAAAGCAAAGAGAAAGAAGAGTCCAGAAAGAAAATGCTCTAGTGGAGTGGTTCTGGGGCTATGTGTGTTTTCTCCACTCCAAGGAGCAGAGACATGCTTCAGCTATGGTGTTATTTTTACCTGGGTATCATGTGGCTCCATAAACACTTCAGTTCTGGGCTAATTTTGACAAATCAGTGTAACTGCCATCTAGTCCTCAACATAGTGAGATATAAAACCTTTGAATTACGCAAATCTAGATCCAAATTTCAGGTCTGACACTTAGGAGCTGTTTAACACTGAACAAATGGCTTCACTTCTCTGAGCCTGATACCTCGTCTTTAAAAGATAGTTGTAGGAGCCTGTTTTACAAGGTTGTTAGAAATCATGAGTGGAAACACCTAGGAGGATATTTAGTACCGACTGGAAGCTTCATACCTCAGGAGAAAAAGTCCACAACTGGAGTGTCTAAATCAGGTGGTTACAATTTTTGTTCAGAAATACTGCTGAGGAGAAAAGGAGTAGTTGAGGCAGATTTGCCGCTGCACCGATGGACCTGGGTCTGTGAGTTCTGGGTACAAAATCACACAGGGAAGCTGCTGTGATAACCTTCTAGACACATTGTCCAGGTTAAATGAGACCATGGGAAAAAACTATGCATATCTAGAATATGACAGATTTTATAAGAAAATTGGCCTTCAAACTGCCAACGTCATGAAGAAAAGGGGAGGGTTGCTGTTCTAAAATAAGAGACTCAAGAGACATAACAACCAATTGCATTGTATGCTTCTTAATAAAATATTAGTTTAAAAGAATCTTTATAGGTGACATGTTGGGCACACTGGGGAAATCTGAATATACACTGGTCATTTGATAATATTAGGGCTTCATTTTATTAAGGGTGACAATGGCATTGGGTTATGTAGGAAAATGTTCTTATACTTCAGAGATGCACGCTAAAGTATTTAGAGGGAAAGGGGTCTGATGTCTGTAATTTATTTTAAAATCGTTGATAAAATACCAGGGTTATGTGTGAATGTGTGTATATATGTGTGTAAGAAGTAAATACAGAAAATGTTAACAATTATTGAAACTAGGTGGTAGTTATATGAGTTTCCTTGAACCTATTCTTTCTTTCTTTCTCTCTCTCTTTCTCTCTTTCTTTCTCTCTCTTTCTTTCTCTGTTTCTTTCTCTGTTTCTTTTCTCTCTCTCTCTCTCTCTCTCTCTCTCTCTCTCTCTCTCTCTCTCTCATCTCACTCTCCCCCTCTAGCTCTCGCTCTCCCTCTTATTTCAAATGTTTCAATATCCACAACAAAATGTCTCAGGGTAGGGCTGAAAGCCATTCAGCAGTCTAGGGGAAGTACTCAGGTCAACCTGTCCAATTCCTCTTCATTTATTTCTAGGAGCATTTCTTCATATTTGTTTACACTGATGACAGTCACTTACCAGTTCACTATCGGTCATTTCATTTATATTCAACCTACTCTCTCACCTGCTTACTACACAGAAATAGCACTTGCCAGCCATCAATCAACTCAACATAATGTTAGCACTGAGGACGGGAAGGAAGGAGGGGTCAAGCCCCCTGGCTTCCTGATTTGGGGCAAAGAACTGAAAATAGAGGCTCTGCCAAGTACACACAGTCCAGTGACAGTTGTGGAACTCTGAAGAACTGATCAATTTCACCATTTGATATTCTAAAAACTAAATAATTTTTAGCTAAGAATTCAAAGTAATGACAAAACTGTTGTACTTCACCAGTACTTGGCATTTTAAAAGGCATGAAAGTCAAATTAGAAAACTATTAGAATTCACCCAAACAAGTTACTAGATTACCAAATGAAAATAAAACATGGTGAAATGCTCATTATACAGATAGGATGATCACACTTTAAACAGCCTATCCTTTAAAAGTTAGTATAACTTGGGCAACACAACTTTGAAGGAAAGCAAAGAAGTGACCAACGTAAAATGAGGAGAGTGACTTTTAGAAGGAGGGAAGGAATTATTATTGGGCCCAGGATGGGCTTCCAGGGTGGAAAATTCTACTCCCTGATTTTGAATCTACTTCTTGACACAGTGATTCCAAGACTGCCCACCTTAAATAATAAACTAAACTGTATTTGTTTGATCTGGTTTTCTTTGTGTTATATTTTACAATTAAAAAGATTTTATAGGGCAGACTGGGAATATATAGGTCACCCTCCGTAGTGGCTCCACCTCACTTTTTTCTCTCATGAGTAAGTAAAGCCATTTTCATTTGGTGTTACTCAGAAGAGACTTTGTAGTGAGAAAATACCACTGTCAAAGGTTTTTCATTCAAATGTAATAGAAGTACATTTCCACGTAATAATATTCCTACAGTCCACTATCAAAATTGTGGCTAGGATCCACACATGCCCGCTGCATAGAATATTTTAAAACAAACATGTGAATATTGGACAAAGGACCCAATGTACTACTTGGCTTTGGATCATACAAGACACATCCGTCTTCAGAGAGCTTGCCATTTAAATGGCTCTAGGTAGGCAAGTGGAATTGGGAATGGCCATAGTGCCCCTCACCCCATCTTCTATCAATAGTTCTTTTGTTTGAATCACATACATAGTCGTCTAGCAATGCCTCGTCAGAATGGGTAAGAGGCCAAAAGTCAAGACAACTGGGTTCTAGACACAGCTCTGCTAATAACCGAGGGCTTCCGGCAAATTACTTCAATTCTCTAAGTCTATGATAGCTCCACAGAAATCTGCAGACTCTCTGAAGCCCTGTCCACCCTAGTCTCTCACCTTGAAATTTTGATGATAATAGGACAGCATCTTTTATTGAAACTTAATTGACTCATGTACTCCTTAGCTCCTTAATGTGGTAGTCAAGCTACCACAGCTGGTTACACACGTTGTGCCCTGGACAAGGGCACCCAGCTGAGGAGACAAGTAGGGCTAAAAGCCATCCTGAGCTCTCTTTGTCAAACCACACAAACTCTTCTAAAGGACGAGTCCTGTTTTCCTAATTCACACAAAGCCACTGTTTTGTACTCGTGTCCACACAGTCCACCCTGAGATGTCTTTGCAAGTTGACACAAAGGTGCTCGGTGGGCTAGCAGAGGCCCTGCTATAAGTACTATTATTATCCTGTTATCCAGATAAAGAGACTGAAGAACAGACCATTAAGTAATTTGCACAGTTTCAAATAGCTAGCAGGTGGCAGAGCCAGGACTCTAAGCTGGGCAGTCCGACTCCTGACCTAGGTTCCTAACCAGTAGGCCATGCTGCGTAAATATGAGCGTACGTCTGTGTCCCTGCTGGTTTTCCTCTATTATCAGTTGAATTGTAAATAAAGATCTCACTTCCCACTGCTTGTGCCACCTTCTTCTCTTTTCAATGTGCCTTTTCCTTAAACTGTGGAATAGAAAATAAATCGCTAAATTCAGAAATATGTAAAAATTTCCATACATTTATTATCAATTCACTCAAACCATGGAGGTGAAATAATAACAATCTTTGTGATGTCACTGGATTCTTATCTCTATATTTAAAAAAAAACTCATCACAAATATCCAAAGAATCTAAATGAAAATAATCCTACATACAACTGGACCCACTCTGCAATGAAAAATAAATATCCATCAAAACGGAGTGGAGGGGATGAGAAGGAAGGAAGACAAGATGCCTCATTAAGGCCATTAGGCATTTCTACAACAAAATATTTCCCTACCTATCTTCCTTTGGTTCTTTAAAGTTGTAAAGAATGTGTTATGGCAGGAAATCTGTTCTTTAGGCTGGTTTGTGATGAAGACAGCAGGTGGTAATCCGGGCACACTGCAATGCCATTCATCGTTGGGCCTCAGCAACCGCCATCTTGGCTTGGACTGGAGTGAACATTGTCCAGGCTTGTACTCATTGCCCCTTACCGCTTCCTGCACAGACAATGTGCATATCAACAAGGAAGGAGTCCTGTCTTCAGGATGTTACAAAGAATTATAAGAAAGCAGTATAATACTGGACTACAGAGAAATCAAAGAGAAAACAAGAAAGGCTAGTCTTTATAAACCTAATAGGTGAGAGATGTTAAACTAAAACCAAAACAAAACCAACAAGAGGAACTTCTGCCCACACAGCATCTTGAAAACCTTTATTAACCAAAAGATAGGGGAGAAGAAGAAAGGAAATAAGATTTAAAAGGTAACTGTGTTATTGTTAGAACACATGCTATGTTCTAAGAGGTCCTTGGTTATATTTTAAAAACCCCTTATAATCAAGTCACCTTAAGACATTATCTAGAACCAAAGGTGTTCTGCTAAATGCTTAACAATTGGCTCTCACGAATGGGGGAGGGGAGTCCTGAGGTGTAGCATTTGCCAATTTCCATGGTGTAAAAACTCCCACCACAGCCAAAATCGAGCTCAACCTGATGTCACTGAACACAGAACAAGGAGGAGATGAGCACAGTCTTCTCTCCTGAGCCCTATGAGCTGGTTCCAAACTACCAATGGGAACTCACAATCTGTATTACATATGCAGCAGGTCCTTGAATAATATTGTTTCATTCAATGTTGTCTCATTATAACCTTGATGACATGCCGTAGACATTTAATTAACTCTTGTTTGTATCAATTAACCTATGGAAAACTGATTTTATTAAATGTCAGAGAACCTATCGACAATGTGAAGGGAGTACTTACTGTATATTATGAGGTCACAGCTTAAATGCAGTGTTTCAAATGATTTACAGTTTCTAAACATCCATGACATTGAGAAGCTATCTAATAATAGTTGAAAACAAAGTATAATGACTATATAAACATTTAAATGTTTCTACACTTTCATATATTCTTGTTCACAAGCAGTCAAGATGTTACAGAAAGACACAGCAACTATGATGATATAAACCTACTATCCTTTCAGATAGCAGTTTCTAATTTCCTGGCTACAGATAGACAATAGAAAGCAAAGCAGATGGTCTCGACTAAACTCCTGAAAATTGGAGCAGTAACAATAATCCAAAGACTAGGCCTTTCTCGGGGCAGCCAATGGCTCAGTTGGTTAGAGCACGGGCTCTTAGCAGCAGGGTTGCTGGTTCGATTCCCACATGGGCCAGTGAGCTGTGCCCTCCACAACTAGGCTGAAGACAATGAGCTGCCACTGAGCTTCCAGAGGGGTGGCTGATGGCTCAGTTTGTTAGAGTGTGAGCTCTCAACAACAAGGTTGCTGGTTCAATTCCCACATGGGATGGTGGGCTGCACCCCCTGCAATTAAAGATTGAAAATGGCGACTGGAGCTGAGTTGCACCCTCCACAATTAGATTGAAGGACAACGACTTGGAGCTGATGGGCCGTGGAGAAACATACTGTTCCCCAATAAAAAATTTTTTAAAAGATAGGCCTTTCTCAAGCATTTCAAATCAAATATAAAAATTTTACTTTTGTCTTCCCAAGATAAATATTTCCTAGATGTGGAATATGCTCAGGTTTTCAAAAGCTTGTGCCCTCTCTGGTCCTGAATTTGAAAACATATTTCTCCTCTCCTTATAAGAGAGCCAAGAATCATACACACACACACACACACACACACACACACACACACACACACACACACACCAGGGGTGCCAAAAAAATGTATGCAAGTGGATACTTTGGTGAGCGTTGCTCAAGCAGTAGTTCACTGTAATCAGAAGCGTCTAGACGCTGGTGGTAACCACTTTGAGCACCTCTTGTAATTGCAGAAGTCAAACGTGACTTGTATTCATCTTTTGTTATCGGTATACATTGAGTATTACAATTTTAATAGTTTTGTTTTCCTTTCTTAAAATGGGTATACTTTTTTTTGGCGAGCTCTGTATATATCAAATCTAATAATTGTTTCCAATCCATTCTAGTGTACAGTGATATAATTTTTAACTAAATAAGTTTGTAGGCAATTAATTAGCTAGGCTATAATAACCTTTTAGAGGACAAGGGAAAAACTCAGTCCGCTTCCAACATAAGGACACAAACTACACAAATGAGTGTTTTCAACATACTGCTCCAGAGGTAATAAGTGCATATAACTAGCAAAGCAGACCAGTTGCTTCTTTACTGCTCATTGACACAGAGAGCTGTTGTTTGCAAAAGGGAGAGAGGACTAATGCTGTTTACAACAATTGACAGCTCTGTTCTTCTTCTTCTTTTTTTTTTCATTTGCTAGAACACCTGCTGCCTCAGTCTCTTCCATCTCATCCATTATGCAATATGTTGGTGGTGATGGGACTGAGATACGCCATTGCATACAATGACAACCTGAGGAAAGACAAAGGAGCAGACCCAACATTTCAAAGACCGTGCAGTAAATAACCCTTCCTCATCCCACTCCGGAATTAGCAGGTCTTTCAAAGGTCCATTCACACCAAAATGTATTGAGTTGTCATTTTATGGCATTGGGAGGAGTGAAAATGCAAAGACAATATTTGTTCTTCACATCATGACTTTAGGGGGACTAAATTACTATTTCATGGGGATTAGCCTCCACGTTTCCTCTTTGGCCTACCCAAGAGAGGAAATACAGAAGCATTTCCCAAAGTGTCTCACAGAATCCTAGTTCCTCAGGATGTTAAGAGATGTGATGTGGAAAAAAGCTTCCATGGTAAAGTAAATTTGAGGAAGGCTGTGTTTTCTTAAAAATGAGGGTTTTGGGTTTTTTTTCAACCTGGAGCTCCCCTGAGTCAATACTCCAGAGCTAATGTGCACTGAGGTCCTCCAGTGGGGGATAAAATAGAGTTTCCCACTGTGTCTAACCAAGGCCTCTTTTTAACAAAACTCTCTGGTGGGTAAGACCAGTGTTCAGTAGAATATGCAGAGATGGCTAACTCATCACCTGGAGGAACTACACCAGCCCTCATTCATGTTGTTCAGCCTTTACAGTACTGGGCCACCTGGTATTTTACAAAAAATTAGTAAGTTGCCAAAATTTAAAAATCAAAAGAGCTAATATTTAAACAACAACAACAAAGGTTTTTTTTTTTTTTTTTATGGCTTCTCTTGAGAAAAAAAAAAAAAAGAACCAATGGTGCCCACAGACTTGCCTTCTCTATGCAGAATATTGTAAACTGTAAAGGAATTAAAACAAAGCAAAACAAAACAAAAAACCAAAAAGGCATCTAGTAGTGATATTCAGGACACAAAAATTACAAGTGTACTTGTGTATAGATGTTCAGAGAAGGGAAATAAGGCAAGTGAGAGTGGGATATTAAAGAGGTCTTCTGAAAAGGGATGAGCTCTGTCTGATTGATTCGGAGGAAGAAGAGATGTGTGCAAAGCTAAAGAAAGCCCTGACAACACAAGCACCGGGCTGGAATCAATCAGTCATAAAAATAGATCACAGACTGCTCCAAAATATGGCTACAAAACACACATGTCTGATTTAAATTTGCAAACTGAGGAACACAGCAGTCCAGAATTTTAACAATTAAATAGCTCTGAGCCATCGAGAGGGTCAGATCAAGCCATTTGGCCATGAAATCCAATCTCTCAGAGGATAAACACTAGATATTTCTTAGATATATGACTAAGTAATTCCCAAAACAATTTCCATCAAATGCCAGGAGCAAAAGCCACTGCATCAAAATACTTGCCAGTTCCACAGACCTGAGAGAGCAGGGTCTCCAAGAACCAGTGAACCAGTTCGAAAATAATTCTGGAACCTCCGAGATCCTATTACTAAGAAGCAGAAATAGCTTTTCAAGTGCTCACTTTGAAATATTAAGCATTGTTCCACCCAGATCTTTCCACCATCCTAGAACATGTACTAAAGTTCAAAGTGAGTCAGCTTCTAAAATAAAGCTTCACCTTGCCTGAAGTCACAATGTATAGCAGTTAACTTCACCACAATGTGATCAGTGCATTCTAAAAACAAAACAAAAAAACACACACAAATAATTTTTAAAAATACAAAAATATTTTTTATTACGAACTTAGAGCTCACATATGATGGAAGCTCAAAATATGTTCCTCAGTCTGAATTAAGACAGAACTGTTGCTATTCTGTAATTTCTGTTATTTTTCACATGACTCTTCCAAGATTTCTAACAACACAAAACCCCACCACCCAGACTTGATTAGTGTTCTATCCATATTCTCAAAAGAATACCTTACTTTGAAAAGCCTGGCATCCCTAAGACACAAAGAAAGATCACTCTAAAATGCTGGGAGCTGCCAGAACCATCCCTAACCTTAACACAGTTTTTTTCCTACCTCTAAGCAAGAACTGCCTCTCTTTCTTTCTGAGCAAGTTCTTCCAACCCAGGCCCATGGGTTGAGTTGTCATCTCTTCGTCTGATCTCATCCCCTCTCTCCTCTTTGAACTGCTGGGATCAAGCTGGGGGTTCTTCAGAATACCTCTTTGCATATGGCAGTCATGATTCAAGTATTTTAAAAATTAAATTTATTTAGGTAACACTGGTTAATAACATTATACAAATTCCAGGTGTACAACATGATAGTTCAGTATCTGTATACTCTGTTGTGAGTTCAAAGAGGTAGGAAACATTTCAAATATTTTTAAGTGTTTCTTACCATCTCGAGCTTAAGCCCTAAGTCCTTAGACTGCTGATCAAGGAATCTGCTATATGAGTCTACCCCTTGTGTGAATTCCCACATATATCCATGCTTCTTTGCATTTCCTCATGCTACTCACCATATCTGGAGTGCCTTCACTCTTTATTTATTTATGTTCAAATCCCAAAATACAAATACTTTAAGATTTCCCCAAAGCACCCACTAGCCCCTATATCCCTTAGTAAGCAAATTTCTCTTCAACTCCCAAAGCACTTATTGTCTTTGGTACAAGAAACAGACAGAATTTGTAATTAGAAGATCTGGAGTTAAATTTTGTCTCCACCACTAACTAGCTACGTGATTTAAGGAAGATACATCTGCACTGTAGCTCTTTCCTCACCTATAAAATAGGGGAAATGATAGCACTGAACTTAGGTAAGGATAAAATGAGATTATGTATATGAGAGCACATGAAAAATGTTAATGTAATTTACCTTGAATTGTCATTAACATTTATATGTTTTGTCTCTGTGTCCCCGAGTAGATTCATTCATTCAACAATTATTTACAGAGCACATACCGTGTTTCCCCGAAAATAAGATCTATCCCAAAAATAAGCCCCACTTAAGACCCTCAGCCAGATGGATGCATTTAGTATGTTATGACGACGTTCTAGAAGTAGATGACATGACTGTATTTGAATAAATGTAAATTTTTGTACATGAAAAAATAAGACATCCTCTGAAAATATGCCTCAAGGTGTCTTTTGGAGTAAAAATTAATATAAGACCCAGTCTTATTTTGGGGGAACATGGCATTCTGTGCCTGATAATGTTCTAGACACTAGGGATGTGGTCCCTGAATCTGTGGTACAACTTAGTAAACAAGACAGATAATAAACAACATAACATATATATGGTAGTGATGAGAGCTATGAAGAAAAACATAGCAAAACAAGGGGACACAAAGCATCAAAGAATGGATTGCTACTTGAGATATTTTAGATTCAAAAGTCTTGTCCAAGGAGGTGATACATAATCAAATCTGAATGAAGAAGGTAGTGAGCAATGCTCATTTCTGTTGGAAATGCATTCCAGGCAGAGAAAGGCAAGTTCGAGGCCCACACATGGGTGTGAACATGGAGCATTTGGTAAAGAAAAAGGCAAGTATTGCTGAGATGGAGCCAGTAAGGGTGGCAGGACCACAAGATGAGGGCAAAGAGTCACCTAATAGCTTTATGGGCAATAATAAGGACCTTAGAACTTATTCTCACTGCTATTGAAAGCCACTGAAAAGTCTTGAGAAGGGAAGTGATGTGATTGGATTAACATTTTAAAATATTATTCTTGCTATCATATGAAGAATTGACATGGCGGAGCAGGTGGGCAAGACTGGGGACAGGAAGACCACTGAGGACACAACTGCATAGGCCAGGTGAGAAAGATGGGAACTTGGACTAGTTGGGAGATGAGGGGATGATTAGAAGTGGTCAGATCCCAGGCTTATTTTGAAGGTAGAAGGTTTACTGATGAAGCTAAAAGGTTTACCGATGATTTTACCAAATTTGAGATATCAGCAAAGGAAAAAAGTTGAGATTGTCTGTACGTTTTGACCTTGAGCAACAGGGTACATGATTGTACAAGCTGTTAAAATAAGGAAGACTTGGAGAAATTAGACGAAAAAAGTCCTGTTTTCCTAATTCACACAAAGCCACTGTTTTGTACTCGTGTCCACACAGTCCACCCTGAGATGTCTTTGCAAGTTGACACAAAGGTGCTCGGTGGGCTAGCAGAGGCCCTGCTATAAGTACTATTATTATCCTGTTATCCAGATAAAGAGACTGAAGAACAGACCATTAAGTAATTTGCACAGTTTCAAATAGCTAGCAGGTGGCAGAGCCAGGACTCTAAGCTGGGCAGTCCGACTCCTGACCTAGGTTCCTAACCAGTAGGCCATGCTGCGTAAATATGAGCGTACGTCTGTGTCCCTGCTGGTTTTCCTCTATTATCAGTTGAATTGTAAATAAAGATCTCACTTCCCACTGCTTGTGCCACCTTCTTCTCTTTTCAATGTGCCTTTTCCTTAAACTGTGGAATAGAAAATAAATCGCTAAATTCAGAAATATGTAAAAATTTCCATACATTTATTATCAATTCACTCAAACCATGGAGGTGAAATAATAACAATCTTTGTGATGTCACTGGATTCTTATCTCTATATTTAAAAAAAAACTCATCACAAATATCCAAAGAATCTAAATGAAAATAATCCTACATACAACTGGACCCACTCTGCAATGAAAAATAAATATCCATCAAAACGGAGTGGAGGGGATGAGAAGGAAGGAAGACAAGATGCCTCATTAAGGCCATTAGGCATTTCTACAACAAAATATTTCCCTACCTATCTTCCTTTGGTTCTTTAAAGTTGTAAAGAATGTGTTATGGCAGGAAATCTGTTCTTTAGGCTGGTTTGTGATGAAGACAGCAGGTGGTAATCCGGGCACACTGCAATGCCATTCATCGTTGGGCCTCAGCAACCGCCATCTTGGCTTGGACTGGAGTGAACATTGTCCAGGCTTGTACTCATTGCCCCTTACCGCTTCCTGCACAGACAATGTGCATATCAACAAGGAAGGAGTCCTGTCTTCAGGATGTTACAAAGAATTATAAGAAAGCAGTATAATACTGGACTACAGAGAAATCAAAGAGAAAACAAGAAAGGCTAGTCTTTATAAACCTAATAGGTGAGAGATGTTAAACTAAAACCAAAACAAAACCAACAAGAGGAACTTCTGCCCACACAGCATCTTGAAAACCTTTATTAACCAAAAGATAGGGGAGAAGAAGAAAGGAAATAAGATTTAAAAGGTAACTGTGTTATTGTTAGAACACATGCTATGTTCTAAGAGGTCCTTGGTTATATTTTAAAAACCCCTTATAATCAAGTCACCTTAAGACATTATCTAGAACCAAAGGTGTTCTGCTAAATGCTTAACAATTGGCTCTCACGAATGGGGGAGGGGAGTCCTGAGGTGTAGCATTTGCCAATTTCCATGGTGTAAAAACTCCCACCACAGCCAAAATCGAGCTCAACCTGATGTCACTGAACACAGAACAAGGAGGAGATGAGCACAGTCTTCTCTCCTGAGCCCTATGAGCTGGTTCCAAACTACCAATGGGAACTCACAATCTGTATTACATATGCAGCAGGTCCTTGAATAATATTGTTTCATTCAATGTTGTCTCATTATAACCTTGATGACATGCCGTAGACATTTAATTAACTCTTGTTTGTATCAATTAACCTATGGAAAACTGATTTTATTAAATGTCAGAGAACCTATCGACAATGTGAAGGGAGTACTTACTGTATATTATGAGGTCACAGCTTAAATGCAGTGTTTCAAATGATTTACAGTTTCTAAACATCCATGACATTGAGAAGCTATCTAATAATAGTTGAAAACAAAGTATAATGACTATATAAACATTTAAATGTTTCTACACTTTCATATATTCTTGTTCACAAGCAGTCAAGATGTTACAGAAAGACACAGCAACTATGATGATATAAACCTACTATCCTTTCAGATAGCAGTTTCTAATTTCCTGGCTACAGATAGACAATAGAAAGCAAAGCAGATGGTCTCGACTAAACTCCTGAAAATTGGAGCAGTAACAATAATCCAAAGACTAGGCCTTTCTCGGGGCAGCCAATGGCTCAGTTGGTTAGAGCACGGGCTCTTAGCAGCAGGGTTGCTGGTTCGATTCCCACATGGGCCAGTGAGCTGTGCCCTCCACAACTAGGCTGAAGACAATGAGCTGCCACTGAGCTTCCAGAGGGGTGGCTGATGGCTCAGTTTGTTAGAGTGTGAGCTCTCAACAACAAGGTTGCTGGTTCAATTCCCACATGGGATGGTGGGCTGCACCCCCTGCAATTAAAGATTGAAAATGGCGACTGGAGCTGAGTTGCACCCTCCACAATTAGATTGAAGGACAACGACTTGGAGCTGATGGGCCGTGGAGAAACATACTGTTCCCCAATAAAAAATTTTTTAAAAGATAGGCCTTTCTCAAGCATTTCAAATCAAATATAAAAATTTTACTTTTGTCTTCCCAAGATAAATATTTCCTAGATGTGGAATATGCTCAGGTTTTCAAAAGCTTGTGCCCTCTCTGGTCCTGAATTTGAAAACATATTTCTCCTCTCCTTATAAGAGAGCCAAGAATCATACACACACACACACACACACACACACACACACACACACACACACACACACACCAGGGGTGCCAAAAAAATGTATGCAAGTGGATACTTTGGTGAGCGTTGCTCAAGCAGTAGTTCACTGTAATCAGAAGCGTCTAGACGCTGGTGGTAACCACTTTGAGCACCTCTTGTAATTGCAGAAGTCAAACGTGACTTGTATTCATCTTTTGTTATCGGTATACATTGAGTATTACAATTTTAATAGTTTTGTTTTCCTTTCTTAAAATGGGTATACTTTTTTTTGGCGAGCTCTGTATATATCAAATCTAATAATTGTTTCCAATCCATTCTAGTGTACAGTGATATAATTTTTAACTAAATAAGTTTGTAGGCAATTAATTAGCTAGGCTATAATAACCTTTTAGAGGACAAGGGAAAAACTCAGTCCGCTTCCAACATAAGGACACAAACTACACAAATGAGTGTTTTCAACATACTGCTCCAGAGGTAATAAGTGCATATAACTAGCAAAGCAGACCAGTTGCTTCTTTACTGCTCATTGACACAGAGAGCTGTTGTTTGCAAAAGGGAGAGAGGACTAATGCTGTTTACAACAATTGACAGCTCTGTTCTTCTTCTTCTTTTTTTTTTCATTTGCTAGAACACCTGCTGCCTCAGTCTCTTCCATCTCATCCATTATGCAATATGTTGGTGGTGATGGGACTGAGATACGCCATTGCATACAATGACAACCTGAGGAAAGACAAAGGAGCAGACCCAACATTTCAAAGACCGTGCAGTAAATAACCCTTCCTCATCCCACTCCGGAATTAGCAGGTCTTTCAAAGGTCCATTCACACCAAAATGTATTGAGTTGTCATTTTATGGCATTGGGAGGAGTGAAAATGCAAAGACAATATTTGTTCTTCACATCATGACTTTAGGGGGACTAAATTACTATTTCATGGGGATTAGCCTCCACGTTTCCTCTTTGGCCTACCCAAGAGAGGAAATACAGAAGCATTTCCCAAAGTGTCTCACAGAATCCTAGTTCCTCAGGATGTTAAGAGATGTGATGTGGAAAAAAGCTTCCATGGTAAAGTAAATTTGAGGAAGGCTGTGTTTTCTTAAAAATGAGGGTTTTGGGTTTTTTTTCAACCTGGAGCTCCCCTGAGTCAATACTCCAGAGCTAATGTGCACTGAGGTCCTCCAGTGGGGGATAAAATAGAGTTTCCCACTGTGTCTAACCAAGGCCTCTTTTTAACAAAACTCTCTGGTGGGTAAGACCAGTGTTCAGTAGAATATGCAGAGATGGCTAACTCATCACCTGGAGGAACTACACCAGCCCTCATTCATGTTGTTCAGCCTTTACAGTACTGGGCCACCTGGTATTTTACAAAAAATTAGTAAGTTGCCAAAATTTAAAAATCAAAAGAGCTAATATTTAAACAACAACAACAAAGGTTTTTTTTTTTTTTTTTATGGCTTCTCTTGAGAAAAAAAAAAAAAAGAACCAATGGTGCCCACAGACTTGCCTTCTCTATGCAGAATATTGTAAACTGTAAAGGAATTAAAACAAAGCAAAACAAAACAAAAAACCAAAAAGGCATCTAGTAGTGATATTCAGGACACAAAAATTACAAGTGTACTTGTGTATAGATGTTCAGAGAAGGGAAATAAGGCAAGTGAGAGTGGGATATTAAAGAGGTCTTCTGAAAAGGGATGAGCTCTGTCTGATTGATTCGGAGGAAGAAGAGATGTGTGCAAAGCTAAAGAAAGCCCTGACAACACAAGCACCGGGCTGGAATCAATCAGTCATAAAAATAGATCACAGACTGCTCCAAAATATGGCTACAAAACACACATGTCTGATTTAAATTTGCAAACTGAGGAACACAGCAGTCCAGAATTTTAACAATTAAATAGCTCTGAGCCATCGAGAGGGTCAGATCAAGCCATTTGGCCATGAAATCCAATCTCTCAGAGGATAAACACTAGATATTTCTTAGATATATGACTAAGTAATTCCCAAAACAATTTCCATCAAATGCCAGGAGCAAAAGCCACTGCATCAAAATACTTGCCAGTTCCACAGACCTGAGAGAGCAGGGTCTCCAAGAACCAGTGAACCAGTTCGAAAATAATTCTGGAACCTCCGAGATCCTATTACTAAGAAGCAGAAATAGCTTTTCAAGTGCTCACTTTGAAATATTAAGCATTGTTCCACCCAGATCTTTCCACCATCCTAGAACATGTACTAAAGTTCAAAGTGAGTCAGCTTCTAAAATAAAGCTTCACCTTGCCTGAAGTCACAATGTATAGCAGTTAACTTCACCACAATGTGATCAGTGCATTCTAAAAACAAAACAAAAAAACACACACAAATAATTTTTAAAAATACAAAAATATTTTTTATTACGAACTTAGAGCTCACATATGATGGAAGCTCAAAATATGTTCCTCAGTCTGAATTAAGACAGAACTGTTGCTATTCTGTAATTTCTGTTATTTTTCACATGACTCTTCCAAGATTTCTAACAACACAAAACCCCACCACCCAGACTTGATTAGTGTTCTATCCATATTCTCAAAAGAATACCTTACTTTGAAAAGCCTGGCATCCCTAAGACACAAAGAAAGATCACTCTAAAATGCTGGGAGCTGCCAGAACCATCCCTAACCTTAACACAGTTTTTTTCCTACCTCTAAGCAAGAACTGCCTCTCTTTCTTTCTGAGCAAGTTCTTCCAACCCAGGCCCATGGGTTGAGTTGTCATCTCTTCGTCTGATCTCATCCCCTCTCTCCTCTTTGAACTGCTGGGATCAAGCTGGGGGTTCTTCAGAATACCTCTTTGCATATGGCAGTCATGATTCAAGTATTTTAAAAATTAAATTTATTTAGGTAACACTGGTTAATAACATTATACAAATTCCAGGTGTACAACATGATAGTTCAGTATCTGTATACTCTGTTGTGAGTTCAAAGAGGTAGGAAACATTTCAAATATTTTTAAGTGTTTCTTACCATCTCGAGCTTAAGCCCTAAGTCCTTAGACTGCTGATCAAGGAATCTGCTATATGAGTCTACCCCTTGTGTGAATTCCCACATATATCCATGCTTCTTTGCATTTCCTCATGCTACTCACCATATCTGGAGTGCCTTCACTCTTTATTTATTTATGTTCAAATCCCAAAATACAAATACTTTAAGATTTCCCCAAAGCACCCACTAGCCCCTATATCCCTTAGTAAGCAAATTTCTCTTCAACTCCCAAAGCACTTATTGTCTTTGGTACAAGAAACAGACAGAATTTGTAATTAGAAGATCTGGAGTTAAATTTTGTCTCCACCACTAACTAGCTACGTGATTTAAGGAAGATACATCTGCACTGTAGCTCTTTCCTCACCTATAAAATAGGGGAAATGATAGCACTGAACTTAGGTAAGGATAAAATGAGATTATGTATATGAGAGCACATGAAAAATGTTAATGTAATTTACCTTGAATTGTCATTAACATTTATATGTTTTGTCTCTGTGTCCCCGAGTAGATTCATTCATTCAACAATTATTTACAGAGCACATACCGTGTTTCCCCGAAAATAAGATCTATCCCAAAAATAAGCCCCACTTAAGACCCTCAGCCAGATGGATGCATTTAGTATGTTATGACGACGTTCTAGAAGTAGATGACATGACTGTATTTGAATAAATGTAAATTTTTGTACATGAAAAAATAAGACATCCTCTGAAAATATGCCTCAAGGTGTCTTTTGGAGTAAAAATTAATATAAGACCCAGTCTTATTTTGGGGGAACATGGCATTCTGTGCCTGATAATGTTCTAGACACTAGGGATGTGGTCCCTGAATCTGTGGTACAACTTAGTAAACAAGACAGATAATAAACAACATAACATATATATGGTAGTGATGAGAGCTATGAAGAAAAACATAGCAAAACAAGGGGACACAAAGCATCAAAGAATGGATTGCTACTTGAGATATTTTAGATTCAAAAGTCTTGTCCAAGGAGGTGATACATAATCAAATCTGAATGAAGAAGGTAGTGAGCAATGCTCATTTCTGTTGGAAATGCATTCCAGGCAGAGAAAGGCAAGTTCGAGGCCCACACATGGGTGTGAACATGGAGCATTTGGTAAAGAAAAAGGCAAGTATTGCTGAGATGGAGCCAGTAAGGGTGGCAGGACCACAAGATGAGGGCAAAGAGTCACCTAATAGCTTTATGGGCAATAATAAGGACCTTAGAACTTATTCTCACTGCTATTGAAAGCCACTGAAAAGTCTTGAGAAGGGAAGTGATGTGATTGGATTAACATTTTAAAATATTATTCTTGCTATCATATGAAGAATTGACATGGCGGAGCAGGTGGGCAAGACTGGGGACAGGAAGACCACTGAGGACACAACTGCATAGGCCAGGTGAGAAAGATGGGAACTTGGACTAGTTGGGAGATGAGGGGATGATTAGAAGTGGTCAGATCCCAGGCTTATTTTGAAGGTAGAAGGTTTACTGATGAAGCTAAAAGGTTTACCGATGATTTTACCAAATTTGAGATATCAGCAAAGGAAAAAAGTTGAGATTGTCTGTACGTTTTGACCTTGAGCAACAGGGTACATGATTGTACAAGCTGTTAAAATAAGGAAGACTTGGAGAAATTAGACGAAAAAAGCAAGAGCTGTATTTTGTTCCTATTAGGGTTGAGATGACCATGTGGTATCCAAGTGGAGACATTGGGGAAATTGTTCAATATACTAGAGTTCAAAGGAAAAGACAGACCTAGAGATATGGTATATTTGGATGTGGACCAGCTAAAAATCACCTATGGAGTACACAAGCTAAAGGGTCCAACCAAGGACTGAACCCTGAGCCAGCCAAAAAGTCAATAAAAAGAGGTAAATTCAGCAAAAGAAAACAAGAAGGAATGGCTAATGTGTTAGGAGGCCAATTATAAGATGACAAGATGAGGATGTTATGGAAGTCACGAGAGAAAAAAAATGTTTGAAGAGGGAAGGAGTGGTTAATGGTCCAATGACGTTGAAAGGTTACGTAAGATGAGAACTGTGAATCTTCTGTTAGATTTGGGCAATGAAGGAAACAGGTAACCTTGACATGAATAATTTCTATAGAATGGTGAGGCTATAAGTACACTGGAGTGGATAAAAGAAAAAAAGCATAGTAACTCTTTAAATGAATAGATATGGAGAAGTAGGTGGAAATGTCTGTGTAGTTTAGAAAGGGCACCTGCTAAAGAGATGATCCAATAGAAAAAAAGAAGTCAATGATGTAGGAAAGAGAGGGATGACAATTGAGAAAGTGAAGAGTAAATCCTTGAATATGTGAGGGGATGTAGATCACAAGGGTACGGTCTGACCTTAGATGTGCAGGGAGAGGTCATTCATTGTAATGGATGGAAGGCATGGTAAATGATTACCGATGCTGGTAGATAATTTTGATGGTGGAAAGATTAGCAGTTCTCTTCAGATTTCTTTTTGAAGCCATCAGGTGAGGGCTAGTGTTAAAGATTTAGAAAAAAACAAAACATGAAGGGGGTTGAGGTACGTGAACTAAGGCTTACATGGTGGAAAGTTTGTGGACTTAATAGTCCGACATATGGGTGGTGACTAAGCATGGGCTCCCATTTGAAGGTCCATTCCTCCCTCATCCCCTTCTTTGGCTCTCCTTCAAGAACCTCTACAGCTCTGTAGTTGTTATCCATGAGCACAAAATCCTGGGACTTGTGCTTAAAGATGAGCCTGATTTCTTAGAGAAATTCAAAACCTAAAAGCAAAAAGAACCTCAAAACCAAATATTTTTTGCAAGTTTTTCAAAACTGGCAATGATATTTTTCTGAAAAAGGATGTTACAACAAAAAGGAAAGTTTTTCTCGAATATGGGTAGACAGCCATTCCTTGGACACTATGAAAAATGCCTGGGATGACAAGTATGGCCCACAGCCCACATTTCAAGTAACCTTCACCTCTCATTTTGACAAATACATGGGAATCACTGATGAGTGACATACCAGAGAAACAACACTTCAAAGACTTGGGAAATCTACACTGCCCTAAGGAAGGAGGCATAAAATAGACCAGCGTGGTATGATTTTTGAGTTGTGACCATACTTACACATTCTGGAGTAACATAAAGGATCCTATTTCCCCTGACTAAGGAGTAAGATCAACAGAGGTGCATGAGTGTCAGTCAGTCAGATACGGCTGGCTTGATTTCAATTGTTGGGGAAGGGGGTATTTAAAATTATCAATGTCCAGCTACCAAGAGGTACAGCTTACTAACTTTCCACCTCCTAAGAGGTAACCTGATCTTCAGCCCAATGGATTCATAGGCGGACCCGGTGACATCCTTACAAATGTCATGGTGAAAGCTGCCCGTTTGACTGTATTTAAGTGCAGCCATGATGACAAATCCTCTGCTGAGTCTTTTGGGAAGAAGGGCTTGAAAATCATTAAGATAAGCATCTTGCCTGGGTTTCCTAGGGTAATGTGACAGCTTTATAGAGTCTTAAAAATGAGTCTCTCCACAAGTGAGCTTCATGCACATTCCCAATAGACAAAAGCCCAGAGTTAGAAATCTGAGCTGCTACCTACATACCTACTACATCGGCCAAATAACAGACAAAAGGAGTGTATAAAAGTAAACAGAACTCCGAAAGTTAGCTGGAGTGTTGTTGCCAACTTTGATCTTATCTGAATGAGAGAAAAACAGATATAATGCAGGGCTGCAAACCTTATACAAAACTGTTGAATTTAGAATTTCTTAAATTTTAGAATGATAATAAAATGTACAAGTATGTACGTTCTATTATGTAACACCTCCCAGGGGTCTAGGGAAGTAATCTATAATCAAACACAATATTTTGTGGTAAAATGTTTGAATGGTCACATTTAAGGGAATACATAAAAATAATGAATAACCAGAAGTAATTTCAGATCAAGTCAGAGTCTTGCTACTAAATGAATTACAAAAGGAAGGAAGGAAGGAAGGAAGGAAAGAAGGAAGGAAAAACCTAAAATTTTAAAAACCTAAAATTAAAAAAATAACTTCCACTTCCCAAAGCTTTTTAGGTTTTGTTATTATGCCCACATAATTGTAGACCTGTGAAAATAAAAGCAGACCTGGAAGCTTTGGTCTGTAAGTTTGCTATATTGGATTACCGGGCTCCTAAAAACCTGTCACTTTTACCACATGAAAAGTAAATGAAAAAAATGGAGATTATCAAAATGTTGGATATCATCAGGCAAGCATCATCTTTAGAGTACGATTTGTGACATTGTATGAATGGTGCCCAGCACGTGTCAATGTTTCTGATTGTCCTGTGATGGATATTGCTAAATATTACTTGGCCTCTGAGTTCAGTGGCACCTATAAAATGATGTTAATATTCTGGTATTTGGTAGAGCTGTAAGATGTAAGATGCTTACTGACAATTGACCTTCCAAGAACATCATCTCCTATGTGAGAATAACAAAGTCCATGTACCAGATCCGAACTCCCCTTAGACAGGATCAGATAAATAAAGTTAAAAAGAATATAACGAACTTGAAGAGAGACTTGTGTACTCACATTCATGTTCATAACAGCATTATTCACAGTAGCCAAGAGATAGAAGCAACCCAGCTGTCCATCAACAGATGAATAAATGAACAAAACGTGGTATATGCATACAATGGAATATTATTCAGCCTTAAAAAGGAAGGAAATCCTGTTACATGTTACAACAGGGATGAACATTGAGGACATCATGCTGAGTGAAATAAGCCAGTCACAATAGGACAAATACTGTATGATTTCACTTATATGAGGTACTGAGAGCCGTCAAATTCATTGAGACAGAAAGTAGTGTGGTGGTTATTCGGGGCTGGAGGAGAGGGCAGCAGGCAGTTATTGTTTAATGGGTACTTAGTCTCAGTCTTGCAAGATGAGAGTTCTGGAAATGGATGGCTGAGATGTTTGTACAACAATATGAATGTATTTGATGCCACAAAACTGTTTGACTAAAATGTTCGAAGTGGTAACTTTTGTGTTATCAACATGTGTATTTTACTGTAATTTTAGCAAGTCATGATGATGATGAATTTACTAGCAAAAGAAAGCAAAGTCTGAAAAAAATATACTGAACAACCTGCAAGATGACATAGGAACTCAACAAGAAGCAGCCAAAAGAGTCCACAATTACAAGGCAAAAAATATAGTGTAGTGACAAACCAAAGAGCAATGCAGAAGATTAAAAGGAAAAGAAGACGGAACTGTTTGCCTCTGAATAAATGATCTCCTGGGGATTCGCGGTGACCTTAGGTGCATACGTTGGTGGCTTGCAAGATGACACGCATCATGGGGTTCACCCAACTCATTCTATCGCTGAGCGAAGGCTAAACCACTGGACTGTTTCTAAGCCTCGGTAAGGATCATAAATTTGGGAGGCCCTCGATGCAGAGTTCATCGAGTAATCAAGAAAGAAGAAAGGGGAACTATTTACAGTGCTTCTCAATCTGATTGCACATTACAATCACTGGAAATACTGCCCCAGCCCGAGACAAATTTAAGGGTTCTGGGACATGGCCTGGCTATTTACTTCTTTTTCTTTCTTTTTTCTTTTTTTTTTAAGCTCCCCAGGTAACTCTGATGTGCAGACAAAGTAGAGAACCATTGATCAGCAAATGTTTTCTGTAAGGGGCTAGACAGTAAATCTTTTCAGACTTTGTGAGCCATACTATCTCTGCCTTTGCAGTGTGAAAACTGCCAAAGACAAACATAAATGAATGGGTGTGGTTGTGTGTCAATAAAACTTTATTTATAAAACAAGACAGTGGGACCTAATTTGCTAACTTCTGTTCTATAGGAAAAGAAGTCTTCAGAAGTTCAAAGTGGATAGAAAACTATTACTTTGGCTTTAGAAGTAGAATCTCAAAGGCATATAGGAGTAGTGTCAATATAAAGCATTAGTTTTGTTGTTAAAAACAAAAACTGTGGGAAAGAAAATAAAAAGGGACGAAAACGTGCTGATCCAGTTCCACATGTGACATGTAGATGGGAACAAAGCAACCTAAGAAGTGGGTTGTAATTTTGTGTCCTTCTTTAAAAGGGAGAGAGAACTGAATGAGGAAAAGGCACACGGAACGCCAGAAGAACAGAAATTATGGCCCAGGCTGCAGAGCCAGTTCAAAGCGATGGAGCGTGATGCTGAGATGCGGAGTGTCGTTCCCAGGGAAGGAGCTTGGCGGTGCCATCTCACTCTACTGGGTACTCACGGCCTCTCTGAGGTCTGCTGCAAAACAAACTCTGAACATTAGTTTTGCTTTTTGCCTTTTTTCGTAAAAGCGAACATCCTTTTCAGATTTTCTTCAGTTAGTGAAAACAGGTTTTAATGTAGGTCTTTACTAAAAGTGAAGTTGTATAATAAGAAGTTTCAAACATCAGGGATACCTGTAATACAGTCTCGGCTCTAGCCTATGGCTGATAACATAAAAAGAAAAAGTGACCTCTGGGAAGTCAATTGTGTCTAGATCTGAAATAGTTGACATTTGGGTCAACCTACCCAAGCTCCTCAAGGGGGCCTTTGGGGATTTTGGAAAAGAACTCTATAGTTTAAAAGAAAAAAAAAAGGAAAAAAAAGTATGAATTTTCCTCTACTGGGGTCTCTGTATGTGTAAGTCCCCTTGAGACCTTTCAAGGGATAAATGATTGTAGCAGCCCAGAAGACAATATTCAGTTGGTTCAATATTTGGTTCAATATTCCAGTGGTCCAAGCAGCCTCATCCCAAGAGAATTGAGTTACGCCAAGTTGGTGTTCACAATTGCTCTGGTCTTTCACATAATACAAACAACACATGAGAGACCAACGTGTGCTATTAAACCTATGTTCACTGACTTCATGTAAAGATGGAATTTCAATATAAACTCTGAAAAAGTAGAAGGTCTATTTTAAATTTCCAGGCAATTACAAGTGAGGTAAAATGTTGCCTTTTGCCAGCTGTATTAGTTTTTTGGGGGGAAAAATGCCAAACACACTTTTCCTCTTTTATGTTTCATATCCAAGCCACAAGCCAGCAAACACTGGTATTTACTCTAATGTTAATAAAAGTAAATTACTTTGTGGTTTTGGGTCACTGGTATAAAACTTGTACTCTTTTTAGTTTATGTTATGTACAAAAGTTCAAAATTTCAAGATGCATCCAGCACAAACTGATGACTTACTTATGTTTTCCTATGTGATTCAAAGCATTTTTTCAGTTTATGTTTGAATTACTTCTGCTTTTCTCTGCCAAATGCTCTCACGATTCCTGCGGGATTCTTTTTCTCTCTTCTTCTATCTTTTTACCTTTATGATCATAGAACTTTTCTTTTCCTGCTTGAACCCTCTCCTGGGTTACAATTTACTCAAGGAGGAAGTCAAGCCCAGGAGAAGTTACATTGTCAAGGAAAACTCTCATCTCAAACTGTAACTTACCGATCATTTTGGGTACTTTTCACAAGCAATGGAATCTCATTAATCCTTTTTGCAGTTGTCTTTTTATTCCCTAAAGGATACAAGCCAATCGGGGCCAGCACAAACAACTTGAAAAGAACATCGTAGGACCTAACTACACAGATGCCAAACATACTGCCCCCTTCCCAGTTCCATCGAGTCCCCACACCAGACGTTGGGGTGCGTACACCCACAGTGCAGCACGCTTTCCAGTCAGTCTTTCCATCAGCCAGATGCTCAGGCCGACAGTTCCCTTTATAATTATTTATCGTACAAAGAGAATGGCGCAGACCTGAAGCAGCAGCCCCCCTTGGCAACGATGGCCAAGATGCTCAATAGGTTGGTCTTCTGCAAGCTGTCCAAAAACATGCTACTGATTTAGACAGTCTTGCAGAACAATCAATCATGGTCTAGGCCCCGATGAAGGGCCATGGGCTGCACATGTTCATTTCATTAGGATCTTCCTTAGGCCTGAAGACTTGTCTCCTTTATGTTTTTAAACTAAGGTAATTATTTCCATGCAAAGCAAAGGGACAGCATGTGAGGGAGAAATGCCACTCGGGCTAATGTTTTGCTGATGGCTCTCACACAATTCTAAATCCCAGAGGGGAAAAAACATAAAAAATCTAGATCATCTTGAAGGCCTCCCAAGCCCTTAGGACATTGCCAAGCTTTCAAGAACCGAACAGAAATCAGGCACCGACCCTAAACGCAACCCCAGTCAAGTCGGCCTCCTCTTTCTGGTATTTTTGGTGCTAAGTTTGTCATAGACATCCTAAGGGAATATGTCAGTAAACTGAGATTGTACTCTCTTGCTCTTGTGGTTTGAGGCAGAGATTAGGTACTAATACAATGAAATGGGACCACAGACCCTCAGCTTCTCAAAAACACATCTGTAATTTCCGCTTACCCTTTTTACCTTTTTCTTTTCTTAAGCAAAAGACAATGAAAATTGTGCAACTCACAACAACACTATACATCAAATGAGGCAAAAATCTCTTTGGTCATTTCAAGCTGTCAAAGAAGTAAGTCCAAACAAAATGCATCTAGCATTACTAGGACTCGAGAGTGAGACATGGGCACAGTGTGGGCTCTGCCAGGATTTGAAACCCTGTCCATGTACTTGCTAGCTGTTGGCAAGTTATACTTCAACACTCTTTGCCTCAGTTTCCTCATTTATAAATTGGAGATGACAATAGCGTCTACCTCATAATGTCTTTTTGTGAAGAGTCACTGAAATTGTAGTGCTTAGGAAGTACTAGAGTTTAGTAGAGAGCCTAGCATGTGGTATCCACTTTATAAATGGTCACTATTACTATCTCCATAAAACTATAAACAAACCAGATTATTACATCTTGGTCATTAAACAAATTGAAAGAAATCAGGAACAAAAGAGCCACTCAGAAATGGTTTGGTTTTTTTTTTGAAAAAAAGAAAAACAACAACAAAAACCTCAGCAATCTCCTGATGGCCAATGTACAGCGCCTGCCACACAGGCCCTAGGGAAACTGAGGACAGTAGGAAGTTCATCTGAGGAGGCGTTTCCTTGCCACCGTGCATGTCACTTTAGCTCCAAACATCAGTCAACTACACAAACTAAAATAAAAGGCTTATCTACAAAAGGAAAAGCAAAGAGGACACACCTTCTTGACCACTCATAATAGCACACAAATGAACCAAGAGAAGGCTGACAGGCAGAGGAACTTGTGGCCAAAGCAGGTTGCTCATTTCAAAGACTGAGTTGAACAGGAGTATATGGTGAAGGGGACCCAACAAAGCTGGGTCACAAGGCATCAAAACTGGCAGCGTGTGGTAAGGGGAGCCCAAGAGCCTGCTGGTAACAGCTGTAACTTCACCATCAATCCAAAGTGATAACCACCTGATTTTTTAAATGCCATGATCAAGTCACCTTAAGCCCACCCTGCAGATTGAAATATTTCACCTTATTAAACGTTAGCTCAAAGGTATGGGTAGAAAAATTATGCATAGGATTTTAGGGTTGGCTAGCTCTGCAAACTCCTTCAGAAACAAAAACCTGCCTCTTTGGCAGTCCTGCCTTCACACAAGGCAAGAACCTGTCTCTTGTCCCTTTCCTACCTTCTTCTTACCTGCCTTTGTGGCCTAGGCACAGGTGTGTGACAACCCCTCCACCCCCCTAGGGCCAGAATCACCTCTGCTCTTTCTGTTCTACTGTCTCAGTCTAACAGACCCTCCATCTCCTCTGCTCTGCCCTCCAACCACTCAATCTCTCACTCTCTGGGGGTGGGATCAGCACCCACATTTTTAACAAGATTCTCCCCACAGGAGATTCTGGCTCTGGTTTAGACTATGCAACCCTTGAAGTGGCGGGACTGTACCTTTAATATGCTACGCTCACTGCCTGTCACAGCGTTGGACACACAGTAAAGCTTCAAAACTATTTATTTAATGGGCGAAGCCACCGCAATTTCAACTTCTAAAACATCCTGGTTTTTCAAATCTCTTTTTTGCGAGTGAGAGGCTCTTCCATTCCACATCTGCTTCACCTCAAGCCTCATCGGCACCCCTCCCTGAGGCATCTCTTGAATGATCTTGAACTCAAAGGTTTCCTAATGACAGCATCTGCTTCCTCGGTATCCTTTTACTGTCAACCCTACCTCACACCACCTGGATCGATTTTTTATTTCCATTAAGATCTCCAATCGCCCTATTTTCCTAACATGTCACTTCTCTCTTGGCCTCTATGACTTTCCTATGCATCTGGGCTGCATGATTGACGATTTCAGATGGAATGACCATCTATTGATCTGCCAAGGCATGGACCACATGGTTTACACTGTCTGCGTCTGTGCCCGTAAACAAAGTCACAAATCCTTAGTAGGTGACTCTCTTCCCAATACTTTGGCTATCACTTCAATGGGAACAACTTTCACATTTGTATTTCTAGCACAATCTCTAGTCAACTCCAAAGGTGCAACTGCATAGACCACTTCACACATACATCTTTGCTGGATCCTCCAACCCACCATGGCTCAAAACAAACTTAATATCCCCGCTCCCAAAGCAGATTCTTCTCCTGGTTTCCCTATTGCTTCTAATACGACCGGTGCGTTTTCCACAGAGACAAATTTCAGTACCTGCCTTCTGTGTATTCCCCCCTTTCCATAATTTTATGAGATCTATTCATCTTACTTTTTCACTGCCTCTCCATTTGCACAACCCTAATACGTCCTTCATGGCAGCACACAGACCAGCACTGTCCAATAGACTTCGTGCCATGATGGAAGTATGCACGTGACCACTGAGCACTTGAAATACAGCCAGTGCAACTGAGAGACTCAATTTTAATTTAAATAGTCACACGTGGCTAGTAGCTACCACACTGCACAGCATAGATATAGCCAATTATAATTCCATTTGTGCCAGTCATTTGTTTGCTCTCCGATCCATTCCCAACTGCCTATATCCCCTGTCTGCTCTATATCACACGA
Source organism: Rhinolophus hipposideros (assembly GCF_964194185.1). Lineage (NCBI taxonomy): Eukaryota > Metazoa > Chordata > Mammalia > Chiroptera > Rhinolophidae > Rhinolophus > Rhinolophus hipposideros. Next base: position 35,911,343 of record NC_138047.1, read on the forward strand.
GACTTCTAATTCCCAGGCTCTCTTGACAACTAGGTTCCAGGTAAGTTGAGTAAGTGAGAGGCTTTGGGAAGACTAGCGCAGGAGGAGTGGAAAAGCCAGGGAGCTTCTTCCTTCCTAGCTTTGAGTCCGGTGGCATCTTCAGCAAAGACCATCCCCCCTCCACAGCTCCAGCTCTCACAAGTCAGCCCCTCCCTCCATGATGACAGCCCCCACTGAGCAGCCTTAGTGTCTGGGCTCAGGGAACACTATCTTTTCCCCATGTCCTTTTAGCTCTAAGAGTAGTGATAGCTTTCTGCCATTGCTAATCTCTAGGTTGTCTCAGTGTCCCATTTGGCTTCTTAGCCCTTAAAGCATCCAGGTAACCAATTCCCTTTATTAAATTCCCTCCATTGAAATACCTAATATGGCTTTTGTTTTCCTTACTGAAAACTGATACTTGATACCAACTGAAGTTTCCCCTTTACTCTAATTCATCCTGACAATTGCTGCCATGAATGCAGCCATAATCACCATCAAAATAGTATATGATACAAAAGCACATCAGAGTGGTGAACACACAATGGGATTTATAGATGATGTAATACAGAATTGTACACCTGAAATCTATGTAACTTTACTAACAATTGCCACCCCAATAAACTTTGATTTTAAAAAAAGTACATCAGAAAGCATCATTTATACAGTGACTGCACATGTGAAACATTACATTGGGAGTTTTACATATGATAGCTCATTGTTCCTTATAAAACCTTATGAGGCCATGATTTTTATCCCCATTTTATAACCAGAATAATGATTCTTAGAGAGCGCCTTATGCAAGTTAAACAGCAACTAAGTGACTCAGCATGCCTCAAAAGTTCATGCAAGGTCATGCAACCTCCCTCCACACTAGCACATATTTTAGACACTGTTGATTACTGCCCATTGTCTCAGGGAAAAAGTTCAACTTCCTCTGCCTGATCTTCAAAAAGACTCTCAGCAATCTGGCTTTAACTCACCTTTCCAGTCTTGGCCCCACTTTCTCTGTAGTCATATCCAGACTGACTATATGTTGTTTCTCTCACATATGTGATTAGTGTTTTCCCACCCCTACTCAATTACTCAGATGCATCTCAAGACCTACTCAAAATTTGATTTAATCTAAGCATAGTAAATATTTATTAATTGCCTGTTTCCAAAACACAATCCTCTTGACTTTCTCTGAAGTTCTCTATTGCATAACTTCTCATTCATTTATCCATTATTTGGTTTATATTCTATATTAATTAGTAATTAATATTTATTAATTACCTACTGTTTCCAAAACACAATCCTCTTGCCTTTCTCTGAAGTTCTCTATTGCATAATTTCGCGTTCATTTATCCATTATTTGGCTTATATTCTAGTTGTGTTCTTATTTTAACATCTTAACTAAATTATAAAGTCCTTGAAGGAAAAGATGCTGTTTCAAAGACATATATTTTTTTTAAATCTCCCATCAGCATCTAAGAGTGACTTTTAGAAACCACTCTTAGGTGATTTGCAAATATTTGTTGAATTCTTTTATAAACTCATCACAGATGCAGCATCCTGTGGTTTCTGGGAAGAAATGGAAGTCAAAGGCCTATGCTTTGTCCAAATTCTCTACATTTACCATGTTAGGGATATGGATTTTAGAGCCAAACTGTCTAACTGCCTATGTTTTAACCAAGCTCCAGCACTCAGTATCTGTATGATTTGGAGTGAGCTACTTAACACCTACTCTTATAGATGCTTTCTTACCTATAAAAATGAAAATAACAAAACTTGCCTCATGGCACTATTGGGAGAATTAAATGAGCTATTTACATAAAGTGCTTACAACAGTGCCTGCAACATACTAAGTGCTCAATAAACGTTAGTTCTTATTAATATAGCATCACTTCTCAAACCAGTGGTATGATGGACCTGGTTAAAAATGCACATAATTTCCCCTAAGTCATGTAAATAAAAAATCTCAGATCCATAATCCTCCTCTAGGTCTCATTCTGGCCTCCAGAAAACAAATAGTCTATACCTATAAAACGAGATAATCAAATTGATTATCAGCAGAATAATGTCAATAAGACTATGAAAGTAAGATAAAATTAATTGACAATTGAGAAGTTTAAATATTTCAGAAAACTTGTCTAAATTGAGAGTATGTGTCCAATAAATCCAATAGATTTGTTCCATGATGCTTCCTGTAGAAGACTCATGTGCATTTCCTCTGTACCTAACCAACACATGAATTCTGGGTTTTTAGGTTAGCTATGCCGTTTCCAAGTGGTACTTTCCCTCTGTGCACTCCAGCTCCGATGGTCTTAGGATCAGTGACAGAGTGCTGGTTGGTCTCCCCTTCTTACATAGTAACAGAATACTGTCTTTGTCCTTGAAACCCAGCCCCCATGTTGTAAGGAAGCCCAGGCCACATAGAGAGGCCACATGTAGTTACTATGGTGACAGTGCCAGCTAAGGTCTTAGCTGACCTCCAGCATGAGCAAGTGAGCTTCAGACAATCCCAGCCCCCCCCACCCCCCCGCCTTTGGGCTCATGCAGCTGACACTGAGTGGAGCAGACACAAGCCATCTCTGCAAATGTCTGACCAAATTGCAGATTTGTGAGTGAAATAAATTTTGTCACTGTTTTCAGCCCCTGAGTTTAGGGGAATTTGTTACACATCCATAATAACTAGAGCAGATGGTTTGTTACACGGCAGCAGCGAATTGATAAAGGCAGTATCTTCTATTTGCTTCTGCCTTTGTGTAGCTCCCTCAAAACTGCAACTATGGTCAAAGAAGATGGTCCAGGACATAGGATATAGTTTTAAATCTATGTCAATCTGATAATAAACCTAATTTTAGCTAAAATTGGTTAAGACTCTTCACCTAATTACATACTTAAAACAAGGCATGTTATGTGCTGCACCTGGGAAGTTTGCAGATGCTCTTTTGGGCAAAAAAAAACACCCTCACCAAAAAAAAAAAAAAATCAAATAAACATAAGATAAAAAAATGCATCAAAAAGTGCTACAGATTTCTGAAAACTACAAGAACAGAAAATCCAGTTGGATCATTCATTTTCTCTGTTAATAAAATATGATGTGGACCCTAAGATCAGTAATAATCTGCGTGAAAAATATAAACCTAGCCATGTTTCAAAATAATGGCTGATAAAAGCCATGTTGCTATTGAGTCATAAGTATTATTAACTCCCACAGACCAAATATTTTCACCGACAAAATCACTATCATAATAAAAGATACTTATATAGCTGTTCCACTGATATTATAAGACTCCATGCAGGCAAAAAGAGGGAAAAAAAGCAGGTGTCTTTGATCCAGTAGCTAAACAAAATTAGAACTAAAGAAACATTAAACGATGAACTCACTAACTAGGAAGTAATTATACTAGTAATTCTAAAGGAACAGGGAATTTCCATATGTTTAGGGTCAAGTCAAAAGGTACCACCATTGGATCTCTTGTCTGAAGCCAAAGAGTCAGCAACAGGTAAACGTAGCCAAAATGATTAACAAAATTCTTGACATTATAAACAAATCACAGTAGTAATAATTTAGAACTTGTGTAATTCACCAAACTCAGGGCATTACACTGATCTGATGCAGAGCAACCAAATGCAGATATCTTCACCGGTGTGTTTACAGTATGGCTTTTTTAAAAATTGGAGCAGTGTATGCTGATTTGAAGAAACATCTGACGATCCCGTGCTGCTGACCTTGCACACAGCTGCACTAAAGCAGCGCCGCCCCGACACCCATGCGCAGTTGCAAGGACCTATCCAAGCGGTGTCTCTCTCCACTCCACGCAATCCAGCCCCACCCTCTCTGCTCCGTGGACTGGTGCCCACCACATCACTCCTGGCTCACCCCTCTTTTCTTAGGGTCAAGGGGAACACACCCAGATGTGGTCAACCAGAATTTGTTCACAATATTGTATGATACATGTTAAATAATAACTCATCCTTTTATTTAAAACCATACTTTTAAATATTATCATTGACAGCAACCCCCCTTTCTTCCTCTTTCAGAAGAGTCAGCTATTGTTTTCCTTCTAATCTGAGAAAATTATATTCTAAAAAATAAACTACACATAAATATTTACAACGATCAAACCCGCAGAGAAATGCAGTATGTTTTAGGGCTATGTCTATAGCATTCATGTCAATAACCCCAACTAACCCGTCAAAGAAGGAGGTTTGCATTAAATATGACCACACACATGCATGCACACACATGTATACTCATACATACTCATGCACACACACAGCTGTAAAACTGGAAGAATTAATATTTCTGTGCTATTGAAACATTTGATGCAGAATCAGAAAGTGTCAAAATTTCCCTCTCTCATTTTCATACCATTGAGCATGGAATTGCCTTTAAAACACACCTACCATGTGTGAAAATAGCCTAATAATCAGATCAGATTCACAAGTGCTCTCTAGAAAATAGCCTGCTGTGAATGTTGACGTGCCTGGCATAGCTAACGTCTCTACTTTATCTTTTAGAAATAGCTGTAAAACGTACACTGCCACTAGAGACACCACCTTGAGACACACGCTCAGAGGGCTGTTTGGATGCTACAGATTTCTCCCAGAGCCCACGTGGGCAAACCAATCAGGAGGGGTGCGACCTCCTTGGCACAGGGGGAACAGCCGGCCACACCTACTCCCAAATATGCAACTGTTTTGCTCCCAGATGCCCACTCTCCTTCTCTCGATCATCCACCCATTTGGAAAAGTTCCATTTTTATTAATTCCATTTAGAAAACATGTAAATTTTTTCAAAATGGAAGTCTTTTCAAAAAGAACCTCTTTACCAACTGATGAAACAGAAATTAAACTTTTAATAAAATAGTGATCAAAAAGAAGCACTTGGCTGTTTAATTTACTCACTCCCTTATTTACCAGCCCCTGAAGGCAAGGTTTACATAACAGTGGTAGATGAAAACATGAAACATGCATGTAATTGCAAATGGTGGTGAGGGCCATGAAGGGAGCATGAAGTAACTTCCCTGGACAGAATAATGAGGAGGGTGATTTCTATGAGGTGGGAAGGCAAGATTGGATAGGCCTCTACAAAGTAGTGAGCTATGAAGGAGTTGACCAGGTTAAGAGTATTAGAGGGGGTGGGGCAAGGAAAGAAGGGTGGAAGAGGGAGAGTAGGGTGGAAAAGGGAAGAAGTTTCCTTGCAAGAAAAATGGTATGAGTGGAGGTGCTCAGGCAGGAAATTCATTCTAAGAAAAAAGCTGCACTTAAATAAATTGGCAACATGAAAGAGTACTAAAATCAATGTACAACGGGGTCATATAAACACTAAGACAAACACCCCCAAAAGAGAAAAGGACAAAGGAAGTGAACAGAAATCTTACAAAAGGAAAGAACAGAGGATGTGAACAGAAGTAAATTAAAGAGATACCAGTTTCTCCCTGTTCTAAGTGACTAAGATGAAGAGATTGATAATCCTAGCACTGGGGCAGGTGTGGGGTAAGAAGTCCTCTTGTTTCTGAAGTCCTTCTAGAGCACCTTCTGGCCACCGACGAACAGCCTACAATAAGTGCATATCTTTTATCGGCAACCCCATTGAATATCACAATGTAGGAAAGGTGAGAATGATTTTCCAGAACATACCAGGTACTGAAGTATTCAAACAAATAGTTACCAAGCACCAAAAACATACATGACACAGGTATCATGAGTGCTGCAAAAATGAGTAAGACCTTCTCTATTCTCAAGTACTAGTTAGTCTATTGGAGGCAACAGAAACATACATTTAGGTATGTGACATGGCAGACTATGGTAAACATGAAACAGGTACCAACAAAAGTGTCATAGGTACAAATACAGTGCTTCAGCCTCGTCTCTGAAGAAGGAAGAGCCATCTCATTTTGAAGAATCAGGGAAGGCTTTGTGGAAGACATGACATCGTAAATTGGTCTTGTGGTACAGGAGAAAGAAGAAAGAGTTGGATTTAGGTAACTCCTGGGATGAATGAGCCAGCACTGTCCCTGCCTCCTTGAGTCTACAACTTGGCAAGGACATTAAACAATTGTGGTAAGAAGACATTAAACAATTGTGGTAAGAAGACATTAAACAATGTGGTGAGAAGACAGAAGTTCAGAGAACTATGAGAATATATAAAGGCAAGTATCCAAAAAGACAACACCCACTGTCAGTGAAAAAACTCAAATACAGTACTGGTGGAAGAGGAAGTTGGCATAATCACTTTGAGGAGCAACGAACTGATCAAAATCTAGAAAGGCTGTAGATAACAGATCATACAACTCAACAATTCTATAAATAGATCTAGAGTAACTCTTGCAGAGGGGCACATGCAAAATTGTTCAATCCATCAAGGTTTGCCACAGTGAAAAACTGAAACACCCATGTATTTATTAACAGATGCCATGCGTAAATAATGATATTTTCATACAATGAAACTCAGTAGCAAAAATTATGAATTAGAATTACACAGATAAATCTCAAAGGCAAAGAAAGTAAGTTACAGAATGATATGATCCATGTGTTACTACTTCTAAAGTTCAAAAAACATGCAAAACCATATTGTCCACGGCTTATGGACACATACATATGTAGCAAACATAGAAAAGCATGCATGGGAAGGATAAAAACCAAAATCACATTAGTGGCTGCTTCTAAATATGGAAAGAAAGAGAATGGACTTAGGGAGGGGTATAGAGTGGGCTTCAAACATATATTATCTATTCTTCCTTCCCTGGATAGCCTAGGAGATCTTGAAGCCAGGACAATCCTGATTACCTCTAAGTCCTCAGTATCTAGAACTAGGACTCACAAGTTATCAAGTCCTCAGAAGTCTGTTGAGTGAGTCGGCAAATCAACATTTCATCTGAGCATTACTTAGATGCTTGCCTCCATCATGCCTTCCAAATGTCTCTTCCAGCTGCACAACAACAAATGCAAATGTTTGCAAACTGCCCAGGGAATTTAAATGGTTAGAAAACCCAGTAATAAGCGGACACATGACAGACTGTAGAAAGGGCGCCTCAATGAGTAAGAGCTGTCTAAATAGGAGATGGCCAAAGATGCAATGGGAACCCCTGAAAACAAAGTTATTTATAGTGGAGTGAGAAGTCTGCTTGGTGCAAGTTACAAAAGGAATTCAGGAATCCTGTGACTTCAAAGATTTTAGGATTCTTGCTTCAATAATCATCCTAAAGAAATGACCTCAAATTCCCAATCATGTCATTAGAAGCCATTTGTGTGCTTCTTTTCATTGCCTGCACACAATTCGGTGTTTCCCTGCAATCTTCTGAACATCTTCATCCATATAAATGGTAGAAATGAAAGCAGTCCCTGAGAGCCATTTGTAGGTCAACCATTGTTAGAAGTAAAGAATTTTCACTTTCACAATGGCCCAAAGTGAGTTATCATATGTCGTTAAGTCTGCACTTTTGAAGATACCGCCCCATTTAAGATTTACAGGCAATTCATCATTCACAAGTCTGCCAAAAGATATTTTCAAACTGAGAGTGCATAACAAGCTGATGTACCACCTCACACAGATGGCCTTGTAGGTCTAGAGACAATGAAATGCTCTAGAGGCCATCGACATGGGAAATAGTCTCCGCATCTGCAGTGGAGAAACCCATATGCCAAACAGATAGGATAAAGGGTTCTGAAAGGAAGCGAGGCATAGTCTTCAAATGAGGATTGTAACAGTTAAAAGCATTTAGCCCAGCTATTTGACAACTTCATACAAATTCACTATCGCAACTAGGAATAACTTCAAAAGGGAGCTAAGAAGTGGCAGGCAGTGGTTTCCATAGTAGCAAAAGCATGCTTTTTGCCTTTTCTTCAGTTCTTTTGGTGTGTGGGGGTTGGGAGTGGAGGGTGAGATCTGTGGACTAGAGATTGAGCCCAGAGGAAGTACCAAGCGCATGGGGGGAGGGGGAAGGTTGTTGGATCCTGAGAAGAAAGAGAATTCATCCAGAAAGCTTGTCCTAGGGCTTATAAAGAAGCAAAGTGGCAAGTGAAGGCTCCCTTGAGAAACAAGCCTTAATCCAGCAGAAGCTTCCCAAAAGGTAAGAGGATGGGGCAGATGGGAGCTTAGCTAAAGAGATGAATTTTCATACAGAATACAAAGAACAGGAAACAATGCAATAATTGAATAGGTAGTGCTACCCTGAAGGTAGAAGTTTTAACTGAGCACTATAATAAGGTAGGGAATGTTAAGGCAACTATTAGAAACCAGAAACCACAGATCTGTGAATTGCAAAGGCTTCCCATGCTTTCAAAATTTAACATATTTCTGCTTTCATCTATGGGCTTTGAGATGAAATATGAAATGTTGAGTGTTGACACAATAGGCCAATCCTCAAATATTCCTGAACCAGCAGCACACAACTGGGGAGGAGAGGACTCAGAAGAAGGAAAATCTCCCAGGAGTTTGAAATGCAATAAGGTATAGCAGGAGGTGGACACTTGAGTTTTCTTTTGACCATAAAAATAAATGCTTTAAAATAATTATCCCTTTGAGGGTGTTTCTTAATTTTTGCATGTAGTGTAAATAATTTTTATTCATCTATGTTTTTGAGGATTATGATCAGAAGGAAAAGGAGACCTTAGTAGTAATGCGTTTATTTTATGCAGTCTTTTCTCATAGTAGTATTTCAGTTTCTGTACTTCCTCTATGATGAGTTATACACACAAAGTAAATTGTCAAGTTTAAAACTCAGTCTATCCTGATAAAGAACAACTTGAGACTAACTCAAATATTAAGTACTCCCAAATTATATAGCAACATCTCCCACAACTTTACACTGCAAAATTAAATTTTGTCTTACTACTTTACCCCCTCTACTTATTAAGCAAATTCACAGACATTTCAGGAATGTCAACTATATGCCAAGTACCCCACTCCATTCTCATCTCTTCCTAATTTCTTTAACAGTTTGCCCAATATGTCTATTCTAATGTTATTTTCCAAATATTGTAATTTTCTAAGTTCTCCAAATCTAATAAATCTATAAAATTTGATAAAATAGGTACAAATACATCTTAAATAAAAATGTATCTTGCTCCTGATTAGGAAAATTCAATATTACAAATATATCGAATCTCCATAAATAAAATATAAATACAATTGGGCATCAATCAATGGAATGGGCTGAACTGTGGTCCCCAAAATTCTATGCTGAAGTTCTAATCCTGAGAGCCTCAGAACATGACCTTTTTCAGAAATAAGGACATTACAGATGTGATTAGTTAAGATGAGGTCATACTGGAGTCGGGTGGGCTCCTAACCCAATGTGATAGGTGTCCTTATAAAAGGGACACAGAAGACAACCAGAGAGGCCTAGAACAGATCCATCCCTCAAATGTAACCAACCAGGGTAACACCCTGATTTTGGACTTCTAGCCTCCAGCACTGGGAGTTGTTTAAGCCACTCAGTTTGTAGTACTTTGTTACAGCAGCCCTAGCAAACGGATACTATCAGTATCCCAATAAGCAAGCTTTAAGGCTTGGAATCGCTCCAATCTGATATTCAAGTCACTGCACAATCTAATCCCAACCTATTTTTCTGAGATTAGTTTTTGGGTTTTTGTTTTGTTTTTTTAAACTATGACCCAAAAAAATGGCACCAGCATTCTAGGAATCTATGGTAAGAAAAGCGGGAAAGGGCAAAGATTCGTGTACAAGGGAAGATAGTCTTTATCATACTGTTTAAAATAGAAGGAAAAAGAAAAGCTAAGCAACCTACAAATTTCATCCCTGTAGTCTACCATGGGATACAGACAGATAAATTATTAAGTAGTAAACAGGTACCAGCTGTTAAGCAAAGGGACCGGTAGGAACACCTAACGGCTTAGGAGTTTAAGGAAGACTAGTAGGGGAGGCAAAGTGGGCATATTCCTTACAAATTAGAAAGAGTTCTCCAGAAGGGGGAAGGGAGGAAAAATATTCTAGGCACAGCGAACAGTTTAAGATACTCTTCTGGCATAGTGAAAAAGAACTCGGCTCTAGGAAATCTGCCTGGAGTTAGTGTTAAGTAGGTTGGAGGGTGCTGGAGGGCCGAAAAAGAGGCCAAGGGGTCAGCTGAGCCTCACCAACCTGGGCAGGATACACTCAACTGAGGGCATTGAAATGGGGTGGGGGCATACCAGATGACTCACAGGGGTGTGTGGGGAAAATATCAGCTTCTCTATTTCATGCTTAACTCATTAGTATTCGATAATATAATAACATTAGAATAATGACACATATAATTTAAACATTTATTTCCATATACATAAATTGGGAGTACATACTCAAAAACCTTTTCACAAAAGAGGTGATTTTTTTAAAAAAAAAAAGCTTTGGAGACCGCTGTGTCAGCCTAGATGTGGAAACTAATCTTTTCCCTCAAGGTTTCTGCTGAGAAAGCACCATCAAGCCAAGAAAAGAAGGATTGGGGACAATGTCTGAAGGGTATGAGATTTCCTTCTGGAGTAATGAAAATGTTATAAAATTGATTGTGGTGATGCTTGCTCAACTTTGAGAATACACTAAAAACATGATTTGCATATTTTAACTGGGTGACTTGTATGGTGGGGTATATGAATTATTTCTCAGTAAAGTCATTACCAAAAAATATCTTTAAAAAATTAATGAATTTTGCTTCTTTACACATTTCACTCATTGCATCTACTTCCTAGGTCAGTGCAGACCAAGGAGAGGGCAGGGAACAGCAGGGAGAACTATGATAAATGGAAGAATTTCTTCATCTTTTGAGGGGACAGACCAGCGCAGGCTGCTGAACTTGCAGGTATAATGTACCTTCAGACTAAGAGACTCGAAAGCTGTGGTTTAATCTTCAAGCCCTCTGACTCAGACATCCCCCTCGCCTGGACCAATCAGCCTAATCTCTCTAATCAGTAATGGGATTTTCTGGTCCAGCCAAACCTAAGTAAAGGAGCCTTGTCGCACGGGGCGGCAGGAGGGTCGTCTTGCGGGGTCTCTGCTCCCGCTCCCCACATAAGAACGCAGGACATGGTGAGACCAAAAAGGAACACCCACGGAGCCATAGTTGGGGAGTCAAACCAATATATTCTTGCTGGCAGCTGGGCTGGAGACACAGGAAGCAGGATCTACATAATCTACAACCCACCGTCCTAACAGCAGTCCGCGCCTGCCAGCTCAGCCACCATCCTCTTGCTAGCCCCCAATTCTCTGCTAGTGTAGCCACAGCAGTTACATTAGTGGCCAATGGCTCACTGGTTACAGCTGACGGCCAACCAGCCACAGCTGATGGCCATCCAATCACAGTTGATGGCCATTTACTACCTGAGCCAGCACCTTTCTATGTGAGGCCGAGAGCCTGGAAACTGCTTTCTGGGGTTCTGTCCCCACAAGCCTCCAAAACTGAAGCGGTACAATATAGGAAAAAATATATTTTACATCATGACTACATACAGCTGTGTACACTCACACACACACACACACACACACACACACTCACACACATACACACGCGCAGCACTGATACAAAGTTCATAGAACGGTATTACCTTTCACTATATTCCATGTACTCTGATATTTTCTATTCCATTTCTTCTTTTTTAAAATGCCAGTTACAACCCACTAGCTTGATTTTATTATCCATGTAAAGATTACAACCAGCAGTTTGAAAATCATTGCTCTATGGGTAAGAGGTGAGACAAACGCATTTGTCTCAATATGCTCATCTCCATTTTTCCACCTTCCCAGGATCTAGAATTAATCCACTCGCCAAGAATTTTTCCCTCAGTTTAATAAAAGATACAGCGATTAACATATGTTCCATATTATAAAAAACAGATTTTTAAGAGCAGATGTGCAAATCCCAGCTCTATTACTTTATTAAAAAAGAATATTTGGTTTTTCTTGAAGATTCCATGAATCATAGTCATCTAGTTTGGATTGACATCACTGCAGTAATAATAAAAACAGTATTTTGCTGCCAGGGAATCATCTTACTTATTTCCAGACATAGACATGAATGGTTATCCTGTTAAGGAAGCAAAAATCTGTATCTAGCCCAACTTACCCAAAAACCCTGTAACCCTCTCTCACAACACTTGCTCCTCTTGAAATGCAATGAATTAATTTAACCTTCAAATTTGTCCCTGATGTTTCCATTACACTAATCCACATCAGAATCTTTAACTCAGAAACACACACACACCCTAATGTCATTCTTCCTTTTCCTCTCATGCCAATTCAATTTCTGAAGCCACTTTCCATTTTTAAAGAAACTTCGAAAGATCAAGATCAAGAAAAACATGAGGGATTTTATCACTTGTCTTGATATAAAGTGTTACCAATTGGATTTATATACAGGCTTTTATTAGTTTAATCATAAACGCATGGTTTATTCCTTTAAATTTCAGCTAATTGCCTCAGGGTTCATGCTGTCTTCCAATACTTACTCAGCACATCTCTCCATTTGTTCACCATTCCAGAAAGGTTAGAGGATGTGCGGCACATTAATTCATTAGCTAGTATGAAAATAAACCAATCAGCATTCAAAACTCACTTCATCCCAGCCATTCCCATGCTATTCTCTGAATACTGACTTCTAAAACTTATGGTTCCATTATCTGTATTTGTGAATCTCTTAAGATAAACTTCCCTTCCTCCTTGATTACGGGTCTAATAGTGTTTCATCTATTTTAACATACATTTGTATGGGCATTAATATACTCGGAGGGGGTTTCAAAACTACAACAGAAATAGGAATGCTTGTCTAAATCCTCTACACTCCTGCTACACCACCCACCCCATGCCATCCAAATCTAACCTGTCCCATCCATGCTTCAAACAAGTAAAGATGGACAGAATGGAGACTTTTTACCTACTATGTTCCAATCGACCTGCAGTTTAGAATAGTTCCCCTCATTCCCAGTTTGGAAAATAGACTGGCAGCAACTCTCAAACCCTTTGACAAGAAAAACCTATTTTAGAACAATTACTCAATGTACTGAGGCTTCAAACCATAATACCTTAGGGGAAATTCATTATATTATATTTGAACTTCTAATTCTTTCCACAATTGAAATTCTCTAAGCTTTCACTCATAGAGGGAAATAAAACCCACTCTAAACTGATATATATTTATCTCAGCCACGAAGAGCCGAAGTCCTCCAAAGACTGAATTTGTTTCACCAAACCATTCTGGGAATGTGTCGTGGAAGAGAAAGGTACTGCCAAGACCAACAGATGATAAAGCAAGATATAAAGGCCAGGAGCCACCCGTCTCCAGAATGCACAGAAACTCTAATCTCAGGCGACTGGTGCAAAATTGATTTCCATTTTTAAGGTAAATTCCATTTGAAAAGTACTGGAAAGCTAAGGTCAGTAAACAAACAGGTAAGGACACCTTCACATATTTGTAGGTTCTCCTTGAAAACCTAATTGGAGGAACTAATTGTAACAATCCACTCTGTTCTTCTTGAAAATATTAAGAGTGCTCCAACTGTAATGTTTATTGCCAAAAATCTTAACGACAAAAATTCCACAGGTGCCTCTAGTCCTTCCTGCTTTACGGTTGCCTTAAAGGGGCTCTCCTTTCAGAAGTCTGCCATCATTTCCGACCTACATTGTGTTGGGGAACACAGGATGGGATGACTCTACCTTTTATGGGCAATTCACTGCTCGTCAATCAGAAGCCTGAGATCCCAACATGATTTCTACAAGTTAATGAAGAATGGGAAAATGGTGACGATTCTCTTCATGTGTACCTACAGGAGCACATAGTGGTTGTTGAGCAAGATTCTCTGAGTCAGAAGTTGACAACATCACCCATAAATCCCCCAGCACTTTAACCTCAGTCTGGTGGTCTGGTCATCACATCAGACACTGGACAGGCATACTTAGGCAAAATATAGTCCACAAGAAGATTTCTTTTATGAAGATGATACCCTTAACCACCAGGGAAGGAAAGATTATCCTAAAAGATACTCAAATCCCCAATGTTGAGCAACACTGAAAATCCCATTGCTCTGAGGGCCGGCTTGGCGACACTGAGGTTTCTAGGGATGTCCTTCTTGAGGGTAGATGGAACCTCATGCTGTTGTACTTGGCAAGGGTTTATGGTTGTGTGAGCTCCTCTGTTCCCAGGGTTATTTGGGGGCGAGAAGGGCTGCTGTGATATGACTGCCATAATGAGAGGCAGCGCTTGCCAGGCAAAGACACCATTGTGTTGGGCAATAAAGAGGCACACGCACAAGTCATGAACTGGCCAGATGCCAACCAAATATTTCTAGGACCAGTGACTTACCTTTAAGGTCAAGTTCATACTGATTCTTACCAAAACTCTATAATTGTATGTCATCCTTACCACTTGTAATGCAGGGTCTCTGGTCCCGCTCCCGGCGGGTGGACACAGGATATGGTGAGGCCAAATAGGAGCACCCATGGAGCCATGGGTAGGGGAGTCAGACCACTATATTCTTGATGGCAGCTGGTCAAGACACAAGAAGCAAACGTCCGCCACAACCCCAACAAGGGGTCTTCCTGTACCAGTCTTGCTGGCGGCCAGGCGAGACACAGGAAGTAGTATGGACACGATCCACATCACCTGCCATCAACACTTGCTAACCCCACTTCCTAGCCGCAATCTGCCATCCGCTTCTCTGCCAACCAACCAACCCCCCAACATAGCCATGGTAGTTGTATTAGTGGCTAATGGCTCACCGGCAACAGTTGATGGCCACCCAGCCACAGCGGATGGCCATCTGATTACAGCTGATGGCCACCTAATAACCGAGCCAGACCTTTCCACGTGAGGCCGACAGCCTGGAGACTGCTCTCTAGGATTCTGTCCCCACACCACTTCTCAATGAAACTCCAAAAATAAACTAATGTTACACCCTGAACAAAAGAGGGGGGAAAAATACACACACACACACACACACACACACACATATGTATATATGTACATATTGCTCAGAAAAGTCACCAAGGGACTGCTTAGGAGTATCAAATAGAATTTTGCACAAAGATAGTCTGCCAGAACTTACTCCAACTAAATGACTGTCTAAGTTTTTGGAACAATTCGGACTCATATAAACTGGAAGTTCTCTTCAGTCTCTGAGCCATCTCCTACACACATTGCAACTCCCTTCAGTCCTACTGACAATAGCTATCCAGATAGAAATAGCTGCACTGTTTCTGATTACAGAGTTTTCTCGGGCAGATGCAGCCATTTCTATTAATCACAGTTTTAGTTAGATCTCATCAGCTTGCATTTCCTTGAGTCAATGAGTTTTCTGTAGGCACATCCTTCAAGACAAAGCAAGCATGTAAAAGGAAATTACTGAGTTGCTTATATTAATAGTTCTCAACCCTTGGGGCCAGACAAATCTCCTCACATCCTTTGCACACTGGAATTAGAGGCCCAGCAGCACCTGCTCCGTGAATCTTTCTCATCCAAACTGCTCCCTTACTTAATGAAAAACATTTGATTTTATCTGGCAGGAGAGCTTTCTTCCACCAGGTGTATTTCTGTTTTCAGAAAAGAGCATTGCTTACAAATACTGTACATTACCAAATCTTCGTTTCTCCTAGGAAATGGTGCTTTTGGATCACATATGAGGTTTTGAAAAATACAGCTGCCCTTGGCTTCCTGAAATCTGGAAAGCTTTACAACATAAAAGCAGTGTGGTTTCATTGGATAATAATCCATATGCAATAAAAGCAAGGTCCATACTACTATTAAATGTGTTTATCCACTGATTCATCTGACTATTCCTTGATTTGCTTTAAATACTATAATCAAATGTTGTTATTTAATTCAACATAGATTCAGGAAAAGCAATTTAGAGTCTCACAGGTGGTCTGAACTCATTATGTTGGTCACATTTGATGCACTATCCAGAGTAGAAAGAAAAAGACATCCAATATTTTTTTTTTCTCTCTTTACACTGGAGCACAAGACACAAAGCTTTCATGAGAGAACTCGTCCCCCAAAAGTCAGACTGTTGCTTCCTAGCTTATGTTTCCATTTAAACAAATCTCTAACTAAACACACATGAAAAATGATATGACCCTTCCTTTGATAAAAATCTAGCATCAAACATTGGCAGGCAAAATTTAAGTCACTTCCTGAATTGCTAAACAAACAGTTACACAAAAACAATCACCAAACACAGCACATCCATATTTTCCCCTTTCATTTACTTAACAGTTCCTTTCTTCAAATTAAAAAACATAGTGTCCAGCAATTATTGTTTATCCTGGTTAAACCACTGATGACTAATAATGTAATTACATGTGATATAATAGGAAGGAGGGAAAAAAGACATGTGCCACATATGAGTATATGATTAAAATTCAATCTGTTATTATTTCCATATTGCATCACTGTAACATGAGTGCTTTCGAAAAATATATATTTGAACTTCTGGGTGTTAAAGAGTCTCTTCTTTCAACACAGTTAATCAAAATGGGTACAGAGAAAATTTGTTTGGAAAATACAGGTGATTTCAATGCACAATGGTGACTCACAAAAATGAAGTTCTCAACTATCACTGAAATCAAGTAGTCAGTTAATTGATCAATTTTATACCCAATTTCTTCCTTCAGTCATTCACTCCACAAATATATATTGAGAGGCCTTGTATGTGCCGGGGAATATGCTAAGCATGTACACGTTAGTGAGCAAAAATAGACAGATTCTAAAAGGCCAAACTTGTGTCTTATGTAAAATGCTTTCTTGGTGTTCTGTTCTTTCCCACCTGTCTTCCTTTATTTTGAAATTAATGTCTAAGAGGAAGAGTAGATAAACACTGTACCTGCTTCTTTCAATGAACAAATTAAAATTACAACTAAATTATAGAACAATCAACCTGGAGAACCATCTGAAGTCTGGCTGAACAGAAGTTTTATAACTAAGGATATAAAGAAGCCACATACAGAATGGTAGGAGGGGTGGGATATGGAACTGGCTAACCCCAAATCTGTGTGTGGAGGTGGAGACTCAGGAGGGATATCTTGGCCATGTTAGTTCCATTTCTCATCAGAAACTTTGCAGGCCAGAAGGGATTGGTACAAAATATTCAACGCGATGAAAAGCAAGGACCTACAACCAAGATTACTCTACCCAGCAAAGCTATCATTTAGAATCAAAAGACAGATAAAGAGCTTCCCAGACAAGAAAAAGATAAAGGAGTTCATTAACACCAAATCAGTATTACAAGGATTGTTAGAAGAACTTCGTTAAGATGGGGGGAAAAAAGATCAAAAATAGGAATAATAAAATGGCAATACCTACATATCTATCAACAATTACAATTTCAATGTAAATGGATTAAATGCTCCACTCTAAAGACACAGAATGGCTGAATGGATAAGAAAACAAGACCCTTACATATGCTGCCTACAAGCAACTCACTTCAAATTGAAAGACACACAGAGAGTGTAAAGGGATGAAAAAAATATTCCATAAAAATAGAAATGAAAAAAAAAAAGCTGAGGTAGCAAAACTTACACCAGACAAAACAGACTTGAAAACAAAAGCTAAAAAAATAAATAAATAAAATGGAAAAAAAAAAGAAAACAAAAGCTATAATAAGACACAAAGAAGGACCCAGTAATCCCATTTATCTGAAGAAATCCAAATGCTACTTTGAGGAGATGTGTGTATCCATATGTTCATTGCAGCACTGTTTACAATGGCTAAGAGGTGGAGACAGCCTGAGTGCCTGTAGATAGAAGAATGGATAAAGAGTACGTGGTACATGTATACAATGGAATATTGCTTGGCCAGGGAAGGGAATAGATTCTTGCCATCTGTGGCAACATGGATGGTAGGATCCTGGAGGGAATTGTGCTGAATGGGAATTGTGTGAAAAACAGATGCAATGAGATTTCACTTATATTTGGAACCTAAAGAACAAAATAAACAAACAAAACAGAAACACAGAGAACATTTTGATGTTTGCCAGATGAGAAGGAGCTGGGATTAAAAGTACAAATTGGTTGTTACACAATAGTCATGGGGATGTAGGGGATAGCATAAGGTATATGGTCAATAATATTATAATAACTATGTATGGTGTCAGATGGGTACTAGATTTGTTGGGGTGGTAGATGGGAGGGGGTTAGGGGTAGAGTGTAAAAGATGAAGGGAGTAAGAAGTACAAACTGATAGTTACAAAATACTCATGGGGATGTAAAGTAAAAGCATAGAGAATATCGTCAATAATACGGTAATAGAATAGTGCCAGGTAAGTACTAGACTAGTCAAGGGAATAATTCCTTAAATTATACAAATATCTAAACACTATGCTGTACACCTGAAATTAATATAAAATAATATTGAACATCAATTGTAATTGAAAAATTAAAAAGGGGGGAAAGGCGAAGAGGAATAAGAGGTTCAAATCTATAGATATAAAACAAATAAGTATGGGGATGTAATATACAGCATAAGGAATACAGTCGACAATATTGAGATAGCGTGGTACCGTGACAGATGGTCACTGGCCTTATCATGGTGATCACTTCTTTTGGTATATAAATGTTGAATAACTATGGTGTACACCTGAAACTACTATAATGTTTTATGTTAGCTGTATTTTAATAAAAGTCTTAAAAAAGAAAAAAGAAGAGTATGTATAGCACCATTAGCATGGTGCTGGTTCATGATTAAGGTCCAGTGTACTGTACTAATACCACTATCACTACTATAGATCTAAAATAGTAGTTAGGTATTCATCCTAAAGGATTAAAGGGAGTTAAATAGTTTGCAAAATTGAAAAACTGTTTTAAAGAGTGTCTGCTCAGAAACAGTAATGGTGGAAAAGGCACAGACTTGATTCAGATATGGGTTTGACTTGACAGTTGATAACACTAACTTCTCTTTAGATAACATGAAACTGAAAATACTGTCTATCCCATAAGATTCTTGTGAAAATTAAATGAAATAATAATATACATAAAATATTGGCAGAGAGTCAGTATTCCATCACTGTTATTTCTTCCCCTTCTTTTCAAAAAAGAAAAAAAAAAGAGTCTTAGGACTGATTTCCCAGCTTATAAAAGACACCCTTGATTTTACCCAATTAATAGCAAGTTCAATTTATAGTAGAAAAGAAATTAAGTTCAACTAAGTGATTTCTTCTCCTCATAGTTTTCAACTAACCATTATCTTTAAATTGCCTGTTATTTACCAGATGAAATAGGTGAATATATCCTACTTGTAAATGAAAAGCTTTGAATTAAAAAAAAAGAAAAAGAAATTGATGTCTAAGAGAAGGAATCACACCTTAGCTTCACGTATGGTCTCCAAGGGCCCACTAATCCAAGAGTTTAGGGAAAGAGAGCCACAAAGAAGGGAAACTACTTCTGATTCTAATTACTTTCTATTTCCTTAGCAGAAGTCCCTCAAAAAAACAAAATGTGAAATTGATATTTTTAGCTTATAGTATTATTTGTTTATATTAGCAAATAAAGTTATATCAGCAAGGTGGATATTTAATATTAATTTTTTATAAAAGCTCATTCATTCTTTAGGAAGTCAAAACAAAACCCAAGGAAAAGAAAACTAGAGATCATTACATGTAACTTAGCAACCAAAGCTCCTAAATGAAATAACACTATTCAGAAATCAGAACTTTTGACCAAATGCATTTTTTAAATATCTGTGAAAGATCCCATTTCTAATTTGTTTTCGAAATCCCATGCATATTTCAGATGTTGGGGGTGGGGAGGAAGAAAACTGCCAAATATTTACTACAATTCCACCCCCACCTCCATTTTCCCTCATATTAAAACCAAGGCACAATGATGCCTTTATCAAAGTTAAAAAAAAGAAACCACAGATGTGAGAGCCTGTACATCCTAAGTTTTTAAGTCTTTCTCTTTGGAAACCCCAAAACAGTGAAAGCAAGAGAAAGAATTGAGCCCAGTATCTACCCCAAAAATATAAAAGCATTTCTCTATAGAGACACGTGTACGCCAATGTTCATTGCAGCTTTGTTTACGGTGGCCAAGACATGGAAACAACCAAAATGTCCTTCGATAGATGAATGGATAAAGAAGTTGTGGTACATATACACAATGGAATACTATTCGGCGTTAAGGAAAGATGATATAGGAACATTTGTGACAACATGGATGGATCTCGAGAGAATAATGCTAAGTGAAACAAGTCAGACAGAAAAAGCAGAGAACCCTATGATTTCACTGATATGTGGTATATAAACCAAAAAGAACAAGACAAACAAATGAGAAACAAAAACTCATAGACACAGACAATAATTTAGTGGTTACCAGAGGGTAAGGGGGCGGGGGGTGGGTGATGAGGGTAAAGGGGATCAAATATATGGTGATGGAAGGAGAACTGACTCTGGGTGGTGAACACACAATGGGATTTATAGACGATGTAATACAGAATTGTACACCTGAAATCTATGTAAATTTACTAACAATTGTCACCCCAATAAAATTAATTAAAAAAAAAAAAAAAAAAAAAGAATTGAGCCCAGGAATCAAAACAAATACCAGCATTTAAAAAATATATATTAATTAGATCTCTACTTACGATGTTACTAATAGATTTTATTCATGAGGAAGCAGTTCAATTTTCATTTTTTATTAAAACAGAAGCAAATTTCATTTTTCATTGATTTCTATAATAATTCAGATATGTATTTCCATACTTTCTCCTAGTAAATTAATTTCGATTCAAGAGATCAGCTAAATCAACAATCCCCAGCAAATCCATCTCATCCTTGGCTTTCAAAGACAAAGAGATGTTAGGAAGAAGGATTGAAGTCATTAACAGCTACACATGCAGCACCAAGTGAAACAGATCTCCACACCAGGAGAAAGAAGTGAAATCTCGTATGCAGAAAAAGAATCTGTGAACAATGAGGGTCGAAGACCAAAGTTACTATTCTGCCATTTCATATTCAGCATCATTGTAAAGGCTTTTATGAACTTCATTAATTTTTTATACTCAGTCACTCATAGCATTAGATTTGCCCGTATTACCCAAGATAAACAGTGGGTTTTTTTGGTTTTTTTGTATCTTGTAGAAGCTAAAATTTTAGATTATTTGTGGCGTCTTGGGCCAAAGAAACCCAAATGGTACCATATTGCACCATTTAACCAGTACTGGCTCACATAAATTATTCTAAGTACAGGCAGTTTTCACACTTCTGTTAAACAGGTTTTGTTCTTGAGGAAAGTGTTGAAGTCTAAAAGTATTTCAGCAGGATGTGATTTTCCCATAGAAACATTGTTCTTTTTTTTAATTAAAGTTTATTGGGGTGACAATTGTTAGTAAAGTTACTTAGGTTTCAGATGTACAATTCTGTATTACATCATCTATATATCATATTGTGTGTTCTCCACCCAGAGGCAGTTCTCCTTCCATCATCATATATTTGATCCCTTTTACTCTCATCTACCCTGACCCTCTGGTAACCACTAAACTACTGTCTGTGTCTAGAGTTTTTGTTTCTTTGTTTGTCTTGTTCCATTGTTGGTTCCAGTTTTATATACCATATATCAGTGAAATCAGGTGGTTCTCTACTTTTTCTGTCTGATTTGTTTCACTTAGCATAATAATCTCAAAATCCATCATGTTGTCGCAAATGGCACTATTTCATCTTTTCTTATGGCTGAGGTAGTATTCCATTGTGTATATATACCACATCTTCTTTATCCAATCATCTACTGAAGGATACTTTGGTTGTTTCCATGTCTTGGCCACTGTAAATAAAGCTTCAATGAACATCGGAGCACATATATCTTTACAGATAAATGTCTTCAGAATTTTGGGGTAGATACCAGGAGAAGGATTGCTGGGTTATATGGTAATTCTATTCTTATTTTTTGAGGAACCTCCACACTGCCTTCCATAACGGCTGCACCAGTCTGCATTCCCACCAACAGTGTATGAGGGTTCCTTTTTCTCCACAGTCTCTCCAACACTAGCTATTATTTGTCTTGTTGATGACAGCCATTCTAACTGGGGTGAGGTGATATCTCATTGTGGTTTTTATTTGCATCTCTCTAATGATTAGTGATGTTGAGCATTTTTTCATATGTCTATTGGCCATTTGTATGTCCTCTTTGGAGAAATGTCTATTCAGGTCCTCTTCCCCTGTTTTCAATTGGATTGTTTATCTTTTTGTTGTTGAGTTGTATGAGTTCCTTATATATTTTGGACAATAACCCCATTATTGGATGCGTTATTTGCAAAAATCTTCTCCCATTCAGTTGGTTGCCTCTCTATTTTGTCGATCGTTCCTTTTGCTGTGCAGAAGCTTTATAGTTTGATATAGTCCTATTCATTTATTTTAGCTTTTACTCCCCTTTGAAGTCAAATTCATAAAATTCTATTTGAACCCAAGGTCCATAAGTTTAGTACCTATATTTTCTTCTATGCAGTTTATTGTTTCAGGTCTTGTGTTTAGGCCTTTGATCCATTTTGAGTTAATTTTGGTACACGGTGACAGATAGCCAGTCTAGTTTCATTCTTTTGCAAAACACTGTTCTAATTAGATGTTTAGTTTCCTGATTAATACCATTAAAAAAATAAAATTACTACCATAAATACCATACTTAATCACCTATAAAAGATATAATTAAACATTTTCTTAAAGCTGTTCTTTATAGAGGACCAACGAATAACAAGATTTTTTTAATGATATTTTTTAAAGTGTATTCTTCTTCCTTCTTCTTTTCCTCCAACAGCAGTAAACCACAATGTATGGAAATACTACCCTAATCATGAAGCATCTACCAAGGTACCTGGTATACAGGAAATGCCCAATATATGAGTTAAACAAATCGCCAAGTGAATTAATAAGGACTTTGGTAGAAACTACTGCAAGAATGAGTATTTTAATGCCCTCCCATTTTTGAATTGCCCTGTCTTGCCCCAACATAAAAATTTTGTCGTAGGTATTAGAAATCACTGTTTTTCTCCTGCAGAGGAGGTTACGATGTGTTCCTATCTGACTTGAGAGCAGTCACCTGGGTCACTAAAGGGTCACTCTTCCACATTTTCAGCTTTACTCTCAATGTTTCTCTTTAGTCAAGAGTCTGGCTTTTCCCTGCCATGTTCCCCTCACCCTTACACCAAAGCAGCATTACTCAAAGTGTGATCTGTGAATCAATCATTTCCAATCCATGATATCATAAATTACAGGAATTGCGAATAAACATTTAGAAACTTTCACAGCCATTTGACATTGCCACTACATTCAAGCACGTGATCAGAGGACTTGACTCATCTGTTTAGGTGTTGACCAACTGGTCTGGGCATGTTACTTGTGATGCAGATTGTGTGCTAATCACGTACACTCAGTATTACAATGGATAAAGCGACATGTACAGTATTACAATGAACTGGAAATTAAAAAAAAAAATTCATCCTTCACCACAAGTTTGCGAAGGTCTGCAATAAAGAGCAGAGGCAGTGGAGTCAGACCCAGGAATGAGTCCTTTCACTCACTTGATTCTGTGCCCTGAGCCAGTTACTTAACCACTCTGAACTTCGGTCCTCTTATTTGAGCAGATTTGGATGCAGGAGGCGGTGTCTCTCTGAAATGAGCCACTTCCTCCCCATGTCGTGAAATGGGCGACAATTACGATATGTGTGCAACACAAGGGTCAATCACATACTTGAATATGCTTCAGATGTGGTTTGGTCCACAGCTGTGTGAACAAACTGATAGCTGTTTTGGGTATCAACTATCCTACAATAACACAGTGAGTGTCCCAGCACTTTCTCATACCCCAGGTAGAAAATATTTTGGCAACCAAGACCGTGCACAATGAACTGGATGTGGGTATGATAATCCTGTGGTCACTGCGGAGTTCAGACTTAACCACATGTGACAATTCACTCTGGGCCATTGTGAAAGCAAAAACTTCGCGATCTCATCCAACAACAGCTGAAGACCTAAAAACAGCTTTCCGGGATGGCTTTCATGACTTACAGTCATAAACATAGAAGATGTCCAGGAGAACAAGAGAAAAAAAAAATGTAACTTATGTGGAAAATAAAGGGAAACACACACAGACAACTTCTAACTAGCATGCAGAAGGCCATTCTGATCACTGCGTAAATGAAAAACTAAAACCTTTGCTCATTATTGTGAAGCCCATCTGCAAGACCCCAAGCACAATAGCTGGCAAAAGCAGATAGCAAATAAATGTTCCCTTTTAATCCTTCTATGCAATTTTTTTTAACTTTTTTTTTAATTATAGTTTTTTTTTTATTTTACTTTATTTTTACATCCCTCACACCGTGAACCCCCTGCCCCCATTTCTATGCAATTTTTGCCTGTAAAATTAAACTTTAAGTTTTCCTTCCCGGTTAATGGCATTAGGGTTTCCTTTCTATTTGTTACGAACGTCATCTGGATGGAAACCTACCAGCACGTCAGTGACACTGCTCACACCAGTTCTGAGATTTTTCACCCTTGATCTGTAGGACTCTCAGTAAAAGTCCTTGCGAGGTTAAAAAAAAAGGGAAGTGCCCTAACGCCAGGACTAGACTGACAACATCTGTCATCAAGCTCAGTCTCCTTGCACACTTCTGGCTCCTGTTACGTGACTTGAGTGAGAGGTCACTTGGGTCACATAGGACCTTACAAGGTTTCTGAGGAGAATAATAGTTTTCTGTATCGCTGCCTTACAAAAAGCAACTGATCGGCACTACTGTCTAGACATGCAAAGATGTTTTTCATGGACACAAATTAGGGGTTTTCGCTGGTTTTTTTTTCTTCTTCTTTTTTAAGTAAGAAATGGATTTACACTTATTCTAAAGCATGCACACAGCTACAGTGGCCCTTCTGGAAATCCTACTTAAGGGAAGACTTTTGTGTTAGACTCATGTTCAAAAATAACAAAGAGCATAAATAAAGAGATCTGAGCTCTGAGAAATTTTGACATGTTACCTAGGGGACTCTGGACAAGGATTTCATTTTTAGATTAAAGAATTTGTTTTTCAGATAGGAAATGTAGAAGACCAGACAGAAACCATGTATTTTTACCCTAATTTTCCACTTTATATCTCCGTAATGGATTTTTTCCTACCAGCTCCACACTTCCAATATATACCTGGATACTGACCAAATCTGAGTTTGCCATTCTCCACAAACAAAGCAGTGAAACACATATTAAAGCTCCTTGAGCATGACCAAAGCTTATGGCCAGAAATTTAGAAATGTCTGAATTCCATTTCCAGTTATAAAAGCATCTCTCACACAGATTGCCCTGGCGCCATTATTTTAATTACTTTACATGCTGCCTCTACAATCCTGATGATAAAATGGAAAAGCTGTTTTGCTGGAACTTGTGCTGTAAATAGCACAATGACAATGTTAGGAAAAAATCTGTTGCCGTATTAACTGGCTCACAAAGATTAGTCTTAACACAAGCTATCCCCAACATATGGATAGTATTTCTGAATGACAGACTCATGAGCAGGCCGTGAGTAAGCCTACAATCCCAATCTGCCAGAACTGCCCACCTTTCCTAACTCAGAAAGTAACCTGGAGTTGCGCCTGCATTCAGGCAACTGTTCACTGGTGCCACACAGATGCAAAAGTACAAAGAGTAAGCAGGCCTGGTGTCCAGGCATCCAGTCTCAGTGAAGAAACAAGAGGCTCAAACCACAATCACCAATGTCACCTCCAAAGATGGAACAGCATTCCTGGCATCCCAATTTGGAAATCAGAATTTTTTTTTTTTAATAGAAAAACAAGGTTTGAAGAAATTTTCTTGTGGCTCTATGACCTTTCCCACCAAGGAAAATTACAACAACTGAATTTGTAAAAAACAAAAACAACAAAAAAACAAAACAAAACAAAAAACCTGTAAATGAATTAAAGATGCCTGTACTATTAAGCTGGTTATTTGCTAAGAAGTCAATTAAAGTCTTCAAAAATAAGGGGGAGTGGATCATTTCCTCAGGTAGCAGCAATTGTTTTCCTTTTATTTCTAGGAAGCATCACATCAGTAAGTTGCTACCGCCTAGAACTTTTAAGATAGGGTTTTTGGAGAGTTTGAAAGCTTCTCTGTATATAGAGTTCTACTTGATACATGCTACTTGATATATTTTGATATAAGCCCATGCTCTTGCATGATGTTCTCAGAGATCTTCTCTGTGGCTCTGAAAGCACTGAGTTCTAATGATGGTTCATCATTAACCATTCAAACTGGACAAATTTACTGAACTTTATTCCCTACCCGTCAATGTTCTTATCAGATAGACAGAAGTAATATCTTACTAGGAGAATAAATGCGATCAAAGAATAAAGCCAATTCTAGTTTTATTCTGCACTCACATGAACAAAACATTGTAGTTTCAATGTTTCCAAGTGACTTTGTCTGGCCGTGAGAGGGGTGAGTTAGTTTACTATTGCGGCTAGAACAAATTACTACATTAAGTTTAGTGGCTTCAAACAACACAATTTTATTCTCTTACAGTTCAGGAGGTCAGAAATCTAATACCAAGGGGTTGGCAAAGTGACATTCCTTCTCCAGGCTCCGCAGGAGCTTTCCTTTCCTTATCCAGCTTTTAAAAGCCACCTGCATTCCTTAGCTCATGCCCCTTCATCCATCTTCAAAGTGTATCACTCCAATGTCTAGTTCCACCATCCTGTCTCCTTTTTCTCTTCTGGCATCTTGTCCCCCTCTTACAAGGACCTTGTGATTACATTGGGTCCACTCAGATAATCTAGGATAATCTCCCCAGCTCAAAATCCTTAACTTAATCTCATTTGCAAAGAGTCTTTTCCCATGTAAAATAGCATATTCAGAGGATCCAAGGATTAGGACCTGAACATATTTGGGGGGCCATTATTCAGACTACCAGCAGGAGGGAGACCTAATTGTAGACAAATCCGGCAAAGATTTAGTCCAACACAATAAATTAAATATTAATAGTTCCTTTAGGCCTACAGGAACTTAGGCATCACTGATCAGTTGCTCAGATTTCTTACCCTCCTCCTGCTTATCTCCAAGATAGTAACTAGGTCCAACTGGGCGAAGGGGTATGTCTCCATTATTATGGTGACATGGGAGACGGAGAACACAAATCAAATGGTGTCCTCTGGATCGTGGCTCTCCCTACAGCAAAGTGACTAGTCTGGGCTGCTACAAGGCCTGGGCACGACAGCGATGAGATTGGTTAGATCTCCAACCCTGGGTATTTTTGCGGGCACCTGCTACTGACATCCACAGCTGGTGGTCAGGGCGTCAGGTTGCCACTGGCCAGCCTCCAGAGGTGCGACAGCCAGCTCTGGGTCTCATGCCCCATCCAGTTCCTGGCCTAAGCCCACTGCCTCTGAACTCAGCTACCTTCTGAGTCCTCCCTTGAAAGAGTTCAAGAACCTCTGGCTCCTTTGGCCACCATACAGGAGTTGACAGAGGATGGCAACTGCACCTGAGGCCTCTGTCCACTTGACCTTACCATTTTACACTCTTACATTGCTGTGCGCCGCTTCCAAATAGGCATGCAGTTACTCCATGTAGCATTCTCCACCCAGAAACCTACACAGGAAGTGGGACAAAACTTGCCTCTGCCTTTGGCATCTCCATCCACCAGAACAAAACCCTCTGCCCTCCTTACTCCCCTCTACCTGTCTAATTTTGGCCATCAATTTCTTCCTTCCCTTCAGGCACTGGTCTCTCTATCCATCAAGAGGTAGGGTCTATTTCCCTTTCCCTTGAAGCTGGACTTCACTCTGTAATTTCCTTTGACCAACAGGATATGGTGGGAATAACATTCTGGGATTTGTGTGATTATACTTAAGAGGACTGGCAGCTTCTGCTTTCTCTCTCTCGGAAGCCAGCCACTTGAGGAAATTCAATTACCCGTAGACCACCATGCTATAAGGGAGACTTAAACTAGCCAGGTAGAGAGACCATAGGGAGAAGTACTGAGGTACCAAACCTGTGGGAGAAGATTTCTTGGACCTTCCAGCCCAGCCTTGACACCAATTGAAAACGCATACAATGACCTGCCGACACCACATGGAACAGAACTGCCTAGCTGAGAATCAGCTCAAAGAATCTTGAGAAATAATCAATTGTTGTCATTTTAAGCCATGAAGTTTGGAGTAGTTTCTTAGACAGTAACAGGTAACTAAAGCAGTCAGAAAAAAAAAAACCCAGAAAAACAAACTATATAAATCTATTAAAGTATTTCCTTAAAAATGTGATCACAGTGACCCAGTAGTAAGACATACACAAAACGACAAAATATGGTAAGCTTCCTTTTCAACAGGATGCCTACTCATTTGCAAGAGTTCTGTTATGCTTTAGTTTTTAACTAAATGCACTCATTTAATTCATCTGCA
Source organism: Rhinolophus hipposideros (assembly GCF_964194185.1). Taxonomy (NCBI): domain Eukaryota; kingdom Metazoa; phylum Chordata; class Mammalia; order Chiroptera; family Rhinolophidae; genus Rhinolophus; species Rhinolophus hipposideros. The sequence continues at coordinate 35,939,687 of NC_138047.1, forward strand.
GCCAAAGGACCACTTACCTCACTTTTTTCTTCCCTAATTAGCATGCAGGGATTTCCCTCCTGATTAAGAGAATGCGATATGCAAAGTCACTGCACCACTGACTTGCATAACAAACCAAAGTCTTTTGTCGTCAGTGAGAAAATTCCTCAAGAATGCAGAGGACATAATGCCAATTGTTAAGTGTGAAATTCCAGGGAATTAACCCTTTGAGCGATGCTGTCTGGTTCACTTTTATTTGGGGTTGATCAAAAGGACCATGAAACCAGATTAGAAAATTATGCAGCAACCCCCCACTGCCTACTTAAAAAAATATAAAAATTATCATAAGACCTTGATCCTTTTAAGAGCTCCCAAATGTCCTGTATTTTAGCCACCACGTTTTCAGTCATGGAAGATCACTAACATTTAAGAATGAGGTCCAGCCAAGTCAGCCTCATCCAAGTAAAAATCCCGACTGACAGCTGTCACCTAGTCCTTAACATTTATCTTAGGAAATGTTTTTAGATGGAAAACTGACAGCAAAGTCATTCCCAAAGGACCCTGTTCCAAACAAGGACAGAGGACCCCTGGATTTACTTACGAGGCCAATTTATTTAGAAAGTTGTCAAGGGTGAGAAAAATGAGAGAGTAATTTAGACAGGAAGGTACAGCCTATTTGTTTTTCTAGTTTCCATTTTTACCCTGTCTTCTCATTACCAACCCTTCCATTATGGGTGTAGAGGAGGAGCCCACAATTACACAGAATCTGAAGTTACAAAAGACAGGCTTCCAGGTCTCAAAACTCTCTGTCAGGAATCAAGAGCAACACCACACATATTTTAAAGTCCTCCAGACAAGCAAGTTTCCACTGTACAAAAAAGCAACAATACGCTGTTAGTTTTAGTTGCCATAATTCATCGCCTCAAAGCAGTGTTCACACAGCATTCATCAGCCAGGAATACATAACCTCTCTATTTTTTTTTAAAAGATTTTTATTGGGGAAGGGGAGCAGGACTTTATTGGGGAACAGTGTGTACTTCCAGGACTTTTTTTCAAGTCAAGTTGTTGTCCTTTCAATCTTAGCTGTGGAGGGTGCTGTTCAGCTTCAAGTTGTTGTCCTTTCAGTCTTAGTTGTGGAGGGCGCAGCTCAGCTTCAGATCCAGAACCAGTTGCAGGGGGCGCAGCCCACCATCCCTTGTGGGAGTCGAACCGGTAACCTTGTGGTTGAGAGCCCATACTCCAACCAACTGAGCCATCCGGGAGCTCAGTGGCAACTCAGTTCAAGGTGCCGTAGTGCCGTATTCAATCTTAGTTGCAGGGGGCTCTGCCCACCATCCCTTGTGGGACTCGAGGAATTGAACTGGCAACCTTGTAGTTGAGAGCCCACAGGCCCATGTGGGAATAGAACTGGCAGCCTTTGGAGTTAGGAGCATGGAGCTCTAACCGCCTGAGCCACCGGGCCAGCCCCTATAACCTCTCTATTTTGAACTCCATCTTTTCTGTACAATAGAGCTCAGGGAGGAAAAACAAGCTAATTTGAAGTTAGACAGTCCTGGATTCAAATTCCAGAAATAGTGGTTGTTAGCATTTCCTAAGTATGTTGCCTTGGGTGAATTACTTAACTTTCTAGACCAGGGGTGTCCAAACTTTTTTCAACGTTTTTTACCAAGGGCCATATGCAGTAAAATACACAAACAGCCGGGCCACTCACTCAAGGTGAAGTACGTATTGCCTCACCTGGTTTATTTAAGTAAACTAAATATATTTTTGGAATTTGCTGTGGGCCACTTAACAATGGATTGTAGGCCGCAGTTGGCCCATGGGCCACAGTTCAGACACCCCTGTTCTAGACTGAATTTCTTCACCTGTATTATACAAAGAGTACTCATAGTTATCTTACAGGGCTGAGAGAGCATTAACGATGATTACATATGAAAAAAGAAAACTTGAATTACAAGCTGGGCACAGGTTCAATTAGGGTCAGCTATTATTATTAACATTTTTGTTTTCTTTTCCTATAGTATTGGCACCAATTCCCTCAGCCCCTAATCACTGCTCACTAAAACTCCATCAAAACTCCAAAGAGCATGAGGGAAAGATTCACAAGTTAAGAAAGGCAGTTAAAGGGACTCAGTCTGTATGGACTCTAACAAGATGATGAGTGAGGAGAAATGGGAAGAGGAGAAAACAGACACACGTCATAATTAAATAAGATCTTTACCAAGTCATCTGTAACCGTGACTCAAAGAATTCAAAGGTTTTTTTCTTTTCTTTTTTCCCTTTGGCAAGTGAATGGAAAACCAATTCAGCTGTACGCTTTTCAGCTCATTGATTTATTCCCATGAGATAAAATGTGATGAAATCCTTTGAAAACCAGTAAGCCTTGTGCCAATAGAGAATATTTATCGGGTGCTTATTACATGTCAGACATTGTTGGCATTTTAAATAAACCATATTCTTAACTCTCACAACAACCCTTTGAAACAGTTCTAATGTCTTCATCTTACTGAGAAGGAAACTGAGATTTGAAGAGATTAAACAACTCCCGGAAGGTCCTACAGGTAGCGAGAGGCTGGCCAAAATTTCAGCTTGTGTCTATAGAACCCATACATTTGCTCTTTCTACCAAGTAGGAGGAGGTGGTATGTCTCCAAGCTTTGAGACCTTCCTCTGAATTTTGCAGAGACGAACAGGAAATGGATTACACAATCATTTTTCATTTCATGTCTAGACTCTAGGAAACAACCCATAACACACTAGGAAGCAGACAAGAAGCATGGGGTTGTGAACCCAGCACTGAAAATGCCTCTGAGGAGGATGCAGAAATAACAATCTGGACATTCAGTTGCAGTTTAGAAGGTCAGCAACAACTTCAGACAGATGTCTGATATTTTAAATGACAAATTTGCTGTGTATTGAGCAAAATTGCTACACTTGGAGTTATGAAGCCATGGTGCTGGTTTATTTCCAATTTCAGCACTGAAGGACACATAGAAAAAATTTAAAGACCAACTGGCTTTCAATGGAATTTTGTCTGCATTTTCAGCCAGCATGTAATAAAGAAGTTATTCTCCTTAGGCGCATTTAATTTTTAGACTGTTAAAGCGTGGCAAAAACACAAAAGCTGTGTGTTTCATAAAGATTCAAAGGAGGACCACAAAATTATGTAAAATTAAGTAAAACCAAATATCTTCAACCAGATTGAAGTGCTGAAGATGATTTCATAGCTGTTTGTGGCTTTTGGAAAATATAAAAACTAGAGAAATGGGATGATAAAGAAGACATTTCCAATCTGTTTTAATACAGAGATCATTTTTAAACTATTTACGCTTCATGATTATGTTTTGGATATTCCTATATAAAGCTGTTTCCCCAAAAAATAATTTATCTAGTAGCAGGACACAATATACATTTTTGTGTCCCTAGCATTCATTACATTATCTGGCTTCTGTAAAATCTATACTAGGCAGTTATTGCCATTCACCAAATGTTTCTGATTCTCCTCCCTCCAAGAACATGGTAAGATTATGCTTTCCTGCCCCCTTGAAGGTAGGCATGGCCATTTGACTTGCCTTGACTTGCCTTTGTTTACTGGTCAATGACATGTGAGTGGAAGTAATATTATGTCTAGGCCAAATCCCAAAAAATGTGCTGCATAATTCACTGTGTTTCCTTCCCTTCACCACAGTCAAAGGCAATATTCCAAATGGTAAAGAGTCCATCAACCTTCATCTACCAGTGAGGTTGACATGGATATGTAAAATGAACAATAAAGAACACTTGTTCTAAGCAATTGAAATTTGAGTGTTGTTTGTTACCGCAGCATAACCTAGCACAGCCTAACTAACAAAAAAAAGTCTGAATAAAACTTGAATGAAGAAAAAAATCAAGAAATGAAAACTTGAAGATTATAGGTGAAACGATCATTACCACTGAACTCATTGTCCTTTTTTCATAATTATTTACAGGTTCAAATCTGAGAATACTGTGCTTCCCACAGCCTGATACAAACATTCACACAACCAAGTTGAATATTTGCTTGAATAGAGCATCATGCTGCCAAATGTCACTCTTGTCAGCATCACTCTTAAAGATACTGACATCTGTAAACAACAGCTTGTTTGTGTATCTTAGGCCAGAACAACAGGTTCCTTCCTCAGACATGAGTATCCTTCACTCAAAGGCTAAAAACAGTAAATTTATATTCAAATAACCCAGGGGTCAGAGCACTAGAAGAAACAAAAAATGATTTGTAGAATAGAAATATTTAAAACACAGATGGACTAGAATATCAAAAATATGTTATCCCGTTAGGCAGAACGAATTCAGCACAGCCACTGAAGCATGCTCCCTTCGCTGGCACTCATCTGGAGGATTTGCACCTGCTATTTATGTTGCTGCTGGTGTCTTCAGCACATCACTTTCTTCTTTCCCAAGTACAGAGATTTCAAACAACAAGGGTCTTTCCCATGCAACTCAGAAAGCAGACAAGAAGCATGGGCTATGAACACAGCTTCTTGAGAATAGATTACAAAAAAAAAAGATAATGGAACCAAATGCTTGAGAGGGGAAAGGAAGAACACATGCAAGAAATCCACAAATGCAGGTGGCAGGTTAGCTTAGTTGGTTGGAGCATGGTGCTAATAACACCAAGGTTGCTGGTTTGATCCCCGCATGGGCCACTGTGAGTTGCGCCCTCCTTAAAATAAATAAATTATTTAATTAATTAATTTAATTTTTTAAAAAAGAAACCCATGAAAGTCTTAAGGTAGTAATGAGCAACTATCTTCATGAAGCAACTCAACTTAATGAATCCCAGGGTCAGCCTTGCCCTTAAATGATGCTCTTTCCTCATTCATGATCAGGAAATGACTTTAGATACCAGGTATGAACTCTATTATCGTTCCTTAATTCTACATGAAACCACAGTCTAGCTTCTGCTCCTACCATTACACTAAAAACAGAAGCCAGCTCCATGGATAGCGGGAAGAAATCTAGAAGACTATCTAGACAGCCGATTGTCACTTTTTACAGATGGTGAGGTTAAGTTGCTTAAGGTTGCATATCTGAAAAGTCAGAAGCCACTTACGATCTACAAATGGCCACCTTATTGTCTACCTTTTAATCCTCAACTACTTGCTTTCTCTGCCACTTTTATCCTTGCTGATGATCTCTTCTCATTGAAAATCAAACCCCTCCCTTGGAGTTCTTGACACTAATCTCTCATAGCACTTTCCCATCTCCAGATCTTTTAAATTTATTTAACAAACACTTCCAAAGTAGTTACTATGTGTCGGGTACTGTTCTAAGCGCCTTAGAAATATTAACTAATTTAATTACCATAATATGGGATAAGCACTACTACCTCTATTACACGAATGAGACACAGAGAGATTAAGTGACTTGCCCCAAGTCCACTGCTGGTAAAATGCAGATTTAGGATTCAAAGCCAAATAGACTGGCCTCATAGATCTGTTCTTTACCATTGCCCCATGCCATCTCTCTCCATTGCTGCATCCCATTCTCTCCCAAAGATTAGAAAGTCAACACTCCCTCTGCCCAGTCAAGAGGTCACCTTTGAGAATTAATTCCAGAGCAATCTAGCCATTGAGCTGTTAAGACCACCCAAGAAAAACTGCTTATGTAATCTCCAGCAAACATTTTAGAGAATTCTTTATTCCCTCTAATTGCTGAACACATGGAGGAAAAAACCCAGTGAACTATTCTTTTTTTCCACATGGACTCATCATTTGGTGGGTAAACAAGGTGAGAAAATAAACCTAAGCCCCAAGGACTAAACAATGTGGTATGAGTTAAAGATAAAGGAAAATTTGCATTGAAGTCATCAGGAATGATTGATTGAAACTTAACTGGGGAACTCATTTGGTGTGTGCAATCTAAAGAAGGAAGGAGTCCTATTTTGGTAAGATAACCTTAAGTCTGGCTTCTGTTTTATTTTTGTTGTGTATTTTTGTAATTTGGGAGGTTGTATGAGCAGGAGTGCAAAGGTCTTCTGGCAAAAGTTCCTTTGTTAAAATCCAGAAAAACAAACAACCAATACTGATGTTTTGGAACAGCCCACAGCTGCCCTGCTTTCAAACATTTTACCTTCCACTTATTTAAGGAAATGAGCACACAAAGGCTTCCAGAATTGTGCTGGACCCAGTGGAGGTCACTGGACAGGTCCAACTGATTTCTTGCATCAGACAAGGAGAAGGCAGTAGGGTAGGAGGGAGGAAATGACCATGCGGACTGATAAATACAAAACTGCCCACTCTCTTGACCCTGAGGCAGAAGAAAAAACAAAATCCATCATTTGTGAGCTTGGCAAAGGAAGCTTTACTTTGAAGACTAACTTCATGTGGTACTTAAAACACATATGATATGGCCTTCCTTCGAGTCAGAAGGAATGAACAGTGCATCCAGGAAGACCCTAGACAGTTCATGGAAGAAAGAGGAAAGGAGCAGGAAGAGCAATGGAAATTCTCCAAAAATTCAAACTGTCTCAAAACCATCAGTTACAAAATACGTCCTTCTCCAAATTTTCCAAGAAATGCTCATATGTAAATAACTTAGCTCAGGCCACTTTCATTGATTATCAGATGGAATGGGGAGGTACCAATGATCATTCACTCATTCGTTCGTTCATTCATTCATTCATTCACCCATTGTGAACTGGATGCCTCTCTCGTGCCCAGGAATTGCACATAACACACCACATCTACATCTGCTGCTTCAGGGAGGTGTGAGTTAACTGAAATTCACCCCCAAAATTAAGCAGGTATACATTTATGTACCAAGAGTATAAATGAATGTATTCTTCCCTAGCATCTGACCTGTAATACTTTTAGATGAAAGGGAAACTAACAAGAATTGCTCAATAACTGTGAACTATAAATGTGAGAGCCTAGATCTTTCCACTAATTTCAACAAGACTGAAGAAGTCTTGTTTACAAAGAACTGTCAAACTACACTCAGGAATAGGGTGGCTCTTTTAAGCAATGTTTCTGTGCCAACCCTAAGTCCAAAGGGGAGAGACCCTGGTAGGAAATGCCAGTGCTGTGTGGAAACAACTATGGTGCATATGGGGCTCTTTATACCCAAAAAACAATCCTTTCCAAATCTCTCCTCAACTGTGAAAAGTATATGTAGAGAATCTTCAAAAGACTAAGTTGTCTGAATCACTCTAAGCATATAATATTTCTAAAGTAAAATCGTCAGGATACAGTTATGATTCATAAATTTCACTGAAGTCTCCTATGAAATATCTATACAGAATAAATCTTTCACTATTATAAAGAAGAATGTAGAAAAACACTTCTTTTATTTATACTATGAAAAGAACTAAGACTCACCTAGAATTTTATGAGAATCTTTTCACTTTCTCAGATTTTATAGTTAGACTTGGTTTCAGATCAAAACTGTTCACGTGCGTAGAAATGTTCCTAAAAACCTCATCACCTCAGACATTCAGCTCTCAGCTGCCCAGAACCCCTAGTTCTCTGAAACAGCCATGAAACTAGAAGGTTAAGTGTCAGCATATGTGAGCAAAATCTGAGAATAGCCTCAGACATGATGAGCGAGTAAGAGGCAATGTGCTTATTAACCCACCGACACCAATTCTGTAGGGAAAGGTAACTAAAAGTTACTGTAACTGGTTAAAAGTAGTAGGTAACAGAGGTAGCAGGTAATAGAAATAGAGATGGGGTGGTAGGAAAGAGATCCCCTGAGAATATTGAAAAGTGAGGATGGAAACGGTGCCCAGGGAAAGAGGAATAAGGCAGTAACAGATGAGGCTGAGACCATTTGTGAGATCACAACCCTTTACAGACATGAAGCCATTAGAAGGCCTTATCTCTCTGTGTTAAAACAAGTAAATTACTCTTTACAATCTGTTTCTTGTTCAAAATCTTTTTAAATGTTCGGAAGAAAAACAGATATGCTCTTCTCAATGTAAGAAACCATTTGTACCAGGCCAAACCCATATCGTTAAAAGCAGTGAACAATGTCATATTCTTTGAGCACTGATAAAGGAGGAGAGGGACCAGGAGAGTGGCTGTGGCACTTGGTAGCCAAGAAGAATATTTTTATCATTGAGAGACAGAGCTAATCAGGATCTAACACAGACCCCCAGAGAGATGACCCAAGACAAATTTTCCTCTGATTTTCTCTTTGAGTAGAGCATAAAAGAAACACAGATTTCCTGCAGGAAACAGAAGACAAATGATATCGATAGCCACTCGGTGTGACCAGAGGAATCCAAAATTTTAAAAGCAGACTGGGTAAAAGCCAGCCCGGCATAAGCGGGAAGTAGGTGCAAAGAGCTACTGTGATCCATAATCCCAAAATCCCAAAAGTATGTAAATTTGGTAAAAACTCAATTAGTGACAACACCGGACCTGAACTTTCTTGAAGCCATGTATTTTTTATTTATTCAATGGAAACATTCACAAGTTTCATTAGAAAAAACGTTAATGTGTTTGAATATAGGGTGGTGCTACTGAAAATGTTACATATATGTTATATGCACTATTAACTTCTTAAAATCAGGAGAATTCTGAAATATGAAACATATTTGGCTCCAAGAATTTCAGACAAGTGTCCGTGGATCTTTACATGGCATGATTGCTTTAAACTGCCAATAAGAATCTATGAAAAAGGTTTTAACTTTTACCTACGTTCTCTCATTCAACCAACATTTTTCAAGCACTATGTGCTTGAAACTGGGTAGGTATTGGTATGTTTATTTCCAAAGCCCCCAGTTTTATTTTTGCCTTATGTGTAAAACAAGATCAGGAATAAAAATCCCTATAGTTGCTTAAATTATTAACAGAGTTGCATGTTCAGAGGGAGGGAAAGAAATAAAGGAAAGGGGAAAGAAGGGAGGAGGGAGAGAAGGAAGGAGTGAAAATTATTGGCAGAATCTTCCCTTAATTATTCTAAGGCTCAGAACATCACTCATGGGGAAAGGAATCCACAGACTGGTCCTGCCAACCTGAAACACCACTAAGCGACTTCAGTTTTCCCCAACCCCCCTCCACCTTCTCTCCCCCAAACCCTATGCCCAACTTCATCTTAAAACTTAAATTCTCTATTCTCAGCCTTCAATCAAGATTTCTCCCAGCTTGGTATGATCACCAGCAACAACCAGGATATACTGAAATGTATCTGTTTATAATCCTTCTTCTCCCCCTCCCCTTTACCTTCCCTCTCTCACTCTCTCTTTCCCAGGCTGTAAACTTTGAGAAGGCTGGAACTTTGGACTTCTTTGTCTAACACTATCTGACACACAGTGGGGCCTTTAAAAAATGTTGGTTGAATGAATTAAAGAATTTAAGCAAAAAAAAAAAGAATTTAAGCAAAAGTGAGATACAATGTCTTAGTAAACTTGATCACTCATTGCTCAACTAAACACTGTTTTTATTTTCTACAATTGTGTCCAGAAAAATATCCTGAGTCCTGCTTCAAAGATTTTTATTGGCTACTTCAAGTAATCTTTCCAGATACCAGTCCACAGAGCCTTATTTGAAACCCTTGAGGCCAGGTATGTTTCATATTTCAGAATTTTCTAGACTTTAAAAAGTGAATACAATGCACATATTCTGTATTACATAAGTGAATATGCTGGCCTGCTCTTAACAAACACTGCAATTCTAGTGGATGATAACAGAAAAAGAGTGGTGCCTGGAGGGGTAGTGCTAGCTCCACCATCTCTACCAAAGCAGGAATCAAAGAGTACTGAAAGCTGAAACTAAAAATCGAGTCATGAGCCAACACTAAACCAATAATAACAAGAGTGGTAAGAATAAAATTGATAATAACCAGCATTTCTTGAGCTTATACTATGTGCCAGCCATGGTGGTAAGCATTTTACGTGTTCCAACTATTTAATGCTCACACAATCCCGTATACAAATACCAGTCTTACACCCATTTCACAGATGGGGTAACTGAGGCAGGCAAAGGTGAAATAACTTGTATAAGCTTACTCAGCTAAGACAGAGTGGACCCAGAGCAAGATATTCAATAAAAGCTAGTGGAATTAATGAATTAATGAAATTACTGTTCCCAGAGTCATACAACACATAAGTTAACAATCAGAAAAAGTAAGCGCAGTGGGAAGAATACGAACTTCTTCAGTCAGAAGGCATTCAGTTTAAATCCCAGCCCCACCATTACGTAAATATGTGGCCATGAGTACAGGACTTGAACTCTATGATTCGTCCCCTCCCCAGAGGATAAGAGGGTGACTGCCACTTACCTCACCACACTGCGAGAAAAGTACTTCCTATAACTTTTTTTTTTGTATTCACTGTACACATATGCTGGGTTCTATGCGTGTTTTATTTAATTCTCACAAAAATCCAATTAAATAGATACTATTATTAACCTCATCTTAGATATGAAATTAAAGATTAGAGAGATTGAGTATTTATTCAAGGTCATCAAGCAGTTTTATTCCTGTCCATTTTGCAGCTAAGGCAGCAGTCTAAATGAGAAAGAATGACACTCATGTTTCTTTTCCTGGATGGGACAACTCTCTTCTCCATGCCGAAGAGGTACCTGGAAGGGTCTTTTCAATTTAGATGTTTGTGTAACATTTTTCTGGCTTGTATTCTTCATGATGATGTAAACCTTGAAACAGCAACTTATTCTCATCTCAAACCAAATTAAAATCATCTCCTGATGCTTAAATTTCCTGAACACAATCACGCTTTCACATACTTGATGTTTGCAAAAATTACTGCCTTGGACTCAATTTTTAAAATAGAAGGAAAATAAGCTGTCGTGAAAGTTAGCAAACAGTGGCACAGCTACAATTGGAAATCCTAGATTAAATGAGCTATAAAACACACTATCTGACTTTTACCTGTCTAATATAAAAGTTTCAGGAGAAAGTACAAGTGTCACATGCCAAGACATGTGGTACATGCACAGTGTCCTGGCTCAGGTGAATTAAGTGATAGCTTTCAGTCCTGAATGGCCATGAAAATGGGTGGCTTTGTGCGGATTTTACTGAAACAGAGCAGTGCCTGACCTTAATATTCCCAATCCATAACTCCTAGCAGACACCTCCTATCTCTATGTGCGTCCATGGCGTGCCTGAAGCCAACTGGGTAATTACATGAAGTTGGTCTAGGGGCACTCTCAGGACTTTCCCCCTTTGGTAAACTCTATTTCCTGCCTTCTTCAGGAAATTCTCTAGCAGCCCACAACTTACCCATTCCTCTGTGTCTCTCAACAGACCATCTCACCTCCTACCTCCACTCCCAAATCAATTGGCTAGTGATCAGAGCTCTGCAAGATTCCTTCTTACCCCCAGACAACAGACTTACATATAATGCCAATCATCTTTTGCTCCTTTGCAAAATTCATTTTAACAACCTCTTGATCGTACCAGTGCATATTGGTGCACGTCTCACCCCAACTTCTCTCTACCAAACTTCATCAAAGTTAAATCTTTCCATTTGTTGATGGCTGTAGTCGAAACCAAAAGGCTTTTTGCCCTTAAGCGATGGATGACCCTTGGAAAGAAACATCATGACTTCAGGCCAGTTCATAAATTTGCTGATTCCTCATTACTTCGTCAGCTCACATGGACAGTTTCTGACGATGTTTATCGAGCACCACCATGAATGCTAGCCTTCAGAGTAGTCCACTTAGGAGGGAATTTACTTCTTGCGTAGAGGCTGTCATGGGTGACAGAGAGCACACCATTTGAAATCGCCCTCCTGTCCACTGCAGCCACATAGGAAAATCACGATCTTGCCACACCTTTAGCTTTTTAACCCCACATTGATGCTCACCTACCACTTTCTTGTGCTTTTGAAGCCACTTTCTGCTTCTGAAAAAAACTAGTAAGTGACTTTCTTCTTTTTTGGTTGTTTTTACTAAGTGTCCTCAAATCAATTTTTGTTTGAAAAAATTAATATTAACCTTAAAATTTTATTTAAAACAAGGTAATGCTGATTATTCAGGCACTTTCCAAAGAGAAGTTTCAGGTATAATTGAGGGATGACTGCATCACTGAGAAGTCTATAACCTCATTTCAGGAGGGAAAATGCTCACTGTGATGGATACATTTCTAGTTCACCTTTTTAATTGTATTCTCTCATATTTGCCTCATAAGAAAGTTCATTTAACTGTAATACTGGAAATACCATTTTCAGTCTTATGTTTTTCACACTCATTATAAAATCAGGAACAAGATGTGAAAAGACCAGTGGCATACTAAAAATATCAACAAAAATAACATCGAGTCATTTCAAAATAACTACTTTGTACCTCAGTTTCCCCAGATGTAAAGCAGAGTTAACAGCACTACTACAACCTTAAATATCTTAATATACTACTATCTGAGTTTATATTTTAAAATCATAGTAACTGCTCATTACCGGAAATAACAGAAAGACTAGTAGACTTAGAATCAAGAGAGTCATGTTGGGCCCAGGTCTGCAAATCTGCTCCGTCAATCTAGCTAATGACCTCTGGGGTCTCCATCTCCAGCCATTTAAAGCCTGGGTTCACACCCAGGCCCTACTCTAAGGAGCGTATGTATCTTAACTTATCTTCACAGTACTCCTGAGTGAATACTATGATCCTCACTTTATAACAAGGAACCCAGTCACAGAGTAGTTAAATAAGTCAACCAGGGTCTCACAACTAGTGGTAGAACCCAGATTCAGCTCCTGAAAGCCTAGCTCACCGCATCCATAGCCCTTATTGATATCGCCACACCACCTGAGCTAACTCTGATAACCAGCAGGCTCAAAGATCCAGGTCAAGTGTATATGCTATAAAAACATCATTATTGTGTCCTTTCAATAAACGTGAATGCAGCTTTTGAGATAAGGTCTACAACAATTATGAACTAGTAAGAATAAATTCAAATTGGCCCATACGCAGTAAAATCTGCTTTCTCCAGCACTCTTGCAATGAGGAATTTCTATCATCTAGCACTTGGCAACCACAAGGTAACACCTGCCATCAAATCGTCCCAAGCCAAAGCCATCTCTTCCACGCTCTGCACTGCAGAATTGGGGAATTTCAGTGGAGGATGTGCCAAGAGTTGAGCATATCTCAGAGCCTCATGAGGCTGGCCTGCTGGCCCTGCCTTAGGGCTGCCTGCAACTCTCCTCCTTGGGGAAGAGAAACCGAGTTAAGTAACATACGGTGTGGTTCAGACTGTGAAGACCTCTATACAACTCATCTATCAAACGAGTAACTTCTAGCCAACTCTTGAAATAAAGTTGGCAAATAACGGAACAAAATTAACCCCTCCGTTAATCTCAAGAGGCCAGGTTAGATTTCGGCATCATCTTGTTTGGTTCTACATTCTAAAGCCAAAGCATGGCTCAAGCAGACCTTTCATTCTGACCTCTACTGCCAACAGGTTTTTACATAGATGATAACTTCAACTAATAGACATGCAAAATGGCAAGAGGGGTGCATTTTTAAATCCCAATTATTATAATTCAAGGTTATTGCGTGCCAAAGCACTATGCTGGGCATCTTTTTAATTCAGATTTTTATTAAAATATGGCCAACATACAACATTATATTGGGTTCAGGTGTACACCAAAGTCATTCAACATTCATAAAGAAGTGATCACCATAAGTCCAGCAACCATCTGTCACTGTACCACGCTATCACAATATGATTGACTATATTCCCTGTGCTGTGCATTACATTCCCATGCCTTATTTGTTTTATACCTGGACATTTTAACCTCTTATTCCCCTTCACATTTTCCCCCACCTTTTTAAATTTTCCAATTACAGTTAACATTAAATATTATTTTATATTACGCTCAGGTGTACAGCATAGAGGCTAGGCATGTATGTAAGTTACGAAGTGATCCCCCTGGGAGGAAATCCAAGATGGCAGAGTAGATAAACATTGTGCCTGCTTTCTTCCATGAACAAACTAAAATTACAACTAAATTATAGAACAATCAACCTGGAGAACAATCTGAAGTCTGACTGAACAGAAGTTTCTAAGTTTATAACCATATCCAGAATGATAGGAAGGGCAGAGATAGAGAACTCGCTAACCCCACATATCCTCCATCTGGTGGTTGAGAACCAGAAGGGATATCTCAGACATGGAGGTTCCCCCCAGGAGGAGGGAGAAACCCCAACCCCACACTGGCCTCCCCAGCCCAGATGACTGGTAGTGGGAAGAGGAGCCCCAACATCTGGCTGTGAAAAACAGTGGGGATTCCGACCATCTGGGTGGGATGGAAGGTGGCAGGAAACCCAGGCATCCTGTTAAAGGTCCCGCACACAGACTCTCTCACTCCTAAGCACTCACCTTGGGCTTCAGCAAAGGGACAGTAACTTGGGGGAGGGGGGGGGTTGGAGACATACGGGCACCAGACTGAGTTGTGTTACTTCAGGTTGAGGGCTGGAGGACAGTGGGCATTTCCCTGTGAGGAAGTACTTCTCCTGTGCAGGTGGCAAGCAGGGGCCATCTTTCCTTTGTTGAGCCTGCCCCCAAATGGCCAAATCTGAATCTGATTGGTCTGGTGAGCTCAGCAGCTCCACTCTGCTGACTCACTGGGACCCCACCCCACCCAACTCCTCCAATGCACTTTCTCCAAGAGCAGCTAGTTTGGTCCGAATTGCACTCTTTCTTAGAAAGCTATCAGAGTCCGACAAACCCCAGGTGGTTGGCGACTGGCCTCAGTGTGCTCTAAGACTTTTGCTGAGTCACTTCAGCTCAGTACTGGCTCTAAACCAGAATTTACATTAGCCGGTGACCACAGCTCTTCCCACTCCAGTGTCTCCCTGAGACTCTGCCTCACCCAACTTTTGTACTGCACAAGACTGTATCAGTGGCTGAACCTTAAGGGAGCTGGCAGGTGATTGCTTTGCTAGGTAGAGTAATCTTGGTTGTTGGTCCTTGCTTTTCATTACTTTGAAAATTTCATATCAATCCCTTCTGGCCTGCAAAGTTTCTGTTGAAACATCAGCAGACTGCCTTTTGTGAGCAACCTTGTAGATAACTAACTACTTTCCTCTTGCTGCTTTTAAGATTCTTTGTCTTTAACCTTTGGCATTTTGATTATGATGTGTCTTGATGTGGGCCTCTTTGGGTTCATCTTGTTTGTGACTCTCTGCGCTTCTTGGGCTTGTATTTCCTTCACCAGATTAGGGAAATTTTGCATCATTATTTCTTCAAATAGGTTTTCAATTCCTTGCTTTCTCTCTTCTCCTTCTGGTACCCCTATGATGAGAATGTTGGCACACTTGATGTTGTCCCAGAAGCCCCTTAAACTATCCTCATTTTTAAAATTCTTTTTGCTATTCTGATTGGATGTTTTCTGCTACCCTTATTTCTAAATCATTGATTCAATCCTCTGCTTCATCTAATCTACTGTTGATTCTCTGTAATGTATTCTTTATTTTAGTTATTGTAGTCTTCATTCCTGATTGGGTTTTTTTTTGTGATTTTTATCTCCATTTTTATATTTCCTATCTCTTTGTTGAAGTTCTCCATGAGATCATTGAGCATCCTAATAACCAGTGTTTGGAATGCTGCATCTGCCAGATTGCTTGTCTCCATTTTATTTAGTTCTTTTTCTGAAACTTTGTTCTGATATTTCATTTGGGAGACGTTTGTCTCCTCATATTGGCTCCCTCCCTGTATTTTTTCTATGTATTAGGTAGGGCTGCTGTGTCTCTAGTCTTAGTAGAGTGGCCTTCTGTTGTAAGTATCTTGTGGGGCCTACTAGCACAGATTTTTTCTTTGGTTACCTGAGCCAGGTACTCAGGTGTGTCCCTTGTGTTGGTTGTGTGTGCCCTCCTGTTGTAGTGGAGACTTAATTGCTGTTTGCACATCAATGGAGGGATTGACCCTAGAGATGATCGGTTGTGAGGACTGGCCATGACAACAGGGGCTGACCCGATGGAGCAGTATTCACTTTGGCAGAACTCTGGTGCCTGCCCACTCTGTCCTTTGAGTGTGTCATCCTTGGAGGCAGCCAAGTGACGCTCCAGCTCAGTCCAAAGCTGGCAATGGAGCATGCTAGGCCTGGGGACTCCTGGGAGGGACCCCACTTCAGGCCAAGGTTAGCCTCTGTCTGTACCCTGCCTGAGGCCACCTGGTGTGAGCTACAAAGCAATCCCCATGTGGCTGCCACCCTCACTTGACTTGGAGGTGCCTCAAGAAGCCAAGCAGTGAACAGACACTGGCTGCCAACAGTGCCGGGCTTGGGGCTGCCCAGCAAGAGCTACAGAACACGCCAAAACCAGACATTGCTTATTTGGGTTTTGTGAACCTTTGAGAGATTTTAGGAAGTTCATAGCATGAGCCAAGACAGGCCGTCTACCTGGAAAAGCCAAGGAAGTGGCTTGTGTGTGTCCAAAAGTTGGATGGGGCAGGATCTCAGAGAATCAGAAGGGTGGGGCAAATACTGTTAGCCAGGTTGATGGATACTCAGATATAGTGGTTGCCTGCATTGGATGTTGGGAGTAGGGAAGGCTCAATGCCAGCACTTCTGTCTGCGAGAAAGCTGTCCCGCCAGCTCTCACCCTGAGCCAGACAATTCAGTTCCTCCCCATATGTCCCTAGTGCCTTTCGAGCTGCTACTCCAGCAAGTGAGGCCATCAATGAATAAGTCTGTATGGGGGGCCCTTTAAGAAGAGCACCTGACTCTAGCCTCCCTCCATCTCACTTAGCCACAATCTTCATTGGTTTTCACAGCCAGAAGTTATGAGGACTTCTCTCCCCAGCACTGGAACCCTGGGCTGGGCAGCCTGGTGCAGGGCTGGGACCCCTCATTCCTCTAGAGGGAACCTCTACAGCTGGGATATGCCTCCTGATTTTTAATGGTCACATGTGGGTATGGAACCAGCCCATTCCACATCTCTGCACCTCCTATCACCAGTCTTGAGGTTGTTTCTTCTATAGGTCCTTATTTGTAGGACTTTGCTTCAGTTAGACTTCAGGTAATTCTCAGTGATGGTTGTTCTGCAGTTTAGTTGTAATTGTGAGGTAGTCATAAGAGGAAGGAAGCACAGCATTTACCTACTCTGCCATGTTGACCATAAATCTATATTGGGCATTCTTGCATGTTATCTCCGTTAACCCTAACCAACCTATGAGGTAGGTATCATCATCCTGCCCCACAGGCCACCATTTACACACTGGAAAGCTGAAGCCTCCAAGTCTAGCAAACAGTCTCTCCCATAATTTTTTTTATCATTCAGGTCTTACTTGAAAGGTCAGCTCCACAGAGAAGCTTTCCCATACACCCACTCTAAAACAGCAAGTCCTCTCCCCACTCCATTTCTCAGACCTCCTTTCACAATATCTTGTTTAGTTTTATTCATAATACTTAATATTATCTTAAATTCTTATGTAATTTATTGTCTGTACCCAGCAGAATGTCAATTTCCAAGAGCAAGGGAACTTGTCCCTCTGGTTTGAAGTTGTAGTTTCAATGCCAATAACAATACCTGTCAAAGAATAGGCTCTTAAGTATGGAAGGGAATGAGGGAGGGATGGAGGGAGGAAATGCAGATGCCTCCATTTGTTTCAGAAGGAGAAAGGCTCATTTTAAAAAGAGCCTTACATTAAAAAGAACTTTGTGACTTAGAAATGTGAAATTCTGTGATATTATTGAAAAAGTTGTGAAGCACTGGATCTTTCTGAAAAAAATGTTGTGCAATCCTTTATGAAATATGGATGATTTAAAATTCCAGGGCCATTCAACCTTTCAAATATCTTTCTTTTGTCACCGCTGACATTTGAAACCTCTGGAAAACAAAAGTGCTTGTTCTCTGGTTGGAAATTGCTTGTTGATCGCTCTTCGTAACTGTCCCTTCCCCAACACACAACACACATACCACACTCCTCCTGTCAGCCCTTTAAAAGCCTAACTTAATAGAGTTTCACGGTCACAAGCAGCATTCTAAAATTGGAATTTGGCTGCCTGACCACACACACTAGCCCTGGAATTCAGCAAACATATGGACCAGTGAGTATGAGAAAGTTCTGTGGTAACAAAAGTTTCTGAGGGATCAATAAGAGTTGGAATACCATGGGCAACAAAGGACAGGTGCCATGCCCAGAAGACTTGCCAATGAGATGGCAGGAGCTGTAGCCACATTGTCTCCACGTGGTTCTTGGAAGCCTGGCAACATCACTGGCACATAAACAAGTAATGATGAACTCCTAAAGCAAACCTGGACAGTCTACATATGTACATGGGTGACCAGAGGATTCCTATACCAGCTGCTTAAGCTGAGGCTCATCCAGATTGAGGACCTTCTCATACCTGATGCATGGAGATGGCAGATTTAATTCATATAATCTAGGACAGAGTCATTGGGTATATTAAATTTTTGAAAGTTCGAGAGTTTGTTCCCTAATGGAAAGAGTCATTTTCTGGCTAGAAACTTGTAGTCTTTTTTTACAGTCACTGAGATTTCATACTATATTATTTACTAGCTATAACTTCACTCACCCTCACAAATATGGCAAATGAAAGTCAAATGCAAGTGAATTGCTGAGATCCAGGAACCAAGGAAAATGGTGGAGAGGGCAAGAAAAAGAGAAGAAATCTTGGGTATCTTTTCTTCTGACTAAGAAAACAAAAGTTTCTTTTGTTTAGAACTATTTATTGCGTTATTTTATTAACTATAAAATAATACATGCTTGTAAAATTGTTTTTTCAAACCAAATAGAAAAACCCCCTAGAGGGAGCAAAAGCTTCCCCATAAATTTAGTCCCCAGGGACAATCATAGTTAATTCTGTGGTGGATGGCCTACCAGGGCAGTTTCTTCTCCGCTTAATAAATGTATACGATACTCCCCATACTGCTCTTCAACTTGCTTTTTATCCGCGTCCAAAATGTCCTGTCCTTCTTTCTATGCTAATCATATCATTGTACTTCCTCTGTAAATTGAGAATAATGGCATCCAGATTTGGTAAGGATGCTGTAAGGATTAAACAAAATGGTATTTGTTAAATCTTAGAACAGGACCTGGCACATAATAAAAAAGTCAATGAATAGCATTATCAGCTGCCCAGTATTATATTGTGTATCTAGCATCAGTTATTTAGCAAATGCCCTAGTGATAGAAGTTTCCGTTGTTTCCAATTCTCACTATTATGAACCATACCACAATGAAAATTACAGCTTAGCTTTCAATATTATTACTAGACTTTTTTTATTATCTTCTCTTGTCCGATATTTTGAAATTCACAGAAAACATTCCCATTCGTTCATTGGAGCTCACATCAATGATTTGTAGGAGAAAAATCAGGTGTAATATTCATTTGCAAGACAAGGAAATTGTGGGTTTAAAAAAGTGAGTACATTGCTCAAGACCACCCAGCAAGTAAGCCTCAAGTTATACCTTGACCTGGCCATGAGATCATTAGACAAATCTTTACTAAGTCGGTATTCAGTGCCAGGCTCTATGCTGGGCACCGGGAATATAAAGATTCATAAAATACCCTCAAAGAACTCACCATCTTGTGGGTAGGCAACTACTATTTTTATAAAAATAATCATATGGTGTTCCAAGCATAATAACAAGCATGTACACAAATTGGAACAGCAGACATGGAGACAAAGGAAGCAAGGACTAACTGGAACCACAGAAGCATCAAAGAGCTGGTAATGTTTCCAAAATCTGTCCTCCAAAGCTGAAGACAGATGCATGGGCAAGGCTGGGTTTCAGACTTCTGACTTTTGAAAACAAGACACCTTCAGGGCACACGATTGGCATTCTCCACATCACTTTAAAGAGCACTAAAAGACAACAATAAATATGTTCTGTAACATCAATAGCAGACATGAATCCCTCTGCATTTCCAGGAAGGTACTGTGAATTCAAGATGTTAAGAGTAGTCGCTTTATTATTTACATCTAACATTACTAATTGCAGTGCTCCTTGAGCACTCACAATATACTAGGCTAAACCCTTTATGTGCATCATCTCAATTAGTGGCCACACATCTCTGAGACAGGTATTACGCTATCCCCACTTATGTATATAGGGAGGTGAGGGGGTTGAGAGAGATTAAACAACTGGTAAGTGGCAGGATTGAGACTCAAACTCAGGTTTGATTTCAAATCTCATGTTCCTAATCACTACATTATGTTTGCTTTTCCATTTTATCACTGACATTTTCTTTTTTTTAATACTGTGAAAGCAGTTCATACATAACACTCTTTAAAAGCATTGAGCAACGTTATTGTTTATATATTGAGAACCACCTGTAAGATGTAAGTTTTGTTAAAGCACACATTTATAAAACCTTATTATCATGGCTGGTTGGCATCTGAATTTGAAATTGGCCCCCTTTATTGCTTTTCATACTCCTGAAATTAGACAATCAAACCCAACATTAAACAAAGCCTTCCATGACAATTAGTTGACACAGCAACATAATGAATAATTTTACATCAGGCTCCAGGTCCCACATAATTTATGTTCATAACAAAAATGGCCATCAACCAGTATCTGTCATATGGATTTATAGTGGCGGCTGTGGCCAAGTCAAAGCACATTAGCCTAGTGTATCTCAACATCTGACTCTAATCATCACAGTGAGGATCAAGTCAGGCATTAGAGGCTTGTAAGTATATTCTTCTGAGTGTGGGAAGTGGAGAGGAAAAGAGTTTTAAGGGGGGGAAGTTGGAATACTGTTTTCCTGAAATGTAAAATCATCCATTGTCAATAGGATACGAGTTGTCTCTTCCTCCCCATCTCCTTTCCTTGCGTGAAGGACTCAGCTGTGTCCAGTGTTGTCAGCCAAGGTCAGGCTGAAGACAGAGAAGATTCTGTGGGAGTCTGTCAGCCATCAGTGGTTTTTATATTACTCATTGTTCTATACTGTCCACACTCCCTCTTCCTGCCTCCCCCATCCTGTTAATATGAATTATAGAGGATTAGCTCGTTTTTTCAGTCACTCCCAGATATTTGGGGGAATGAGTTATAATAAATCTGTAATCTAATCTTCTCTCATATAAACATAAAGGCCTGAAGTTTAAACTAAATATATTTATTACCCTCTAATGATATTTCCCATTCTATCAGGAAGGAGGGAGGCATGGCCCTACCACCCCTTGCCCCCAAGGTCTGCAAAAACTTGCCCCAACTATCCTTGGTCTATTAATCCTCAGTCATCAATCTCCTCTCCCAACCACTTCCTTTTTATAAACCACAAAAACCTCTGCCAGTCTTTTTTTTTTTTTTTTAACCCATTTATCCTCCTCCTATGTGAGGTCAGCTTTCCATTATATGGAACTGATCTGGACATTAACCACTCCGCAACAAAAAAATCACAATGATGCGAAATAAATATTCACAGCCACAAGTATAAAGAGTATAAGATGGTAATGTCTTGTATCTCTTGGTGTTTAAGCTATGCCTTTGCTGTTTTCTTAAAATGTAAATTGCAGAGAGCATCTCTGTGGCTCCACAAGACTTCGAACCATTTAGCCAGATGATCCCGTTAGAAGTCAGTCACCTTACCCAAAAGCTCTCTTTTGTTTGTTTGTTTGTGTGTTTGTTTACTTAAGTCTACATGCTACATATAATAAAATTATTCTTTACAAGGTTTTATAAGACATAAAGGACTTATCAAAAAAACAAATGTCATCAGAAAAATTTTAGACAACTTTATAGATCAGTATATATAGGAAAGAGAAGGGAATTTCACATTTATCAAATACCAGATACTTTCGTGGATGGTTTTAGTTCCTCTCAGAGGTGGCAGGTAAGCTCCTTCTCAGAAAACCTTTCAGGTTAGGTATGAGGATTTCTAAACTTGAGGCCCCAGATCTAGTAACTTACACAACAAAGCTGGTATGCCCAGAGTTATGCTATACGTTTTTTTAAAATCCAGAGTCAACTGTACCACATTGGCCCCCAAAATGAATACCTTCTCTTTCAATTTTTTTCTCTTGACATAGTGGATCCTTCTTGCCATCTGTTTGACCAGAAGGCAAAGGCCAAGTGTACACGAAGCCAGAGGATGTGTTTCAGTCTTGGCTCTGTCCTCACTCTCCCATAGCCTCTTGGTCATTTAACCTTTCTAAGGCTCATTTGTCCATCTACAAAGCACTATTCTAATATTTGTTTTATAGAATATATACAATATAATCAAACACAGTAGGAGAATATAATGCAAAAAAAGTTTCCCTTTTCCAATGCATGTCTTTCTTGTACACATGCATACATGTAGAAACTGACCTAATTACCATACTCCTTAACATACTACCCTAAATAGTAATATTTTAGAGTTTCCCGTTTTATCTCTATTTCACCCTATGATTATAAAGCCTCAAGTCACTCAGTATCCTTAAGTAACCTCTATAGAACCCAAGAAGTAAAGGAAAAATATGGGTTGAGATAGGCAATTTAGCACCTAGAACAACAGCTGTTGGGTATCTTCAGTACATAATTATGTTTCATTTATTAATATCCTCTAATTTTCAACTTGATGCTTTCTTAAACACAATTAAAAATATTTGGCTACACGAGGCATGAGGAAAACTAAGCTCCTTATGAAATCTTCAATTTGTACCTAATAAATCGCTGCTCGACTGCACCAACTTCAGTGTGTAACTGAGAAAGAGAGGTGTGGATCACAGGCTCAAAGTAGAAGAAGAAAACATTTTTTTAAAAGAACTTAATTTTAATTGGATACATAGCTAATAACCTCTGCTAATGAAGTTGGTTTTTTAAAATGCATATTCCCTGCAATCGATTTTAAACAGGATTTCAACTTGTGCCAGGGTTACTTTTCCTTTCTCTAGGAGCTGAGCTCCTTGGCAGGTAGCAGACCACAGGAGAAGGTGGTGAAAGGGTTAACCAGTCAATGAAGGGCACTGTGGCCAAACCAGGGAGAGAGGAGAAAGTGAGGTTTGAAGGTCTCTTAAACTTTCAAGGCAACTCACTCAGCAAATGCAAAATAGCAACAGAGTAATTTTTGGCTGATAACAAAAATTTTGGTTGATAACAACAGAGTGATTTTTTTATGATAATTTTAGCCATAATGAGTTGGAATGTCATGCAAGCAAAGGTTTGTGCAAGTTATTAACTCTCTCCTGTCCCAAGTACAAAAGTTAGTAATCAAAAAAAAAAAAAAAAAAAAAAGCCACTCTGGAGCCAGCGATCCGGGTTCAAATGCCAGCCTGACGATGTGCTAGATACATTTGTAAGCACAGTCCACTCCTTCCTGTGTACTTCAGGAATATGCTCTCTCTCAAAGAGGTGTTCTGAGGTTTAAGTGAATGAATATGCGTAAAGTACATAGAAGAGTGCCTGATACACAGAGAAGGCTCAATAAATGTTAACTATTACCCTTTCCTATCATCATCATTATTATATACTGTTAAACGTGCCAACTGAGTTCACAGAATTTTAATACTTGAGTTTAAAACATACCCCCCCACACACACACATACATTTCACATTTCTTCAATAAATATCCAACTTGAAAGGGAAAGATAAACAGATACATCAGATTGGTTAATTCCACATAGCTATGAACTGACAGCCAATAGAAGCAGAACACTACAGAGGATAACGTCATTTCTAACCCTGGAATGACACAGAGTGAAGAGTTCAAGATTCCCAGGTTCCTGGTTGTGTGGCTCTGACAAATCATTGAACTTCGAGGAACACTCTCCTTTCTCATGTGTAGAAAAGCACCTGCTGTTGATTCTACCAGGAATATTCCCTCCATTTCCTCACCCCCAATCCTCTTTCACCAGATCTGATTGTAAGTCTCTAAGCCTCTAGTCCCCCTGATCCCTAAAGTTAGACTAGATCTCCTTGCTATACAGTCACAAGGCATTTCTCTGCCATGTCCAAGTGGCTAGGTCTGTAGCTAGTACATTGTTGGCTATCAATAAATACTGGATGGATGGATGGATGGATGGATGGATGGATGGATGGATGGAGGGAGGGATGGATGGAGGGATGGAATAATAATGTATACCTTTCTTCCCTTTTAAGACCAAGTGAGACATCGAGGCAAAAATACACTGTAAAAAATGTTTTACAAATGTAGGCTATTATTCAATGGTTGAGGAGTTTGAGAAGACTGAGAGTCTTGAGTGTAACAGAAGGGAAAAAAAATAACCTAAAGATGGCAAGAATTTCTTGAGCTATATAAACATCTACAAACACATAGGAAAGACGGCAGGGGGTTAATTTATCTAACACCATGTAAAGTGCTTTGATTGTCAGGCCAGGGAGGAGCAAGGACCAGGAAAATGAGATGGAAAGACAGGTGGTACAAGTGTCCCAAGCGGATAGGGGTTGTGGTATTGTGAAGTCAATTAAAGCAAAAGGTCAAGTGGGCATCATACATAGACAGGTAGCAGTCTGTGGATCACATTGAGGGTGTCTGTGAACTTGAATAAAGAAAAATTGCATGTTATTTCACTAAATCTAACTGAAAATCAACATTTCCTTCCATTAATAAACCACAGTAGCATTAGCAGAATCTGTGACTTTGTCACCAAAAGAAATCTGAGATTTCTTTTTGTCCTATTACAACTGTAGATATCAAAAACATCTTTTACTGTCATCAATACTTTAAAATGATGATAGTCCTTAGACCCACCAATAAATCTTCTCATTTAATTCATTTTTTAAAAGAAATATGTGTTACTACATCATAAATTTAATATTTTCATAACTTATTCCAACTTAACTGACTTCCCTTGTAAAACTACGTATCTTATTTGATACCTTTAAAACATTATTCTGAGAGAGGATCCATTGACTACACCAGACAGTCAAGGGGAGGTGGGGTATAAAGCAGGTTTAGGGACTTCAACTATAAGGTTTCTACAGAGCAGAAAGAAATCAATAGTTGTTTAAAAAATGGGGGATCTGTAACCCAACAAAAAGGTGATAGTAATTCTTTTGAGTTTTGCGGTAAGTATGGAGAAAAATCAGAGGACCTGTTTCACTAATCCTGGGATGAGCTAACTAATGCCAGAAGACAGGCTAATGAACCAATTATGTAGCAAAGATGAAAGCACATGACTTAAACCCCAAATGTCTGCGGCTCAAATACTTCCCACAGACTCCCAAGGATGAGGGAAGGGACTGCTGCAATGGTTGACAACATAGGGGAAGGCTGCTGTTTTGCATGGAATACAAGAAGTTCTTTTTTTGACCACTTTTTATTTAAGTGCACCAAAGCAGAGCTATCACATCCAGGTCGAGATGTAAAGTGCTTTGAGGGCAAATTCTTCAGGGGAAGGCAGAGAAGGACCATTGATAAAAACAACAGTAATGGGGAGAGGAAGAAATCATTCTTTCCTACAGCACCAATAACACAGGCCCCAACGAAAGAGTAGAAGTAAACTGAGATGAGTGCAAATCTTAATTGAACCAAAAGAAGCTATACTGAAGAATGTGAAGACTGAATTAACCACGACAAGAAAGCAGAATCAAATATTGTGGAAAAGGCAGTCTAGAGGCCGTAGGAATCACACATACAGCCTCCTGGGAAAGAAAACAAGTATCAACTGGGCCTTGAATCACCATCTCCCTTGTTTCTGGAAGGCAATAAAATGAAAATGCATTCATCTTCCCAGCTACTCCGCTGAAATCAGCCCTGTCATTTTTTCCCCCTGTGACTTCATTCAAAATCTGATGGGCTTTTTCGTTTTTCGTCTTTTCAGGTTTACATAAAAGTATTTTGGTAGCATAAGAAATAAAGCCCTTTTATGGGCCCATTTTCTGGAATTCCTATCAAAATACTCTTTCTTAGCTATTCTGAGGCAGATAAAGGATGAAGGATAACTATTAGCATATTTTTCTCTTTCGTTTTTTAAAGACTTTAAATAAAAATGATGACATTGAGGGAAAGACTTTAATTAAAAGGTCCAGCGAAGAGTGAATAAAGTTGACTATTACTCAACTCAATCAACTTTAACCTGAAAACTAATGTAGCATAAGCCCTTCTGGTTGGTAAAAAATGGCAGTTTCACATTGTTCCAAATTACACTGCAGCTGTAAAATCTGACAACATTATGGAGCCAAAGAGCCATGATGGAATTCTAAAAAATTATTAGTGTTTTTGTATTGTGACATCATTTACAGGAACTCCCCATAAACTAATTTCAACACAATTTCTGAATAAAGATCGAACTGGCTTACAGATCACATCATCACCCTTCCTTAGTTAGGTATAAATGACAGCTTCTTAATGATAGCAAGGATGCCCAGATTTTTAAAAGATTAATCAAATTAGGAAATAATTACCCAATCTCTGTTATCACTGGTTATCACTGGATACATTTTCTGACTCCCCTAAATGGCATACCTTTCACATTAGAAATGTCATAATGGAATAAACATTCTACTGGCTGCATTAATCCTCTTGATATTCTACGCCCAGAGGAGCCCCAAGGAGTGTTGTTTGCCGAATGTTTCCTAATGAACTAACTCAAAATCAAGCCACTGACATGAGGTGCTTATGAGTAATAATGAGTCAAATGTAATTTGCTTACTAACAATATTTTTTAAATTTGGCATGAAAAATAAGCCAAGTCCTGGCATCACTTCAGGAATAAGTCATATCACAGAATGTCAAGGCAAGTTTCCAAGCTTATGTAATAAAAAGTACTGAAAATGAAGCAAGCACACTCTCCCACACTGACCTGCACACAACTCATGTGCTGACCAAGTCAGGGCTGGTAAATGTCATAAAATACTTTTAATCAGAATACAGATGCCAACAATTTATTCTGGGTCATTGGTTCCCGCAGCTAAAATGCCTGAATTCGAAGACCAAATTGCTAATCATCCTTGGAATTTATCAGAAACATCAGGACCAATTTAAGTCCTAGAAGATTCCAAGGCAATAGTTGTTGGGGCCAATAATTTCCCCATCTTGGAAGCTTACGCTGAGTACAGTCCAAGTGATGTCCCCAAAACTGAAACCATCGTGGATGTTTCAAAAAAGGCTAAACACAATGACGATGTTATTAATATTTCAGGTGGAAGCAACACATGTTGATTCGACTACTCTTTCTGATTTCATAGAATCACACAAGAAACAAGACTACTCAGTTCTTATTTCTCATTCACTCCCTACTTTTGCTCAGAGCAAACAGACACTATTCAGTTGGCTGCAGGAAGGAGACTAGAAAACCCAACATTTTGAGCATGAGAGTGTACATATTTTGAGGGCCAGCAGGGAATCTCTGGCTGCAAGAATCTGGACATATTTTTGACTCTTCTGAGTTTCAGATTTCTCATTTCTCAAATGGGGTAATAACAGGTGTTATGCAGCTTGTTGTGAGCATAAAAGCATACACAGTAGAAACATTTTATACTTGCATTAAGTTAGGGACATTCAACTACACAGAGTCCACAAAGGGAGTTCCCATAAGGATTTCTTAGGATGAGGTTTTTACTGCTTCAGATGGGATGCTAGCATTAAATGGTGTCACCTTTTCAGAAAATTAGCCCTTCAATGCAAATCAACTAGTAATTCATTCAACAAATATGTACTGGTCACTCTTGGGATACAGCAGTGAACAAAAGAACAAATTCCTTGAAGTTAATATCCTAAAGCTCAACTAAGGAAGGGTGCACATCAAGGTATTTTAAGGATAATTTTTACTATATACATTTTTCACCTTCTATACTGATTTTAAGTTCAAAACCCAATCTCTGTGTAAGATGAGACTCGAAAGTAAGTTTAAAATATCATAGGTACATAAGAACATCATAGATGCTTAACAAATATTAGCCAGTATAAGTAATTATACTTTTCATCCTGTCACCAGGGACATAAAAGATGTACTTGATCACAGCTAATACGTCACATATTGTGGGAGTGCCCTTCACATCTATGATGTCTTATAGTTTACTGTTTTCATGTACATTCCCTTATTTTACCTGTTCCAGCAATCTGCTGAGACACACAATGCTTTTATTTTATTGTTGAAGACATTGAGGCTAACAGGCTAAGTGACTTGTAGAGTAACATCACCAGTAAATACAAACAATTTAACCCCCCAAATTGCTCTCGGTGTTTTTTAATGGGATTGGGGGAATAAATGGCAGCTTTGACTAAAATAAAAGTGACTCAGTGACGATGTATGATACTTTCACTATAGCGTCGAACCAACATTGCTATCCATGGGAGGAATTCAAATGAAAGGTCTTGTGCTGTAAGCATCTAGAATACGGCCTCATCTTACACCACCTGGGTTCACAGCCCAGCTCCACTGCACACTCAACTGCATGACTATGGGCATGTTATGTTTCTGGCCAATGCCTGAATTTCCTCATTGAAAAACAAGAAAAATAATACCAACCTAATATGTTGCTGTGAGGTTGAAATTAGTTAAAACTTAGAAAGTGCTGAGAACACAACCTAACCCTGAGCACCACTTGATAAACTATAAAATGAAATTTTATACACACACATCTATACACATATACATATACATACACACATTGTTGTCAGCCACTTTTATATGCATTATTAATTCTCAAAAGAATACTGAGCAAGACACATTGTCCCAATTATTAAACTTGTACCAAAGGCCTAAAGACACCATGTGGCCAGCTCAAAGTCGCAGCCAGTAAGTGACAGAGCATGGATAGGAACCCAATTCTATTTAACTGCAAAACCCTATCCTTTCTACAACATTTCTGCATTCTGAAGAACATTTCACAGACTTACAGCTTCAAGAAAATCAGATCTGTTTCCTTCTCCAACCCAGCCATCATTGTTCAACCTTCTCTGATCTCCCCGCCCAGAGAGCCTTATATGTTCCTTGACTCCTTCAAGCACTCGCAGGCTCCCCTCACCCTGCCCACTTGCCCCTTATTCACTTCATGGCCTCTGTTAGTAAATCTGCTTGGTACTTATTCTTCATCCATTCAACCTGGTATTTTGAGCACCAATAATGGACAAAACACTGCATGAGGGGAAGTATGAAGTGAGACCAGGCCAATAGCTTTATAAATACTTCCTGTCTATATTATTTCCAGGAACTTTTCTTAAGGACACTCACAAAACTAAGCCCCGCAATAGGCATTTAGTATATTCAGTGACAAACTGAAATATTCCGAACACCAGTAGCCTGGAATTTGAATCACAAGAATCTTGGGAAAGTAGCAGCAGTTGGCTAATGGCTTCAAATACTCAAATATTCAAGTCTAGACCTGGGCTGTTATTTTTGTCTTGTTTTGTTTTGTTTTTCTTAGCTTGGCACCTTCCCCAGAGGTCACAGAAAGGCCTCTGTGACAACGCTGACACCACTCACCTATAGACACTGGCCACTCCCTGCAGCACTCCTCACACAGAGGATGAAGACCACAGGAAGCGCCCGCCCCGTGTGGAATCTGGACTCACAAGGGAGTTTCTTTCGTCTCCCTAAATCCCAAGAACCAACACAAGGGCCAACACAAAGCCTCTTTATTAGAAAGCAAGAGGGATCTGTTATCATGTAAATGGGGCTCGGGCTCAAGGCACATCAACTTGAACTGATAACGTGAGACCTTAGAACACTTAGCAATGATAGTCACATATGCTTGGAAGCATAGAGACCACACATGCCTGCCCTCTCAAACGGCCAAGAATGCCTGTGGCTTGTGAACAAATGTCACCAACTCTTAATCATATTTCCTGAAGCACGGTAACTCTGGGAGAATCTTTTCATTGAAACATAAAATCGTATCCTGGTTGAGATCTATTATAATGAATATATATCCTGCCCAGGTTCACTTGAATAATTGTTACCATACACACAAAAGGAAGGTATGATTATCCAATATTTTGCTGCAATTTTATTTTTTAATGACAAAAATCTTGTTAGTGTCTTTAGCATATGACACTATTATCCATTGTTGGACCCTTTTAGAGCAAGGCTTCAGAGAATCCAAGTCACAAAACAAAATCCTTGACATTTCAATCATTTTCTTCTCAAGAATATCTAAACCCTTAAATAAGAAGGAAATCAGTTGATGATAGCCATCATCCTGTTACCTTCTCCTTGTACACATATGCTCACCCTTCTCACTCACTGTGAAACATTTTCCAGTGCTTCAGCCTTCCAAGTACAGTGAAGTAAAAGTCAAACTTCTGATAGCATTGCACAGCTGTTGTAGATAATTTACTAAATAAAAGTGAAAGTAATCAACTAAAAAAACTACCATAAAACACACCCAAATTCTGAAAGTAGACTTTACATAAACTATAAATCAAGTAATATTCTTTCCCCAGACTCAGAACAGGACTATAAAGTAGCTTTTAAAATGTCAGTTAATTATGTTTCTTCAAGACAGAAACACTGGATTTGGTCCCAGAAGAATTTACTTCAACCACCCTCCTGAAAAGAAGATACTGAAGTTACTAAGAAGAAAGTACAAGTGATTGATGGAGGCTTCATTATATCAGAAAGCTACTTCTTTTTTTTTTAACTTCAGAAACATTAATTTTATACAGGCAAAGTGAAACAAATTGTTCCCTTGAGACACATCAAGACAATTTAAACAGGCTAGAACATTCCAGACAGAAAACCTTCAACGCAGTCTCTCTTGTCCCATCTCTCCTCAGACAGTTCTGCAACAACTTTCTTTATTAAATGATTATGGTTTTGTTTCTGGTGTTGCATCGCCTCAAAAGTTCAATCACTATAGACAATAAAAATCAAATCCATTTAGTAAGCTTTTATTGAACAGCTGCTGTGTACAGGTATTATGTGGGGCTTGAGGGGTGGTAGACTACAAAGATAAGTAAGATACTTCTATGCTCACCCAATTCTGAGGAAGACAAAATTAGAAGACCGCATTACAAGTCAGTACACACAACAAAAATGGAGAAGACAAATCTGAACCAAGGGTCCAATGAAAAAAAATGTTTAGTCAAACTCAAGGACCATGCTTTGTTTCATTGTCTAAATGAGATTCCTCCCCTGGAATAACTTTACTCATTATTCAGAGGTTTTTTTCATTCACCTGAGTGACATGTAATAGAGTCATTTGACTTCACAAGTAAAACAGCAAGGGAAAAATTATCCTAATGTCTTATAGTTAAAATTTTTAAATGCTAATTAAAATGTTAATACACTAGGATAGTTGTTCTTTTTTAACTACTTCATAGAAATATTAGGAAAAAATACAACCAATACACTATGCTTACTCCTTGGCTGTCAAATATTTAGTAAAAACACATATGGATAGCCTGGTAAAGAAAACAGATCAGATCCACACCCTAAGAAAATTAAAAAATAATAGATTCAAAATAAGCACACACTTAAGAGATTGACAAGGCAGTAAAAAATATGTTAAGGGAACAAACACCAAAGATTATACAAGTAAAATGAAAATGAAGAAAATAAATAAATCAAGGCTTATAATATATAATTGATATATGATACCTCAATAAATATTTATTGAAGGGAAGAATGAATAGACAAACACACCCAGGGAGTCACTTGTTTGACCATTGCCTCCATATGTAATATTGGTTTATCAAATTCTGTTCATAGCTTTTTAAAAAGAAGATTCTCTCAGAGGGGCAGCCCCAAACTCAAGTGTTGGCACTGCATCTACCTTAACTTTTATTGATATGGCTCTTTCTCGGGGTAAGGTAAGGAACAGCACTACCTGTCTCTGGTTCCTGGCATACCTGTTCATACACATGGCATACAGCTCTTACCTGGCCCTTCTGCAGTGAAGCACGCTATCAGACTTGCTTTGCCCATTGAATCAGTTACCGGCCAAAAGTTACTTTCCCTTCCCATTGTAAGGGGGATTACGGTAGAGGATATCCTGGAGGAAGCTAACCCATACTGGATATATAGCATGAGTGAGAAAAAACTGGGTACCGACCCATACTGGATAAATACCATCAGTGAGAAAAAACTGGGTACCGACCCATACTGGATATATATAGCATGAGTGAGAAAAAACTTCCACTGTGCCAACCACTGAGATGTTGGGGTTATTTGTTACTGAAGTGTAATCTAGCCAATCCTGGCTCAGGCACACACTATTAAACACCTAAAAACCATTCCCATGTCCCCTGTCCCTATACCCCATATCAAACACTCCTCAGTTGCCCCAACCCATTAAATCTCAAATGTTTGAAATCAATTTGTTTTTATAATATTTCTTGACAGTACAGTATTTAGAAAGAGGAGAGGAGAGGAGAGGAGAGGAGAGGAGAGGAGAGGAGAGGAGAGGAGAGGAGAGGAGAGGAGAGGAGAGGAGAGGAGAGGAGAGGAGAAGAGAAGAGAAGAGAAGAGAAGAGAAGAGAAGAGAAGAGAAGAGAAGAGAAGAGAAGAGAAGAGAAGAGAAGAGAAGAGAAGAGAAGAGAAGAGGAACGGGTGGGGAGGGGAGGGGAGGGAGGAGGGGTGAGGAGTCTGGGTGGGGAGGGAGGAGAACAGGGAAGGTAGGAGAGGAGAAGGAGGGAAGGGGAGGGGAAGAGAGGAGAGTAAAGAGAGGAGAGGAGAGGAGGAAAGAAAAGAAAGAAAAAGAGGTTCCTGTCATTCTATCTTTTCATCTAACAAAATTCATCACAAGTCCAACTTTTCTTCTCAGCAGTTGACAAGGGCATTTATTAATGAGATTAATAAAGCTTGCCATGGGAATTCAAGACAAGTAGGTCAAATGAAATGTACTGGATCGAAAATTGTATAGGATCAATGCAGGAGCTAGGTGGAAATTACAGGGTTACTACTGGAGAAGAACCAAACAAAAAGTCTGGTGGGTCCTTTAAAATAGAAAGAGCAACAGAATTCTTTACATCTTAAATTTCATGTTATAAATCAAGGAGGAAATTCCATCTCCTAGCCTCACCCCAGGAGAAAATTTAGTAATAAAATGTCTAATAGGCAGTTGAGGCATTTTTACAGCATTCAGTATATTTTCCTAGATTTGATTCACTGAGCTTATTTATTTTTTGGACTTGGAAAATATTTAGGTCACGATAACTATGTAAAATCATCAACATGAAATATTTCATCCATATCTAATTCCTATTCATTTCATTTTCAACATATGGATAGGTCTTTTTTAAAATAAAACAAAAAAGTGGGCTCAAAGAATACTTAAACATATATCACTTTGAAATTTCTGTTGCAAATTTCAAGGTGCAAAGTGTCGTTTGTGGCTAATTTCTCACATTCTTGCCAAAATATGTCCTGAAATTGATATTCTAGCATCAATTTTCTGTACTCCATTTTGTATTATATTGATATCTATTTTACAATTTATCTACAAAACACCAAGGAATGTATATTTTAGAGCCTTTGGCATTATAGCATAATAATTTTAGCGTTGGTATACTACACTCCCTAAATATAACTGCATTAAGTGCTCACCCTACGCATAATGAAAAAGATAGTAGGAAAGAGAAATATTTCCTACGTCCCATCTTTGCATTCAGTATGAACTGCCAAGTACATGTAATTCTTCAAGCATTACGCATGACAGGGTCCAATTTAAAACTGATATCTGCCCTGATATTCATAATGAACAACCAGCTGCAACAAAAACTGACAGTGGAGAATATGCATTTTGTCCTTTTTGGAAAATTGAAACACAAGGGTGGAAAAACATGACCAGTTTAAGAATTTTCAGACCCTCTCCTTGGACTTTAGCCTTCTCTCCTGTAAATTGACCTCTGAAGACCTTTTAAACTTCAAAATTCTATTAAAGTTTCTATTGCTACTATTTAAAAACAAAAACATACAAAGTGATTTCAGTTGTATATTTGGCTTTATTTTCTCAAGTATTCAAGTGCAGCATAAGTAGCCGTTAGGGGCACAGCCTTGGTCTAAGAGGTTGTATTACTTATCAACTGAGACTTCAGGAAAATTAATCTCTCTAATCTTCAGTTCTCTCCTCCAAAAAATGGAAATGAAACTCGTACCCACCTCATTGGATAATTAAGAGTAAAATAGCTGAATAACATACATTAAGTCTTGCTTCCCATCAGTACAGGCATATATATATGATAAACACTCATTAACCCTTAGCCAATAGTCTTATGCTAATTACGTCTTTTCTTGAAAGGTATGTCTAGAATCTACCATATTTGACCAACTATATGAAGATATTATATTAGAGTCTTTCTTCTCTCAACCAAGAAATGCCCTCATCGATTTTAATTATATATCTCTCCACTTCTTCCACCTCCTCCGATCTCAGTGTCCTTCAGCAAATCATGTTATTTCTTCTCCTTCTAAATGCCCTCCCTTCTCTCCATCCTCTTCATCCTCCCTATTTTTATGGGTTTTTTTTTCTCTTATTTGTCCCACTGAGCAATCTTAATATAAGAAACAAGCAAATAAAGAAGTCTGTATTGTGTAAAATCATGATTTTCCAATAAACAATGAGACAAAGTAATGAGACTGGTCTGTACTAAGCCTCTCATGAAAATCAACCTCGTTAAGTTATAATAACACCTCACATTTCTGCTTTCCCCTTTAAGCAGGCAAGGAGACAAAAGGCAAATTTTAATTTATCTCTGCAAAGCTTAAATAACATCACAGTGTAGCATAGCAGTGGGCACCCCATAAATGTTCATTACCTGAAATCTTTTCACAGAATTTTCCTATTATGTTTCCGGATAGCATAACACAAGGAGTTCCTAGATTTTGCCAAAATAAAAAAGGAACTATCTTCCTGCTAGGCATTTGGTGTTGTTTGCATGTTGTATCCAGGTGAGAAGAAGCAAGACAGATGTGTAATTTTAAGTCTTTGTCAGTAACCCGCAGCAATGCTATGCTTGGGATGGCGTCTCTTGGGAAGAAAATACTTATTTCACACTTTTTTGTCCACCTTTCCGGAGAAGATTTTGAAAGAAAACAGTGTGTCCTTTGGAATTGATTATCAGTGGCCTGTCAGCTCACTCCAGACTCAGCAAGCCGAGAAGTGTGCACAAAGCTACCTTGTGCAGAACCTCTGAACCTCTCAGATTTCAGTTCTGATGTAGAAAAGACACTCACTGTTAGCATTTTCCCAGGGTCTCAGCCAAACTTTTCATTTCACCTGCTCACTCTCCTTTTGAGAAGCAAGGTTCTACTCCAAGCCTTTATAACTACTAAAAGAGATATGTGAGTTAGGACAAAACACCAAAAATATTGTTTCAAAATAAATAAAGTGGTAATGTTCCCAAGCCACTAAACTCAGTTGCATGATGGAAAAGTACAGACATTGAGGAGACTTCACCTCTGGCCACCTTAAAACCCTTATATATTGGTGTCTCAATTTGCAGTATCACCTGTGCTTACAACTACTTTTAGTAAATGAATGGGACAAAGGGATAAATCCAAAGTTGTTGGATGATTTCTTTTAAGTTTTTTAAGTATCTGGGTTTATGCAAGAATAGGCCCCAGTGAACGTGGCACTGGCCATGGGTTTATCTCTTAAAATTTACCTTTTCTTTTTTAGTATTGTCAGTTCTGATGCTGTTAATTTAAAATGGAATCAAATTAATGTTGTCTAAAGAGTCCTTTCAGATCTGGCAACACACAAAGTTATCATAGTCCTTGCATGTCTACAAAATTCAAAGTATTATACAAAGGCCATTTAGAGTAGCCATGTTTCCATTTTCATCTTCTAAATTATTTCAGTGACTTGAAAGTCCAGGAAGCAGAATACCGTGTTTCCCCGAAAATAAGACCGGATGTTACATTAATTTTTGCTCTAAAAGACGCATTAGGGCTTATGTTCAGGGGATGTAATCCTGAAAAATCATGCTAGGGCTTATTTTCGGGGAAACACGGTACTCCTGGAAAACACTAAGTGTAAATCCACATAATATATTCTGAGAAGGGCTGCAGAAAGGGAATTAACAAATCTTTACCCCTTAGGATGCTTTCAGCTATAAATGAAACAAACAAATAAACAAACCTGCCTCAAACAATAAGGACATATATTATCTCACACCATAAAAGTCCAGTGTGGATGGGCTCCAAAGCTGGATGATTTCATGGCTCAGAAAGTACCGACTACATTTTCAGGCTGGTAGAAAGATGGCCGCAGTGGTTCCAGGCACCACATGGAGACACAGCAACGATCAGAGGGGAAAAGACAACCTTCTCTTCATGTCTTCCTGAGAGCAAGGAAACCCTTCACAGAAGTGCCCCCAATGTTGGCCATGACCATGACTGAGCCCATGCCTTAACCAAGCCCTGGCAAGGAGCACAGGTTAACCACGACTGACTTAGTACGAAGAACTGGACATAAGGGAGTCAACCGGTCACCATGGAGGACAGAACTGGATGTCAGAGCATCAACCACAACAAACATTATACCAAAAACATATCTGTATTCCCAGCGCTTACTTTCCAAATATGCCCTGATGCAGGTGAATATCAAAGCCAGACACACAACCAAAACCCCACGCAACTCAATCCTGACGCAAACAAGATACCAACCTTCTACCCCCACAGAGGGCTAAGTACATTGTGTTAAACTGGAAAGGGCACTGAGCTCAGCATATTCAAATAGGTCAGTAACAAATATTGTTTTCCCCAGCCAATGTCACATAGAAGGAAGGGTGTTTTAATAGAAATAGATACTACATAGATTTCAATCATTTGCATTGAACACATTGTTCGTCAGGGGTTTTTTGTTTTGTTTTGTTTTGTTCTGTTTTGGTTTTGGGGTTTTTTTTAAAACCCAAATATGATAAGTGTGATGGGTAAAAAAAAAAAAAAAAACCTGGGGATGGCATAGGAGTAAGAGGAAAGAGGTGGGTCAGAAGAAGTGCCAGCAATCACATCAGGACAAAACTCACAGAGGAAAACATCCAAAATCTTCCCACGGCCTTTGAGAGCCTACAGATCTGGGCCCATGGCTTCTCTGAGGGCGTCTACTCTTACTGCTTCCTCCCCTCCCTTCACTGCACCACTCCAGCTTCCTTCTTGTTCACATTACCAGAGGGGTGCTTTTCCCAGCTGTTGCTATAGCTTTCTCCCTGCTTCCTTTCAGGGATTAGAGGTCACCTTCCCAGTGAGACCACCTTAAATACACAACATATATCCATTCCAAATATTCACTGTTTAACTGCCCTGCTTTATTTTTCCCCATAGCACTTCTCACTAACTGATATTTATTTATTTGTTTATTTATTTGTTTATTTATTTATTTATTTATTTATTTGGCCTTTACCCTCTAGAATGTAAGCTCTCTGAAGACAGGGATCCCCAGGAGCTAGAAAAGTTCCTGACACGTAGTAGGTGCTCAGTAAATATTTGCTGAATGAATGAATGAATGAATGACGATAAGATGGAACCATCACCAGAAAAAAATACACATAAGACTTTTACAAAAGTATACCCAGGCTTAAGAGCAAGGAAATTGAGACCTAGTCACCAAGAAGTATTTTAATAGAATATTTTCCTTTCTTCCTTGAAGTCAAAAGTAAAAATAATTACACCACCACTGAGTATACTCACTTCTACTAATCCAGCTGAGAAAGAAAATCTGTCTTAAAATTACAAAATAGTATAATCCCGAATTGTCCTCCAAGGTAAGCTGCAAGGAGTCAAATCAAATTCCATTGCTAAATTATTTGATGCCCACCAATCATACGAAACAGGCAACCTTTTTCTCTCTCTCTCTTTTTTTTTTTTTATCAGAAACTGATTCAGAATGGCAAAGGTGCTAAAGCATACATTCCTGCTACTGCTTGTCTTATGCAGACAGTGCTCTAATACTATCTTTAAAGGCATTTGCAATTTGGCTTCTCAGGCATCTAGCAGTGTGTCATGTCCTTTTGTCCAGAGAAGGAAGAGAGGTTGTTAACTCAGGTTTAATGATTCAATCTACACAGAGTTTTAAGGATAACGCATGCTAGGTCCTCAGCTTCTTTTCTGACGTGGATCCTTGTTCGAAGCACTACACATCAATGCCACGACCTCCTGCCAGGTCTCCCAGCACTGATTCCTGCAGCCACAAAAGATGCTCTCTGAATCATCTGCCTTGCCCTAAATACTTGCTAATTACAGAACCAAGAGAAAGCTATGTAGGTGCTCTCCGACACAGGTGATTCCCAGGGCACCATGAAGGGGACTCAGAGAAGCTTGAAAGGTCACAGAGGCCCATACAGTCCCAGATCGAGAAGAGCAGCAATTTCCTTGGCATTTTCACCTTTACACTCCCTTCCACTACCAGTCTCAGGAAATCCAAAGGTATAAAATACCAAGACCAATAGTACAGCTGCACAGCTTTTCCAGTTTGCAGGGAGCATGACAGAGATTTTCAGATTAGGTTTAGTCCACAATAGTTCTTTATTCTGTACCTCCTATATGAAATTTAAGAATTTAACAGGTTCCAAGCCAATGAATATTTCATTCTTGTTTCATACTATAATAAAAAGTCCTTTTCATTGGGAGGATTTAAGTGTAACCCAAGAATCCCACTTCTGATTCTATCAGAATGCCACAATCAGGGTCCTATTGAAAGTGTTCATTCCTTAACGTACCACAACAAGGGACTGAACAATCCTCTCCTGGCAGGGCTGATAGGGCTCCATCGCAAACTGTCCATAACACATAAAACAGAACCTATTTTGGCATAGCGCACTTCGGAAATGGGGGGGAATTCTTTATGCAGTTAACGTTAAAAATGACATGAACTAAGTTTACATAGACAAAGAATGCAGTCCCAAAAGCAAGGATAAAGAGCTGCCCTCAGATATAAAGTTTCTACTTAAGCTCATATAAGTCAGACTCGAGGACATTTTCTGTTATGCCAAAATAGTTGTTATTTTTCCTAATGACATAATAAAAATAGTTGCTCAGATAATCCAATT
The DNA here is from genome assembly GCF_964194185.1 of Rhinolophus hipposideros. NCBI lineage: Eukaryota > Metazoa > Chordata > Mammalia > Chiroptera > Rhinolophidae > Rhinolophus > Rhinolophus hipposideros. Next base: position 35,978,447 of record NC_138047.1, read on the forward strand.
GAAAGGGTTCCATTTTATACATTTCCTAAAAATGAAAAAGTCTGAGCCAGAAAGCTATTTCTTTTTTTGTACAAGCATCTTCAGATCTTTCCAATTTTACGGTTTATATTCATACTTACAAGTCTAGATGGCTAAGAAAGGGACCCATTTTTATAGGTTGGAGAGGTCAAGATAAAAGTCTTTGTTATACGGTTTTCGAGCCATGGTATTTATTATAAGGTATTAAGGCTCCAAATGATATAATGTTTCTCTCTTCTATGGGAGAAACTCTTGTTTTCTTTTATTTCCAGCAGAGTTTTCAGCCAATCAGCCTCCCTCATAGGACTAACTAGCTACATATGAGTGAGTAACTGGAACACACATCTGTGTAACTGGCCCAGTCTTTCTCACCAGGCATATTTAAAGAGACTGCCTTTTAGGACTCTCTAATAAAGGAATCCTTTATCAAAGTGTCTGCCCAAACCAGGTGCAACAATCCCACAGACTCTATTAATGCACTTTATTGCCAGTGAGAGTGGCATTCGTGGAGAGCAGAGCAGAATCATCATAATTTACTGCCCGCCGCAGCTGTCACATTCTTGTCCTCTACCAAAGGGAAGAAAGACAGAGCACACTCCTGGCCACTCCTCTCACATGCAGGTAGGAGAATGGGCACAAAATGAGAAAAGCCAGAGAATATTGGCAGCCATCAAAGAGAAAGTCATCCTTTTCTGGCCACACTCCACATCTTGATTATGAATGTACTATGTCGTCACATCTAACGTGCCTTGAACAAATTCAATATAAAACATATGTGCTTGATGAAAAATGAAAGAGAGAAAAGTAACATTTTGAATAGTAAGGACATTTTATTGGATAAGCATATGGCACTGGATAAGATTAGAAGAAGACTGCCCTTTCAATCAGGCTGAGTTCCCACATGCCTTTCATAGTCTAAGCGTCTCACGAAGCTGAGTGTGATTCCAGAAGTTAAATATACATATTTTTTCTGCATCATGACCCCAAATGAAAACTAGCTACTCTGATGCTCAAATAAGCAAACAACATTCCTTTCTATTCTTCAAATATACCAAGCATGTGATACCTCAGGACCTTTGCACATGCTACTTTGCTCTGTCTGGGAACCTTTTTCTCAAAATATTTATATGGTCTACCTGGCTCATTTATTCACTTTCGTCATGTCTTTACATTAAAGTCAGCTTCTCAGTGAGGTCTTCTTTGAGCTTTCAATGTAAACTTTTATCAACCCTCCAACACTTTATTTCTTCCTTCTCTGCTTTATTTTTCCCTATAGCACTTAAAACTATTTAAGATAAAGTACTATACATTTTTGCTTATTTCTCTTGTTTGTTATCTCCCACTAGTAGAATGTAAGCTCTATGAGGGGAGAGATTTTTCTTTTCACTGTTTTGTTTACTGCTTTCTCTTCAGTACCGGAAAAAAAAAAAGTTAAATATCTATAGATAAAATAGTAATCTGCTCTAATATGGAAAGAAAAACAGACACGCAAATCTTTTTTCAAGGTAGCACATGGTTCTCATTCACAACATGGGACATTCTCAAGAGAATTTCAGAAGTACTTTTAAAATATATTTTTTTAAAATAACTTTAGATTTAAGAAGAGTTGCAAAAAGAGTTCCCATGTGGCCTTCATCTAGCTTTTCCCAATGCTAATATCTTATCTAACTACGCTGCATTTATCAAAACTAAGAAATTAACATTGGTACAATACTATTAACTAAACTACAGAGTTTATTAAAAGTCCATCATTTTTCCCACTAATATCCTTATTGTGTTTATTCATCATGACCCCTTAATCTCCTCCAATCAGAGACAGCTTCTTAGTCTTCCCCTATTTTTCATGATCTGGATACTTTTGAAAAGTCCTTCGTCAGATATGTTGTAGAATGTCCCTCAATTTGAGTTTATTTGATGCTTTCCCATGACTAATCTGAGGTATAAATTTTTGAGAAGAATAACAGATGAAGTGCCCTTCTCATTGTACAGTATCAGAGGGCAAATGTGGTCAATTATTGCAATCAATTATTAATTACTATTCCTATTATTATTGCTGACATTAACCTTGCAGGCTTGGTAAAGGTGGTGCTGCCGGGTTCCTCCACTATAAAGCTACTGTTTTTCCCTTTCCATATTCTATTTGAAAGTGAATCACTACATCAGCCCACACTCAGGAGTACTTTTAACTACACATGATGTTTCCTTTATGTGCTAACTTTAGAACTTAAAGTCTGCCAAAATGCACCTCCACTTGTACTCAGCCATCAAGAGAAAATGAAGTCTATAAAATGTAGGTGCCAAAAACAGGATCAATACTAAGCCATATAATAGAATTATTTCTGTGGACCCAACCAACAAATCAACAAAGCCCTTCTTTTATTTTTTTTTTATTTTTGGCAGAATACGGCCACACCAATGGAAAAAGTAGAGCATTGAAGGATTAAAATCGTTTCCCAATGTGGTGGGATAAAACAGTAAATGAGTTGAATCCTAGAATAATCCCCCATTTTGTATCCTTAGCAATGATCCAAACAATTTCTTCATTGTTGCACCTGCGTGATACCTTTTTTCTATTAATTGTGTTTAATCAGTAGCACTTATTTAACAGTATTACTGAGAGAAAACAAAATGTATGGCCAAGACTATTGATCATCCGCAAGTTCTTCCCATGTGATAGAATCCTCAATTTGTAGCTTAGACACATGGTTACCTAGAATAAAAACCATATCCAAACCACCCTTGGAACTAGCTGTGGCCATCTGATTAAGTTCCAGACCATAAAATATAAGCAGAAGTTCTAAACTCAGCACCTAAGGCTAACCACTGCCCCCGCCATGAGTTTAGTCTCCACTGAGAAGGAGGGAAGCCCACACTTATAGGCAACATTTACCGTAATTTTCAGATAAAGAAACCAACGTTCAGAGATGTCAAGTAACCAGCTGAATTCCTAACTAATCAAGTGGAGAAGCTGAGTAAAGGCAGGTCTGATGGCAATTTTAGGGTTGCCCAATAAAATATAGGATACAAAGTTAGATTTGAATTTCAAGTAAAGGGACATGTGGATACTAAAGATTGTGTTACTTATTTAGAACTCCAGTCTAACTGCGTACCTTTTATTCTTGTTTACTAAAACTGGCAACTCTGGTCAGACTCCAAAGTGTGGGTACCTTGATACCGTCTGATAGCCCGTGGCGTGGTACTGTCACACTCCATGACATGGCAGACCCTCCTGCACATCATTTGTCCTCTGGAAGTATTTGATGACCTGAGTGAAACTAAGTAGGACGCATGCTCAGACATAAGAAACAAGCAATAAATAGTCAACAAAATGAAGAAAAACTGTATTCCTCGCAATTCCAGGGAGGCAGAGAGGCTGCATAGCCTACAGAGCCTTCCCTCTCTGAGAGAAGCAGATGGAGCAGGAGTACACAGGGTCACCCAAGCTGTGGAAAGCAGTGGAGTGAGAAGCACATGGCATCAAGTTGATGGAAGGGTCAAAAAAAGAGGACACCCAGGATTCAGGGGGAACAGGATGTTGTTTGTTCTGTGGCTGTTTCTTTTGTCTTTCCGGTAAAAACAACAACAACAACAACAACAAAACTCCATGGTGCTAATGCTTCTGAAGTGAGTCAACTCCTTATGGTGAATGCACAGATACACCAAATCTAGCTTTGGGTAAGAGAAGAAAGGCTGCAAGGCAAACCACAGGGACCTAAGTGTGGAACTGGACATCTACTTAACATAGACGAGAAAGGAAGGTGAAATCAGCAACTATTCACTATGCATGTCTTCGTATTTTTTTATAATAGTTCAGGATCTAAAGCCACAGAGCAGTGGTTTCCAATCCAGCTGGCCATGATAACATAGGAAGATTACTGAAACAGGGACCCACAACTAGGGACAGTTCCGGGACTTTTTTTTTTTAATTTCCCCCAAAGACTCTGATGAGCAGACAGGTTAGGAACTTCTGCTGCAGATGTTTTATCAGTTTCCTTTTTTGAAGTATTGATAATCAAGTACTGAACTGTTTTTTCAAACAGGTTTATGGATGTGTGATTTTCGCATACATACCATACAATTCACCCCTTGTAAGTATCTGATTCAGTAATTTTTAGTAAATTCATAGACTTGTGCAACCATCACTACAAACCAGTTTTAGAACATTTCCATCACACAATAAAGCTTCCACACACCCACTTACAGTTAATCCCCACTCCCAACTCCAGCCCCAGACAACCACTGATCTACTTTTTGTCTCTATACATCTGCCTTTGCTGGACATTTCATATAAATGGTAAAATACAATGTATAGTCTTTTGCATCTGGTTTTTCTCACTTAGTGTAATGTTTTTGAGGTTCATCCATGTTGTAGCATTTATCAGAAGTTCATTTCTTTTTATTTCTAAATAGTATAGTATTCCATTCCATGGATATGCCACCTTTGTTTATCTACTCTGCAGTTCATAGCCACTGGGGCTGTTTCCACTTTTTGGGCATTATGAATAATGTGCTATGAACACTCATGCAGAAGTTTTTGTGTGAATACATGTTTTCAGTGTCTTTTATAGATACCTAGGAGTAGAATTGCTGGGTCTATACTAAGTTACGTTTTTAAGAAACTAAGCATCAAGTTTTAATTGGCAAAAGTTATGAAACAGTTGCCTAGAGTTGACTTCCAAGGTAATTAATATCTTCTCTTACTTTGTCCCTCACTTAGGTCCTCACTAAATATTAATGTGTCTCCTTCACAAACTGATAATGGATTTTTCCTCAAATGCTGAGTGAACCAGGTCCTCATCAAGAAATGGTCCCGGCTAAAGTATGTATGCAGAGGGCAGCTGCTTCTTTTGCTCTGTTAAAATAAATAACCTAAAAGCTGAAGGAGCTTCATCGTTATTCATGGATGCCAAGGGGCCAGTCCTGGTTATTTAACAACATATCTGTAAAAATATTTGGAAACAACCCACATCTTGATAACAGAGTAATCATTACATAATTTTTATTGATCTATCTTTTTATATTTTTATAAATTGCTCAATGATATTATGATATATATTAATTGTAAAGGAAATGTGTTTACAATATATTTTTAAAAAGAAATCATATAAGCCCCTTTTAAATAAAAATATGCATATGTACCTAGAAAATGTTTACGTAAGTAGATTTCCATGTGAAAAGAATGATGAACAATTTTTCTTCTTTGTACTTATCTGTAGTTTCTGATTTTCTGTATTTCCATCTATTTGTAATAAGACAAATGAAAATAAATTGTTTAACTTTTTTTAAAAAAAATACAGCATGCATGAGCATTTATTTATTATTATGGGTAATAATTTGTGCCTCAGATGTAAAATACTGGTTTATTCTTTTTGCACCTTCCAATAGCCAATTCTTTATCACTCTCCAGAATTTGGGGAAAAGGAGAGCCCGGATAATCCAAAAGTCTCCTCTGGACCAAAAGCTGCATTGCCCACAAAAGCACACAACTATAAGAGTCATTTTAGTTTTTAAAAGAGTATGCAAAAAAAATAAATAAATAAATAAATAAATAAAAAGAGTATGCAATTCATTTTCATACAGTGCACAACAGAAACCGCCCCTCCCACAATCCACCCCAAATTTGATGCACATCAGAAACCCCACCCTTCAATACTTCAAAAAAGGAAACTGATAAAACATCTGCAGCAGAAGTTCCTAACCTGTCTGCTCATCAGCAGACAAAGATAGTTATCCAGGCTATCTCTCTGACACACCTTTGCTAAACAGTCACACTTTTCCTAAATGCTTAAGGCTAGGATGTTTTGTGTCAATTATCTCCTGGTTAGCATTCCACATGATTAAAAATAAGATTTCAATATCTCCCCCACTCCCATTTATATTCATCCCATTTTAAGTAATCAAAAAGTAATTGCTGGGCCAGCCCGGTGGCTCAGGTGGTTAGAGCTCCATGCTCCTAACTCAAAGGCTGCCAGTTCGATTCCCACATGGGCCAGTGGGCTCTCAACCACAAGGTTGCCGGTTCAACTAGGGTCCCGCAAGGGATGGTGGGCAACACCCCGTGCAACTAAGATTGAACAGGCACCTTGAGCTGAGCTGCCGCCCGGATCGCTCAGTTGTTTGGAGCGCGTCCTCTCAACCACAAGGTTGCCAGTTCGATTCCTCGACTCCCAGAAGGGATGGTGGGCTGTGCCCCCTGCAACTAGAAAACGGCAACTGGACCTGGAGCTGAGCTGTGTCCTCTACAACTAAGACTGAAAGGACAACAACTTGACTTGGAAAAGTCCTGGAAGTACACACTGTTCTCCAATAAAGTCCTGTTCCCCTTCCCCAATAAAATCTTTAAAAAAAAAAAAAGTAATTACTAAAGAACAACAACAACAAAAAGTAATTGCTTGACTGGCCATTTTGTAAACATATCCAATTCAGAAAAAGTCACAGCCAAAAGAGCATTACTATACATTCTTAAATAATCAGAGCTAATAATGGGTGTTTACAATGTTTCAGACATTTCTTTTAATGCTTTTTATATATTAACTCATTTATTCCTCAAAACAACCCTATAAGCGCCATTACCCTGTTTCTCCAAAAATAACACCTAGCAGACAATCAACTCTAAAGCGTCTCATATTATATTATGTTACATTATACCTGGCCTTATATTATAGTAAAATAAGACCGGGTCTTATATTAATTTTTGCTCCAAAAGACGCTTTAGAGTTGATTGTGCACTAGGTCTTACTTTGAGGGAAACACAGTATCATAACCATTTAATAGCTAAGGACACTGAAGTTTAGAGAGGCTAAGTAGCTTCCCCAAGTACTCCCAGCTGCTAATGGTGTGGCTGGAACTCCCCCCTGGCCTGTCGGGCTCCCTGCCTGAGCGCTTCATCCCTGTCTACTGAACATGTGAATACATGTACCCATGCCCCTGCAGGCCAGATGGTGCTTCTCCAAGAGAGGGCCCAGCAGTTCTAGTGTAGCAGCCTCCTGGAGGTCACACACTGAGTTCTAGATGACCACTCTGCTGTTGCTACTGGACGTCATATTGACAACTGGCTTACCTACCAGTCTTTATACAAAACTGGTGCTGGGCTTCATTCTATTTTTTTAATTCTGACTGACCAATGCATCAATTCATTGACTAGTAATTATTTCTTTTTTGACATTTATCTCCCCTTCTCAAAATCACTCTAGTCAAACTCAGCCTGACAGCACTGTTTCAGTGTTCAAGATGCCAAAAAATGTTTCAAGGCATTTTAAGGACCTTTCCCCACCAACCTTTGCAGCTCTCCATTCATCCTTGACCCTGATACTTGCAGATGACTCCAAAAAGGTTGCATTACAAAGAAAAATTCATCAGACTATTGGCTGGACGTTTTCATAGCCCTTCTTCATGAGAAAAGGGAAATGAGATCTGAAATTACACTGATCCACACAGGGCACCAAATCTATTCTTTTTTGAACTCACTTCCTGGAAGCCAGCTACACAGTCTGCATTGCTCTTTCATGCATTATTACCCAGTTTTAGAATTTCCTTTCAGAAAAACAAATAAGGGCGTTCTACCGAGTTTCCACGGTGATTTTTTTTTTTTTGCTCTCCTTTCTGGAATATTTTTAATATGTAGATTAAATGTGTTATAGCAATCAAACACATTGGAACACCCATAGGATAACCTTGGTAGGCATCATCCACAAATTTACATTTTTTAAAAAAATTTGTTGCAAGAGACATTAGGGAAACACATGACAATGATTTCTGAATCACTCAAAATAGCAGGAAAAAATTCTGAATTATCAATTTCATCCACATAGGGTGCTCCAATAACAAATACTCTCAGACCAAACTGGCTTTATGTAAAGGGGGCTTACTTACATGCATTAATTTCCTAGCAAAGAAGTCTAAACTGAAACACAGTGGAACAGAAACAGATGTTGAACCCATATATGCAGATAAGAATTCCTCACTTGCCTGCTTATCACTAACAGATGAAGGAAGTGCACTCATTAAGGAAGCAAAGCTTGCCCAAGTGGACCAGAGCCAGATCACAATTACCCATTGGTTCAGGGTACAACTGAATTTTCCCGATTTCAAAAGGAAAGAGAAGTTAGATAACATTGAAAAATCAAATATGCAATTTGAAAATACCATAACAAAGGTAGTCCACCTTGGTCATCTAAAGAGGATGTGTTTCCCCTCCCATCAATCCTAGTTCACTTATACCCAGAAAGTATTTTTTTCATTCCTTTTTCCTTATTCTTTTTTATTTAAGATCTGTCACATTCCCAAGCTTATAAAGTTGAGGGGAAACCCTAGTCAACTGCAAGTAATCCTTCATAGTATTTATAATGGATTTGGAAAACCTTTGGAATGATCAGAAAAAGAGCATCAGACTCAACATAGCCAAACCCCACTTGTATTTTCTCCCTCCCACATCTAAAACATAAAATCAAACTCAGGTTGTTCTTCCTGCTTTGCTGGAAATCTTAGCAAATGCTATTACTATGTGCCCAAACAAACAGGCTAAATATTTTATGTTAACCTTAATCCATTCCTCTCCTGTTACCCACACTTTCACTCATTTAAAATCTGAGTGCTAAGGATTCCATGATGACCAAGAGAGCAGAACCTAATGTGAAGGACCCTCACTGCCTCCACTTTCTCACTTCCCACTGACTGCTCACACCCCGCAGTCTGCCTTCGACCCCACCACTACACTAAACCAGTTCCAGCCAGGCTCTCAAACAGCTTTCAGTAGCCAAGTTAGGCAGTCATTATTTGCCTTCTTGGTGACATCTGAATATTGTGTTCACGCCTTCCTTCTTGAAAACTTGCCTTCCATTAGTTTCCAAGACTTCACACTCTTAGCTGTCCACCAAAATTTCTGACTTGTCTACCTCATTTCTCAGTAGGTCCCTCTTCTGCTCATCCCTTTAATGTTGTAGTTCTTCATAGTTCTCTTTTTCCTTCTCTCATACTCCATCAACTTCATCCATGATCATAGCCTCAAGCGTCAGGTACACAGTGATGATCTATAAGTCTTTATCTCCGGGCGAGGTATTTCTCCTGAACTCCAGACTCTTATAACCAGTTACCTAGCAGACAATTCTATATGAAAGTTCCATTGAGCATTTCAAACTAAAACTAAAAGCCTTACCTTTCTCACCTCACAAAAGCTTCTCCTCTGACATTTCCTCGATCAGTAAAGAGTGCCAGTACCTACCACTCAATGGTCACGCCAGCAACCTGAAAGACATTCTTGAATTACATTCCTCCATCCCCCCACAACCAACTTTAAGTTCTATTCATTCTAACGTGTAAATATCTCTTAGTCTACACATTTTCTCCAATTCCACTTGAACTACTCTAGTTTGAGCCACCATTCTCAGCCACCTCCATTACTTTATGCCTCCCTGGTTTCCTTGACTCCAACCTTGCCCTTTTCTTCCAGTCCTTCCTCTTCATGGTAGGCCTACAGGTCTCTACCTTGGACACCACACACACACACACACACACACACACACACACACACACACACACGGCCTGCAAACACTCTGGTCATGTTGATTCTGTAGGTTTCGAGTGGGATTCAGGTATCCCATGGAGATTAGGAAAAGCTCCATAAGGTGGTCCTGATGCACGGCCATGATTAAAAACCCATCAGAGTGATTTTTCCCAACCCAGCTCTGATCATAATTTATAAGGCCCTTCACAGTCAAGCTTTGCTGAATTTCCATCTGTTTCTCAAATGTGCTGTGTTTCCTCTCAACCCAGGGCCATAAACCCCGCAGGTGTCTGGCTTTAGCTCCTTCATTACTATATCCTACCTCTTTGCCACTTGCTTCCTCCAAGACGCCTCCACGGGCACCCTCCATTCCAGATTAAGTGTCCCTCCTATGTTTGTGTACTCTTTTTTTTACCTTTTTCATCACAGCACGTCCTGTGATTGCCTGTTTATTTCTGTGCTACTCCACTAGACCGTAAGCTCGAAAACCATATACCTCTCTTATCCACAGTTGTATTAGCACCCACCACCAAGACAAACGTGGAGTAGGTGCTTAATAAATGAACGAGTCGTTGATAATATGGAAAAGAGACTTATAACTGACGACTTAAAATATAAGATGGAAAATTCAATGGTGAAAAGATGAACACAGTCCTATGGAGGGCTGTGGGGAGAACAGTGGTAAAAGCCATAGCAGCTTTACGTTTATGAGACATGGAAGATTTCACCAAAGACTCTCCTGAATGCTGAGCTGTGTATTCAAAATTGAGCAAAGGATCACTGGAGGAGAGGCGACATTTCACAGAGAGGAAACCAAACGTGCAAAGGCAGCAATGTACAGGTTACCAATTTTATACCCAGTTTCTCCTGGCAGCCATCCCCTCCTTTTCAAACCTATACTCATTCTACTGCAGGCCTTCTACACCGATCAGCTGAACTACTGTAAAACCCTTCCTCCTGCTTCCAATCCCCTGCCCCACACTGCTTCCTAAAGTACAGACTGAGAACTCCGATCCCTGTGCCATAGATAAATAATAAATATGCTAAAACCTCTGTCGGCTCACCTCTGCCCATGAAGAATCATGTCCACGATTTCATACCAAGTCACCGAAAGTCTCCACAGACCCCGCCCCCAACCTAGTTTTTCAGCCTTGTCTGCACCTCCCACTAACATCCATTCTACCTACAAATCTAATCTTCGTGCTTCTGTCACACTGGAATTGTCCGGTTCCACCTCCCATTTTTATGTTTGCATGTTTTTACTCACTGAATTAGCTGCCTACTCCACAATACTAATGCTACATAACAAACAACCATGAACTTCAGTGGCAAACAATAAGTGTTTATTGCTCATGCATCTGGGGTTAGCAGCTCGGGTAACCCTGCTGGTCTGGGATGGACATACTCCTAAGTCTAGGGCAGTAGTTCTCAGTCAGGACAGTTTTGTCCCCCCAGGGGATATTTGGCAATGTCTGGAGACATGTCAGAACTGGACGGGGCTGGGTGCTACTGGCCATCCCTGGTAGAGGCCAGGGAAGACGCTCAACACTCTAAAATGGACAGCCTCCCACGACAAAGAACTATCTCGCTCCAAATGAAAATAGTGCCGCTGTCGAAAAACCCCACTACAGGTGTTGGCTGGCTGTTAGCTGATCTAGAAGGGCCTCCTCTGGGACCACTGGGGCAACTTGGCTACGTCCACGGTCTCCTATCCTCCAGCAGGCTGTCGTGGCCATTTTGTCATCGTGATGGCAAAGGAGCAAGAGCAAGCAGCATTGCACAAGGCGTTTCACAGGCTGAGCTTGGAACTGGCACGTCACCACTTCTGCCACATTCTATTGGCCGACGACAGTCACAAGCAAGGCCTCCCCACATCCAAGCAGTGGGGAAGCTGATTCCACCTCTTTAGTAAGAACTGGTTATGTGGCAAAGGGTACAGATGCAAGACGGGACAAAGAACTGGTGCAATCAACCATATTGATTCTGTTCCCTCTGCAAAGAAACACTAATTTGGAGTTCTAGACGTATTCCCTTCTCCCTGTTCCCTCTTGTTGACAATGTATGTGGTGTTCCCTGCCCTCAGGGCTGATAGACAGCCAGTGTGCATTGAACCAACGCAGCTCTCTGTGGCTGGCACAGCTGCAACGGGGCTATTCTGACTGGTTGGTTCTGTGTTGTTTTAATAACAATTCTTAAAACGTTGCTACCTCTGCCTCTTCTTATTCATATGCCTGCTGGTCTCCCACATTCAAAGGAGAGTTGCTCCCTTGAAGCAAGAATCTATGCCTTATTCTTGCTTGGACATTCAGTGCTTGGCACAGTCCCTGCCTGGCACATTGTAGGTGTTCAAGCACTGTTGATTAAATAAATGAAGCATGCAAAGGACAGTGACTATGCCGTCAGCTTCCACCCTGGGACAGCTGTAATTTGATGCAAAAGGTAGGCCGGCTTTCCCAAAGAAACAGTTGTCACATTTGTTAGAGATCTAGAATTCCATACTGATCTGCAGAGTCCACCTTGAAACACTGATCATTTACTCCATCCTATGAACTAAGAATGATGTTGTTGGCAGAAAACATAACTATATTCCCTGGATGCACTTCCCATCACACACACCCACAGAAAATAATCGTTTAAGTACGTTTTAATTCTTACATCTTCCAACATTGTCCTGTGTAACTTACTCACTTGTTTTATCATCTGCTGGTGCTCCACCCTCGTTGCACAATGGAATCACTTGGGGGGCGGGAGGAACTTTTATGAAGTAACAATGCCAGGCCCTGATCCAGATCATTTCAAATCTAAAGCTCCTGATTCTAATGTGCAGCCGCAGTTGAGAACTACTGAGTTAGAGCTCTCCACGAGCCGGGAGGCAGTAATTATTATTGAATGCTTATTTAAAAAAAAAAAATTGAGAAAATCCCAAATCTCTAAGATGTTCTTGGAACAAAAGTCTCCAGAATTGAGCAAAATTTTGAGCAACATGGATTTAGGTATAAGTGGTGCATATCATCAGTGATTACCTGTATTAGTGAGATTCCAGGTTTAATGGCTTTGTATTCCTATATTGCTGCTTCTTGTTGTTGTTTATGGTCTTATAAGTTAAAAAAGTAGATCCCTTTTGGAAAATATATCTAGACAGAACATCTCAAACTCATTGTTTATGCAAAGAGACTGGCTTAGTACAAACAATTATATACCAGAATACCTACTATTGAATCACTTACACTATTTAATACATGATACACGTATTATACATGTAACATGAGCAGTTAAAAGTACATGTTGATTCTGTAGCAACTTATGGTGGTTTTAAAATATATCCTCAAATGTTTTGATGATTCCCCCTTTAATACATGAAGCCTAACTCCCCTCTTTTTGAGTGTGGGCTATACTTAGTGATCGGGTTCTAAGGAATAGAATGTGGCAGACACAGAAGCATGTGAAGTCTAAGACCAGGTCATAATAGGCATTGTGGTTTTCTCCTCTCTCTCTTGAATCACTCACTCAGCGGGGTGGCCTGGGCTGCAGGAGGCCAGGGGTCAGCTGTGATGTTATAAATGCACACAAGCAGCTCTATGGAGAGGTCTAGATGGCGAGGAACTAAGACCTCCTACCAACAGCCATCAAAGAACTGAACTTTCTGGGGCTGGCCCAGTGGCTCAGGTGGTTGGAGCTCCGTGCTCCTAACTCCGAAGGCTGCCAGTTCGATTCCCACATGGGCCAGTGGGGTCTCAACCACAAGGTTGCCAGTTCAACTCCTCGAGTCCTGCAAGGGATGGTGGGCTGCGCCCCCTGCAACTAGCAATGGCAACTGGACCTGGAGCTGAACTGCGCCCTCCACAACTAAGATTGAAAGGACAACAACTTGACTTTGAAAACAAAAAAGTCCTGGAAGTACACACTGTTCTCCAATAAAGTCCTGTTCCCCTTCCCCAATAAAATCTTAAAAAAAAAAAAAAAAACTGAACTTTCAGCCCCAGTCCAGCCTTCAGATGATTGCAGCCCCAGTCAACACCTTGTTTGCCATCGATCTAATCTTTCTGAAATTTCTGACTCCCAGAAACTGTGAAATGATAACTATGTGTTAATTTAAGTTGCTATGTTTTGGGTTAATTTGTTACACGGTAATAGATAACTAATACACCATCATAAAACTTTTAACAGTTTTCTTGACAAATATCTAGAATTGTCCGTTCTCTTATATCTCCACTCAATTCCCTCCCTATCTATCTAAGGAACCTTGTTTTATCAATTATTGCTTCTCACTATTATATAATCAATGTCTCGCCTTCTCTTCCTTCCTCAAAGTTTTCTAATATGTTCAAGTCTCTCCCACCCTTGTATAGAGGACACAATATTTCTGCAACCTTATGTCCCTCTCTCCCTGCTTTTTACTGCTGTCTCTCTTCTTCACTATTACACACCATGAAATAGTAATCTATATTCCCTCTCTTGGCTTTTGTACCTCCCACTGTGATCACTGCAATAACTCCAAAAAGTTCACACTGTCTTCCTAACTCTTACAGCCAAAGGACCCTGCTCCTTAAACCCTCTTGATTATCTCACATTCAAACTGGAAATCATCCTCTGTCTCCTCATATCACTTCTCTTCCTATGTTCCCTATCTTGGGAAATCACACCACTCAGTTGACCGAGCCATAAAATTGGGAGGCACCCTCCACTTCTCCATTTCTCTCACCTCCCACATATGTTCAGTCACTAAATCTCATTAATTGTACATCCTTAACATCTCTCACATTTGCTCCCACTTTTCTTGCCATCATCACTTTTTGTCTAGATTCCTGCCACAACACTGTGACCGCCCTGCTTCCGTATTGGCCCCCATAATCATTTCCCTACACTACCACTAAGGTCATCTTCCCAAAACATGAAATAATTATATCCTTTCCTTACTTTACAGTTAGTCCCCTTTGCTTACAGATACAATCCAAACTCCATTTAAAAAATACGCATAGCAGTTCATACCCACTGAACCCTTGACTGCATGTCAAGTACTGTTTTGGACCCTTACCTGTATTAACTTCTCAATCCTAAACATAATTCATGAGGTAGATATTGAAAATACATTGTACAGATAATGAACGAAGGCAGAGAGAGGCTAAGTAAGTTGCCCACAGTCACAGCACCAGTGGCAGAGTCCAGTTTTAAATGAAACTGTCTGACTCCGGAGCCCAACCCTTTTAGTACCAGTGCCAAGGCGTGTACCAGAACCTGAAGCACAAGGCTTTTATCCCAGCAACCCTCCCCAAATACTCTGTTCCAGCCCTGCTGCTTCCTAAAAGTACCCTGCTCCTACAAACTTCCATGCTTCTGCTCAAGAACACCACTCCCGTGATCTAGAAGGCCCTTACTCTCACCTCTCCTCACCCTTACCCTCCAATCCAACTGATAATACTTGCTCATTTTTCAAGACTCAGTCCAATGCCCATCTCTTCACAGATCCTGATCCTTACCCAAGGAGAAATGTTCATTTCTTCCTTTATGGCTCCCAGGAACTCTGCACAGACTGATTTCCTAATATTTAGTGAGAGACTGGAGTATTAGGCAAAAAAGATTCACTCCCCTTCCCTCCTACTGTAAGCAGAACGTCTTTCCCTGTCCCACTGACTCTGGACTTGGCCACATTATTTGCTTTGGCAGTGGAATGTGATAGAGGAGACTTTAAATCCACTGCGTGATTTGGCTGGGCTCTGGTGCACCTGTCATTCATTTGCCATGAAGACAATATCCCCAGGTGGCCTCTGGTCTGAGAGCAAACACACACGAGCAGACCCGAACCTCACCCACAGTCTTGAGCCAAGTGCAGCCAGCCCACAACTTGAGGCAGACCACTTCAGCCGACGCCTGAATCCATAAGCAAGAGAAAAAAGCTATTGCTATCTGCCACTGCATCTTTGGAGTGGTTTGTTATACTGCACTACTGTACCAAGAGCTGATTAACATATACCTAGAAGTTTTAATTTCATGTGTTTGTTTAGATGTCTTCAGGGCTGAGAACGGTGCTGAGAACATTAACAGCTGCTAACAGATTTTTTTGTTGAAATATAATTCACATACTACTAAAACTCACCCTTTTAAAGTGTATAATTCTTTTTTTTTTTTTAGTATTTTCACTAAGTACTATAAATAAGTGGCCAACCATCACCGTGATCTAATTCTAGAATTATTTCCATCACCCCCAAAAGAAACCTATAGCCATCAGCAGTCTCTTAGTAGATTTTTGTAAATGAGTAACTTAATTAATGGAAATGAAAGAATTCTTAGAAGAATTCTTTTATCAGAACTGGAGTGATGATATAAACATTGCAGAAAAATAATGTTTTCTCAGAAATGTATCTCCACTAGGGTATGTTAAGATCATTTTATTTTTAAAATAAGTTATATTCACATTTCCCATATATTTTAAATATAAATATTTACTATTCTTTTAAATTGCTTTTGCAAGACAAAGGCCATTTGGAGATTTAATTTTTGGTCTTCAGATCACAGAGAGATGCTTCATTAAAAACCACAAACCATTCAGGAAGAAAAAACTTTTTCTCACATAGTTCAAAACTACCAGTAACAAGGAAAACATGACATAGAATTGCATTTGCATTTCAAAAAATAATAATCTGTTGGTCAAATGCCAAAAATAAAATCTCAAAGTTTCTATTATGCACCAGAGCTTCAAAAATTAGCAAATTTAAACTTTAAAAATACAAATATCAAAATCCCCAAAAATGGCAGGATTGAAAAACTATTCTTGTTGGATACTTGACATCATACTTAAGCACTGTAACATACTTAAGCACTGTTATACTCATTTTTTTTTTTTAGATAACAAAGAAAACCATATTTTACAAAAGAACTATAATGACAAGCTAATTTCATTCTATTAAAGAGGTGGAGAGAGAGAATGAGAGAGACTTATTTCAGAAAGTAAATCCATCAAGTTTCCTTTGGAAAACAGTTTATTGAGGACTTAAATGTTGAATAATGTGATAAATAAGAAACTCATGACTAGGGCAAAATGTCCTAAACTCAAACACTATATTTTCTGCATATAGAAGAAGCACCCAGAACTTTGTTTTGCTGTTCTCTTTGAAACTATTTTACCAAATCTAAGAAACCTAGAAAACCATCATTCTAACCACTAACTAACTCCTTAAAAAAAAAAAAAAGTGAAAATCTGACCAAGGACTAATAAAGTAGTAACCAGTGAGCTTTCAAGTATCCAGACTGCCAAACTGTTCAACCACTTTTTATTTTTACCTTCCTCTTTCCCGTAGAGGCTCTGCAGAGGACCCAGCTGCGCTGTGCCAATCTGAGTCACTCAACCAGAGGATCAGTGAGCGACAGCCGCAGTATCCACTTTTAGAAGGGTCCCACATGCCTGGGGAGTGTGCAGACATAGAGCTGAACATTCTCCAGCGCAGAGTATCCAGCAAACAACTGCATGGTTTTGCTATTTCTAGGCTGCAGGCTCCAAAAAATACATCCTTACCTGAGGAACATGAAAATCAATGGGGAAAACAAATCGGGTTCTGGTACTGGACATTTTCATTTCTAAGGTTCTGGTACTGGACATTTTCATTTCTAACATTTTCTAAGAGCTGCTATTTTATAATTGAGTTCAAAGGTCCATATATGTTGGGAAGAAAGGAGAATTGAAATACCTTTTTATGTTTTTTCCAGCTTTATTGACATATAATTGACAAGTAAAATTGTAAGATATTTAAAGTGTACATCGTGGGGATTTGATATATGTGTACATTGTAAAAGTATTCCTCTTGTCTAGTTAATTAACACATGCATCATGTCAATATTTTGTGTGTGTGTGTGTGTGTGTGTGTAGGGGAGGACATGTAAGTTCTACTCTGAAGATTTTGGTTATACAGAGCAGTTTTATCAATTATGGTTACCATGTTATACATTAGATCCTCAGACTTTATTCATCTTATAACTGAAAGTTTGTACCCTTTCACCAACCTTCTTCCATTTCCACAATCCTAGCCCCAGGCAAACACTTTTTTACTCTCTATTTCTATGAGTCT
The DNA here is from genome assembly GCF_964194185.1 of Rhinolophus hipposideros. Taxonomy (NCBI): domain Eukaryota; kingdom Metazoa; phylum Chordata; class Mammalia; order Chiroptera; family Rhinolophidae; genus Rhinolophus; species Rhinolophus hipposideros. Next base: position 35,996,027 of record NC_138047.1, read on the forward strand.
GACTCTTCTTTTTCAGAGTCCTCATATAAGTGATATCACGTAGTATTTGTCTTCCTTTATCTGGCTTATTTCACTTAGCATAATGCCCTCAAAATCACTTCACGCTATTGCAAATGGCAGAATTTACTTCATTCTCATGCCTGAATAATGTGTGTGTGTGTGTACACATATATCTTCTTTATCCATTCATCCATTGACAGACACTTGGGTTGTTTCCATGTTTTGACTATTGTGAATAAAGCTTCAATGAACATGGGAGTGCAGATATTTCTTCTATATCCTATTTTCCTTTCTTTGGATGTATACTCAGAAGTGGAATTTCTGGGTCATGAGGTAGTTCTATTTTTAATTTTTTGAGGACTTTCCATACTGTTTTCCATGGTGGCTGCACCAATTTACATTCCCACCTACAGTGCACAAGGGTTCCCTTTTCTTCACACCCTTGCCAACACTTGTTATCACTTGTCTTTTTGATGACAGGTATTCAAACAGGTATGAGAAAATAGCTCATTGTGGTTTTGATTTGCATTTCTCTGATGATTAGAGATGTTAGGTGCCTTTTCATATGCCTGTTTGCCATTTGTATGTCTTCTTTGGAAAAATGTCTATTTAGTTCCTCTGTCCAGTTAATTTTTAATTAATTTTTTTATTATTAGTTTCAGGTGTACAAAACAACTACTCTACTACTACCTATCTGACACCATACACAACTATTACAATACCATTGACCACATTCCCTATGCTGTACATTCCATGACTATGTTTTTAAATTATAGCTGACATTCAATATTATTTTATATTAGTTTCAGATGTACAGCCTAGTGTTTAGTCATTTATATAATTTATAAAGTGATCCCCTCATAAGGCTAGTACTCATCTAATATTATACATAGGTTTTACAATGTTATTGACTATATTTCCTATACTGCATTTCACATCCTCTTGACTATTCTCTAACTACCAATTTGTATTTCCTAATACCTTCACCTTTTTCTCACCCATCCCCTAACCCCCTCCCTTCTAGCAACCGTCAGTTTGTTCTCTGTATCTACGAGTCTATTTCTGTTTTGTTTGTTCGTTAATTCTGTTCTTTAATTCCACACATAAGTGAGATCGTACACTATTTGTCTTTTTCAATCTGACTTATTTCACTTAGCATAATACCCTCTAGGTCTATCCATGTTGTTGCAAATGGCAAGATTTCATTCTCTTTTATGGCAGAGTAACACTCCATTGTATATATACACCATAATTTCTTTATCCAACTGTCTATTGATGGGCATTTTGGCTGTTTCCATATTTTACCTATTGTGCATAGTGCTGCAGTAAACACAGGGGTGCATATATCTTTTCAAATTAGTGTTTTGGATTTCTTTGGATAAATACCCAGGAGTGGAATTGCTGGGACATAAGGTAGTTCTCTTTTTAATTTTTTGAGGAACTTCCACACTGTTTTCCATAGCGGCTGCACCAATTTGCAATCCCACCAACAGTGCACAAGGGTTCTCTTTTCTCCATGTCCTCACCAACACTTGTTCTTTGATTTATTGATGATAGCCATTCTGACAGGTGTGAAGGTAATATCTCATTGTGGTTTTTATTTGCATTTCTCTGATGATTAATGATGTTGAGCATCTGTTCATATATTTATTGACCATCTGTATGTCCTCTTTGGAGAAATATCTATTCAGGTCCTTTGCCCATTTTTTTTAAATATTTTTTATTGGGCAAGGGGAACAGGACTTTATTGGGGAACAGTGTGTACTTCCAGGCCTTTTTTCCAAGTCAAGTTGTTGTCTTTTCAATCTTAGTTGTGGAGGGTGCTGTTCAGCTTCAAGTTGTCCTTTCAGTCTTAGTTGTGGAGGACGCAGCTCAGCTCCAGGTCCAGTTGCTGGTGCTAGTTGCAGGGGGTGCAGCCCACCATCCCTTGCGGGAGTCGAACCGGCAACCTTGTGGTTGAGAGGACATGCTACAACCAACTGAGCCATGCAGGAGCTCAGCAGCAGCTCAAGGTGCCATGTTCAATCTTAGTTGCAGGGGGTGCTGCCCACCATCCCTTGCAGGACTCGAGGAATTGAACTGGCAACCTTGTGGTTGAGAGGCCGTGCTCCAACCAACTGAGCCATCCAGGATGCAGCTCAGCTCAAGGTGCCGTGCTCAATCTTAGTTGCAGGGGGCGGAGCCCACCATCCCTTGCAGGACTTGAGGAATTGAACTGGCAACTTTGTGGTTGAGAGCCCACTGGCCCATGTGGGAATAGAACCGGCAGCCTTTGGAGTTAGGAGCATGGAGCTCTAACCACCTGAGCCACCGGGCCGGCCCTCCTTTGCCCATTTTTTAATTGGATTGTTTGGTTTTTGGTGTTCAGTTGTATGAGTTTTTTATATATTTTGGTTATGAACCTTTTATCAGATATATCATTGGTGAAATTCTTCTCCTATTCAGTAGGATATCTTTTCGTTTTGTTGATGGTTTCCTTTGCTGTGCAAAAAATTTTAGTTTGATGTAGTCCCATTTGCATATTTTTTCTTTTGTTTCCCTTGCCCGAGGAGATATATCAGTGAAAATATTACTAAGGGTAATGTCTGAGTTTACTTCCTATATTTTCTTCTAGGAGTTTTATGGTTTCGGGTCTTACATTTAAGTCTTTAATCCATCTTGAGGTTATTCTTGTATATGGCGTAAAAAACGTGGTTCAGTTTCTCTTCTTTTGCATGTATTTGTCCAGTTTTCCCAGAACCATTTATTGAATGGACTGTCTTTACACCATTGTATAGTCTTGCTCACTCTATCATAAATTAAATGACCAAATAGGCATGAATTTATTTATGGGTTCTCCATTCTGTTCCATTGATCCATGTGTCTGTTTTTATGCCAATACCATGCTGTTCTGATTACTATAGCCTTGCACTATAAATTGATGTCAGGTAGCATGATACCTCCGGCTTTGTTCTTCTATCTCAAGATTGCCAAGGCTATTCGGGTTCTTTTATGGTTCCATATAAATTTTAGGATTATTTGTTGTAGGTCTGTGAAAAATGCCATTGGTATCTTCATAGGGATTGCACTAAATCTACAGATTGCTTTGCACAGTATGGACATTTTAACTATATTAATTCTTCCTATCCATGAGCATGGTATATGCTCCCATTCATTTGTATCTTCTTTAATTAATCTCTTCAAATGTCTTATAACTTTCTGAGTACAGATCTTTTACTTTCTTGGATGAATTTATTCCTAGGTATTTTTTGATGCAATTATATATCAGATTGTTTTTTTTAATTTTTCTTTCTGATAGTTTGTTATTGGTGTATAAAAATGCAACCAATTTCTGAATATTAATTTTGTACCCTTCTACTTTACTAAATTCATTTATCAGTTCTAATAGTTTTTTGGTAGTTCTCTATACATAGTATCATGTCATCTGCAAATAATGACAATTTTACTTCCTCCTTTCCCATTTGGATGCCTTTTACTTCTCGTTCTCGTCTGACTGCTGTGGCTAGGACTTCCAGTACTATGTTGAATAAAAGCGGGGAAAGTGGACATCCTTGCCTTGTTCCTGATCTTAAGGAGAATGCTTTAGCTTTTCCCCCATTGAGTGTGATATTATCTGTGGCTTTGTCATACATGGACTTTATTATGCTGAGGTGTGTTCCCTATATTTCCACTTTGCTGAGTTTTTATCATAAACGGATGCCAGATTTTGTCAAATGCTTTTTCTGCATCTATGAGTATTGATATGACCATATGATTTTTATTTCTCATTTCGTTTTTGTGGTGTATCACATTAATTGATTTGCCGATATTGAACCAACCTTGCATACGAGGAATGAATCCCACTTGACCCTGGTATATGATCTTTTTAATGTATTGCTGAATTTGGTTTGCTAATATTTTATTGAGGATTTTTACATCTATGTTTACTAGGGATTATCAACCTACAATTTACTGTTTTTGGTAATGTCTTTCTGGTTTTGGAATCAGGATGATGGTGGCCTTGTAAAATGAGCTTGGGAGTGTTCCCTCCTCTTGAATTTTTTTGGAAGCGTTTGAGAAGAATAGATGTTAATTCTTCTTTGAATGTTTGGTTTTGAATTCCTTTAGTTTTTTCATGTCTGGAAAGTTCTAGCTCTCCTTCAATTTTAAATGACAGCCATGCTGGGTAGAGCAGTCTTGGTTGTAGGTCCTTGCTTTTCATCACTTTGACTACTTTCTGTCACTCCCTTCTGGCCTGCAGTTTCTGTTGAGCTGACAATCTTATGGGAGTTCCCTTGTAAGTAACTAGTTATCTTTCTCTTGCTACTTTTAGGACTCTCTCTGTCTTTAACCTTTGCCATTTTAATTATAACATATCTTTGTGTGGGCCTGTTTGGGTTCATCTTGGTTGGGACTTTCTGAACTTCCTAGCCTTGTATGTCTATTTCCTTCACCAAGTTAGGGGAACTTTCACTCATTATTTCTTCAAATGGGTTCTTGATCCCTTGCTCTCTCTCTTTTCCTTCTGGTACCCTATGATGTGAATGTTATTACACTTGATGTTGTCCCAAAGGACCCTAAAACTATCTTCATTTTTTTTTAATGCTTTTTTGTCGTTGTTGTTATTTTGATTGGGTGCTTTCTGCTACTTTGTATTCTAAATCAGTGATTTGATCCTCTGCTTTATCTATTCTGCTGTTGATTCCTTCTAGTGTATTCTTCATTTCAGTTAGTATATTCTTTTCATTACTGCTCCCCTTCACCAAAGCCCCTCATAGATATGCTTGGTGAAGGGCCTGTATCATGCCCCATAGCATGGTGTTTACTAGCACAGAGAAAGCAGCCAAACTCCCTGGGTTTGAAGATCAGCTCCACCATCTAATGACTATGTGACTTTGGCCATTTACTTATTTCTCTGCAACATGGGAATAATAAGAATTTGTACCTAGCTCACAGAATGGTTAAGAAATTAAATGCTTAGAATAGGGATGGCCAAGCTACAAGCCCTTGTAAATCTCCTGTCATGATCTCAGTAATTGGAGAGAGTTTAGAGAAAATCTGATCTCTGTCCTCCAAGAGAGAGCCAGCCATGGCACCAGGCTAGGGCCAGGCGGCACGGCGGATGCCTACCTTCTGCCTCAGTCCTGAGCAGCCCTCCCACTACACACTCCAGATTCATTCTGCCAGCCTCTCGCCCTGATTGCCAACTCTCCCGCTTTACTGGGCTCCTCTGCCTCTTTCTTTAGAGTTTTCACACAGCCAGCAGCCTCCACCTAGAACATGATTTCCTGCTCTTTTCTGTCTGGCCAGTTCCTGCTCGTCATTTGGCTGTCAGCTTAAACAGCACTTTCTCAGAGAGGCCTGCCGAGGCCGCCTAGACCAAAGGAGATCCTGGCCTCCTCCATATTCCATACAACCTGCTCCTCCCGTTCTGCCCTTCTGAACAGGTATCACACATAGAATTGTGATTCCAGGATCTGTGCTTCCTAGTGGAATGTAACTGTACCAGGGCAGGGGCCACATTTGTCTTGTACACTGCTGAGTTCCTAGGACATGCTCAATAAATATACCATTTTATATATATATATATATGTATATATATATATATATATATATATACATATATATATATACATATATATATATATAATATAACATTATGAATGAATGATGTCCCAAACAGACAAATTGCCCATACGCATATATTGGTACAGGAAGGCTACAATGAATATCAACAGCCTAGAAATCAAAACAACCCTTAGACAAATGATTTACCCTCAAGTCTCAGTTTCTTTGTGTCCAACTCACTTCCCGAGAGCTTCTCAGCCACAACAAATAACTCTAGTGGTTTCCCTTGGGAAGAGTGCTGCTTTAAGTACTACAAGACATAAAATCCCAAAGAAAAATGCCTCAGGAAAAACACTGCAATATTCCATTACTTCTCCAAAGGCAGGAGGGGCTTCTCCTAGAAATGCTGTCCATGGTCTTCTGATAGTAGACTGGAAATGTGAAGTCCCTGAAAAAATTTCCTTTTGACCCAAGATCCCAGACTCCAGCATCAGGGATCTTCAAGCTGTTGTTTTATACGCCTGTGTGTATGAGCATGTGAATGAGAGATAGTAAGTCTGCACAAAACAGAATATCCAAGTATATCTACTATAAAATAACATGCACATTACTTGAAAGTGAATGAATAACGTCCCAAACGTAACCAAAAACCTTGTATTTTGCAAAACCACATACTAAACAATAATAGTGCTTATGGAAAACATAGAGTTGGGGCAGAAGGCTCAAATCCCATTCAAGTTGTAACCAGAACACTAATGAAAACAATAAGAACACTGGAAATTACTACCACAGATAAAAAGATGTTTTCTATTTCCTATTACAGAATAAATATGGGACTTTTACCCAAAGGTGGGGTGACAGCAAGGGTGCAGGATGGAAAGCATACAAGGAAGAACTGAGGCTGCTGCATTACGGAGAAAAGAGAAAAATGCAGAAAGATCTGGGAAAATCAGATTTTTAATGAGCATATAGCCAAATGGAGCAAAGAGCAAGAATAAGGAGCGACTGCCTCCCTGGTTTACTTCTTCCAGCCTACTTTGCTTTCAACTACGGCTATTTGGTGATGCAAAATATTTTACTTTTCAATTACAGTTTACATACAATATTATATTAATTTAAGGTGTACAGTATAGTAATTAGACATTATATACCTTACAAAGTAAGGTGATACAAAATATTAAGGTGCTAAGAAAAATCTCACATTAACCATGGCAACTTGTGCCTTATAAAGCATCATTCCCTATTTCCCAATTCCATATGCAATAATTCACATCACAGAAACATAAACTGAAGCAGAGCCAACTGTATTTGCCCAGGATAACAGGGGCCCATACCAAGTGAGAATGGAGCTATGGCCAGGGGATACCCGATGGGTATGCCAAGAGAACGTCCACTGTAAGGGTCACTGCTTGAGGTCCTGGGAGCCACATCAGATCAGATTCCCAACCAGCCTGCACGTCAGTCTTAATATGATTGTCACTTAATGGAACAAGCACAGAAGAGAACCTTGAACTAGAACAGTGGGCAGTGGTTACCTGTGTTACACAAGGACTAAACAGGATGACAAATGCAGAGCATCTGTCACAATGCCAAGCAGGGAGACATTCTAAATACATATGCTTTTCTTCCCCCTGTTAATAATAATTTCAGTTCTTGATCTCAGACTCCAGGACTGTTTGACTACAGAAGGGGAACCAGGTCACAATCAAGGGGAAAGAGGTTGGTGAAGGGAAAGGCAATAAAAATAGTTCCACACATTGGCTATGGTTCATTCTGCTCCTGTAATGGTTTTTTCATCATAGCCCTAAATACTCTCCTGCCAAAATTTATCTTTTTAAAAACATTTCAAGGGCTTTAGTTTCAGAGATGTGTTTAGGAGCCATAGAGGTGAAACTGTTTCCTAGCAACTAACAGTACCATGCACACAAAAAAGATGTTCAGTAAATAGCTGTTAAGGGAAGGAGGAGGGAGAGAGGGAGGAGCAGGTCTTCTGCTTGATTAGACAGTTAGTTAGGATCCTGATCTTTTTAGAAGTTTTGCTTTTACTTCTACAGCAGAGCAGTCACCAGCCCAAGCTCAAGCTCTAGAACAAGAATTGCCTGGGTTCATATCCCAACTCTTCCACTTATTAGCTATGTGACTTCAGGCAAATAAGTTCATATTTCTGTACTCCAATTTTCCCATCTGTAAAATGGGCATAAACTGGTGCTTACCTGAGAAGTACCTTATGTGCCAGGCCCTGTAATAGGAGATAGATAAATAGACAGATAGATAGATAGATAGATAGAGCTATCACCTCACAATATATATATATATATATATATACATATATATATATATATATATCAGTAGCATATCAATAACTCAAACAAGCACCTAGACTAGCACTAACATGTGAAAAGTGCTCTAGAAGTGTGTTAACTATAATTATTTTTATTTGGCACTGAACTAGCCACTTTATCGTTTTATATTATCACATTCTGTCAACTCTTGTAACATGATGAATCAGGCTTCCACTTGTCACCCACCCCTCCCTCCTATTTATGACATCTTGCAATGTTCCTGAGGAAACAGGCGGCAACCACATCTGTTGGTTGCTGACAACATTCAGCTCCACAAGCTCTTTTTTTAAAAAATTTTCTATGAGAAAGGCAGAAAGGATGCTGTTTCTCAGCGTTTCCATTGGGTCATGACAATTAATAGTCATAGCCATGATCGCTTACTAATACCAGCTACTGGTCATTATTTTCTGTGGGGTATTTTCCTTTTAAAAATATCTATCTAATAAGAACTCACATGAGTAACCACTATAATAAAATTCTTCAGTGCTTTTTCTTTCTAGATAGCCTATAATTGAAAGTACTCTGATCTTTCACTCATAGTAAGAAACAGGAATTATCTAGACTCCTACAACACGTAAGAGAGAGGAGGCTGACTTATTGCTTTGAGGTCAAGAGAGAAAGAGAGAGTCCCAGGGCAGAATGCAGGGGGCATGTTTATTTAAAAAACGGAGGTATTTGCTCTCCAATCCTACAGACAGGAACTCCAAGGGCAGGGAGCCTTACATCAGTCCCACTTGAAGGAAAGGTTGGCCTCCGAAATCATTCCTTCCACTGATATCACCTGTCTAAGAGCCAACAGTGGAATGACTTTCCAAGTGTCCAATCACTGACTGTCTCCAGGCAACTATTGGGTAAACGGCTTTTTTAAATCAGTCTTTAAAAAAAAAAAAAAAAACACCTCTTTGCTTCCTGTCAGGGCAGCAACAGAGTTTATTTTCGCTGCCACTGCAGCCAAGTGCCAATCAGGCAATTATAGCTGGGCACAGGCTCACTGAGAAATCTCTCAGGCAGGGTGTAATATGGCGATGGGGCCGGAACAGGGAGCAGTGGGAATAAACCCAGCAGGAGTGGGACAATGACTAAGACCCAGTCTTTGGCCACAAGAGCTCTGGGCTTTATCAAAGGAGGCAGATCCTACACAATCACACATTAGTTACAGTAAATGACGACATTTCTAACAGAGGCAGATGTTAAGGTGTGCACAGAGAAGGATTAGGGAGGAATCAGGGCGTCTGCCTCACAGGCAGTCATATTTAAGTTCTGTCTTGAAAGGATCTGTCCCAAGAGAAATGGAGAGGGGGCATTCCAGGGTATCCCTGGCTTGACGGCCATTCTCCCCTTTCGCTTGAGGAATAGAACCCAGACTGTTACCTGGGGACACCCAGCCACCCCTGAAATCAGGAGTGGCCATGTTACTAAAGTTCTGGGAACTAAAATGGAACCAGAAGTATCAGGAAGAATTTTCTAGAAGGCATTTTATAAGGGAAGGATGCACTCACTCTTCATTTTCCATTCCTCCATCCTGCTTCCTGAAAAGGTGTCATGATGAATCCCTATCAGCCATGTCGGACCATGAGAAAGGGGGTCTAGAGATGGTGAGTTCAAGTGTTGAAAGAAACCTAAGTCGCAGACCTCCAGAGATAACAAATTATAGGGTCCCAAACAGCATGTGACTTTATTAGTTTATAAATCTCCTTCTTTTAGAAGAATTTGGGAGAAAGTTCCCAAATCAGAGGACCTCTGTGGATCACCACCCAAAGTCTCACACAAAATTTCTCTACTCACTCACTGAAAAGGAGGCAGGTGTCCTGTAACCCCTTCTCAGCTCAGAATGGAGTACAGCCTCTACAGCCCCTATTTTGTATAAGAATTTCAACCCCAGAGTCCAGGCTCAAACATAAACCCCGAGTCCTCTCTGCCATTTCTCCTAGAAGAATTTTTCACTTATTGGTGACTTGGTCCTAAGAGATGCAAAGCTGTATCATGCAAACCCTACTCTGAGTGGCCAGGAAGCACATTCAAGAACTTCTGACTCAGCTCCCTTCCCCGCACGGCCCCCCACCCCCTCACACACACACACCTGGAGAACTTCAAAAGCATTTCCGGTTTTTTCAAAGCATAATCACAGTAAGTGTGCATTGTGCACACACGCAAGCCCTTGTCTCAGTATATTAACATCAATCTAACTCCCCGACTCAGCACCCTTCAATGGTCCTAGCTTAAATATTACTTTCACTCTGAGTCCTTGCCGGTCTAAAGTATTAATACTTTTCTCTTAAGTCCCCCTTCCCCCCCATTCTTTGTCTTCACAGCACTTACCGCAACTTGTAAATATGTTGGGGAAGGATGCATTTAAGCTCTCTCTCTGTCCACCCAACTACATTGTGAGTTTCATGTGGGCAGAAATTATGTTTCTAACCCTGGTTCTTAGCACCATGCCTGGCACATTGTTGGAGCTTAGCAAACACTATTTAAGAAATGAATTTTAAAATTAGCTTAAAAATACTTCCACACATTAAATGCTTATTTCCACCATAATGCTTCTATTTTAGTGTTTACACTGAAGTGAGCTTACAAACGAGTGATAGATAGCCAAGCATCCTACAAAATTGTTTTCATACTTTAAACCATTTGACTAAGCCTATCCTAGCTCTCATTCAGTTACTCATTAGAATAAAATAACTATGTGAATATCATTTTTTAAAAAATGTTTCTTAGGGGAGGAAAAAGAGCTGTGTACTCATGACAATAAATGTAATTTTAATTCCTTACTTAGTGTACCCACGTGGTAAAATATAAGGCTGAGGATTTTTTTATAACAGCATTAGGTCATCTAAATAAAAAAAGTCCCAAGCCCTTCTGCCCTTGATCTTTATTTAAAAAGAAAAAAAAAGAAAGAAAGAAAAGGTTCATTTTTCCATGGCCTCCTAATGAGCTGTTCAGGGATAGATGGGTGGGTACAGCCCTAACTTCTAAGGTTGACCAGAAGGCCAATACAATAGCTGCACCAGAGTAGCTATCAGAGGTAGAATGCAGAACAGTGGAAACATGGACCTTTCTCAGTCTAACCAATATTTTAAGGTCCCAGCACAGATATAAGGATACAGTTTTCCTGACAGTATAAATTTAATGGGCAAAGGTGTCAGCCAAAATATTCCTTAGGTACATGTTATGAGACTATATCACCTCATTTTTTCCCCTCATGCCAAAGATAATTCCCTGAGATATGATGGCCATCCCATCAGGGTTGGCTGCATGAGGACATCTCTTTGGGAGTGTTGTTTTCAATCCTGGAAACATGGAATTTTACCACAGGGGAACTGAATTCCATGACATCATTCTTCCTTGCAGAGAGAGATATAACATCTCTTCACATACAGGCAGAAGTCTTTCTGACACTCTGTGGTTCTCTCCCTCTTTTTTTTAAAGGGCTACTTTTTTCCTGTATCCTTTAGGAACCCTCTAGTTTAGGCTATTTTTATATTTCTCAATCATTTAAAAACAAAGTTCTATTATCTTTTCCTCTCCTCGTGTAGTTGCACTGTAGTTTCCCCACCTTAATCTCCCACCCAAAAAAGATCATATCTGATACATTTCTTTTGCTTTACATGTAAACACATACACACATTCTTAGGAACAGATGAGGGGAAATATGATAAAATTGTAATGTACATTTGTCTAACTCACAGAACAGCGAACTGGGCTTACAAAGAAAACTTAGTTCCAATGAGAGTAGTTTAGTCAGAAATCAACCAGCGTTAAGTGATTCAGTCCTCAACCATGAAAACAAAGGCCAAAACGATTAGGGCTAGACTGGAATGTTGGTAATAGGGACGCTGATTACAAGCCAAGATTCCCAGAAGTCACAGAGTTGCTTTGTTCAGACACTTCAGTTCTTCAGGATGGGACCTGGGGACCTGCAGGAGAGGCTGCCAATCTTCTCTCTTGGAAGGACCTGCCTTTTGGCTGAACTCAGCAACCAAACTGTTCCCAGGTGAGATCTCATCCAGATGAGAGAACTCTCAAATAAAGGTGAAGGGGCTGTGGTAAAGGCCTCTGACAGATGTGCCAACGGAGGTTGAGCACATCAGCACTGAGAAGAGATATACCTTCACACCCATATTTGGAGAACAAAACAGACCACACAGGTATTAGATCTTTACTCCAACGCTCTGGGGAACGTAAAATATAGAATAATGCGCCTTCTCCATTAGAAAATGTAAAAAGCACACAGGGACTATGCGCCTGTTCATCCCCATATGGAACAGGCTTATAACAAGAGAACCATGGTCCCTCATATCATAACCATAAACATTCTAGAATATCTGTCCTCTTAAGAAATTATATGATAATGAATCAACAAGCTTAAAAAAGATTAAAAACTAATGACTTACCTACTGGCCGTTTGCCCTAATAAACCTTCAGTGGAGTGATTGGGGGCTGTGACAGTAACAGGAGACCGAAACCACTCTAGCAGGCCTGAGCCGGGGACAACCCCAGTGCCCAGTTCTGCCTGAGCTGCATGGGGTCTGACAATAGCCAGCAAAGGTGAGGAGCCTCATTCTTCTTGCCTGAGGGCCTGGGCAGTACTACCTATAACACCGAGCTGGTCTGTCTAAGTAAGGAGAGCCTCTCAGTCCTGCAGCTAAAAAAGACAAACTATGGGAAATAGTCTAGGAAACCACAGCTCCTGAAATCCACATCCTGCCTCCATATATGGTGTGGTAGGTGGAGGGCAACTCTGTACAGTCACAGGATCAGAAAGGTCAGTCCTTACAGGACTTTGTATACATGGTGCTAAATATGGAAAGCAATATAAAGGATCAGATCGCAAGGGACGCAAAGTCAGAGGGCCTGGTTCAAATCCTGATTCTAAGTACTTACTGTCTAGACAACCCTGGACAGTCTCCTAACTCCTAGAAACCCCAATTTCCTCAACTATAAATTTTGGATGTCTGGATACATATATTCAAAGAAGTTAAGAAAGGATGCTTTGGGGCGGCCAGATGGCTCAGTTGGTTAGAGCGCGAGCTCTTAACAACAGGGTTACCAGTTGGATTCCCACATGGGCCAGTGGGCTGCACCCTCCACAAGTAGATTGAAGACAACGAACTACTGCTGAGCTACCTAATGGCTCAGTTGATTAGAGCGCGAGCTCTTAACAACAAGGTTGCCGGTTCAATTCCTACATGGAATTGTGGACCGTGCCTCCCGAAACTAGATTGAAAATGGCAACTGGACTTGGAGCTGGGCTGCGCCCTCCACAACTAGATTGAAGGACAACAACTTGACTTGGAGCTGAGGGCCCCTGGAAAAACACACTGTTCCCCAATATTCCCCAATTTAAAAATTAAAATTAAAAAAACCAGAAAGAAAGGATGCTTTGAATTAAAGTCCCAGTTCTGCCATTTACTTATAACTTTGGGCAAGATACTTAGAGCCTCAGTTTTTCACCTGTAGATGGGGATAATAATAATACTTAATGCATACATAGACGTTTTAGCCCAGTGCCCAGCACATAGTAAGCACTCAATAAATTTATCAGCTTTTATCCTCATGAGCATTAACTTCATTACCATCACTATTATCTTGTTACCCATAACTATGATATTTTTAAGTTCCAGAATGGTCCAAAGCAAAAAGAGGCCAGGCCAATTTCCAGGAGCTGCCTGGTCCCACCTAGCACCGACTTACCACCCACAGAATCACAGCCAGATGTGTGCCTCATGGCTCCATTGTCCTCCATCAGCAAAGAGCAGGGGGCTGAGAGATGCAGTTGCTGGGAACACATGCCCCACACTACCCCTTCCTGTGACCAGAGCTCAGTCTGTCCATTTAGAGCTCACTTGATGCAAAGGTGGTTTCCAGGGAGATGCAGGGGCAAGAAGTGCCAGCTCCACCTCCCATTCCCCTTCTCCTTTCCCCAAATCTGTGGGACCTCACTGTTCTCCCACCATGTGACAGCACTGTGTCATAGCAGCCCTTGTATACAAACAAGCCAGACTATTTAAATGTCATTGTAAGAAAGATGCTGCCTAATCTAATTTACATATCTATTCAGACCATTACTCCTTTCTTGATTGAGCCAGAAAAAGGTTTTCTTCCTCTTTGTGGCTCTCCATGCAGAGCTGGAGAACCATATGCAAAGTTAAATTTCTGTTGTAGTGAAAGATGTGAGTCATGAAGTCCCTATAGAGATGGAGAATTAGAAAGACGATATAACTTATGGCAGGCGTTCCCTCATCATTACATCGCAGATGTCATGTGTTGCAGGCCACTAAATGCTAGATTCTCTCAAAGGCTACTCATAAATTCTCCCAACTGCCAAACAATACAGTTTTCATCTTGGAGAGCTAAGGTATCCTCGGTTCTTTTAATCTTCAAAATCAGGTCCCAGTTGAATAAGAAAACAATTGTATATGGGCAGGGGAAGTGACCCAAAATGATGAACTGATCCCTTCCAGCACTAGTTCCCACTCATGTGAAATATGGATTAGGTCACAAATAAGATTATATTCATCACCAAGCCCCATGGGCATGCTATGATTAAAGTTAAAGGAGTCCAGAAACTTCTCAAGTTGAAGAACTAAGGCTGAGTTGGGTTGAAATTTCCAACCCCTCCCTAAAAACTTGGCAACCTGTTTCAAATCACAACTGAAAAGAAACCAAGTTGAAGGGACATCTGTTTCTCCAGAAAGTGTTTGGCATTGCAGAGAAGAGCTACAGATTAGAATAGATAAATATTGTTGTGGGCAGGAGCAAGGAATCAAGAAAATTAGAATCGTTTACCTGCTCACAAACTCTTGTAATTCAATGAATACCACCAGGGGAAAAACGGAAAAGACAAAAGGGAACAAAGAAAGGAAGAGAGGAAGGAGGAAGGGAAATAAATGAGAGAATTATTCTTTTTCCTAGCAGGAGTTGACACTTCAGTGAATAAAACACTGCTACATCAGAGAGAAGTATTCAGATAACCACTATGTATATATAATCATTTAATACTGGATTATCTGCAAGAGAAGAGGCAGTGAACATTCTACTTGGAGTTTGGTAACAAAGACTATGCATTAAAATTAAATATTGAGGCATCATTTTCTAAGCCTTAATGGACTACCAGGTCGTTTTATGAGTAGATATTACAGGTTTTCCTCTGATCCCTAAATCTTGTAATGCAAGTTAGAGTAACATATAGTATCTATTTAACTTCTGGTCCAGGTATCTGGAGTTAATAAGGTAAAGATAACAGAATGAGATCAGGAGGTAATTGAATTATATTATTTATGCTAGAAACTTAGGCTTCTGAAATTTTTTTTTCAAAATCCGCCCTGGTTATTATTAACAACAACAGCAGCAGTAATAGTAGTATTAACAATGAGAGTAATGGTGATGGTAATAGCACTAGTAATGTAATAATAAATATAGCCACAGTAATATTAATGGTAATAATACTAACCATTAGACTACTTCCTAAGTTCTAGGTACTATTATAAGCATTTTAAATAGAGCGTTAACTTATTTAATCCTCACAACACTCCTGTGAGGTGGGTAAACTATTATTAGTACTCCTGTTTTAACAGATGCTTTCAACAATATCTCTTTGTTATTTTTGTTGTTGTAAACAGCTAGAGCTAGCTTTCAAAGAAAATATTTAGAACTGAAAGGAGAGGAAACGCAGCCTTGGGCAGCCTGTCCAAGGTCACACAGCTAGAAGGCAGTAGAACCAGGATTCAAAGCCAGGTTGCCCAACCCCAAAGTCTGACCTAACCACTGTACTGTATTTACTGCCCCTTTGCTTAGGAAGGCCTTCTAGATAAGGAATGTGGAAGGAAGTCAGTCAGGCCTCTGCCTGCTGGTAGCCAGAGTTAATACTTGAAGTTTGCTGTTTCCTTTGGGACGCTCCCCAAAACCCACATTAAGACATGCAGCCTGTTCCTACAGCTATAAAAAAGTCACTGAGAGTGTTACAGAACTGTTCCCACATGGTTTCTGACCTCCATTAGGGCTTTCACCTTTGCCAGCTAAGGCAGAAGCTGGGGGGGAGGGAGGGAGAGGGGGAGGTGTAAGCAAGGTTCCCGGGCCACCATTTCCTGCCCAGTGACACAGCCCTCAAATAGCCAAGGCTGCAGGCCGAGAAATTCCTCACTAACAAGTTATCTCCAGGAGCTTGTTCCTTAAGTTTTCTCACCAAGCAGAGACTCAAGGAAGACTAAGGACTGATGAGGACAAACGGCAAAGTTTGCTCATTAACCTGCTAAGCCCAAGGGAACATTTTTCTGAAAGGGTGAAATTCTTGACCACTAAAAAGGGGCGGGGGGAGCCTGTGGGAAATTTAATCACCAACTGAACAAAACTGAAAAACAAAGCCCTGCCAATGAGGATGTTGCTGAAGACAATGGGGCCCCCAAAAGGAGGTGCAACTGTCTCGAGATAACAATACCCCCGGGAATGCAGCTCGCACTAAGTACTACATTATTGCTGTATTGGCCCAGGAATCTTTGTTCACCCAGCAACTGCGCGCAAAACCATCTGTTACTGCTTCTGGGTTCCCCCGGTTTGCAGACAGGGCATTTACATTTCAAGAGGAACCTCGGGGAAGGAAGGAGAGGGGGGGTCTCTATCTCTCCCTGGAGCAAATACCCTTTTATACAGCTGGGGAGGGGAAGCTCTCCTTTCCGTGAAACCGAACTCCTCAATTGAAAGGCGATAGGCCGCTTCAATAATGCACACGCAGAGCAGAGCCCACGGCCACGGCCGCTTAGTCATAAAGCCATGCATGCCCCATTCAGGTTTTCATATTCTCAAGTTGGTGTACACGGTAAAGTATCAAGAATAACACCAAACTGTCTGCAGGGCCTAACGCGGGGAGTCCCTTTTCTTAAGGAAGCCCCTCTTTCTTTTAAACCTGTGGAACCAGGACAAAAGCTGTTATTCTGGACTGTATAATAATTAGCTTGAAATATACTACCACTTCCATACAGAGGGTGATCTTCTGGGCTGAAGGAGGTGTTTTAGATCTTGACCTCAGTGGAGGCTAAAGTAGTATATACATATGTCAAAATCATGGAGGTGTGCACTTCAGATCTGTGCACCTTCCTGTATGCAACTTAAACCACAATATATTTTTTAAAGCAGAGTGTGTCAGTGCTACTCACAATGAAGGAAACTGAAAATAAACCACTAGCCTTCAAGAATTGTGAAGAGTGCTCTGCTGTCATATCTCCCCTGACCACCATCCACATCCAAAATCTCTCCTGAGAATTTTAAAGTTCAAGAACATGAAAAATACAGCTCTGCAACTCTCAACTAAGCCAGCGACTTTTAAATGTCTCCTGGGTGTCCTGTGAGCCCAAGTATGCAGGAAAGAAAGACTACCTGTCACACCCCAAGGCACATATCAAAAATAAAAAGCCAAGGTCTTTTTCTCATCTGATCATGAGCTAGCAAATTGTGAGCGACATAACAGGTTTTTGGCAAGAGAACCTGGGGTTTATTCTTCTGTTTCTTTAACCCTATTTTTAAATAGACGGTTTCTAAACTCTGCCTAACACTCCTGCTTAGGTGAAGCAGGTTAACCCTGTAAGGTGCAGGCCTCTGCTGGAGCATTAAAGCAACATTAAGTGAGCGTGGTTTCCGCAAGCAGCTCAGCAGGTTTAAATCTGTTCCGTTGTAGCTGTTATCCCAGCCACATCTGCGGTGCCACAGGGGGATGTCACTAAGTGACAGTCCGATTACTAACGGGCTTCACCATTGCTGGGTCATGACTTAGCGGTCCATTTCTTCTTTTGAACTATCAGCCAAGGAGGGCTGCCTGGCACTGAGAAAAAGAGGGTCAAATTCGCCTTCCACTAAGCCTCACGAAAGGCCGCCCAGAGACACAGCCTCGTTACACGGATCATGGCGGGGCACCTTTCCCCCCTCGCGCCCTTCAAGCGTCCCGACCCCCCTAGACAAGTCATTTCGGGAGCACAGGGCCACCAAGCTGCAGCTACAGATAGACATCGAGAATCAGGATCACCTCTGAGAGCGCTTCCTGGACTGAGCCGAGAGCTCCAGTGATTTCCCTGGCCTGCCACCGAGTCATTTAAGAAGTGAAATATGCCAACGGGGCCGGGTACCCGGCACCTGGGAGCCTGCCCCGCCGCCTTTGGAGTGGAGTGGGGGCTCCCAGTGGCTGGGCAATGTCTCTGCAGATGGCACACTCGCAGGTGGGTCTTGCAGACTCCCCGGCCCTGTGCGCTGTGCCAACCTCACACCTGACACGGTGCCAGGAACACAGCCAGAGGCTCTGGTGGGTATGCGCTTCCGTGGAGACACTGCCAACTCCGCTCCGGAAGGGCAGAGAGGGGGCCAAGAGGCGGAAGGCAGGAGAGGGAAGCAGGACCCCCAAAATGCGGTGTCCACAAGGACTCTGGGGGCTCGCGCTTCCTGAGCCTTTGCAGCGCTTATGCTCGCACTGCGCTTCCCTTGGCAGCGCCTGGAAGCGGCGGGAGCCGAGATTTGCGCGGCTGGCAGTTAGGAGGGATGGAGGCGCAGGAGAATGCTTCCTGCCCCCCACACGCACAGCTACACTGCAGTGTTCACCATTCGCACCCTCCCTCACTCGAGACTCCAGTGCCAAAGCGCCAGGAGGTCGCAGCTTGCCCGAGGCCCTGGCGGGTGACCCGGAGCAGCTGGCAAAAAAAAAATAAATAAATAAAAACCCACCAAAAAGGGGGGGAGGGGTGGCGAGGCTGGACTGTCGTCCGTGTGTGGCGGTGAGGAGGTCGGGAGGTGGGGGGGACTTAGTGGCTCCCGGAGCCCCTGCCAGACCGCCCGCCATCCGTGGGCACCTACCTCGATCCACTTCTGCGCCTCGGAGAAGGCGGGCTCCGGGGGCGGCTCGGGCTGCAGGGGCTGAAGAGCTTCCAGACCGAGAGTGGGACAAGCCATTTGCGAATCCCCACGTCCACGCGTGTGCTGGGCCGCCGGGATGAGGACGGCCGCCGCCGTGGCCGCCGGAGCGCGCTCCCCGCCCCTTCCCGCCCGCCCGCCCGCCCTCCCCTGCTTTCCCCTCCCCCGCCGGCGCAGGTCCCGGCGGAGAGCCCGGCTTGCTGCTGGAGGACGCCGCGGCAGCTGTTCCCAGCACCGCCCGGGCTCGGCCTCGCTGCGAATCCCGCGCGGGAGCGAGCGCGGAGGCTCCGGGAGCTCCCTCTCCTCCCCACCTTCTCGGGCCGCTCCGCCTCCACCGGGGCGGGGGGGGGGGGAGTGTCAGCTACCGACTAAAAATAACTAAGAGTGAGCGCTGGGTGTCTCCCTCCCTGCCCACAACCGGACCAGAGAGGGCCTGGTCCATTGCCCCGCACGTCTCGGCGCGGGGCGGCTTGCGCAGGGGCGCGTAGGTCGGGCAGCACCTGGGAGACGCGCGCCGAATAGGGCGCACGAGTCCCCGGGGAGCCCGCGCTGCCGCAGCGAGGCCGGAGGTCGCGCGGTTAGTGGCCGGGCCGCACCTGCTGTCCCTCCAGCTGCAGAAGTGGCAATAGGGGCAGCCCTCTGACCTGGCACCAGGGAGTGTTCAGTCACCTGATCCCTTTTTGTAAGAAAAAAAGAAACATCCTTAAAAGCCTTTTTCTCTCCAGGCAAAGCTACCTGTGTCCCAGTCTATTAATTAATTCAACCCATATTTATTGTGTACCTGCTAGGGATGTGTCAGACACGGAGGTAGTTTGCTGAGGAACCAGAGATGAAAAAAGAAACGAAAAAAAGAAAACAACTGTTAAGTCCTAGCCTTCAAAATAACTACATTGGCGGGGAGGAGGGGGAGGGGCAGGCAATAAGCACGTTAAACCAAAAAAGGTAATTGTGGAGAGTGATATATATTAAGAAGACGCGAGTAGAAGAGAAGATAAACTATGATCTGGAAAGGGAATGTTGGATAACTTCCAATACCTTCCCACCCTCCACCTGGGGAACTAACCTGTGTGTCCAGGTTCCATTAATGGGAGAGAGGCAGGAGGTCAGGCAAGTGGAAGAGAGGGTAGTGGGGTATTTATGCTGCCCCTTACTGCAAAATTCAGGGGATTGGCTGCACCACTCTGCTAAAGGCTTCATGCAGCTCTGTCTAGGGCCTCTTTGGCGTTCCCTGAAGGTTCCCTGTTTCCTCTTGTCACACCCCACTTCCCCAGGCCTGGTGGTGGTAAAGGCTTCCTCATCCCATTCTGGTTTCCCCACCCCGCCCATTTCCTCTTAATGGTCTCTTAATAAACTTTTTTCAGCCACCCCTATTTGAGCATACATTCTGTTTTGCATGACAGCCCAACCGATGATCAAGGAAGGTTTTTCTGACAAGATGAGGTGATGAGGTGACATGAATGGGAGAGATGTTAGCCATGCAACAACCTGGGGAAATATTTCCAGATGGGTGCAAAGGCCTTCAGGTAGGAATGAGCTTGGTGGGGGTCAAGGAACCCACAAAAGGTCAGTATGACTGGAGTGTGTGAGGAAAGAACCAGGTGGGAATGATAACATGGGAGAGGCATGCCAGGTTTCCAGGAAAAGGGGAGAGGGTGAATGCCAGACCACAGTGAGGATTTGTTGCATGGGCATCCACTGGTGAGCCGGGCCCTGGGTGCGTAATAGCTCAATACTCGTAGCTAACTTAAAGCAAATTGATTCACGTTTTCCACCGGCTGCTGGCAAAAGGGGTAGAACAGGGCAGGAAGTCTGTGGGTGCCTTAGCAGCTAAGTCTCTATTCCCTGTTCAGAGTCCAAGTTTAGCCTTTGTCCAATTCTGCTGCTTTAATGGGGGATGGAACAAAAAGCAGGCCTGAAATTCCACCATTACCGGCTTTGGAGTCAGACAGCCCTCAGTTTATTTACTTTTAAAACACTTATATGGCACTTGCTTAGTGCCAGGCACTATTTAAGTGCATTACAAATAATTGACTAACTCATTCCGTATTCCAACCCTGTAAGATAGACTGTTATCATCCCTATGAGGAAACCAGGAGACAGAGAGGGGTGTCACGCAGCTGGTGAGCAGTGAAGCCCAGATTCAAGCCCAGACAGCCTGGCGCCACATCTGCTCCTAACCACACACCAAGCTGCTTTGCCAATCCCAGTCCAGACTCTGCTACTTACAATTTGTGCCTCAGTTTCCTCATCTCAAATGAAGTCGAAATGGCAATATTTCAACAGAATCATTGTGATGAGCAAACAGGATTTCGGAATGCGAAAGGACAAAAGCTGGGCTTGGCAAATAGTGCCCAGTACAGGACAACTGAACATCCCTTCTATCCTGCCTCCCAAAAAGGAAAGGACAGAGAAGTTACAAAGAAGAGTAAAGAAAATAAGAGGAGGGAAAGGGCTAATAAAATATAGTCAGAAGATGATCTTGTCTTCATGAAGAAACATGGCAGAGTAAATAATTTACAAAATAACGGCAGCATACTACCATGTTTCGCTGAAAATAAGACCTAGCCGGACCATCAGCTCTAATGCGTCTTTTGGAGCAAAAATTAATATAAGACCCGGTCTTATTTTACTAAAAGACCGGGTCTTTAATATAATATAATACCGGGTGTTAATTAAAATAAAATAACATAACATAACATAACATAACATAACACCTGGTCTTATATAATGTAAGACTGGGTCTTATATTAATTTTTGCTCTAAAAGACGCATTAGAGCTGATTGTCCAGCTAGGTCTTATTTTCGGGGAAACACCGTAGCACAAGACGCCACACTAACACAGGTTCCACTGCACCGAGTAACAAGGAGGGGAAGCCAGGTGACCTAAACGACATATCTGAATCCATTTGAAAATGAGTATTAAGATTAAAATTATAATATCTCTACAATATCTGCTATCAAAATTGGCATTCAACCTAAAACACTTTTGTCTGTCAGTGGAAATATTTATGTCTTTTAAGTTTATAATCACAAAGTAACATCTGCTTTTTCTGAATCTATTACCAATAACAAAGTCATGTATGTTACCAAAGACCCAAAGACTTACAACCATAGTAGAATTCAACCATAATGCCATTACCAATATTTTTTTACATATCATTGTTTAGACACCTACTATGTGTAAGAGATTGTACTAGCATCAGAAGAATCCACAAAGGGACACAGACTTTTCCCTTTAGGATCTAATAATTTTGTTTATGAAATGACATTTTCATTTCTGTATATTTTAAAATATAAATGTAATATATGTCTGTTGGGGAAAATTTGAAAAATATAATAGAGAAACCCCATAATCCAAAGGTCATCACTATTTGAGGAGTATGAAATAACTTTTTGATTAAAAAAAATAACCACAAGGCAAGGTATACTATGATAAATGTCAAATGGGAGATACAGTGTATTCAAAGAGCATGGGTTTTTTTGTTGTTTTTTTGGTAATAGATTTATTGAGATATTATGCACATACCATATAAAACACTCATTTAAAATGTACCATTCAATGTTTTTTCATGTATTCGCAGAGTTGTGCAACCATTGCCACAATTAATTTGGAAGATTTTCATCTCTCCAAAAAGAAATCCCATACATTTTAGTAGTCACCCCCAAACTCCCACACTTCCGAGCTCTGGCAACCACTAATCAACTTTCTGTCTCTACACATTTGTCTATTCTGGGCATTTCATATAGACAGAATCATGCAATATGTGGTCCTTTGTGTGTGGCTTCTTTCACCTAGCACAATATTTTCAAAGTTCATCCATGTAGCAAGCATGTATCGGTACTTCGTTCCTTTCTATAGACCAATATGCCATTGTTGGGTTATACCACATTTTGTATATTCATTCATCAGTTGGTAGACATTCAGGCTGTTTCCACTTTTTAGTTACTATAAATAATGCTGCTGTAAACATTTGCATACATGTTTTTGTGGATATATGTTTTCATTTCTCTCGGGAATATGCCAAAAGGTTAAACATAGAGTTATCATATGACCCATATGTCATATGATAACTCTGTGTTTAACCTTTTGATAAACTGCCAGAATGTTTTCCAAAGTGGCTGCTCCATTTTACAATCCCACCTGCCATGTATAAGGTTTTCAATTTCTTCACATCGCTGCTAACACTTGTTTTTGTCCAACATTTTTTATAGTTATCCTAGTGACGTCTCATTGTGGTTTTAATTTGCATTTATTTGATCACTAATGATGTTGATTGAGCATTTTTCATGTACATATTGGCCATTTGTACATATTCTTGGGAGAAATGTCTGTTCAGATCCTTTGTCCATTTTTGAATTGAGTCATTTCTCTTTTTATCATTGAGTTACAAAAGTTCTTTATATATTCTAGATAGGAGTCCCTTATCAAATACATGATTTGCAAGTATGTTCTCCCATTCTGTGTGTTGACTTCACACTTTCTTGGTGCTGTCCTTTGAAGCACAAAAGTTTTTAATTTTGATGAAGTCTAATGTATCTATTTTTTGTTGTAGCTTATGCTTTTGGTGTCATATCTAAGAAAGCATTACCTAATCCAAGGTCACAAAGATTTAAGCCTGCATTTACTTTTAACAGTTTTATAGTTGGTCACTCCTACATTCAGATCATTAGTCCACATTTAGTTATTTTTTTGTAAAAGTATGGATTTTGAGGTCAAACTTAGTGTGATAGTCTGGGTCTTCTGAGAAGTGTGAAATTAAAGACACAAAGATTTCATTAGGGAAACGACTGAGAGAAAATGCAGAGGGAGACAGAAAATGCTGGAAAAGCAGACAGAACACAATGCAAGTCTGACCTGGTGTGAAGAGAAGAAGGAAGGTCAGGTAGAAGCATTGTATGTTGCCCTTCAGACCAAGGAAGTTTCCGCAAGGCCGTCAGGAGGTTGGTGAGCCATAGAGGAGTCCTGGGTATCCCAGAAAGGATCCTGCTTTAGTGTCCCTGCGGTATTTAGTAACTGGCTGGGAGCAGCCAGGAAGTGTAGCTCAATGAAAACATGGCAGTGGAGTTTAGGTCACAACAGCTGGGGCCCTTGGTCAGTTAAGCTCCCTGTGGGGCTCATTTCATGGTTGCCAAACTTAAGTTTGAATCCAACCCT
Source organism: Rhinolophus hipposideros (assembly GCF_964194185.1). Classification (NCBI taxonomy): domain Eukaryota; kingdom Metazoa; phylum Chordata; class Mammalia; order Chiroptera; family Rhinolophidae; genus Rhinolophus; species Rhinolophus hipposideros. Next base: position 36,019,961 of record NC_138047.1, read on the forward strand.
GTCACTCATTATGTTACATGAATGAAAATGTTATTTAACCTCTCTGCATCTTAGTTTTACTGAGAAAGCACCTGCCTGGCACTTAGAAATCAGTGGCTAATAATAACCTTGATGACATTATGTATTAAAATATTTATATCTATTAACATCTAAAATGAGGTAAATCAATTGGGCAAAAACTAACCCTAAATTTCATTGTGTATAACACTTTGAAGACTTTTGGTTGGTGGTAGATAAGTATACTAAACTCAACTTCCAAGGTATGACTGAAATGTCACCTTTCTGGTGATTTCCTCAGCAACCAAGTTGAAATTAGTCACCTCTTCTTCTGTGTTCCCAAAACATAGTGATTCTCAACATAATAAAGTAGGTATAAGAATTTTTAGGGAGGGTTTTGAAAAATTCTTTGACTTCAACATTGCTTTTTGAAAGCCATTGAAAAATAATCTGAACAACAATTTCAATTTCCTAGACTATGACAGACTGAATAATTTGCCTGCTACAAAACTCCTGTAAATGCCACACAACATATAAAAAATATTCTTCACATGCATGGCTGAGTTCAAAAGAAATTAGCAGAAATTCTCCAAAAGGCAAAATGGAGAGGAAATATAAAACTAGAGCAGTAAGCTTGTGAACTGACCCTTGACTGCCCTATGGAGGGATGTAATGAGCAGTGGCTGCTAGACTCAGAAACTTAGGGTTAGGGTTTTAGTACTAGAAGTCGAGGCCCTGAGCCTGTGCCATGTGGAGAATTGGAAACAAGAAGCAGCACACAGACACAGACACAGACACACACACACACACACACACACACACACACACACACGCTACTCCCATAGAGAAAGGATGAACTAAAAAATATTGGACCACCACTACAGAAGGAGAAAATAAGGAAGCTTTATTATCTTGGCCTCAACTCTGGTTGGGGGGGTATGGGTGAATCTCTCTTGAGAATATGTAAACAAAAGCCTGATCCTCTTTATAGACAACATACGTATGATCCAGGGACCCCCAAGCTAAGAAATTAACTTAGAATTTGGTCTAGGACCTCGTTGGCTCCCAGAAGAGGCAAATATAAAATCCCTTTGGAAGCCATGCTCTCTATCCAAGCCTCACCAGACTCCCACAGGCAAACTCTGCTAAAGATGAGCTTACAATCTAAAGGTACAAAATGCATGCAAAAATCATATAACTTACACAAAATTCAAGAGACACAACTAAGAACCATACGAGTATTAGGCTCCCCAAAAATTATTTTAACAGAGCTATCAGATAAGGGTTACAAAATAAATGTTTAAAAGATTAAAGACATAGGATAATGAATCAAAACAGAAGAAAATAGCAAGATATAATAAAAAAAGACACACAAATATGAAAGAGTATGAAAAAAACTAGAAAATTGTAGTCATAAATTTAAAACTCAAAGGATGATTTCAAGAACAGGTTAAACACAAGTGAAGAAAGAATTTGTGAACTGGAAAATAGATCTTTGGAAATGAAATGGAATAAAGCAATAGGAAAATAGGGGGAAATATTAAAGAGGGGTTAAAAGACTATGACTGTCCCACAAAATAATTCCTAGGAATTGTAGAAGGAGAGAATGAAGAAAATAAGGAGAGGCAATATTTCAAAAGATAATGGCTAGAATTGTTTAGAATTAATGAAATAATGAATTATTAGATTCACAAAGCATAATGAGTCCAGGATAAAGTATTATATTTATTTTAAATGGACATTATTCAACGACTGTCCCGACCTGCAGGGTCGACGACAATGAGAAACACTGAGATAGCCATTTCTTCATAGCTCTATAATACTGTATTGTGGATAGATGAATAGTAGGAATCAGTTCTTTTCTTTGAGACTGGCACTGCCATGGCTTCTCATCAAGTAAGGGCAGAGTGGATGGATGAATGAATGATAATGTAATCTAGAACAAATAGTTTGAATCAATCTATAGGGCAGCTCAAATATTTATTTTTAATCTTTTTCATTTTTCAATTGTATTCTATTTCACAAAATGTTAAGGTTATTTCCTAAGAGAAATGCAAGTAAAAATTATACTGAGATAACATTTCTGAACTATTGATTTTCTGTGCAGTGACTAACTCCCCAAAATCTGGAGTCATGTCATTCTTCAAGTCTAAGAATTCTCGTTTCTTTCCAAGTTTCCTCCCTTCCATTTTCTTTCTTCTAGGACTCCTATTTGTTGGAGTGGTGCATCTTGGCAGTCTTTTTGTCTCATCTTTTCTTTTATAATTTCCATCTTTTTGTCTTTCTGTTCAATGTTCTGAGAGACGTCCTTAATCTTATTTTCTAGTCTTTTCATTGAATTTTTAATTTTAGCAACTATACTTTTATCATTAAGAGTTTGCTTGTGTCCTTTGAGTATTGCTTTTTCTTAGCAAAATATTCTTGTTTTGTGGATATGTTAACTTCTTAAAACTGAGCATATTAAACATTTAAAATTTTTTTTTCTTCTGGGGTGATGGAAATGTTTTGCCTCCTCATGGTTGGTGGTTGTACAGTTCTATAAATATTTAATGAGATATACATTTGAGATTTCTGCATTTTACTCTCTGTAAATTCTATCTTTTTTAAAAAAAAAACTGACTTTGTCATTATAGGAGGAATGAGGACAAGGGGACATCTGGGTTCTACTGGGTCTGAAACTTTTACAAATTACTATTAGAAAATTGGACTTGACAGAATGGCTTTCATCAACAAAACAAATAGTAACAAGTGTTGGAGAGGCTGTGGAGAAAAAGGAACTCTCATACACTGTTGGTGGGAATGCAGACTGGTGCAGCCGCTATGGCAGGCAGTGTGGAGGTTCCTCAAGAAATTACGAATAGAATTACCATATGACCCAGCAATCGCTCTCCTGGGTATCTACCCAAAAAATATAAAAGCATTTCTCTATAGAGACACGTGTACGCCAATGTTCATTGCAGCTTTGTTTACGGTGGCCAAGACATGGAAACAACCAAAATGTCCTTCGATTGATGAATGGATAAAGAAGTTGTGGTACATATACACAATGGAATACTATTCGGCGTTAAGGCAAGATGATATAGGAGCATTTGTGACAACATGGATGGATCTCGAGAGAATAATGCTAAGTGAAATAAGTCAGACAGAAAAAGCAGAGAACCCTATGATTTCACTGATATGTGGTATATAAACCAAAAAGAACAAGACAAACAAATGAGAAACAAAAACTCATAGACACAGACAATAATTTAGTGGTTACCAGAGGGTAAGGGGGTGGGGGGTGGGTGATGAGGGTAAAGGGGATCAAATATATGGTGATGGAAGGAGAACTGACTCTGGGTGGTGAACACACAATGGGATTTATAGACGATGTAATACAGAATTGTACACCTGAAATCTATGTAAATTTACTAACAATTGTCACCCCAATAAAATTAATTAAAAAAAAAAAAAGAAAATTGGACTTGAAAATGAATATTTATTTAGAATGATAAAAGAAATAAATGACAAATTTTAAGAAGCTGTCAAATACCATAATTATTACAAAATTCAGAAAGATAAAGTTATTTCTGTTAATTAACTGCCTGACACATCTCTATAATGCTTTTTCCTACCTTTTTTGGGGGATTACATCCTCTTTAGTACCTGTTCATATGACAACATTTTGCATCATCATTTTCTATTGAGAGAAGTGAGAGAGAGATTATTCAGTATTGTCTCTAGCAAGGTGAATTCACATTTCTTTTCACTAAAATTTTCCTTTATTAGACTTTATATACTCATGACAAAAAGAATAAAAGAATAAAAAGCACAATGTACATTATAGTACAAAAAGACAAAAGTAATAAATTAATAGTTTTTGTTACATTACTGTATTCTTTAAAATCGGGGTGGGGGGAGGAGGGAAGCACATGAAAACATGGTTCCAAAAGTAAACTCTGCAAAGTTCAGAGGTTGATTTGCACTAAGAATAAAAGCATTGAAATAATTCAAGTTTTATTTCTTCATTTTGCTATAATTGTGCTACACAGTCATTGTGCTATAATTGTTTATTTAGAAGCTACTATTTAAATGGAGGGTATATCTTATCACAGGGGTTAGAGACATACCTGTGGTAGAAAGAAACTAAAATTATTGTGAACCATTATGAACTTGCTCTCAAAAAACACATGTAACTGCATCAATGGTGTGTGTGAAGTTAACTATATAACTGGGAGTTTATTAAACCTAAATCCCATGTGGAATAGAATGCTTATTAAATGATGAGTAATAAAAATTGATTAATTTAAGCCTTACGCATATATTGTGTTATAAAAACTCAACACTAACAGTAATAATTGTTTTGAACATATACCAGTAGCAGATATTGTGGGAGAGGAGTATTTATCACCAGCAATGTTAAGAGTTACTAGCACACAATATTAAAATCTTGATTTTTGTTATTGATAGTTTGAAAAGTTTGTTTCAATTACACAGTTCATTTTTGATAATGTGATGTACATTTTTGATTGTTATCAAATTTAATAAAACTTCTATCGAGTTTTTTCTCTGAGTTATAAGATTTCAGGCCTATCAAGTTTCCTGTAATTCAGCTACTGTACTAATGACCCATCTGAAGTACTCTTTCAATTAACAGTTCTCAGTAATCATCTTGTCATCAACGTTCCTGTGATAGTTATGTACTGAGTTTTATGTTATGTTTGTCATCAGTATTTCACATTAATTCAGCTGGAAAATTAGTCATAGGAATTTTGATAAATTCTGTATCACACAATTCCCATAAAAATTGCACAGTATGTTTGTAATTATATACACTGTATTATCAAGACCATTTCTGATAGGCTAGAATTTCCAATTTGACTAGAATTCATTGAGAACCAGATCCTCCATTTATAATTTTACATGTCTGATGATGGAAAGATTATCTCAATCCAGTCTCTGAACCAGCACCTTTATGTCACGGTGCTGTGTGAAGAGACATAGTGGGGTGTAGGAATATTACTAGAAGTTATTCCTATGACAGGACAACTGGCACCAACATATCCATTCACAAAACTGTGACCCACATAAATATAAATATATATATATATATATATATTTATATATATATATATCCCATTAAATCCATATTTAATGTATCCCCGGCTCAACTTCCCCTTAACCACATCCCAAAGATACCTGCAGCCATCTCATCAGGAGGGAATTCCCTCAACAGGGGGGAATTGTGATGGAGGTATGTCTGAGTGGAAAGAGACAGCAGTCTTAACCAGTGCAGTTAAAATATCTTTAACAAACATTATAAAAATGTAACAAAAATATATGGCCATGGAAACATTCTGAAAGCTCACCCCAGGGCCTTGGAAGAGGCCATTGCAAGTGAGGGGATGTGAAACTTAGCTTTCTCATTAGTCTGCCTCTGGATGAGAGACAGATTCAAGCAAGATGAATTCTCTTCAATCATTAATTTAGAAAAGCATAGTACTCTGCAGAGTTGCTTATCCCTCACATATTGAATGCCTGGAAATTCAGACAAAATCCATATTAATAACATTTTTTTTTATTTTAATTTTATATTGGGGAACAGTGTGTTTTTCCGGGGCTCATCAGCTCCAAGTCAAGTTGTTCTCTTTCAGTCCAGTTGTGGAGGGCGCAGCTCAGCTCCAAGTCCAATTGCCGTTTTTGATTTCGCAGGGGGCACAGCCCACCATCGCATGTGGAAATTGAACTGGCAACCTTGTTTTTGAGAGCTCTCACTCTAACCAACTGAGCCACCCGGCCTCCCATTAATAATATATTTTATTCCTTAAAAAGAAACACATTGACAGAAAAATCAAATTTATTTGAATGCTTATTGTTTATAGCAAAAGAAGATTATAACAATGAATTCTGCATGTCATGGGCTCACTGAGTAAAGATACAGTTTTTGTGTTGGAGACTGCTAAAGCTTACCGATTTTTAAATTTCAACAATTAGATGCCTACACTTTCTAGTAATTGATACTCATGGAGACTTTTACCTGTTTAAGTATGTACCTGAGTATCATTTATTATCTTGTTATTAACTAAAGTTAAAGCACTTTAGGAGGGACAACTAAATGTATATGGGGAGAGTGGTAGAACGGTTTCTAAAACTATGCTGTTAGGGAGACTGTTTCCTTTCAGTTCAAATGCCAGACAGTATGGCTGCTTCCTCTGTTCCCATGGAAACCTCAGCCTTGCTGAAGTTCAAGTTAATTTCTTACTGCCATCTGCCTGCTGAGCTACAGGACTTTCTCCAGCTAATATCACAGCAGAGGCCTGCTAGACAAATGAAGTTTACTTAGGAGCTCCCTGGACTGTTTCTACAGGAGGTCAAGACTGAAAACAGATCCAGTTGATCCTTAATGCTGAATTTGCTGAAGGACGAAAGGAGTTAAAATACAGTGTATGAACTTTAAAAAGAAAAAATGAACCAATGTTTAATGCAAATTGACTAGGTGGGATATTAGAAAGAGTTCACATCTACGGCCAAACCACCCTGAACGCGCCCGATCTCGTCTGATCTCGGAAGCTAAACAGGATCGGGCCTGGTTAGTACTTGGATGGGAGAAACAGTTCACACTGCATTGGACAAAGTTTGTGTGATGTTTTAGCATCCCTTTAAACTCTAAAACTGACCACATTTCTATCTGCTTCTTGAAAATGTTAATGATATCTCGAATCAAAGGTCACAAGCTGGCTATCCCTGCATGAATCAGCTCTGGCCTGCAGACATGGTGTTTTGGCCTGCCCAGTGTTTTAAAACAATGCTTGAATTCATTGCCAACTTCTAGAAATTAGGAAACATCATGAGAGGACGAAAAAAAAAAGCCGTCTAGATTTCCAGCTTGTCTTGAAAACTTGGAAGATGTGGCTGGCTCTGCAATCCTGCATTGTCAAAGCCAAAACTCAGTAGCAGCGGCCCCCTGGGAGGGGCGTGGCTCTCCCATTTGCCACAATCTCTGTCACTCCTCACCGGGTCCCATTTGCCTGCTTCATTCATTAGCAATAGCTTCTTGGCCTCTAGAACACTTGCATTCATTCACAATTCCTGCCTTCAATTCATGGTCTGCCCACTTCCTAAAGAGTGATACATAAATTCGAAAACTCAGTCATATACTAGCTCACAGTACACAGTACTTTTACTAGCCTAACACATAAAATAGCAAAATAAATAATCACTTTTATTGGCTTCTCTAGCATTCATTCTCTAGCATAAATTGTTTTAAATAATTTGCAATACTGTCCATCAAATATCAGCAAAGTTGAAGGACTTTCTGTTCTCCACCGAAGATTGTTCATGAATAATAACCACCAGAATTTGTTGGTTGCTTACTAAGTGGCAGGCACTGTGCTTTACAGGAAGGCCATGTCCAGTCACTATCATGCTCCCCATTTTACAGGTGAAAAAACTGAGGCTTAGGAGGATCAATCACTCACCCAAAGTCATATAGCTAGTAAATAACAAACTTCAGCTGCACTCCATTGTTTCTCATTCTAGAGCCTGCACATTAAACCACTGCTGCTTATTTATCCTCGTTTTAGTGAAGTGTACTCACCAAGAGTTTAAACTATTTCTAAGTTAATTTTACAATATGTTTAGGATGGGGAAAAACGTCTATGACACAGCCCTGACCTTCAAGGAATATAGAAGGTCTATGAGAAGGATAATTGTTTTAGCAGCTTCATTGCCTACAGTGCCCACAAATAAACACACATGCAATGACATATAGCATGATAGATGTCATTGAAGAAGGAAATAGAAAGAACCATGAGAATACATAGAATTAAACCAGGAGTTAGCCAGAAGAAAAGGTATGCAAACACATAGAGTAGCAAGAGAAGTACAAGAAAATATGGTGCTTTGGGAAAATTGAAAGTTGTTGGCATGAGCAAAGAAGAACAGGCATTTCACAAAAGGATTGGTACAACTGGCCAACAATGTGGTAGGGTAATACTTTGAAACATTAGCAGATAACTTGAACTGGACATTTACTTTCTCCCTTTGCCCTTCAAGGATTGCACTTCACAGCTCAGTGGTCCATACTGACTGCCTTCTGGGGAGTGATGGTGTGACCAGGCAGATAGAGCCTTTGACAGCCTTACAATTCCTCTCAAGTGCCAGCCTGTCACAGGACAGCAGAATGATAACTGTGCCCCAAAGGGGACCTCAGAAATGGCAAAGTCAGCTGTCAGAACTGAAAGCACTTCCTGGACAGGTATAAGAGACATCTTGACATCTTTTTTTTCCCTTATTCTACAGGGACAGATCATCAAGGACCAAATGGATAAGTGTCCATCTCATTCCAGTAGATACTAACAGTGGGAAAAGTGACGTTGCCAGTCAAGTGGATCCCCCCAAAACACATACCAATACTCACATTCAATGCCTTAGTCCCTTGGAATTTGGCTGTGAACCCAGGGAAAAGTCTGTGGAACTGAGATTAAGTTTCCATCTCCCCAGTGATATGAGGATTCAAAGACTGAGGAAATAAGCCGAGTACAGAAATATAAAGAAATAGTGCCTTTTGCACACACGAATTGTGGAATGAGTGTTGTATCATTTAGAAATTACTAATAATCACAAATTATAACCAAACTCCATTTATTTTGCCTACCAGATTGACTAACATTACGAAGGTTGATAATTACTGGGTTTTGAGATTCTGGAGGAGTCGGCATTTACAAATACCGTTGGTGGGAGAGTAAACCAATATAAACACTGAGAGTATTTTGGCACTATGTACCAATTCTAAGGAAATTGCTGGATGTGTAATCAGTATATAAACCATATTCATTTCGGTGTTGCTAACAATAGTGAATGATTACAGCAACATATCCAACAATAAGGGGCTTGCTAAATAAATCATAATAAATTATTAAATTGGAACAATACATAGCCATTATAAATCATGGAGGTAGTTCAATGCTTACTAACATATTCAATGCTTGTACTATATAGTTAAAGAGGAGAAAAGCAAGTTTCCAAATAGTGTGCATATTATGGTTAAATTCTTGTAATTACGTACTTATACTTACATGAAAAACTCTTTGAGGATACTTACCAATGTATTAACAGTGACAATCTTTGATTGACGTGATTATGAATAATTTAAATTTTGTTTACATTTGATGCTCTGCGTTTTCTAATTATTACAATGGCCATGCATTACTTGTGTTACTATTCTCTTAATATTGTTTTTTTTAAAAAAAAAGTTTAATTTATCCATAAAGACATGTGTGCTCCAATGTTCATTGCAGCTTTATTTACGGTGGCCAAGACATGGAAACAACCAAAATGTCCTTCGATAGATGAATGGATAAAGAAGTTGTGGTATATATACACAATGGAATACTATTCGGTGGTAAGAAAAGATGATATAGGAACATTTGTGACAACATGGATGGATCTTGAGATTATAATGCTAAGTGAAATAAGTCAGACAGAAAAAGCAGAGAACCCTATGATTTCACTGATATGTGGTATGTAAACCAAAAACAACAAAAGAACAAGACAAACAAATGAGAAACAAAAACTCATAGACACAGACAATAGTTTAGTGGTTACCAGAGGATAAAGGAGGTGGGGGGAGGGAGATGAGGATAAAGGGGAGCAAATATATGGTGATAGAAGGAGAACTGACTCTGGGTGGTGAACGCACAGTGGGATTTATAGATGATGTAATACAGAATTGTACACCTGAAATCTATGTAACTTTACTAACAATTGTCACCCCAATAAAGTGTAATTTAAAAAAAATTTGAAAACAAACAAAAAAGGAGTTGAGGATGGCTGAAACATACCACAACTCTGGATGAATGATAAGGGTTGGGAAATGGAGAGGCACTTAGTGTTCTGATCATAAGCTCAAAAATTGATATTTGTTATGCTTTATACACCACAAAGGCATTTTTTCAACATTCTAATAAACAACATAACTGTAAAAATGACTGAATCATTTCTCTCAGCAGTCACCGAGAGACCTTGAGAATTAAGTAGAGCCAATATCTTAACATTTTTAATCTCATGTAAATGGCTTAAGTACAGATCATTTTTTTCTTTGCCTATGTTGCCTCGGCAACAAAATATAGAGTGGCATGTCTTTAAGATGATAATTATCTGCTCTTCATCCACTACACCACAATTATTATCTATACTACTACTGGTTCTCCTTTTATTCAGAGCCAGCCCGTTGAAGATCCCATGTACTCCCAACAGAAAGGTAGTGATTTGTAAAGCAGAATCTGCTCCCCATCTAATAGCCTCCTCCTGTTGCGTCCTGCTCGATGAGGGTTGTCTGGAGCGAGGATGGCGGTGCAGGGTTAAGAAAAGACAATAGTCATGAATAGAGTTTAAGCAGACCATGGGACCCCCAATCTCAAGGACTGGAAGCCCCGAATCGGGCCTCACATCAGCTTTTATTAGTTCGGTGGGGAAGTAAAGGAGATAAAGCTTGTCAATCTCAAGATCTGTGAATCCTATATATCATAATAGGTAACCGATTCAAATCAATCACCCTTGCCTGCAGGCAGCTGGACCGTAGGTCTCAACTTCCCCAAGGGACAAAAACCTATATGCATATGAATAGATGGAGAGCACCTCATTGAATCACTTGCCTTGCAGGTTCTGGGAAGAAAAGCAGCCACAAAAGCTGAGGCTTTCCTTAGCCTGAGGAAGGTGGGGGGCTGTGCCCACCACTGTGAACCGGTGGATTCTCCTGTTGGTCCCCACGTGACTGCGCCTGGCTTGAGTTGTTCCTTCAGTGAGGAATCTTACTCGCCATTGACTGTCCAGTCATCTTTCTGGGACCAAACAGGGAGGTATAAGGTGCAAACACAGAGGTTTAGCAAAGTCCCTGAAAGGATCCGTCTTATAGAGTCTCCTTTCTTTGGGGGCAGATACAAGGAAACAAATGGTTAAGCTGCTGCTTGGTGACAGATGCACTTGAGATTTGACACCTTCTCCAGATGATTCTAATACGTCTCCCCTACACACTCCCAGTCCAATTTATACTATACAGTGGTAACAACCATATAATACTTTGTCACATCCTTTTTCTTGGCTTAACATTTGTGTTGGTTTCCTAGGGCTGCTATAGCAAATTACCGCAAATGTGGGGCCTTAAAACAACAGATATTTATTCTTTTACAGTTCTGAAAGCCAGAACTCCAAATCAAGGTTTCAGGAGGGCCACACTTTTTCTGATGATCTACGGGAATCTTTCCTTGCCTCTTCTTTTCTAGCTCCTGGCAGCCCTCCGCTTTTGACAGCATAATTCCAATCTCTGCCTCCATCTTCACATGACTTTCTTACCCTGGCACCTCTATGTCTCTTTTCTATGGACACCTGTCTAGGGTTTAGGATCCATCCTAAAGCCAGCATGTTCTCACCACGAGATCTTTAACTTAATTACATCCGCAAAGAACCATATTTCCAAATATGGTCACATTCACAGGTACTGCGGGTTAAGATTTGGATGTATCTTTTGGAGGGACACAATTCAACCCATTAAAACATTACACCTATATCTGATTTTCTTTTTAGATAAGGAGTTAATTATAATCATAGCTAACATTTATTGAGAACTTATTCAGGCATCAGGTTAAGCATTTTACAAATGTTATCTCAAGTAAGTTACAAAAATGTCTTTTCTCTACCCTATCCTTCCACTTCCTATCTACTACTGAAATATCCAGTTTCCGTTACTTTGCCTTCTGGTAAGGAGAGTAGCATTTCAAAATTCCTGCCAGTGAATAGAGCAACAGCTTTCACAAGTGAGGAAGAATTGTTGCTCCTAGACAATCACTAGTACAACCTGTTTGGTTGCTTTTTGAATCTGTACAGCTAGACTTACACTTGGTTGTAATTCCAATGTGATCTGCTAAACTCAATATCTGATATCAGGCCCTTTTTAAGGACTATAATCTCTGTCTGCTCCTAACTTAGATCAAATGCCTGTGTCAAGTTAGACCATCATAATGCATACTGTTTTCTTCCAACATTTCATTATAAAATATTTCAAACATACATTATAATTGAAAGAAGTTTACAATTAAGACCCATGTACTCACTACCTAAATTCTGCATTAGCATTTTACTATTCTTATTTTATTCTATAATTATTCATCTGTCTATCCTATCTATGCATGAATCCATCTTGTTTTTTCTCCCCTCGAGTACTTCAGCCTTCATATGATTAAACCAGACCAGAGCACAGGCTCTTTGGTGGCAGGCAGATCCCTACAGAAAGGAAAGAGAGAAGAGGGTAGCTGAGCATGCTCAGTTGCTTCTTCTACACTACCAGAGGAGTAAGAAGCAGCAAGAGAGGCCAAGAGTGTGAGAGTAGGGATCTCTCTCCACAAGGAAACAGGAAGAGTAGGGAATGTATTCCCTTACAAAGACTACACTGAGTGATTTCACAAGTGAACTTCTTCAATAGCACCCAAATAATAAACACAACAATGTCCTGCCGTTCCTAACACTACTACCAAAAAACAATTTGGACTCCAATAACTCCAGTGTCTTCCATTTTTCACAAGTCTCCTATGACTGTATCCATACTTGTTTCTCTTTGCTTTTTTATTTGCCTGTTGATCTCATTCTCTCATACTCCCAAAGTCCATTCCCCATGCAAAGAGGAATATGGTCGCTTATGCTGATGGACTCACCTCCTAATAGCTCCCTGATCAGAGAGGAAAAAGAATTATTCATTTTCAACTCCAGGTTGAAAAATTCCAAAGAAACACTAAAATTGGTCCAGCCTGGATCACATGTCTATCCTGGACCAATGACTGGGACGAAGAAGACAGAGTCCAACTTGGGTTCATGTGTCAACCCCTGTGTTCAAAGGAATAAAATCTAACAAAGAAGTTAGGGGTGCTGGGCCTCACTAGCAACACAAAGGAATTCCAATGTTCTAACTCATTTATTTATATCTTTCTTAATCTAATGCCCATTCCACCCATAAACCGTGTTAAAAGTTGAAACTTCTGTTGGTGTTATAGTGAGAAAAATGTCTTTAGCAAACATTTTCTATATTGTGACATTGCGGAGCAGTGATTTTTTTTTTTTTTAAGGATCTGTTTAGATTAAGTGAGTGATTAGTGAAAGATTAACATGCTTTCCTATCAAGGAATATTAACAGTTGTTACTAAGATTGATCGTGACATTTTTTGTTCCTGAAATTTTTGTTGAGAAAAATAGATATTTTAAGAGTGAATTTAAATGCCAAATGAACTTGGTATGAAGGGGAGAATAAACTGTTTAACCTCTGTTTAACCTTCTCTAGAATGTTTATTTAAACGTTCTTCTAATGTTGATATGATTCACCCAAGAATGTAACCCAGGTTATGTACAGTTAGATATAATATATTTACAAATATGTAGAACTTTGGTTGCTTCTACAACAAGCTTTAAGAAAATAAACTGAATGTGCAACTGCTTTAATCAAACAGTGTGAACATATAAAAGTGAAAACAAAATTGAGACAATTCCAACACTTAACAACTTTGTTTTTCTAACTCAACGATTTGACCAGTAGCCAAATAAAAAAAATATATTAGAACAAATAACACAAGTCCAGGATCCCTTATATCAAAATCTCACCCATTTCTCCAATTTTAATATCAATAATCAATTCATTGTATCAAAATCAAAATAAAACCCACCAAAAACTCATTTTCTTTTGCAAAAATTACAATCTATTCTTGTGACATTATTAGCAGAAGTAAAATTCTAGAACTCCTTATCTTTTAAAGCTCATGGATTTTAAAATCTCAAATACCCCAACTTTTTCAAAGTACCAGGGGTAAATTCCATAAGCAACTTGGGTAAAAATGTACTATAAAGCATAATTAAAGAGGGGCGCCCAGTTAGCTCAGTTGGTTAGAGCATGAGCTCTTAACAACAAGGTTGCCAGTTCACTTCCCATATGGGCCAGTGAGCTGTGCCCTCCACAACTAGATTGAAGACAACAACTTGAGCTGAGCTGCTGCTGAACTGCTGGTGGGCAGGCGGGTGGCTCAGTTGGTCAGAGCTTGTGCTCTTAACAAGATTGCTGGTTTAATTCCTGCATGGGATGGTGGGCTGCGCCCCTCGCAACTAGATTGAAAATGGTGACTGGACTTGGAGCTGAGCTGCGCCCTCCACCACTAGACTGAAGGACACCTTGACTTGGAGCTGATGGGTCCTGGAAAAGACACACTGATACCCAATAAAATTAAAAATATATATATATATATATATACATATTTATAATTAAAGAAGGAAATGAACTATCAGATGGCTCCCCTGTAAGACAGGTATTCAGGGTTATTTCAGAGATGCTGAGTAAATTTGATCCTTAACCAAATGCGCTTGGGGCTGCTCAACTGAATGCCAGGGTGAATGCCAGGTTGAATGCCAGAGTCCTCAATAGCACTATGCTTTGACCCTCTCTTGGACACTTCCAATGCATGCTCTGCTCCTGCTATGCAGACAGCCTTCCTGTGGCTGTCATGGGAAATTCTGCCTATCAGTCCAAAAAGCCTAAGTGGGTTTCCCCACAACTGAGTTAGACTGCTTCTATGGATCCTCTGGAAGAAAGATAGTCGAATTGGACAGTTGAAACATAACAGGAAAGCAGTTCCTCTAGGTTCCTGTATCAGGAAATAGTTCCTAGTGCCAAGAATACAACTGCAATGCCAAGACCACAATCATATGGAGTTTGACATTCTGTGTTTAATTCCACTCCTACTAAAGAAATAATGCTTTGCAAAAAACCATGATGTCTAAAGTGCATCCTGTTAGGCATAGAGCCTTGAGCAAACACAGAAACCTTTGTCCCTGCTTGTGTCATATGGTGGACAAAGACTTCCAGTTATAATTCTCTTCTGATTCTGGACAAATCAATCCTTTTAAAAATGGAAAAATAAATGTAAGATGTTAGACTATTGCAACCACTGAGCCAGACTCAAGAGCAACCCATTCAACCCAATATTACATTTTTGAAGGTGGAGACAAATGCATGTTTTAAGAGTGTAGTTGCCCTTCATCACATAAAACCCAAAAGCTATTGATGGACCCCAAATATCTCTAATTCCCCTTCATTATAGCCTATAAGTTCTCATAAGCCTAACTGAGTCATATGACACTTCCACTTTGAACCCAGTCAAATAGATTCAGTCATGCATAAAAAGTTATCACTCATTATTATGGCTACAAGAAACATCCAAACCTGTAGAGAATTTTTATAAGCGTTTATTTTAGTCAAAACTGATGACAGCTGCCAGGAAGCAAGATCTCAAATGCTCCAGAGAAATGAGTTTGCAACTTCTGTGTTTCTCTGAAAATAAGACCTAGCCAGACAATTAGCTCTACTGCAACTTTCGGAGCAAAAATTAATATAAGAACAGGTCTTATTTTACTATAAGACTGGGTCTTATAATAATATAATTAATATAATATAACATAATACCGGGTTATTATATAATATAATATGATTGTCCGGCTAGGTCTTATTTTGGGGGAAACACAGTTGTTTTATGCATTTGGAAGTAAGGAGGTGATGTAATGAAGAGGAAGGCATGGATTGAATTACAGGACAGTAAACATGATTATGTGCTCTCTTGAGGGTGGTTTTGCTTGAGGGGTCTGAAAAGAGGCATTTCAAAAATGTGTTATCCTAGATGCACAGAAACAATGGACAGAGCTTGCTTAAGGCAAAGATAAATCTTTTAGGAAAGAAGGTATATGCCTGGGGTGTGACTACACACCATGACCTGCCAAGTTAGGAATTTATGGTCACTTCACCCTGTGAGGTTACTTTCTGTAGAAGCCCCTTTTTCATCCACAATATTCAAGGAGTTAATTCCTACACCTTTTGTTTATCTTACTTCCTCCTTTTCAATTCCCCCTGGACATCCTGATTCACAACATTTTTTTGGCTTAGCCTTTCATTTTAATGCATTGATGACTGTCTCTTCTGGATTCTAACCCAAGGCTCCATTTTTTGGTTTGTAAACTCCTATGTCCCTATGGCAGTTCTTTATCACAAACAGGATGTTAGAAGCCACCTTCTACATTGTCATCATCATTTCACCCACGCAAGTCACACTGAGTTTTGGCCTAACCTTCCAGACATACTCTTTAATGGATAACGCATTCCCTAGGTTAAATGCCCCTCTTTTTTATAATGTAACATTTTCCCTTATTCACAACAAACTATTTGGTTCTGAAACCGGAGGCCAACCGAATCCAGGGCTCATGCTGCCTGTGCCACTCAACCAATAGACCGACACAAGAGTTGGGCTATAGAATAAGCGTTTATTATCAGAGCACCAGTGATCTGAGAAGGTAGCATGTTAACGTCTCCAAAAACTGCCTTAACATTCTCAGATCAGCATGGGGTATTTAGGGGAAAATCTGGGTGTCCCTCTGAGACAGGTTAGTTAGTACGTTGCTTAGTAGATGGGGGTCCCTGGTGAAATAAACAAAAAGCAGCCATATCCTGAAACTCCGGGTTCTGGAATGTCTCCTTCACTCTAGGACAAAGATATGAGAATGTGCCTTGAGGTTAATAAATTATCTCAAATCCCTTTTGGCCAGACAAAGCAGATCTGATAGATAGGAATGGGTTATTTCGTTAATCCCTTCAGGATGGGCAAACAGGACAAACCTGATAGATGAATTCCATTAGAAGGCTTCAGCCCCCATCCCCAAACAGGCAAGGGAAGGTATAAAAGTAAGAACTTTTGCCTCAGTCACTGGGCACCACCATTTGGGACCCCCTCTCACTGGGGAGCTCTGACCCTTTGCTTTCAATAAACTATCCTCTTTTTAAAAGTTTTTGCCTCTCCTGGGTCCGCATTTCCATTCTTCGGTCTCATGAGACAGAGACAAGATCCCGGCCCACACCCAGAAGCTGCCAGCAGATCCAACATCATTTTACATCACCTCCAGAGGCTACCTAATGGTTTGGGGTGTCTGCATGGAGACTTTCCTCTGGCAATGTGATTCTCTGGTAGAGTCAGCAACCCAGGAACAGTGATGGGAGTAGCCTGGAAAGAACGCTAGATCATAGAGATTGTGATCAATAAGACTAAGGGTAGTAATAATAAGGATAATTTTTTAAAATAGGAAACTGAGTGGGACAGAGGACATTCCAGGCTCAAGCTGCAGAGGGTTGATCTATTGTTAAGCTATAGATAGGACATGGAAAGGTGAGTCCGGGGACGTTGCAAGGCCTCTGTTACGGGAGTCCCAACCAGGCCCTGTTTCAGTTCTAGTGTCTAAGCCAGTGTCTTTCCAACCTGCACACTGAAATCAAGTGGGACATTTTAAAGACCTACCTATGCTCGCATCTCA
Source organism: Rhinolophus hipposideros (assembly GCF_964194185.1). Classification (NCBI taxonomy): domain Eukaryota; kingdom Metazoa; phylum Chordata; class Mammalia; order Chiroptera; family Rhinolophidae; genus Rhinolophus; species Rhinolophus hipposideros. The sequence continues at coordinate 36,037,319 of NC_138047.1, forward strand.
CCCCCAGAGTCTGACTTAATCAATAGAGGAACAACAGTTATTTTTCAAAGATTTGAAAGTTGAGAATTCCTAGATTTCAAGGATACAGTTCAGTTCAAGCCAACTTAGCCCTTCTCCACATCTGTCTTCACTGACTGAAAAGTTTAAATCTTTTTAGCATGACTTTTTACAGAATCCTATCCTTTTGATTATTTTAACTGCTGCTCTCAACTCACTGAAGTTTGTGATGTTAATTTGGACAGGTGAAAAGAATAATTGATACCACCTGCAGACCACAATAGCTAGAAGTCAAGCGGATGGAAACAATCATATTCAAGATTCTCAAAGGAAGGGACATGCCTTATCCATCTTTGTATTTCCACACTATCCACCATGGTACTTTGATCAAAATAGGTGCCTAATACATATTTAGGAGGGAAAGTAGGATAACTTGTATATAGGATCTGCTTCCAATTGTTAAAATATCTGTATTATATATGATGTGCATGCAGTTAGAAAATAGTTTGGTGGGGAGTAAGCAGTATTTTTTCAATTGGCTCACTTCTTTTTAGCAACTTTATTGGGATATAAATCACATACCATACAATCCACCCTTTAAAAGTATACAATTCAGTGGTTTTTAGTGTATTCATAGAGTTATACAATCAACACCGCAATCAGTTTTAGAACATTCATCACCCTTAAAGGAAATCCCATAACTGTTAGCAGTCACTCCCCATTCCTCCCTAATTCTTTTTCACCCAGATCTAGGCAACCACTAATTTACTTTATGTCTCTATAGTTTTGCCTATTCTGGACATTCATATAAATGGAATCATACAGTATGTGGTCTGATGTGTCAAGCTTCCTTCACTTCATATAATGCTTTCAAGTTTCATCCACGTTGTAGCATGTACCAGCACACCACCCATTTTTATAGCCAAGTAACATTCCATTACATGTATATAAAGTATTTGATTTATCTATTCATCAGTTGATGGGCATTTGAGTTATTTTCACTTTTGGCTATTATGAATAATGCAGCTATGAATATTTGTTTTTGTGTGAACATGTATTTTCATTTATCTTGGGTATATACACAGGAATAAAATTACTGAGTCCTATGGTAACTCTATATTTAACCTTTTGAGAAACTGTTTTCCAAATTGACTGCACCATTTCACATTGCCACAACAAGACTGTCCCTCTCTATCCCATTCTCTTTGGTAAAGCAGCTAAACCTTTCCTTTCCCATTGCTTCGGGGGAAGGATGAGACTGACTGGTGGAAAGAAAGGATAGAATGTTCCTGACTTTTATTTCCAAAAGCCTACACCCTTAGGGGACCAGTAAAGACTCCAAAGATAGACAAATGGGATTACAGGGACGACTTCCTTCACTCCACTCCACTCCATCCTCAATCATACAAAGGAATGTTTCCTTCCAGGCTAGAAAGAAAACAGGAGACCAGAGAGAAGACTGTGGTTACTGAGTCCCAGAAGGTGGTTGTTGGATGGACATCATGCTTTTCCTGAAGAGGTCTTTAGAGAGTCCTGCGGACATTTCCTCACCCAGTGTGGCCAGAAGAGCAGATGGTTCCATAGCACTCAAAGCTGACACAGAGGGCCAGCTTGGCAGGAATGAGAGATATCTGTGTCAACATAGAGATGAAGGACCCAGGGCCTACCCCCTAACACCTTGAAACTACATAAACCTGGAACTGAGATTTAGTCCCGGGGGAAGAAGTGAAAGAAACCCAAACTGCTCAAGCTTAATTTTCTAGCAGGATAGCAAAATACAAGTTCAAAATTCAAATTATGTTGTGTTTTGGCAGTAGTACCCACCACATAAGATTTTTAAAAACACTAAAGAATTACAATGTCCAATAAATATACGAAAAGAAAACCGACTGCTGACAATACCATGTGCAGCAAGGATGTGGAACAAAAGGAATTCTGATCTACTGGTAAAGTGATCAATGGGAACTTTTGAGCCTTGCCTTTGCTGGGGCAGCTCCAAACCCCTTGAAGTGTACTTTCTCTTCTAATAATGGCCTTGAGTCATTGCTTTCTTCTGGGACCTACTTTTTGGAGTGCAATGTGCTTCTGGCTATGTGATTCTCAATGTGACTTAGGAGAGCCATTTAGAAGTACTAGTAAAGTTGAACAGTTGCAGACCTGTCACGCAGGGGACCCTGCTCGCTGCGCCATTTGTCGTGCAGGATCTCAGCTCCCACTCCCCGCCCAAGAACGCAGGACATGGTAAGGTCAAAAAGGAACACCCATGTGGGGACAAAACCCCAAAAAACAGTTTCCAGGCTCTCGGCCTCACATAGAAAGGTGCTGGCTCGGGTAGTAAATGGCCATCAACTGTGATCAGATGCCAGCAGCTGTGGCTAGTTGGCCGTCAGCTGTAACCCGTAGGCCATTGGCCACTAATATAACGGCTGTGGCTACGCTAGCAGGAAAAGGAATGGGGGCTAGCAAGAAGATGGTGGCTGGCAAGCGTGGACTGCTGTTAGGCAGATTATGTAGATCCTGCTTCTTGTGTCTCCAGCCCAGCCAACAGCGAGAATATATTGGTTTGATTCCCCTACTTATGGCTCCATGGGTGTTCCTGTTTGGCCTTACCGTGTCCTGCGTTCTTGGGCGGGGAGTGGGAGCTGAGACCCTGCACGACAAATGGCGCAGCAAGCAGGGTCCCCTGCGTGACACTTGGCGTAGTCGGCAGGATACGGTGCTGGCCAAAGCTTTCCGAAAGGCAGTGGAGCAGTTTGTGCGTGTGAAAGCTCAGTCTGAGGAAGACCAGGAGGAACAGCTGCCGGAGAGCTCGATCCCCGTGGAGGGGTGGAAAGATGTGGATGGTTTCCCAACCAGCAGAGGCCGAAGAAAGCGGAGAAAGCGAAGGTTGTTGCCGCCCTGTGGGCTGGGAACTGCTTGCTGAGGCAGCCCGGATGCAGGACTTTTAGTCCCAGGAGGAAACGCTTGCTGAGTCCTCCGTGGGAGATGAGGGTGAGGTCAAGGTCATCCCTCACCCCCAGGACAGCCCTGGCGAATGACTATGGACTATGAGGAATTGCTTTCTATCCCTGATTTAATGGACGCTTGACTGTTTGGGAACATACCACCATGTAGTGGGACTGGTTTGATGTTTGCTTTTGTGTCTTGACTGGCCGCCATTGATAATATGTAAGCACCTTGATGTGAGCCGCTGTTGTTCCAGCACAGTACCCCGAGAGGCCCAGAGAGAGAGTGGCAGTGCCCTGAGGCCCTGGCTGTGTCCAGGAAGTCTGGCTGTGCCCAGAGAGAGTGGCAGTGCCCTGAGAGCCCTGGCTGTGTCCAGGAAGTCTGGCTGTGTCCAGAGAGAGTGGCAGTGCCCTGAGGCCCTGGCTGTGTCCAGGAAGTCTGGCTGTGCCCAGAGACAGTGGCAGTGCCCTGTGAGCCCTGGCTGTGTCCAGGAAGTCTGGCTGTGTCCAGAGAGAGTGGCAGTGCCCTGAGAAACTCTGGCTGTGCCCGGGGAGACAGGTGGTACCCTAAGAATCCCAGGAAGTCTGGCTGTGCCCAGAAGTACTGTGGTGGTGCCCTGAGAAAACCTGGCTGTGCCCGGGGAGACAGGTGGTACCCTAAGAATCCCAGGAAGTCTGGCTGTGCCCAGAAGTACTGTGGTGGTGCCCTGAGAAACCCTGGCTGTGCCCGGGGAGACTGGTGGTACCCTAAGAAGCCCAGGATGTCTGGCTGTGCCCAGAAGTACTGGTGGTGCCCTGAGAAACCCTGGCTGTGCCCAGAGAGCCTGGCTGTGTTCAGGATAGTGCATTTACCTCCAGGCTCCTTGCACAGGGCCCCTCGCAGAAGACGCTTGTCGCGTAGATTGTGAGGCGAGACCCTGTAGGGGTGGAGTGTGGGGACAAAACCCCAAAAAGCAGTTTCCAGGCTCTCGGCCTCACATAGAAAGGTGTTGGCTCGGGTAGTAAATGGCCATCAACTGTGATCAGATGCCAGCAGCTGTGGCTAGTTGGCCGTCAGCTGTAACCCGTAGGCCATTGGCCACTAATATAACGGCTGTGGCTACGCTAGCAGGAAAAGGAATGGGGGCTAGCAAGAAGATGGTGGCTGGCAAGCGTGGACTGCTGTTAGGCAGATTATGTAGATCCTGCTTCTTGTGTCTCCAGCCCAGCCAACAGCGAGAATATATTGGTTTGATTCCCCTACTTATGGCTCCATGGGTGTTCCTGTTTGGCCTTACCGTGTCCTGCGTTCTTGGGTGGGGAGTGGGAGCTGAGACCCTGCACGACAAATGGCGCAGCAAGCAGGGTCCCCTGCGTGACAACCCATGGAGCCATAGATAGGGGAGTCAAACCAATATATTCTCGCTGGCGGCTGGGCTGGAGACACAGGAAGCAGGATCTGCATAATCTGCCTAACAGCAGTCCGCACTTGCCAGCCACCATCTTCTTGCTAGCCCCCATTCCCTTTCTGCTAGCGTAGCCACAGCCGTTATATTAGTGGCCAATGGCCTACGGGTTACAGCTGACGGCCAACTAGCCACAGCTGCTGGCATCTGATCACAGTTGATGGCCATTTACTACCCGAGCCAGCACCTTTCTATGTGAGGCCGAGAGCCTGGAAACTGTTTTTTTGGGGTTTTGTCCCCACACTCCACCCCTACAGGGTCTCGTCTCACAATCTACGCGACAAGCGTCTTCTGCGAGGGGCCCTGTGCAAGGAGCCTGGAGGTGAATGCAATATCCTGAACACAGCCAGGCTCTCTGAGCACAGCCAGGGTTTCTCAGGGCACCACCACAGTACTTCTGGGCACGGCCAGACTTCCTGGGCTTCTTAGGGTACCACCTGTTTTCCCCGGGCACAGCCAGCTTTTCTCAGGGCACCACCACAGTACTTCTGGTCACAGCCAGACTTCCTGGGCTTCTTAGGGTACCACCTGTCTCCCCAGGCACAGCCAGAGTTTCTCAGGGCACTGCCACTCTCTCTGGACACAGCCAGACTTCCTGGACTCAGCCAGGGCCTCTCAGGGCACTGCCACTCTCTCTGGACACAGCCAGACTTCCTGGACACAGCCAGGGCCTCTCAGGGCACTGCCACTCTCTCTGGACACAGCCAGACTTCCTGGACACAGCCAGGGCCTCAGGGCACTGCCACTCTCTCTCTGGGCCTCTCGGGGTACTGTGCTGGAACAACAGCGGCTCACATCAAGGTGCTTACATATTATCAATGGCGGCCAGTCAAGACACAAAAGCACATAATCTGCCAGTCCCACTACATGGTGGTATGTTCCCAAACAGTCAAGCGTCCATTAAATTAGGGATGGAAGGCAATTCCCCATAGTCCATAGTCATTCGCCAGGGCTGTCCTGGGGGTGAGGGATGACCTTGACCTCGCCCTCATCTCCCACGGAGGACTCAGCATGCATTTCCTTCTGGGACAAGTCCCGCATCCGGGCTGCCTCAGCAAGCAGTTCCCAGCCCACAGGGCGGCAACAACCTTCGCTTTCTCCGCTTTCTTCGGCCTCTGCTGGTTGGGGAACCGTCCACATCTTCCCACCCCTCCACGGGGATGGAGCTCTCCGGCAGCTGCTCCTCCTGGTCTTCCTCAGACTGAGCTTTCATACACACAAACTGCTCCACTGCCCTTCAGAAAGCTTTGGCCAGCACCATATCCTGCCGACTACGCCATGTGTCACGCAGGGGACCCTGCTCGCTGCGCCATTTGTCGTGCAGGATCTCAGCTCCCACTCCCCGCCCAAGAACGCAGGACATGGTAAGGTCAAAAAGGAACACCCATGGAGCCATAGATAGGGGAGTCAAACCAATATATTCTCGCTGGCGGCTGGGCTGGAGACACAGGAAGCAGGATCTGCATAATCTGCCTAACAGCAGTCCGCACTTGCCAGCCACCATCTTCTTGCTAGCCCCCATTCCCTTTCTGCTAGCGTAGCCACAGCCGTTATATTAGTGGCCAATGGCCTACGGGTTACAGCTGACGGCCAACTAGCCACAGCTGCTGGCATCTGATCACAGTTGATGGCCATTTACTACCCGAGCCAGCACCTTTCTATGTGAGGCCGAGAGCCTGGAAACTGTTTTTTTGGGGTTTTGTCCCCACAAGACCCTATGACTCAGCAATTGCATTCCTAGAGTAGTGCCTCGGTTTTCGAATGTCTCCATTTTTGAACATTTCGGTTTACGAATGCCATAAACCCAGAAGTAAATGCTTTAGTTTTTGAACATGACTCGGAAGTCGAACATGTCTGGTGGCTTCCGCTGAGGGCAAGATCCTGAGGCCTAGCTGTCCACTGTTTTCGAATGTTTCAGAACTCGAACGGTCTTCCAGAATGGATTACATTCGACAACTGAGGTACCACTGTATGTCAACTAGAGAACCCTTGCACAGGTGTGCCAAGAAATAGGCAAAAGAATGCTCTCTGTAACACTGTTTGTAATAGCCAAAAGAAAAAAAAAATTACAAGCAAGCTAAAAGTCCATTGTGGGGGTGGAAGAAATTTTCCTCTGCCCTTGAGTTTCTTTTGGCTGTTCTAATAATTAAATCTCCATGAGACAGATTAACAAGAGAAAATTGTTACCGGAGAGTGGGCCCTTCACGGTGCGATGTCCAGGTTCTTAGCATCTTGAGCAAAGAATCGAATGAGATACCGAGGTAAAGTAGTGAAAAAGCAGTTTATTGGAATAAAAAGTGCACTCCAAAAAGTAGGTCCGAGCAGAAAGCAATGACTCAAGGCCATTATTAGAAGAGAAAGTACACTTCAAGGGGTTTGGAGCTGCCCCAGCAAAGGCAAGGCTCAAAAGGGCATGGCTCGCAGGAGCCTGGGGAATTTATCTGGGATGGGCTCTTCCTCTTCAGGTTCAGGACCACTTGATTGACACCTATGACTGACAAGAGGCTATTATCTTATCTCTTCAGACTGCTCTTGTTCTCTGCAGTTTGAAATTGTTAACTGCAAGCTGATTGGCTCCCTTCCCTGTACCTGGGCTGATAATTTTGGCGGGCTTTTCAGCTTGAATGGCTTTGTTACAAGCTGAATGGCCCTTCCCCCTCTACACCTGAGCTGATAGTTTTGGCAGGCTCTACAGTTTGAATCTGTTTTGTTAGCTATTAAAGTTATTTCCTCCTGCTTTGTTATGATCTCTGCCTTAATCCCCTCCACCACGGCCATGTCCCTGATTACCTATGGTTTTTTTCTATCTCAAAGTAACCAAATTTAATACATCCATATGCATGGAAACCCCACATACATGAGAGAGTCAGAGACTGCACATCCATGAGAGGTTCAGAGACAGAATGGAAAAATGAGGTATAAGGTCGGACAATTAAGTTCCCAAACTCATACTAAAAAAAGTGCTACATACCTCATTGCTGAATACCACTATGGTCACCTTCAAAGAACTCCCCTTGGGAAGCTGTGCACCAACATCAGAGCCTAGTCCACCCTTCAAAGCAACTCTTTTTCTGGAATGGCCATCAGAGCTGTCATCATATTGCCTTTGATGTCCTAAATGTCACCAAAATGTCTCCCTTTCAATATTTCCTTTACCTTTGGGTAAAGAAAGAAGTCATTGGACAGATCAGGTGAGTAGGGAGGGTGTTCCAATACAGTTATTTTTTTACTGGCTAAAAACTCCCTCACAGACAGTGCCCTGTGAGCTGGTGCATTGTCGTGATGCAAGAGCCCTGAATTGTTGGCGAAAAGTTCATGTCGTCTAACTTTTTCATGCAGCCTTTTCAGTACTTCCAAAGAGTAAACTTGGTTAACTATTCAGTTGGTACCAATTCATAATGAATAATCCCTGTGATATCAAAAAAGGTTAGCAACAGCATTGCAACAAGTTCACAAACTTAATTGTGAGGCCTCCTAAGTGGTGATGCAGGATCTCTGAGTGACTAAAGTGAGCAGGGCCTACCTACTGTGGACTTGTAGCATGAATAAAAACTAAACTTTTGTTGTAGTAAGCACCTGAGATTTGGGAGTTATTTATAAGCACAGCAAAACCAACTGTAGCCCAACAATTACAATTGGCTAAAATCAGTGTAGTATATGTATTAAAGAAAAGGACGGGTCACAACAACAAAATCTTTATCAGAAATAAATCCAAGAGACTCACTTCAGATCAAAAGACACACAGAGACTGAAAGTAAAGGGATGGTAAAAGATTATCCATGACAATGGAAATAAACAAACAAAAAAGCTGGGGTAACAATAGTAAAACCACATAAAATAGACTTTAAAACAAAAGCTATAACAAGAGGTGAAGAAGGACCCAGCAATTCCACTTATGTGTATTTATCCAAAGAAATCCAAAACACTAACTTGAAAAGATAAATGCATCCCTATGTTCATTGCAGCATTGTTTACAATAGCCAAGATATGGAAGCAACCTAAGTGTCCATCAACAGATGAATGAACAAAGAAGGCGTGGTACATACATACAACGGAATATTACTCAGCTATAAAAAAGAATGAAATCTTGCCATCTACAACAACATGGATGGACCTGGAGGATACTATGCTAAGTGAAATAAGTCAGACAAAGACAAATAACGTATGATTTCACTTATATGTAGAATCTAAAGAACAAAATAAATAAACAAACAAAATAGAAACAAACTCATAGATACAGGGAACATTTTGATGATTATTCATATAGGAAGGGGTTTCGAGGGATGGGTGATAGAGGGAAAGGGATTAAAAAAATACAAATTGGCAGTTACAAAATAATCAAGGGTATGTAAAGTACAGCATAGGGAATATAGTCAATAATATTGTGGTAACTATGTATGGTTCCTGGTGGGTAGTAGATTTATTGGGGTGATCACTTCATAAGTTATATAAATGTCTAATCACTATGTTGTACACCAGAAACTAATATAGTATATTATATACTATATTAGTATATATAGTATATAATTATATATATATTAGTATATATAGTATATAATTATATACTATATATATATGTATATATATAGTATATAATTATACTATACTAATATGTATAGCATATAATAGTATATAATTAAAAAATTAAAAATTATTTAAAAAATAAACATAGCCTATGTGTGTGTGTGTGTGTGTGTGTGTGTGTGTGTATATAATTTTTTGAAGAAAGAAATAAAAGTAATGGATATAACAGAATGTGGATTCATGATTCCCCTTCAGTTACTCCCTCAGTGACTCAGCAGAGATGTACTGTGTCTTTCTCATTTAAGACCAGAAGGACAGCAATTTCCAGGCTTTTTTTGACCCTTGCAAAGAAGCACTCCCATCTCTTTCAGAAAGGGTTTTATACCCATGGCCAAGTCAAGGATTGGCATGATATGTATTAAAGTTGTTTGCTAAATATTTCTTGTTTTCCTCCTGTCCAGAAATATGGTAGGATTGTATTTCCTATTCTTTTGAGGGTTGGGTGTAAGTAGTTCTGGGCAATGAGTGCTGACCAATTAATTGCCAGTGCAAAACCCTCCAGATCTCTTTCTCCTCTAATCTGGTGATTCACTGTGTTAGACAGGGTGGCTGCTCCTTCAACAGGAGTTTCTAGGTAGGACAAACCAACAAAAATGAACTTATGGTGTTACGTGAAAAATAAACCTCTATTGTTTTAAGTCACTGACATCGTGTGCTTGCTTGTTAAGCAGCATAACCTAGCCTTTCCTGACTGATACAGAAGGAAATCCTGAGGTAAAGTTCCTGCTTCCTTTGAAGTGATCACAACCACCACAAACCTCAAATGAAGTAATGCCATTCCTCTACATACCCTGGTTAACTGAGCAAATAAATAAATAAATAAATAAATAAATAAATAAATAAATAATGGAAACAAAGCAAAAAGAACACTGAGTCCCCAAAGGCTTTATTAATGGCTCTATAGTCATCTGATAAAGAAGACCACACATTCCTCCTGTAAGCATTAAGTCTGGTTCTCAAGTACCATCTGTGGCTTAATCTCAGGATCATCTCTGAAGCTGGGAACACAGAGCTCAAGGCAGGATGTTGTTTTTCTTCCTGCTTCCAGTTTCAAGGTTGAGCTCCCAGAGGTGAGTTAATTATTCTTATTTTTTTAATTAAGATATAATTGACATATAACATTATATTACTCCCAGGTGTAAAACAATGATTCTATATATGTATATATTGTGAAATGATCACCACAATAAATCTAGCTAACATCTATCAACACACATGTAACAATCTTTTTTTCTTCTGATGAGAACATATAAGATCTACTCTCTTAGCAATATACAAGTATTGTTGCAATATATAGTATTGTTGACTATAATCACCAGGCTGTACATTACATCCCCATGAATTATCTTATAACTAGAAGTTTGTACATTTTGACCACCTTTAGCCAGTTTGCCTATCCCCCACTTCTGGCAAACACCCATCTGTTCTCTGATCTATAAGTTTGATTTTTTTTCCAGGGTTTTTTTGTTGTTTTTTGTTTTGTTTTGGGGAGGTGTGTTTTTTTTGCTTTTGTTTTTTTCAGATTCCACATATAATTGAGACCATATGGTGCTTGTCTTTCTCTGTCTGACTTATTTCACTTAGCATAATGCGTGCAAGGTCCATCCATGCTGTCACAGACAGCAGGATATCCTTCTATCTCATGGCTTAATAATATGCCACTATATATATATACATGTATATATATATATATCTCACCATATATATATCCATATATATATATCCCACATCTTCTTTATCCATTCACCCATCAAAGGACACTTAGGTTGTTTTCATGTCTTGGCTATTATAAATTATGCTGCAATGAACATGGGAGTGCAGATATCTTTTTGAGTTAGTGTTTTAATTTCTTTTGAATAAATATCTAGAAGTGGACTTGCTGGGTCATATCATATGATAGTTCTATTTTCAATTTTTTTGAGGAGACTCCACACTGTTTTCCATAGTGGCTGCAACAGTTTACATCCCACCAACAGTGCACCAAGGTTTCCCTTTTTTCCACATTATTGACAAGTGAATTTTTAAGGTCTATTAGTGCTCATGAGCTTTTCTAATCTTTTTCACAGTATTTACCACTTACTCATTATTCCATACCTGTGTGTTTTCTTATAAATGTGTTTGTTCTTCTGAGAAATAGAAAGGAAGAAACTGCCTAATGCAGTCAAGTAATCGCTAACAGGTTATTAACTGTGATGATGTTGACCTTCGAATCCCCACAGACGTTTTCTGTAGTTCCCTTCTACAAAGTGCTTTATTTCAAGTGCTTGGAAGAATACCTGGAGAATTACTCATTTCATCAACAAAGGCTTTCATCTCAGTGTGAAACATTTTTACCTGCGCCTTTATTTGGTTTTATTTCTGAGACATGTCTAAAACTCTTGATTCATTGCCAAGCATACTTAAACTCTACTTACTCAACGGACTGATTTGGAGGTTTGGAAACTTATTTACTTATATGTTTTCATCTGATTGTAGAGAAGTTTAGAGGATAAAGAGCTTTATTCACCAAAGAATATCTATCTACAGCAGCAGAAATTTTCTGAGGCTGATGTTCAGATGTTGACACTAGAGGTGGAGTAAATGGTTTCCAGATTTTTACAAACCAAGTTTGAATAGCTACTTTGAAAGAAAAGAGGCACGTCCAGGTGAGGTTGTAAGCAAACTCAGTTTTTTTTTAAAAAAGCTAGGCTACTGTAAATGACTTAAAACCTAGGATTCCAGTGGATTCAAGGTTGTTTCTTCTGCCTTTCCTCTTGCCTTTAGCAGGGTTACTGCACTCAAACTCAGTCTTGAGCTAAATGCTGCTTCCTCAGCAAACCATTCCTGACACCCTAACAGGATGGGCCCCTGGTGCACCCTCTTATAGAACTTCATATGTTTCCATCCTACTTATTATATTACCACTAAATAAGCATTTCTGTAATTATTAGTTTATTAACCATCTCCTCCAGTAAGGAGATTGATAATCAGTGACAGCAGTGATCATATTTGTATCGTTTGCCACTATTCCAGCACCCAATTCATTGATTCACCAAACATTTATTGTCTACTATGTACTGAGCACTGTGCTAGGTGCTTGGGAAGACTTGGTGAACAAAACAAAGATTCCTGCCTTGATGCAACTTACATTCAAGAGCAAGAACTCAAAAAATAAATGACGCTCATAATTAAGTACGTATATGGTACGTTAAAAGTTGGAAAAAAGAAAAGGTAGAGCAAGGTCAACAAAGGAAGCTGCTTGGGGTGTTAAACAGAGTGGTCAGGTTAAGCCTCATTGAGAAGGTGGTATCTGCGCAAAGACTTGGTGGAGATAAGGAAGTTAGCCAAGCCGATACCTGGGTAAGAGCATTCTGGGCCCAGAGATCAGCCAGGGCAGATTCTTTAAGGCAGGAGGGTGCCTGGTATGTTCTAAGAACAGCAAGAGGGTCAGTGTGGCTGGAGTGGAATAAGCAAGAGCGTAGAAGATAAGGTCAGAGATGTTCATTAAATATTTGTCAAAGGAATGAATGAAAAACAAATACTTGTTTCTAAAATTTGCTTTAAGGGATTTCTCATGCCTTGCATATTTTTCCATAGGTGAGAAAACAGTCTCTAGATTCGTCCAATCCACAAACTGTAATCTCATGTATATTAAGTAGCAACTCTACAAGGCATTGTGTCGTTTTATTGCCGAAGAGGAAATATCTCTTGGCTGTGTCAAGAGATGGCCACGTGCCCTCTTAACCATAAGTCCCGGGACCCCTCCTATCCTGGGCTCACACAGCAGTCTGAAGCTGAGGAGATAAAATTGATTCAATAGCTCCAGTGTCAGAAGCCCATGGTGCTGACAGCCCACTCCACCTTCCAGGCTGATGTGATGGGAACCAAAGTGTGGCAGAGGAACAAGAAAGCATTCAAAGGGGCTGAGAAGCATTATCTCACTCAGCACATTGAACAGATGGAGGTGGAAAGGAAAATGTACTCTTTGTGAACAAATGGCTTCCCCTCATTGAAACTCACTCTCTGGAAAGGTTCTGAAATCTATATACATTAATGGTAAAGATCAGTGGTTTCTAAGTACTACTGCAGGAGCGGTTGTGAGATGCTTGGCTAATTCCCTCAGCATCTCCTGAGAAGTCTTCTCAAAATACAGATTTTGGGAGCCCCTCCTCTGGAGGGTCTGAAGCAGTGGATTTACATGGACTCAGAAATTAGTACTTATAACAGCTTCCCAAGAGATTATAATGGGCAGCCAAGTTTGGGAACCACTGCTGTAATGTTCTGATAATGTGCCTGCGTTTGACGAGAAAACATCTTTTGCTATTGGTGTGGATTTCTACTGGTGGTATTTCAGGCATCAGTGATCAAAGGAAGAAGTTATGTTGAGGTAATAGGAACAGGAGGCCAGCTAGAATTTCTGTAATCATAGGCCTGAAAGGCCATTTTCATAGCACAAAAGTCCCATGGGACAGCAATAGAGAATTTGTCCCTCTTCTCAGATTTCTCCTCACCCCGCCCAGCAAGTTCTCCCAATGGAGTCACCAGTTTGAAAGACTTTTGTGCACATTAATGAAATTGTAACCGAAAATAAAGGAAGTTTGGAAATCTTAGAATTTCTACAAATATGCTAGTAAGGTGTGGTGAGGAAGATGGGTATGGAAACCAGCCACCAAGATGGGGGCCAGTGATCCTTATCTCCTGGTATTCGTGCCCTTTGGAAGTCCCCTCTCACTGTACTAGGGTTGATGGCCAATAGCACATAGCAGCAGTGATGGTGTGTCACTTCCACAATTAGGTTTTTAAAAAACCAAACATTGGGGCTTTCACCTCGGACAATCTTTTTCCCTCAGCTCTCTCTCTCTGGGGGAAGATAGCTGCCGTGTTGTTAGGCTCAGGCAGCCTATGGAGAGCTCCCCATCATAAGGAACTGAGGACCTGGCCAACAGTTAGCAGGGAACTAGCCTGCCAATAAGCCAAATGATCTGGGAAGCAGATCCTCCATCTCCAGTCAAGCTTTCAGGTGACTGTAAACATAGACAACTGTTTTCCTGCAATCTTATGAGAGACTCTGAGCCAGAACTACACAGCTAATCCACTCCCAGCTTCTTGACCTTCAAAAATTGTGTGAGCTTTCAGTTTTATATCCCACATATCAGTGAAATCACATGGTTCTCCACTTTTTCTGTCTGACTTATTTCACTTAGCATTATACTCTCAAGATCCATTCATGTGGCCACAAATGTTCCTATATCATCTTTTCTTACCGCCGAATAGTATTCCATTGTGTATATATACCACAACTTCTTTATCCATTCATCTATCGAAGGACACTTTGGTTGTTTCCATGTCTTGGCCACCGTAAATAAGGCTGCAATGAACATTGGAGTACACGTGTCTTTATGTATAAATGTTTTCAGATTTTTTGGGTAGATACCCAGGAGAGGGATTGCTGGGTCATATGGTAATTCTATTCGTAATTTTTTGAGGAACCTCCACACTGCCTTCCATAACGGCTGCACCAGTCTGCATTCCCACCAACAGTGTATGAGGGTTCCTTTTTCTCCACAGCCTTTCCAACACTTGTTACTATTTGTCTTGTTGATGATAGCCATTCTGACTGGTGTGAGGTGATATCTCATTGTGCTTTTTATTTGCATTTCTCTGATGATTGATGATGTTGAGCATTTTTTCATATGTCTATTTGCCATTTCTATGTCCTCTTTGGAGAAACTGAAAGCAGCAAAGGATCAAGACAAAGAAAGAAAGGAACAAAAACTCATAGACACAGACAATAATTTAGTGGTTACCAGAGGGCAAGGGGGGAGGGGAGTGGGAGATTAGGGTAAGGGGGATCAAACATATGGAGATGGAAGGAGAACCGACTCTGGATAATGAACACACAATGTGATATATAGATGGCGTATTACAGAATTGTACACTTGAAACCTATGTAAATTTACTAACCATTGTCACCCCAATAAACTTTAATTTAAAAAAATCATGTGAGATGATATTTGCTGTTTTAACCTACTAAGTTTTGGAATAATTGTTATACAGCCGTACATAATACACTAGTGAGTTCAACAGCTCATCAGAAAATTATTTATATAATCCGAACCTAGACTTTTCTCTCCCACCAAATCATATAGCATTTTAATAAACTTTTGTTGTAGTGTAACATATATATATACTACAATACTACTAGTAATGTATACTACTACAATATTAGTATAAAATGTTATACTACTACAATAACATATATATGTTATACTACAATAATATATATACAGTATACAGTATATATATTACAAATCCTAAAAGATTACATCCCCTTATACGGTATCCAGATCAGAAAATAAAATATATATTACCAGGACCCAAGAAGCATCTTCATGCCCCTTTCTAGTTACATAGCCACCTTCTCCCTGAAGGTCACCAGTATGACACAGAATAATTTTGCCTGCTTTGAACTTAGTATAAGTGGACTCATACAGCATATATTCTATTGTGTCTGGCTTCTTGAATGTATCATGTTGGTGAGATTCATATTGCTTTGTATATCAAATATATATGTTGAATTGTCTTGTTGATTTGCAGGGGTTAGTTATATAAACTGGATACCAATCCTTTGTCAGACATATGAAATACAAATAGCTTTTCTCATGTTGATTTTTTTTTCATTCTCTTAATGGGATCTCTTAATGAAGGACATTCTTAGATTTAAGTAATCTAATTTATCACTTATTTTCTTTGCAGTTTGTGCTTTTTTTGTCTTGTTTGAGAAATAATTGTCAAGGTCATGAAAATGTTCTCCTTGTTGTCTTTTAGTAGCTTTATTTTGTTTCTCTACAGTACATATGGAATTGATTTTTGTGTGTAAAATAGAAGTCATATTTTTTCCTTTATGGATATCCAGTTGATTTAGTGCTATTTATTGAAGACCATTCTTTTCCTTATACTTTATTGTCCCTTTGTCATAAATCTAGTGACCATATATGGTCTGTTTCTGGACTGTCTATTCTGTCCCAGGCTCTTTGCCTACCTTTGCATCATCACTGTCTTAATTATGGTAAGTCTTCATATCTAGGATGTTCTCCTTCGAGATTGCCTTGTCTGTCTTGGTCCTTTGTACTTCCATATAACTTAGAATCATCCATTCCCATACATACACAAAGCCTGCTGAGATTTTTTTTTGGGGGGGGGATTATATCACATCCATAGATCATTTGGGGGAAAACTGACATTTGTAAAATACAAAGCCTATCAATTCATGAACATGGCATTTTTCTCCATTTATTTCAGTCTTGTTTATTTCAGCAATATTTTATAGTTTCCTGTATACAGGGGCTACCATTTTTTGTTAATGTTTTTACCTTTTATTTTGAAACAAGTTTAGATTTTCTAAGGAGTTGCAAAGGTTGTACAGAGCTCGCACATGCCAATCACTCAGCTTTGCCTAATGTAAATATCTCTCATAACCAGGGTTCATTTATCAAAACTAAGAAAATTAACATTGGTAAATATTATTAACTTAAACTACAGACTTTACTCCGACTCCACCAGTTATCCCAGTAATGCCCTTTCTCTAATCCAGGATCCAATCCAGGGTACCACATAGCCTTTAGGTCATATGCATTTTTAACAGAGCAAATTCCTGTCTGTGGTCAACACCTTCTTGTCTCTCTCCATTCCCAATCACTCCCGTCACCACTGGAATGTCTGCTTGTCTTCTGCAGGCCTTCCCTACATTCAGGGAATCTATCTAGTGGACAGATGACAGAGCAGATGAGAAGTTACAGCTGATGGTACTCCATGGTAGGGAAAGGGTTTCTGCACAGAACACTCCTCTGCGAGAAAACTGCATACATCACTTTGTCACTCCATGTGGGTCTCTGTTCTAATGTCCTTCCTCAAAGACATTGTCTTTGACTCCGTCTAAAATAGCTCCCCATCACTCTCTAATACCCTCACCCTGCTTTGTTTTTCCCTCATAGGACTTAGTACTACCTGACGTGACATACATTATCTGTTTCCATGTTTATTGTCTGTTCTCCTCACTGGGATGTTAACTCTCTCTGAGGATCGGAAACATTTTCTGTTGTTCATTGTTGTAGTCTCAGCATTTAGAACTATGCTTGGCACCTGGTAGGCACTCTGTAATTTCTTCTGAAATTACTGAATAAATGTGCAGATTTAATCCATGGAGAATCTTTAAAGAGGTTTTCATGTTTGGGAAAGGGATGTGCAAATTACCTGTTTTCCCCCGGGCTGGAAAAGTTGCTGGAAGCCTTGAATTCTCCTGGAGGGGAATGCAAAGAACAAGGTATATGGACTCAGCACTCTCTTTGAATCATGACTCTCACTTACCAGGTTTAGCTTTTTTCTTGGCAAATTTCTTACTCTGAACTTAAATATTCTCACTTACAAAATGGATAGAAAAATACCTACGTTGTGAGATTCCTCTGAGAATTGAAGGCATTAATATATGCGAATCGATGGTCATTTGTGTAAGCATTCTAAAAATTGCTATTTGTATGGCTGTATCCTGGTAAGATTTGGGAAGCACTTTGAGGTTAAATAGCTGAAAGAATGCCAGGGAAATGGAAGCCAGGGTTTTTCCATTTGCAAAGAGCATTAAGTGTTTGCAAGGGATGCCTCAAATCTGTAACTCCATCTCCTGAATGGAGATACAAAAGGAAACAAAGGGGAAAAAGTGACCAAAGTCTCAGTGGTAACAAGAGAGAAGCAGAGCAGAAGCAGAGGGGGGCTTCAGCATGAAGTGACCATGTGGTAAGATGAAGCAGGCGCTGGACCAAGAGTCTTCGGGTGATTCTGTGGCAAGATCAGGATAAGAATCCATGTGTTTTATTTCCCTACCAGCCCATCTGCCTTCATTTCAGCCAACACTTGTCTCTTTACAAAACAAAGGGGTAAAAAAGTGTTTCTAATAGAGAGGCTGCAGCCCTGCTTAAATGTCCATAGAAACACTTCATATCCACTGCATATGTTTGACAAACAGAAACTGAATATCTGAGTATAATAAACCAAGTGCTTCATTAAAAAAAAAAAATTCCTTGTGTTTTGGTTGGGTCTCTTTTGGTTGCAAGTAGTTGGACCCAACTGAGATCAGCTTCAGTCTTTTTAAAAACCACTTAGTGGCTCTTGTAACTGCAGAGTCAAAGAATAATAGGCACAGGAGCTCGTCAGATTAAATCATGATGAGCTTGTCTGTTCCCTAGTTCTGTTTCCTCGGTGTTGACTCCCTTCAGCTAACAGTCTCTCTCACCAACAAAAAATGGCCACCAGTGGCTCCTGAAGTTACCTACTTCCTGCTTCACAACCACAGGGAAAAGGCAGGAAACCCCTCTGACAACCCAGGCAGAGCCATGAATGGAGTCTGATTGTCGCTCATTGGCCTGACTTGAAGTATGTATCTGTGTACCCATCATTGACGCCAGGGTAATATCACGTTCAGATTAGTTTACATCTAGGTTACATGCTCTCCTCTGAATCAGAAATGCAGCCCCACCTGAAGAACATGGGCTAAGGGTGAGGAGAGTGTTGGTCCCAGGGGAGGAATCAGGCTATTTGCCAGAGTGTGAATCATGCTGAAGAACAAACATAACAAATGTCTATTGTGCGAGGTCTTCAAACTCATAGTCCATGTTCTTTGCCCACAGGACAACTATTAGTGCATAAGATTGAGGTCATTTTTTTTTTTTTTTATGGCTAAACCTATCTTGTTGGCTTCACTTCTGTGAAGGCCATATCTTTTGCAACTAGATCTATTCAGGCTCACAGAAAGAATCATTTAAGCATTCTTAAGTAACTTGGCCCCGTCGTGCCGAAAAATCTGTAAGAAGAAAGGAAACTCAGTGATAGGGGAGAAAACAGAAAGTAGAGAAAGAAACAGGAACTGAAAATAAATGGCGAGAAGGGCATAATTAAGAAAACATAGACGTGCAAAGCCCATCAGAAATTCCCGCGCCTATTTGAATACCTTTTCTCCTCACGTCTTAGGTTGGGCTCCCTAGAATCAGAGCTGGGGAATGCTCTCGGGCGAAGGGAGTGGAAGCCAGGGATGCAACACAGGGCAAGGGACCACCTGCAGGCTGATGTCCCAGAATAGCTTTGAAGCACAAATTGTACCATTGAGTCAATCCCACCCACAGGCAAGGGGCCAGCCTTTTGTACTCTATGCCAATCAGTCATGGGGGTGGAGTACATAACCTCCCTGGCAGATAGCTCCTGTTCAGCCAAAGGCAATTTTCCAAAGAAAGGGACAGCTGTGAGTTATTATCAGCCAGTACTCACAACAACTCGGGGATGGGGGATTGGCAGATGAAACGGATAGGGGAGGGAGTACC
Source organism: Rhinolophus hipposideros (assembly GCF_964194185.1). NCBI lineage: Eukaryota > Metazoa > Chordata > Mammalia > Chiroptera > Rhinolophidae > Rhinolophus > Rhinolophus hipposideros. Next base: position 36,056,636 of record NC_138047.1, read on the forward strand.
AACAGCATCCACTCCACCTGCAAATTGTTCTTCACTAGCACTTTGCCTATAAGTCTCATCTGAGCTTTAATACAATGTCCTATTGTATGGCTAATTCTTACATTTTCTAAATACCTGCTTCCTTCCACTCGCACAACTGCTAACTTAGTTCGATCCCTCGTTGTCTATTGCTTATCCTCTGAAAATAACCCACTAATTGTGTCAGGCCCCAAATAAATTATACTTCCCTATATTTATGTCTTTGTGTAGCCTCCTCCTCCCACATGGCTTTGACTGATAAACAGCAGGGGAAATGACGTTGTGCAATCTCCATGGTGAGCCTTGAGAAGACTTGAAGATTTAGCTTTCACTTCTTGGAGTGCTGTCAATACTATGGAAGAAAACATGGCCTAGACATTGAGTGACGATCAACCACGAAGAGAAGAAAGCCTTGAGACCATGTGGGTAAAGAAGCCCAGCTATCCCAGTGTCCCAGCTGGGTCCAGCCCTCAGATGACCCACCAGCTGGATGCTGTCGCATAAGCAAGCCAGGTGAGACCAGCAGAAGAACCACCCAACTAATTCACAAAATAGTGAGAAATAATAGATTATTATTGTAAGTCACTAAGTTTGGGGTCATTTGTTACACAGTGATTGATAACTAAAATACTCACTTCTTGCTTTTATCCCCTTAACCCCATTCTCCACACTGCTTCTTGATTCTTTCTAAAGCCTGAATCTGATCATATCTCTTCCCTGCTTCAGAAAACCCTAGTGAACTTCTACTCTTTATAGAATCAGGTCTCCGCTCCTTAGACTGGTATGGGGACAGAGCCCTAGAGAGCAGTTTCCAGGCTCTCGGCCTCACGTGGAAAGGTGCTGGCTCGGTTATTAGGTGGCCATCAGCTGTAATCAGATGGCCATCAACTGTGGCTGGGTGGCCGTCAGCTGTTAGCCATTAGCCACTAATATAACTGCCGTGGCTACGCTAGGGGGTTGGTTGGTTGGTTGGCAGAAAAGCGGGCGGCATATAACAGCTAGCAAGTGGGGTTAGCAAGCACGGATGGCAGGTTGCACATTGTGTTGATCCTACTTCCTGTGTCTCGCCTGACCACTGGCAAGGCTGGGGTGCGGAAGACCTCCTCGTTGGGGCGCTGGCGGATGTTTGCTTTTGTGTCTTGACCAGGCTCCATTGGTGTTCCTTTTTGGCCTCATCATATCCTGTGTTCTTGTGCGGGGAGCGGGAGCTGAGTCCCTGCATGATACATGGCGCAGCAAGCAGGGTACAGCATCGGCCAGAATTCTCAAAGGGGTAATGGAGCAGTTTATATGTATGAAAACTCTGTTTCACGAGCAGGGTACGGTGCCAGCCAAAACTTTCCGAAGGATGGTGGAGCAGTTCGTGCATATGAAAACTCAGTCTCGGGAAGCCCGTGAGGAGCAGCGCCAGGATCAGGAAACACAATCTGCCTGGGAGAAACGTGACCCCTCAGTGAATTGGTGGTCCTCTCTAGCCTCCGGATGGCACGCCACCCTGTTGGCTGGACCGGGTGTCACCTTCCTTTTGGTGGCCCACTGCTGCCATAGGCTCCTAGAGTTGTGGATATCTGACACCAAGGCCACCACTCACTTAGACACCTGGCATAGCGAGCAGTATTCCAGCCAGGTAAGAATGATGTCTGACTCTGAGCAGGAGGATATGTGGCTTTCCACACGGTATGTGGTGCCTGGTGGCCACTGTTCTCAGGAGTTGGACTCCCATGGAGGGGTGGGAGGAGAGCCAGGAGTGCAGTTTCCAGGCTCTCGTCCTCACGTGGGAAGGTGCTCACGCGGGTAGTAAATGGCCATCAACTGTGATTGCATGGCTATCAGCTATGACCAGTTGGCCATCAGCTGTAACCAGTGAGCCACTGGCCACTAGTATAACTGCTGTGGCTAAGCTAGCAGTCAATGGTGGCTAGCAAGGGTGGATTGGGGATTGTGGATTGCGGATTGCAAAGAGGTGGATGCTGCCAGTGAGAATATAGTGGTATGACTCCCCTACTTATGGCTCCGTGGGTGTTCCTTTTTGGCCTCACCATGTCCTGCGTTCTTATGTGGGGAGCGGGACTAGAGACCTCGCATGCTACCCTGCATGACAGGTGGTATCCTGAGAAACCCTCGCTGTGCCCAGAAAGTAGGTGCACATTGAGGGACACCCCCTGGGACATTACTTGAACTGGACTGGAACTTTTTCTTGTGAGCTGGGTTCCTGACACAGGGCCCTTCGCGGAAGATGCTTGTTGCGTAGATTATGAGGCAAGACCCTGTAGGGGTGGAGTGTGGGGACAGAGTCCTAGGGAGCAGTTTCCAGGCTCTTAGCCTCACATGGAAAGGTGCTGGCTCGGTTATTAGATGGCCATCAGCTGTTACCGGTTAGCCGTTAGCCACTAACATAGCTGCCATGGCTATACTAGGTGGTTGGTTGGCAGAGAAGGGGACAGTGGATTGCAGCCAGCAAGTGGGGTTAGAAAGTGTGGGTGGCGGATTGCGGATCGTGTTGATTCTACTTCCTGTGTCTCACCCGGCTGCCAGTGAGGCTGGGGTGTAGGAGGACCCCTTGTTGGGGTACTGGTAGATGTTTGCTTTTGTGCCTCGACCAGCTGCCAGCGAGAATATAGTGGTATGACTCCCCTATCCATGACTTCACTGGTGTTCCTTTTTGGCCTCACCATATCCTGCGTTTTGTGTGGGGAGCAGGAGCTGAGTCCCTGCCTGACACCTGGCATGTGGCGTATGCAATCCTTCACAACCTAACCCAGCTTACTTTTCCAATCTAGTGTTCAACCATGAAAAGTGTACTCTAGCCACCATGAGCTTCTCCTGTTTTTCAGGACACACCATATTGTCATATGCCATCCCCTATCCACCACCCTTCACACGGCCAACCCAACTCCAAGGGCAGATTCTCCTTCCAGGCGTCCTCAGCTCCTTTAGGTAGAGCCAATTACTCTTCTCTCTGTGCACCTTCTTACCTCCATTACAGCCCCTGTCATGTTTGGCTTGTGCCTGTCTCCTCCTACAGACTTTGGCAGTGCAGGATCATGTTACATTTATTTGGGAACCCCCAGAATCTCACTCAATACCTGGCATATAGTTCAGACATCCAACGGTGGCTGACTGATTGTGGAGTATCAGCGACTACGTGCTTCTTGATGGCAGGCACTAAGTCTTATTCATCCCTATGTGCTTCATTCAGAGACTGGAATGTTCTAGGTACTCACTGAATAATTGAATTGAGTGATGGAAAATAGAAAAGTTAAGAAATGAGAAAGCAAAAGGATAGACAAAGAACAAATTAGAAAGTTCTGTGAGAGAAGGCAGCTAGGAGACAAGAGTGAGTCTTCAGAAAGACAATGCCAATTAGAACTTCTCAGGGTAGAAGAATGCTTACATTCTCTACACACTTTTTGATTTGAGTTCTCAATTTATTCCACTATCTCCTTTTGCACCAAGTGGTAAGTTTTAATAGAGGAAAAAGAAGGGGCCTCTGATGTGGTTTGAGGGCTGATATCACCGACCTTTCTCAGACACCACCCCACAGAGCCCCTGGCACGGACTCCCTGCTCATAGATTGGGTTTGAGTGAGGCAGTGCCAAGATGGAGTCCAGGCCTGCAGGCACTAACCCTTCCCAGTTCTTTCCATATGTTGTCTTATCTGCCTCGATAAACTGGAGCCACTTCAGACAGGCCCGGAGCACACACTTTCCTTTCTTGTTGGCCCTGGGGCAAGGAGGTGAGAGATTTTCCCAGGATTTTTACACTTGGTTTTATTGCTCGGAAAGCTCAAAATGATTTCCATTTTCAGCTATTTCCATTGGGGGAGAGGTTTGTATTATAGTTCACGTGAGTCACAAATTTTGCCACTAGTGGGAAGGAAGATTAGGTAGGCAGGTATATCTAAATAAGTCCCTAGACCAGTAGTTGTTAAACTTTAGCTACATCAAAATCACTTAGAGGGCTTGTTAAATTAGATTGCTGGGCCCACCTCCAGAGTTTCTGTTTCATTTGCTTTCCTAACAAGGTTCCTAACAAGGTGATACTGAGGCAGCCAGCTCAAAGGCCACACTTTGAGCACCGCTGCCCTAGACCACGAACTTCTTGTGGAGAAGGAACTGGCCTTATCCCTTATGCTCAGTGCCTAGTATACAGTAGGTGATCATTGTGTGCTGTTTTATTTGAATTACATTAAAGTTAATCATCGTTGTTGGAAAAGTTATTCAAAAAACATTCTACCTTGTGTCAGTGATAGTATCATTTTGTATTAAGAAAAAAACGAAATCTTTATGAAGTTTGCTTCTCCCATTTAACCTCCTCCAGCAAATTCTAATGAAGAGAGCAACTCACCTAATACTGTTTCTAGCCATCAAAGAGAGTCAAGCACACGAATCATTCACCTAAGTTCCAGAAAAAGAACTTTGCCTGGAGGTGGCCATAAATTATACTTGGCTTTGTATTTATTTTGTTTCGAGTGATAAAAAAAACCTTTCTCTGGGAACTTAGAACACAGAATTTACTGGTTTGTAGAACACAAGAAGAGGAACAACCAAACTGAATAGGGATGTTGCTGAGCCCAAAACGTAACTAGAACCAGAGTCCTAAAACCAGCCAGGGCTCTTCTTTTGGTAAATCTTCTGGGTCTGTCTCTCCATTTTGGCTCTATCATCTGTCAGTGTAGACTGGCTGTGGGGACAGAGCCAGGAGTGCAGTTTCCATGCTCTCGGCCTCACGTGGAAACCTGCTGGCTCAGGTAGTAAATGGCCATCAACTGTGATTGGATGGCCGTCAGCTGTAACCAGTGAGCCATTGGCCACTAATATAACTGCTGTGGCTACGCTAACAGCAAATGGGGGCTAGCAAGAAGATGGTGGCTGAGCTAGCAAGAGCAGATTGCAGTTAGCTCGGTGGATTGCAGCTGGCAAGTGAGGTTGGTTGGTTGGCAGAGAAGCGGATGGCAGGTTGCAGATCATGTGGATCCTGCTTCTTGTGTCTCCAACCCGGCCACCAGCGAGACTATAGTGGTATGACTCCCCTATCTATGGCTCCGTGGGTGTTCCTCTTTGGCTTCACCATATCCTGCATTCTTATGTGGGGAGTGGGAGCTGAGACCCCACCTGACACCCTGCACGACATTGGCTTTCTCCATATTACAATAAATTCAAGGAAGAGATCCAGCTCAGCTTAGATTAGGGGTGGGATTAAATATGAAAATGTCATCTCCCACAGTGGCTATGTGGGTGAGGAAGGGCACAGGTAATATGGGAGTGGGTATGAGAAATGTCAGCCACGGATGTTTTAGCCAGTGAAAACTTATATCAGTGTTGATGAATGCTTGTGGGGACAGAGCCAGGAGTGCACTTTCCAGGCTCTCGGCCTCACGTGGAAAGGTGCTGGCTCGGGTAGTAAATGGCCATCAACTGTGATTGGATGGCCATCAGCTGTGGCTAGTTGGCCGTCAGCTGTAACCAGTTAGCCATTGGCCACTAATATAACTGCTGTGGCTACACTAGCAGAGAATGGGGGCTAGCAAGAAGATGGTGGCTGAGCTAGCAAGAGCGGATTGCAGAGAGGCAGATGCCGCCAGTGAGAATATAGTGGTATGACTCCCCTACTTAGGGCTCCGTGGGTGTTCCTTTTTGGCCTCACTGTGTCCTGCGTTCTTATGTGGGGAGCAGGACAGAGACCCCGCATGACACCCCGCACAACAATGCTAGATCTTTTTTAATAAACATTTTCCTATATCTTCTGTACTAAACAAATGTAACAACAGTGAAATACAAATACCAATAGGTCACTGGAGAACAGCTGAAGCCTCCAACCAAGAGGGAAGACCAGTTTGGAATTTGGGATATTTTTGAGAAATACTGTAAACTACCAATGGGGTTTTAGAGCTTGGTTCTTCTATAAACCATGTGCTCAAATAAGGGGTTATGAAATGCAAGTCAGAAGTTCTCTGATTCTATATCCAACTCCACTCACTAGCAAATGATATCTTCAAGGATGTCATCGTGGCTTTCCTAGATCTTTACAAAAGAAGGTTTTTCTGTTCCACTTCCACTTTGACTCAAAGTCAGGGACAACATATGTCCTCTTTGGCTAACTTAAACCTGAGTTTTTATATTGAAAAACCCTAGCAGGTGTGGCAGAGTTCCAAATAAAATGGAAGTCAATACTATCCATTTTCTTTAGATATATATATGAAAATCAGACCATTCCTTTTACTCTGTTGGTTCTGAATGTTTTTGCATTTTATCATTTGTGTGTGTGTGTGTGTGTGTATTACACAAGTTTAACACCATTCCGCATCTCTGACCCTCCTACTAGTCTTGAGGTGGCTGCTTCTGCACATCCTTAGTTGAAAGTCTTCTGTTCAGCAAGATTTTAGGCGATTCTCAATGATGGTTATTTTGTAGATTAGTTGTAATTTTGATGTGATCTTGAGAGAAGGTAAGCACAGCATTTACCTACTGCACCATTTTAGTATTCCTCCATGAATGTTTTGCATTTTAAGTACCGTAATGTCAGTTGTAGTTCAGATAAAGGCCCAGGGACAGATACTTCAGGAAAAAATTAAATTGTAGCAAACACTATTGTGGTGCTGTTAAGCTCATGAAATACAAGTTGCCCATGTTCAAGCTTACTTTGAAAATGAGTGTTTGTTTGTTATTTTTCCAAAACGCTGCCTTTGGTGCTATGTTAGGGGGATGTGGTAACACAATGGGAAACTAAGTCACCAGTACTGATGCTAGTGGATATTAACATTTTCAGCTAGTGATTGTGGTGGTGGTTTTCCTTTGTGTGTAGCAATCATTTAGGCGAACATTTCTGGGTGTTCCTATTATGTTTTTAGGCTGAGAATTAATGTTTACTTCTCTATGTCCTCCACCTTCATGCTCTATTATTGTTGAAGGTGGAAAATCCAACAGGTAGAGGAGTTCAAAATGTATTGCATTTGATGAGAAATCAAACTATGAATAAATAAAATTTGAATAATGAAAAATTAGAAAAAAATGACAACTGACAAAATAAAGCACATATGAAAGTGTGAACATTTTCTTCAAATCGTACAATTGAGAGTGGAACAAAAAAATAAAAGGTTCATTAAGCCACATGAAGCAGATGTTAATAACTAAGAATAGAAGTAGAAAGTATTTATTTGGGGAATGCTAGATCACTGGAACGTTATTTGCAGAGTGCAGATGTATTTGCAGAGTACATCAAAGTGAATGGATTATTATCTATGCAGCATTTTATATTCTCTTATAAATTTAGACTTCTCTTTATTTTGTTATTTCCAAAGAAACAGCATCTTTATCTCATTCATTAATTTTCCCAACAATCACCACTCTCTATTCTGTGCCAGACCCTGAGATAATTACTGGAGATATAACAATAAATAAAGTCAAGCTCCTATTCTCCAGAAGTTCTCCATCTAGCCAGGAGATAGACAAGTAAATAAGTAATTTAGATGGAGATTACAAATACTTATAATTTAACTGTCTCAATATCTGGAATCAGCACTAGATTGTTGAACCCTACCTGCCCAATGGAAGCCAAAATTCTAGGGGCCAGAACAGGGAAAGCCAGGTAAGGAACACCCTTATAGGTCACTGCTTTGGCTGGATTTCTCAGTCTGGGTTTGTAACGCATTGGATCTAATGAAGGACTCGCCAAGGTGCTGTATGCTTTCTGAGCCACATCTCAAATCCCTCCACCCCCATCAGAAAACTCAGTCAATCCTTCCCCTCAGGAAATGGAGTTTCAGGGTCTTGGTATCCTCCTGCATTTTGCAAACCTAAGCAATGTTTTGGATGTAACCAGGTGCTCATTAAGGCTCTCCTGTGCTGAATCAACATGGAAATATTTATTGAGCACCTATTATAGGCTAGATGCTGAGGATGCTGAGGGTTTTATTCTCAGGGTCAATGTTGGGCCACGTTGGGGCTTGGGATGCTTCCAATCCCATGGAAAAGGGTGGGTGTCGATATTGCATTCAGTCTTTCCACCAGAGAAGGTTATAAATAATTCCTTATGGGCACCTAAGAAGTAAGCGCACCTCATCACTTGCAGTCAACATGACTGCATATAGAGGAAAGAATATTTCCTCTATCTATTTTTTTATTTTTCCTCTGTATCCTTTCCTCATGCAGAGGAAAGAATATTTCTCCTATTTAACATGATGTTGGTCCTTCCACCCCTTTAAAAAATTTTTCTAAAACCATTTCTTAAATGTCCACTAAGCTGCAGGCACAGCTGGGAATACTGGTATAAATACAGGACACCGTACTCCCTGTTCTCTAGCAGGGAGTCTAGCAGACAAAAGGCAAAAGGTTGTTGACCTTGCCTTTTTTATATGGTAGTGTATAGCCATGCCCCAGCTGTTAGTCTGTTCTATTGTTTCCTTTTTTCACTATTATAATATTAAGAGCAATATCGTAATACCAGTAAGTCACAGACCTTTGATTATTTTTAAAATTTTTATGAGAGTTTACTTGAGCCAAATTGAGGGCATATGCCAGACAGTAAGATTTCAAATGCTCCTGACCTTTGATTATTTCTCAGAATTGGAGTTACTTGATCAAAAGATACATATTTATAAGACTTTTAATACATATTACAAAGTTGATTTCCTGTCATATTTTTTGAGTAGTATGTACTTGTTGAAAAGGAATGTTATCCTATGTTGGGGGCAGTTTATAAACTTAAATGTATTATGTGCCCCAGCAGTTCCAGTCCCTAGAGTCTACCCAAGAGGGACGAAAACACATCCATACAAGCCCTTGGATATGAAGCCGCATTCTTCATAATAGTTCCAAACTGGGAACAATCCACATGCCCATCGGCAATAAATGGATAAACAAGGGGAGGTATTTCATACAATAAAAAAGGGCACTACTATTGGGACATGATACAATATGAATGAACTCGTGCTAAGTGAAAGAAGCTAGATGTAGAAGACTATATTGATATGATTCCATTTATATGAAATATCCAGAAAAGGCACATTTGTAGAGACAGAAAACATATCACTGGTTACCTGGGGTTGGGGATAGAAGCAGGAATTAACTGTTAACAGACACAAGACACTTTGGGGAATGATAGACGTATTCTAAAACTAGATTTGTGGGGATGGTTTTACAACTGTACCTACTGAAAAACTTGAATCGTATACTTACAATTGATGAATTTTGTGGCGTGTAAATTACACCGTAATAAAACTATTAAGAAGATGGGGGATAAATGTAATCAGAGGGAAAGATTAGGAAGAAAATTAATATAAAGGCATGCTGTGGTTTTCAAAATTTGACAAATAAAGAGTATAGCATAATGTGAGGCGGGGAGGAGAAAGGGAGGGAAGGAGGAAAAAGGAAAGGAGGGAGTGAGAAAGGGAAGAAAGAGGGAAAGAAAGGAAGAAAGAGATATATATTTGAGGGGTCCTTTTGTGATGGCTCAAGACTATCAGAAGAGACCCCAAAGGTAAGTTCATAAAATGAGTCAACATTGCATAAACAGTGATGGACTGACATCCTCTGTATGGCCACCATGTGTCCTCAAAGGAAGGCCCATGGCATCCCACAGAAACAAAGGCACAAGAGGTAGATAAGCCAGGCCTGGTCTCTGAACCAGCTGTTATTCTTTGCTTATTTCAAAGGTTTTATGGGTCGTAAATGTTAAAATAATTGTAAAACTCTCAAATGTGGCTTCCATGTTTTCAAAAAGAATAAAAGGGAATCTTCCAGAGTAAAGTGGCTTTGTTGCTAACATTTCTGAGCAGAATTGGGGGAGGAGAGAGCTACAGGTATAACAGTCCCACAGAGAAGAGAGAAGTAGGCCGCAGATCATACCTGAAGGCCTGGAGTTCTTCATGCACACAAAATAGGAATTTTCAGTACCACGCATTTGAAGAACATTATCTTTTAAAATCATATTCATACAGATCGTATTTATGAGCTCCTTTTCAGCCATGAGTAAAATGTGTATGTCAGATTTTAGTAAGTGATTAAGTGATCACCTTTCCTGTTTATGTTTCACCAACCTGGTGCCTCATGATAAAAAGCATAAGCAGAGATATGAATGTGTTCCTGAGGCAAACATAGGCTGAGGGCTAAACCAGGGAACCAGAGCGACCTTAAACAACCCCAGGGAGCATGTAGAATAAGGGAGGGTTGTCTGTTCCTGGGTTTTCCATATGGTCTCCACACCCTCCTACTCAAGGAGGTGGGGGGTGCAAGGTGCTGAGAAGAGTCAAGGTGATTTCTTCCCAGTGTAGCTGCAGGGGTCAGTGGTGGGGATTGCAAATGGGTGGTTAATAGAAGACAATAGGAGAAATCCAGTGACTCAGTGAACACGTTGCATTGCCTTATTAAATTATGTGTGAATGTCCTATTGCTTCATAACAATTTACCACAACTTAGAGGCTTCAATCAATACTCATCTCTTCAGTTCTGGAGCTCAGAAGACAAGAGTGGCATGACTAGGTTGTTACAAGGGGGTCTTAGAAGGCTGAAATTAACATGTCGGCTGTTCTTTCTGAAGGCTCTGGGGAAGAATCTGCTTCCAAGTTCCTTCAGGTTGATGACCTTAGATCCTCGTGTCCTTGCTGTCAGCTGGGGCACACTCTTGGCTCCTGGAGGCTGCCCACATTCCTTTGCCAGGAAAAGCCTGGTTCTTTTTTAAGGACTAGATCAGGCCGACCGGGGATAATCTATCTTCATGCCAATTTATTTGGGACCTTAATTACATCTGCAAATCCCTTCAAAGCAGCATAGACTCGTGTTTGACTGAATGGCTGGGAGAAGATGTTTGTACTCCAGAGGCTGGGAGTCTTGGGGGCTATTTTGGAATTCTGCCTGTGACACAGTACTGAGGAAAGTTTCTCCAGTCTAGCTAAGTAATCGATTCTCAGGGGTGGTGGTACCAACCCCCAAATGGGTGTTTTAGACATTCATGGGCAAATATTTTGTTGCTGTAATGATGGGAAGGGGAGCGGGGGTAGGTGGCATTCACTGGCCTTTAGTGCTCAGGGCCAGATTGTGAGACCACAGCCTCACACAGTGTGGAATTGTGCTGCCTGAAACACAGCTTTGGAATGCCCTAAGCATTCACGTCCAGGAAAAATCGGTGTATCATTTTCTGAACTTCTCTATATTTTTGCAGTTTTTTGCACTGAAATTTCCCTAAATGTACTTAGTGAGTAAATCAAAGGAAAGAATGTAATTCTTTTGTTTGGGACTTTACCATGATTTTCACCCTTTGGGAAATATCACATGACCAATCATAAGGCTGCTTATGGAATCGGAATGGTCTTGGAATGTGCCGCCCCCATTTCCATCCACAGGTAGAGCTGTTGCTGTCTCATTGATTTTAAGTCACAGGCCTCACCGTACTTTGTCTTCTAATGTAGTCATACCTGAGCACTTACATGTTGCAACATCCTTTCAGTTGATTTTTAATAATTATGTGTGTACGTAGGCTATATTTGCTATGAACTTTCCTGCAGGACAGTAAAGGGGGCATTACTGCATTGTGATTATAATAAGGGGCAGTGGCTCTGAAGACCTGAGAGCCAAGGTGCACACATGCTGAAGTGGATTGGCCAAGAGGACGAGTGGTGGAGCGTGTGGCGTATACACTCATAGGGATAGAAGGGAGTTCAGTGAGCTTCAAGTCTATTTAATTCTTTTATTTAAAAAACAATAAAATGAGGAACACTGAGACCAAAAAAGGAAAAGGGTTAATGTCACCCAACTAGTTAATGTCAATGTTGGGACGAGACCCAGTTCTATTAATGGCAATGCCAAATCAGTCTATACGAAGCTACTTGAAAATAAAACGAATATTGTTTAACTGAAGTGCTATGAAAAATGTTTTCCTATAGAGTTGATATACCAATTTAATATTATACAATTAATTCCACTATTTTCTAATGTTAAGATGGATTTGAAAGCAAGGTTGTACTAGATGTAGAATTGATTGTATCAAATCAATTGTATTTGGGATAATGTCTAACTCAACATCAGCAGAGGAAGCATTCATTTAACTTGTGATTTCAAATTATTACTGTTCATTTCTATTTTTATAAAATAAACCTAGGCAAAATTATGACTAGCACAACAAGGAATTCACATGGCTGACTTTGGTGAGACTGTATGAAGACTGGTTAGTCCAGCCCCAAATTAGGCCAAAATAAAGGCCCAAGTACTATCACACTTCCCCAGAAAAGGCCACTATCACCAATGGTTTTTCTTTCCCAGTTCAACTTTGTTCAAATCTACTTTGGTGCAAAATCGCCATAAGCTTTCCTATGCTGACACCTACTGGACACAATAGGTATAGTTTTGAATAAAGTTTTTGTCTTCTGTTACTGGGGATGTGAAATGGAGAATTCAGGTACTTAGCCATTCCGTTTGGACTTAAATACCCAAATACTGGACATTGAAAGGTTATTTCCTCTAATGATTAGAAATACCTTAATGTCAACAAGAGCAAACAACCCCAGGAATCTCCCTTTTCAAAACACTTCTGTCCTTGGGAAGTTAAAGTCATGATTCACTTAAAAATTAGTACCCAACAAGAGGGTACTTATATTGTTCGTGTCTTGATAGGAACCAGAACGTACCCCTCCCACGACAAAGATAGAGGCATTGATGAACTGAGAGCCATGGATTAGGTTAACTTTCAGGAAAAGTTATTTTGGAAATGGAACCCATCTCAGGAAATGACACTTCGGTACCTTGGCATTTTAGGCTAGAGACACAAGGAGAGGACGCAACGAGGCTAGGTGATGATAAAAACTAAACACAATAGCATTTGTTAGGTTCCAGGCACATCCCTGAGAACTTCACACGCACTCTTACGTGGTTCTCACAACACCCGTGACGCAAATACCCAACCCACTCACAGATGAGGAAATCAGGCTTTGGGGGGTTATGTTGGTGAAGGCACCCAGCTGATGGCACAGCCCTCAGCTCTCAACCAGAAAGCTCTGCTGCCCAGAAGGCAGAGCCCCAGGAGAGCAGGGAGAAGCAGAATTGACAGGAACTGGAGACAGCAGCAAGTTGGGTTAGCGCCATAGGTTTTAGTTACTAAATCCCAGCCAAGAGGAGCCTATCAAGACCTGACAACCACCTGGGATGCAGTATCTTAGATGGGATTCTGGAACAAAGGACATTAGGTGAAAACCAAAGAAATGTGAATAACGTATGGACGTTCATTAATAATAATGTATCAATGTTAGTTCATTTCATTGATTTGACAAATGTATCAGACTAAGGTAAGCTATTTAAAAAAGGAAGCCTGCCTTCCAGAGAATGATTAACGCTATAAAAAGCACCTCATTCCTAAGAGTTAGGAGACACATTCATATATAATCTGATTTGGAGTCAGGTAAAGAATATTGATTGCAAACCATGGAAAGGAAAACATCAAGTGATGTAAATTGTCCAAATCCAGATGTTTAGTACTAGTACTAAAACTAGATGTTTTAGTACTAGTCCAAATCCAGATGTTTAGGAGAAATACTATTTCTGCTGCTGAGACTTATCTACTTTATTTGTTCATAGGTTCAAACACACATACACTCCACTGTACTTACATTTACATTAATGTAATTACTCAAGGCATGCTCACTATGTACTAAGCTTATCTTAGTGTCTTATCTTGGCTCGATACTCCTCATCCTGTGGGAGACGTCCTATCACTCCCATTCTACGGCATGCACCAGTCAGCCTGACTACACAGGCAATTCCCAGCAACCCGCTCTTCACTGCTATGCCAAACTACATCCTGGTCCTCAGTGAATGCCAAGTCAAGAAACCAGGTGAATAACTTAATGCTATTATACAAATGAATTAGTAAGATAAAATCATTTAAGGGACAAAGTAACTGCCAAATCAGCATGTCAAGTCATTATTTAAGAGGGCAGAGCGTGCAGGAAAAGGAACATATTCCAAATAAGCTGGAGTTCAAGAGAACATAATGATTATTTTAAGCTCTAAAGTAGCCTTCCAATGGAGCCCATTGAAAGAACGAAGCTCATGGCAGACAGAAAACAAAGTAAGTTGCACTGACTTCAGTTATAAATCTGTTATTAAAAAAAAAAAAAAAACAACAACTTGAAAGTAAGCTAGAATTAACCAGCAGGAGCTCATTACAGAATTTGCAGTCCTGGATGGGGGTTGGGGGGAGAGGGGCAGAGAAACTTAAGCTTTTTTATTATAGTAATTTTAGAAAGTTTAGAAAATGAGAATATAAAATTAAAATCACCCATAATCTCAATACCCAAAGACAGGAGTGGACCCACGTTTTTGAGAAATGGCAAATTTCACAAGGACACACAAGCCAGGATGTTGGAAGGAGCCCTAAAGCTTGAACTTCCTTCACCTTAGGTTAGGTCCACCTCTGCCCAGCAATAATCATTCTTGTGGGCTCTTAGAGCCAGTCTCCTTGGGTTTGAAGCTCAGCAACATCCCTGACTAGCCAAGTAACCTTGGGCAAGTTTCTTCAGCTTCGTTGTACCTTAGTTTTCTATCTGAAAACTGGGGATACTATCAATTCCATTTGATGACTAAGTTTAACTTAGAATAAAGGAAACATTTAGCTATTATGGTCCTGCCTTTTCTAAACACATATGCATACACATTTACAAAACTATCCCACTAGTTTCATGCATAAACATTTTTCCATGTTCTTGAGTCTTTAAGACAGACCAAGTATTATACTGAATAGATGGAAAATTAGACTCCTCAGCTGGATATTTGGGGTGTTAAAAACAGACCAAGTATTATACTGAATAGATGGAAAATTACACTCCTAAGCTGGACATTTGGGGTGTTAAAAAGGGTGGATACTTAGCATCAGGTGGCTTTATCTGTTGAAAGCATTACAGTCATTTTCATCGCCAAAGACTAGTAACATTTTAAGGAATAAGCCAACTTGACATAAATCTTTGATAAACCCAAGATGTCAATTAAGGTGGCTTGTTGGGGAAACAAGGGCCTGCTTAACTCCAGGGGGTACTGCCTTCACCTGGAATACAAAGTGAACGGTAATCGTGGACGGTAACCATGGCTGAGGCCTCAGGGAGAATAGGGAAGACGCTGGTGCCAGATGGAAACTTCTAGAGGTCAGGTTCTTCCCAGACATCTTCACTCTGTGTCTAGTTTAACATAAAACAATGAAGATGTGGAAGAGGGTTATTCCTTTGTCCAAAGTTACTGACAGGCAGAAATGAAGGTCAAAGACAGGTTTGATAAGTCCTAAAGCTTATATTGACTCCCAACTTAGCTAGCTACCTTTAGGGAGTCTGTCCATGGTCTAAGTTCTGGCTTCCCAGTGATTAACAGTGAAAACTTGGGCATGTTTCCTAACCTCTGTACCTATTTCCTCAGTAAAACTGAAATTTCTCTGCACCTCCAGGGGTGCAATCACCCACATACATCAGCTATCGCATAATCTTACATGGTGTGGCATGCTAAACCATGACAGTTTGAAAGCATCTTAATAAATATGCTTCTCATACATGAAGTATCAAGTCTTACAAACTATACCACTAAAAGTGGCTGCATTTCTAAGGCCCAAAGCAATCATTTTACCAGCTCCTATTAGCAGAAAGAAGCCTTGTTTTGTTTCCTTTCCCTAAAGGCAATCTTCAGAGTGATTGTATGGAAGTCACACATCAAGTTAGAATAACAAAATGCATTCTTCTGGCTTCAACTCAAGTAGAATCAACGGAATCACCATATAGTTTTCCAAACTGAAAGAATGTTAACAGCAGTTATGACTTTCCTCCTAGGAACCAATATGTCCTTCACTTAGAAGTGGGAATCACAGATATTATCATCAGAGTAATCAGAGCTCAAAACTTTAAGGCAGCTGAGACCCAAGTAATCTGGACTCCTGGCAACAGACAGAATCAAGCTCTTCCGTGAAGATCACAGTAAGAACAGGAAGCATGGCATTTCTTCCCTACTGCCCTTAATTCCTGTTAACTAGAAAGGAACTGGCATACTGAAGGATCAATTGTTAAGAACAAATGTCATTTAATCTTTAATGCAAGCCTATACATTACATATTTGTGTATCCCTATCTATAAATAGTAGTGCTTAACAAGAAATGGCAAACACATTTGTTTAAATAAAACACCCAATTTCTAGAAAGCAAGAAATTGCTAAAACAAACAAAAACCTTACACTGACTTGGGTATGTCAAATGGACACAGGAGCCAACATAGCTCTCAAGTCAAAACTGGAATGCTTTCAACAAAATGTATTGGATTATAACCCAAAATATAAAAGAAATATCCATGAGTTCATACTGACATGATTGAATAGATGAGACAACTCCCTTGCAAAAGAACTGCAAGTTATTTATAGATCCTTAAACCACAAGGAAACAGAGCATAATTCAACTCCTTACTCCTAAAGTGTGGGCTGTGCATAGAGAAAACGTAGGAGTGCGGCATTGAAGGAGGCGGGGTGGGAAAAGAAACTTTCTAGTGGAGAAACTTGGCAAATGTCACCTCAGCCAGATGATCAAGGTTAACATCAACAGTGATAAATCATGCTGATAGTATGTACCATTTATATGTGATGAAAATGGCACTGTACCTCTGTGGTCTTCCTCCCCCAAAACTCATAGCCCTCGTCTAACTATGAGAAAAGCACGAGACAAATCCCAATAGGAGCATCCTACAAAATTCTTGACCAGTACTCTTCAAAACAGTCAAGGTAATCAAAAACACGGCAAGTCTGCAGAACTATCATAGCCAAGAGGAACCTAATGAGACGTAACAAAATGTAATGTGGTATCCTGGAAAAGGACATTAGGTTAAAACTAAAGATATCTGAATAAGCTATGGACTTGAATCAACAGTAAGACATCAATATTTTTTCATTCATTATAACGAATGCATCACAGTAATATAACAATAGGGGAAGTAGATGATGGTATATGGGAACTCTAATATCTTAATTTTTCTGTAAATCTAAAATTGTTTTACAAAATATTTAAACATTTTTTAAGTATACAGGTACACATACGGTGTTTCCCTGAAAATAAAACCGGGTCTTATATTAACTTTTGCTCTAAAAGATGCATTAGGGCTTATGTTCAGGGGATGTCATCCTGAAAAATCATGCTAAGGTTTATTTCCCAATTAGGTCTTATTTTTGGGAAAACACAGTAGTAATATTAATGTAGTTTTAAAAAGTCTAGAGACACTAAACTAATAATATCTTTATGGTGATTTTCTTTTCTGTGCTATATGACTCACATGGGAAGACGTACACATATATTACCATCAAAATAATTAGAGATATATTAGAGGGAAGGCAAAACAGAAAATAAAAACCAGTTTAGGCTTCTCTCTTATGAGCAGAAAAGTTTTATTTGTTTTAAGGACAGACAATTTAAACCACATCCAAGGCCTTAACTTATAGACACAAACCAAAGTAGCCATTTAAAGCATTAGATATTGAAATACAAGACATACAACAGGGGAAATGCTTCGCCACCTGAAGCATACACCAAACTTGGCTCAATTGACAGCTGAGCTCTGCTATCTGCTAGCACTTGGGTGTGGTGGAGGGTAAGAGCCTATCTGCCGAACCAAAGGAGAACAGCTGTGTTCTACAAGTACTGAAGCATTTTAAGACTGCACTGGTAGGGATCTATGTTCACGGTGAAGGGCAGAGAGGGAAACAGTGTAGTGCCTTCCCATTGCATACTAGGCAGCCTTGCAGAGGGCCACGGCAGAGAAGCGGACCTCCCCTTGCTCGCGCTCGGTGAATTCTCTGCAGACCTTGGCGGCATCCTGAAAAGAAGGGATGTTATTAATTTCCAAACAGCAAAGACGCAGAATGAAAGCTTCAACAGGAAAGGACCAGTTGGGCCTCTTAATGCTCAAAGTTCACCCGGATCAACTTTAAACTTCCCACTAAACTTGAAAGCCAGGGCTTAAGGCGAGAGAGAAAAAAAGTCATGTGATGGGAAGGGCAGGGACCCGCATTACAGATTTGACTTCAGAAGCTTTGACTACTTTATTAATTCCACCAAATGTCCTGTGCTTCTCCCACCTTGTGCCTGGTTTTGACAATAAAACTACACTATTAGTCCTCTTTTCCTCAAATTGAAACAAGATCGAAATTGATCTCTCTTCCATAAGGGCAAAGTTCTCCTAACTCAGAAATTCCCACGGTAGAGACAAATTTCTTCCAAGTAAATTTTACACAACAGCCTTAAATGTTTAAATACCTGGTATTCCAGGTACAGACAAGTGATGGTTTCTAAAGATATTTTTGGAGTGACATGTGTTAATTAATTCTAAGACCAAGATTACAAAGATTGGTAACAAAAATATTAATCCCAACACAGTTATATCTCTTTATCGTATTTTGCTTTATTGTGCATCACAGATTTTGCATTTCTGACAAATTGAAGGCAAGCCTCTCCACCAGCAAAACGATGACAACTTTACTGAAATACTCACTTTATCACAGAGGTCTGGAATCAAACCCTCAATATCTCCGAGGTATGTCTAAATTAGTTATGTACCCAAGTCTAGGTTTTAAATGCCTTGGGATCATAAATATCAATCACTCTGTTCAATCTGTAAATTCCAGTGGAAAGACAGCTCCACAAACCACATTAATTTTAAGCCCTTGAAGAGGACAAGTAATACTCTGATACAGAACTGTCATGCGACATTAGCAACCAAAGTCTAGAAATCACCAACTCAATAATGTGATGCCCTTAAAAAGCCAACAATCATGCTGGTGTTTCGGTCCTGCTTTGGGACCACATATAAAAACTAACGGGGGGGTGGGGAGTCTAGACTGACGCCTACATTTTATTCTCTATTAGAATTTTTTAATATAGTGATATTCCAGAACTTCCTTTCCCTACTCGACTTTCCTATAGGACCCAGTGTTTTTTAATATTAAGTGTGTGCCTCTAAAGAGAGAGAACAGCCATTTCCTGCACAAAGATTCAATAAATTCATTCAAGTTTAGGATATCTGGGTTGTTTCTGTATTTTCTCACTGGCTTAGCAATAGTTAATTTTGTGTCTAGTTTAGACAACCTAAAACATCTTTAACCATACAGAACCAGCCTTACTTATGAATTTTCACTATTTACGATGCTGGTTTATATTCATTTAATTTTAAATGAGATTCTAATTCAAGTGGTTTTTATTTTTTTGAACAAAAAAGTTTTACTTTCCCCACACCTCATAAATTCTACTCATGTTAAGTTTTAGGTATCCTATATGGGGCTCATTTTATGGTATTAGTATTAGATAGGAGTTAGTATGTACCTTAGAGCTGTCTTAAAAGGACTAGAGTCTTTCCCCCAAATGGGTCATGACCAGAAATTTTGCCTTTGTTCTTCCTCTCTCCCACAAGTAAATTCTGACTCTCTCATGCAAATCTCCTCCCATCCTGTCTTTCTAGGTCTAGTTCTCATTCTGTATTACTAATCTCATATACTCCTTGTGCATCCAAGAATTAGCACCAACTAATCTCAGGTGCATATGACAGTGAACTAGACAAAGTGACCCTCCCTCCTAGAACAGCATAACTAGCACCGTGTGGTCATCAGGTATATGATGATCCAACAACAGGTCTGTTAGATAGAAAAGCAGTATTTTACAGTGAGTAAGAGCACAGATTCTAGAGACAGACTGTCTAGATTTCCGCCATGATTCTGCCATTTAAGTCACTAACCTTGGGCATCACTTAATCTCTGCACCTCAATTTCCTCATCTGTAAAATGTGAATAATAATAATACCTACCTCACCGTATCCTTAGAAAGATTCTATAAAAGTTGTAAGTCACTCAGCAGAGCACCCAGCACAGGGGTCAGCAAACTGCAACATGTGGAACAAACCCAGCAGGCTGCCTATCTTTGTGACAGAAGTTTCAGGGGAACAGCCACACACATTCATTTATCCATTGTCTGTGGGCTGCTTTGGAGCTGAAACAGCAGAACTGAAATACTTGCAACAGAGCCATATGCCACATGAAGCCTAAAACATCTTCTATCCGGTTCTTAACCAGAAAAGTTTGCCGACCCCCATAACTGCACACAGCAGGCACTGCAAAAACATTAGCTGCTAGTACTATAAATGAAGTCATTATACCTTAACAGCATTTTTTTATTTCATCACAAGCAATTTTCCTTCGTAACAGCAAACCGATTCAACGGTAGAGACTCGTGTTTAGGGTGAAGAGGCCTGGTCCAGAATTCAGAGGTTTCTGTAGTCACTTGTATCAGGATGGTTACACAGTGACCCTGGATCTTAAAGTTCTTATCAGGCCTGGTTTGAATCTGTTTCTCATCCTATGACAGTGGGCCATGTGAAAAGAAAA
Organism: Rhinolophus hipposideros; assembly: GCF_964194185.1. Classification (NCBI taxonomy): domain Eukaryota; kingdom Metazoa; phylum Chordata; class Mammalia; order Chiroptera; family Rhinolophidae; genus Rhinolophus; species Rhinolophus hipposideros. Next base: position 36,077,023 of record NC_138047.1, read on the forward strand.
TGCTCCTGAAGTTAACTACCTAATCAGAATCCATAATACACTATCTACAAAACTGACCCAAATTCAGCAGTCTGGGAAGAATGAGGAAAGGCTCAGGTTGCTGTTTCATGAGTCATTAGCTATGATGTAATCTGCAAGAGGAAAATGGTCACCTTAATCCCACAAAGAAGCAACGCAATGGCTTTCAGGAGAGTTCTAACTATGGACTAAAGACAGCAAAGGGTACAGATTAGTCTCAGCTGCTCTAAAGGATCCCTTTTTTTTGTTATAAAATAAGGTAGATAGAATTACTAAGATGCTTGTTAAGCCCCAAAGAATGCGATCAACTCACAAGATTGGTGCTGGCTGTACTGAAAAACATGTTAGCCATTTAGAACAGACAATTTGGCGAAAGAAATGTGGGCCCTACTGGAGATGGATTCCCAAGCTTACCTGCAGCAGCAAGTCCTCTGAGCTGGAGCCATGGTTCACCGGGAAAGGCATTCGTCCATCTACAACATAGAAGCCAGGCATGTCAATTTTCTCTGCACGTTTTCTGGCTACTGTGCTTGTCCAGCCTAACAGGAAATTTTAGGTTCTTTCAAATACCACTGCCACTCCCACAAAGGGAAGCCTCGTGATGAAGGAACAGACTGGAAATGAGATTCAAGTGTTCCTAGATATCCATTCCAGGCAATTCTCATCCTCAAGTAACAAGATCCCAGAAGCTCAACCCAGTTGCTGAAGGGCTTGTGCCCCATCTCCTGAGAAGATTAGCCTGGAGTCTCCTTTACTTTTGTTTGCCCATACGCAGCGTCCTGACTTGAGACAACACAGATGCAAGTCTTTCTCCATTAATACAAAGAGTATAACTCTTACAAGGTGCATAGTATTTTTTGTTGCCATATACCAGTTAACAGAAATTACTCCAACATGTCCAAATCCTTTTTACATAAACAAGGTCATATTTAGGCATTTATCTTTGCCCAAAAGTATTCCTTATCTGAAAAAGAGGATAGTAGAGAGCCTATATGGACAATGCTATAATGGGAGATGGGAAGCGAAAAATGAAATAACACATGCCCTGAACTGGGGTTGATCTCGTCTCTTTACTGGTTTGTGATTCAAGTCATTCATTTGCAGGTCCGCTGCATGGGGAGGAGGCCATGGGTAAGATAAAGGGTTAAGTGCCAGCATGAGAATCCCCGGGTGTTCTGGCTTCCTAAACAATGATATACTAAGTGACATAAAAGTTGCACGCCAATACTGTAAGAGGAATTATGTAGGCAAGAATGCATGAAACTATATTAGATTCCAAAAATGGAATAAAACATACCAAGTTCATAGAGGTGGCCATCCACGTTGTTAAACAGAATAAAATGAAAGTTCACTTTGTCATCTACCTGAAGAGAGCCAAGAAATTTTTTTGGAAATGAGTATTTAATAAGCAGAACTTAATTTGTTAAAAGTAAATGTAATACGTAGTAAGTATATGATTGCACCGACTTGTATATCTTTTAAATTATTATAGCTAATATTTATGTATTTCCTATCTACTAGGCCCTAATCTAACAAAACCCATTAAGGTAGACTGTCAGAACTCTTTGACTTGCTTTTTACTGAGGAGGAAATTAAGGTTTAGGAAGGTTAAGTATCCCACCTAAGGTCAAGACTAGAAAGTGGCAGAGCCAACCATCATTATAGAGGCACTACCACTGACTTAAATCTCATTTAACAGTTGACTAGAAGGCTCTGTTCAAATGAATGGTACATATAAGCATTCTGGAAATTGTCAGTCCTTGTTGGTATACCTTACTGTTGATATACCTCCCCAACAGTCTGTAAGAAGAGTATCTAAAATGCTCAATTACTAGAAGCCGTGTTACTCTATTACTCATCTGGATCTAAATAAAATACTATTAGTTTGAATTTACTCAAGACTATGTCAACTGCCGGTGAGATTTCTGAGAGCCATTTTTATAAAACGGTCTGGTCAAAGCATTGTTCCAGTAGTTTCCCAGTGTTAATTGGCCTTGGGTGGAAAACTACATTTGCTGTGTTCCATATGTGGGGTTCCTGCACATATTTCCGGGAAAACACAGGTGGCACCTGACAGCCTGGCTCTGATTTGTATTTGCACTTACCCGACACTGGCCTTCCTGCGCCACGGCGTCATGGGCTGCCTGAATGGCCTGTGGAAAAGAGAATCCTTAGCACAAAAACCTCCCCGAGTTACTGAAAAGCGATGCTCTGGAAGTTCTCTTCCTACCTCATTCTTTTCAAAGCATTTTGCTCTGTCTTCAGGGGACAACTTCTCCGTTTCCGAAAGAAACTGTCTCAGGACTGACCCATCCTCTTTAAAAAAAAAAAAAAAAAAAAGATAAAATAATGCAAATAGATGCACATTATTGCTGATTGCAGCTGGTGCACAGCTGGTCGGTTGTGTTGAGGGACCTGAATCTTTACTACAGCCTCCAAGGACTGGATGAATTGTCCCTTCTTCCCCAGCTTTGTTCCCACCGCTCCCCACTCTGTGCATTCAAACCAGAGAACTCCGCACCTCTCCCAGGTGCCAAGCCTTCTCGCCTCTGGCTCCTGGCTGCTCCCCAGCCCCTTGGACCACTACCCTCACAGTCATCTCTCATATCTCGTCATCCCTTTGTCATAGCACTTATCCATTTGTAACACATATTTGTGAGAATTTTTAGGGTCATAAAGACAGGACTGTCTTGTCTATTGCTGTATCTACAGAATTTGGCAACACACAGTTCATGTGTTTTGCACATATATGCAACAATAACATTCTAATCTAATAACAGCTGTCAATCCAAAATTTTCACTTCAGGGGAGAAAATGCAAGCTTCGCAATACAGTTATCCAGACAGACATTCACCGAAGACTCTTAAATAGAAAATGTGAAGAGCCAAATAGGCTGGCCTAGAAACAACTGACTGGCTGACAGCTGCTGTAAGTGTTTTGTTGTTGCTCAGTCAGTGTGGATAAGTCTAGGAGACACTGACTACACAGCGAGAGCAAGAGCAATTTATAGTTCAAAAGACTTCAATTTGAACTTTCAGCTCCAAAGTTAAAAGAAGTAAATATGTTTAACTGGGACCATCAAAATCTGGAAGTGACAGGAATCCTCTGAAATTGATGAGGGCTTTGATTCAAGCCAAGCTTTTGGCACCATCACGACCAAGGTTACAAAAGAATCACCATATCTCTGCTGACCTCAAGAATACAGTACTCGACATGAAGTGAGATTTACTGCAGAAGAAATAGAAAGGATCGAGCTACAACTTTTTAATAAGTTAATACTTGAAAAAGCAACTTCTAGAAGATCTGGATATTTATGGCCAGCTTTGTTTTTTTTGTTTGTTTGTTTTTTTTCTTTTAAATTTCAAAAGTATACCAGTAGTATATAGTGTCTTGGCCACACTTCCCTTGTTAAAAATAAAAAAAAAATTATGTGACCGGCTACAAGCAACAGTGTGGACCATTAGTTGAAATTATTCAATCCTTGGGCACCCCGCCCATTGTCTAAATCAGATTACTGCCATCTATTTTGGTAAATAAAGTTTTATTGAAATACAGCCACATCCGTTGGTTTCCATCTTGTCTACGGCTGCTTTTGCACTAACATTCTCATCTAATAACAGTTCTCAAATCAAGATTTTAGGGCAGTGACCATATGGTCCTCAAGCCTTAACTATTTACTCTCTGCTCTTTCAAGCAAGTTTGCTGACCCCGGGCCTAAATCAGACATAATGGCCATGTATTTTGACATATTTTAGTGCTGTTAGTTGTGCCTCTGATAAACTTAAGGGCTGAGACGCACTCATTTCTTCTGCATTCTTCACAGCATCCACTGAAGGTGGGCTAAAGCCCCTGACTTGACATTGTTCAGTTAGATCTTCCAAGGTTTCAACCTGCTGCTAAACTTCCCTGCAAAACCTTCACACTGTGCCCTAGCTGTGCCCAGCTGCTCTAAGCTGTTTTGGTCCTCTTGTTGCTTAGGAGACACAGCACCATTAAAGACAGGTCTTCACTGTTGATCCCTAATTCTTCAGAATTGTTGAGAATTGAACAGGAACATGAGAATCAGGATAATAATCAGCCCTCAAGTATTCTTCATCCTTCACCGCAGGCCCATCTAAGCTGTCTGCAAATGGAAAAGCACGGCTGCCTATCACTCACTCTTCCTCTCCAGGTGGAAGAAGCCAACCCATGCTTCTTAGAAAATGAGCTCCCTTCCCTCAAAAGGGAGAAACAAGAACTCACCCACTGATTATATCTGGCTAAGTAGGTTTCAGAAGTTTTGAAAGTGATGACTTTGCTGACTAGACCCTTGGGGCTTTGGAATGAAGAGGTATGGCTATACCAGAGGTAACTAGAGGATGACCGGCCTCAAAACTCACACGTACCAAATTCCAGTTTGTCTTGATTATTGGCTACAGCGTGTATAAGTCCGATGGTACCACAGGAGTTCCCAATGGTCTGCTTCATGAAGTACACTTTAGGGCTGACTTCTTGTCCTTTTAGTTCTTCAATCTGTTTTTTCCTGAAGTTCTCGTGCTAAGAATGTAAGAAACATATTAATGTCTCAAAATGAGAATGCGAAGAAGATAGTAGCACAGCAAGTTCTAGCGCCTAAATGGAAACACAAGTAGGATGTGTGACCAGGAGGCTTGGTGCTAGATGCTGGCCCATGCCCAGAGAATGGCCTGTCTGCCTCCCACACCCACGCCAGCCCGTGGGGTTCTGAGAGCCTCTGAGACTCCACCCTGGTGCTGCAGTGCAGTAACAGCCTTGGATATTGCCCAAGGCTTTGTCTAGACACCACTGCAACCTTTTAGCTACAAATGGATGGTGTCAGGAAGTCAGAAAAACAGACAAGTTCACTATATAACGTAAGGATCTTAAATAGAAATGTAAAGAGCCACATTTCTATTGGCTCACAAAGTTTTCTTCCTTTAACACCAACAATGACTATTTCACATGGGCATCCCAATCAAGCGTTGTTCAATTTAACACCTCACAAGAACATCAGCGAGTTTATATCCCACCATTCTTTAAAGTTCTATCAATTCTATCCAAGTATACTTCTTAACAAACCTTAACAAACCTTAACTGTTGAAAGGAGCAATTTAAAAAAATTATTCCCTCTCTCTTTTTTAGGAATGGAAGACCATTTTAAGTCTAGGGTGCTGGCTATGATTCCACAAAATCTCCTCCTCTATGAAACTTCTTCGTCCCCACCAACTATGCAGTTTGAGGATTACGGGGGGTGGGTGTGGGGTGGTACAGACCAGTAAACAAATGAGACTAGAGGTAGTTTTCCTCAAAGTATCCATTAGCTCTTTGTACAGTAACTTAGTAAGCTTGTCTGAACCTTTCACTAACAAGTTTTAAAGACCTTACAGGTATGACTTCTCAGTTAAAAGTAGGGTGCTAACGCGATAGAAACACTCATTTCCCATAACCAGTATAATTTGGACAGAACACCAGAAGTATATTTGCAGTTCTAGTAGCCTTTTTTGCTTCCGTGTGTCACAGAACAGGTGCTCAATAAATCTGGTAAGACTGAACTGGAGTTAAAGGACTAAGTATCCAGCTCTTGCAAACATAAAACATTTCTAATAAGACCCACTTGATCCAGCAAAAGGAGAGCAGTGGGCTTCTGAAAAACAAACACGCTGCACCACTGCCTCCCAGAGGCCTTGCCTCTGAGAGCTGCTCAAAATCTCCGAGTCATCATGGTTGCTCTAATAAGAAAGCTCTGTGAAGGGCTCAAACCAGAGAGAAACTGCATTTGATCTGGTCAACAGGGAAGCTAATTTGACTTGCAATTATCTGGCAGCTCCATTTTTACCTAAGTAAAGGTTTTGGCAATAAGAAACACGTCAGTGGGATTATCTTAATAGCTTTAATAAGGGTTTTTAACCCACGATACTTCGCCCATTTATAGGAGGAATGCCTGGAACTGCCCATAGGGCTTAATTTATGTTGAGGATGCTTCTAGAACATGTAGCCTTAGGATGGTGCTTCAGTTAAGCTCACTGTTTGGAATGATGCCCGAAATGTGAATGCCTCAAGTTTTGCTAAAGGACATTTCTTTCTTCTTTCTTTTTTTTTTTTAATTTATTGGGGTGACAATTGTTAGTAAATTTACATAGATTTCAGGTGTACAATTCTGTATTACATCATCTATAAATCCCATTGTGTGTTCACCACCCAGTCAGTTCTCCTTCCATCATCATATATTTGATCCCCCTTACCCTCATCACCCCCCCCACCCCCTTACCCTCTGGTAACCATTAAATTATTGTCTGTGTCTATGAGTTTTTCGCTAAAGGACATTTCAACCACTCCCAAATCAGGGGTCAAGTGACAGCAACAGGAGATAGACAATACCTTGCTAATTAGTGGAATTCCATACAGCCCATGACAACAATTATTCCAGCTACCTTTTCATATCTGATGCTCAGTCTTTGAGGTACATACATAGCGTGCCAAAGAAATACATACACATTTTAAGAAAGGAAAACTCTATTAAAATTGTAATGCTATATATACTGATAATAAAAAATGAATACAAGTCACGTTTGACTTCTGCAATTACAAGAGGTGCTCAAAGTGGTTACCATCAGTGTCCAGATACTTCTGGTTACGGCAAACTACTGCTTGAGCACCACTGACCAAGGTGTCCACTCGTGTACATTTTTGTGGCACCCCCGTATACATATCCATGCACACTTACAGGAGGAAGACCATATAAAGGGAAATGAAACGGTGCTTCCAAGATTACTCCAATGCCCACCTATTTCATTTAGCTACAAGGCCAGAGAAGAAAGAGGATAAGAGAGGTGAAAAGACGCTCCTACACAGGCACCATACACAAATTATTAACCTTTTTTAAAAAGCACATTGGAGAGGCTAAAATCCAAGTGTGCACATTGCAGGGATGGGCAGAACCCGGAGTTCACGGAGGACCCAGGCAGTGGAGGTGGTTTAGGCAAGCCTGTCCCCCTCCACTTAATAGCTAGGTGGGAGTCTGAGAAGTAAACAATACACCAACAGGTGACAGCCCTTACAGGGAAACAACCAGCCATACCTTGGAGTGAAAGGCTCAGAAAAGCCTAAATCCAAGCGAACTCACCAGTAGGATTATTTCCCTGGATAACTGGGATAATGAAACTGAGATGCTGCTTCTCTTCCAAATTTAATGCAATGTTGGATGGATGAGTGAAAAGGCAATAAGCTCTATTCTATTACAAGAGCTCCAATGAGTAGGTACCACGAAAGTACAGGCTCCTCCCTCCATTCCCCACAGGGAGGGGCAATTTGACCAGGTCTGGGCGCCCAGGCCAGATGGGGAGGGGCGACGGGAGTCGACATGGTCCTTAACGCCTCAGCCCGGTTAGGGAGCGGTGCGCACCGTCCGAAGCCCGCGAACCCCGGGCCCCACAGCTTACCTGGGCGGTGAGGGGAAACAGCAGCAGCAGCGCGCAGGCAGGAGAAGGCACTGAGCTCAAAGCCTCCTCCTCCAGCCCCAGCACGTCCACGAAGCGCCACTGGCCGGCGACCCCCAGTCGGGCCAGCACCTGCAGAGAGGAAACCAGAAGGCCAGGCGCGTGGAGACAGGCGAGTGACGGACACCAGCCGAAAGGCGAGGCCGTCTCCGCACCCTCGGTGCCCCCCAAGCGTGCGTGGAGTCCCCGCCCCCCTCCCTGCCGGCGCGATGATACAGCACAAAGCGCGGCCCACACGTGGCTCCCGCGAAGCCCGGGCACAAAAATCCGTGCGGCCCGCGCGCGCCATGCCCTCGGGACCTCGGCCCAGCGCTCGGATCCTCCTCCTCCTCCTCCTCCTCCTGCAACCCCACCCCTGCCTGGTTTCGCAGAGTCACCCTCTCACCCCCGCCCCCGATGCAGGGGCAGAGGGAGGGCGTCCCCACCGCGCCCCAGCCCTTCGCCTCTGGAGCGCGCAGGGCGCAGCTACGTCCCTGTGAAACCGCCGGAGCCCGTGGGCGCCTCTGCCTCGGCGCTCCAGGTGCAGGGGAACAGAGGTAACATCACTCACTTTGTTCAGCATCTGAAAGGCAATGCAAAGAAAATACAAAAATTAAACCAGTCAGTGATAAGGCTACCTGGCGAGGGCTGACCCTCACTCCCGCACTCCCCGGACCAAGGTGCACCTGATGCTCACCTCGGGATTAATCTCCATGGGTTTGAGCTGCATCTTCGCAGAACAAGGAAAAGAGCCACAAGCCCAGAGAAGAGGAAAAACAGCCAGCGGCGCCGCCCAGGCTGCCTCTATAAAGCGCCGGCCTGACGCACTGTAGGTGCCTGCGCAGGGGGAATCGGGGCAAAACCAATGAGGGGGAAACGGTCCGTCTCAGCCAAATTGGCAAGAACCCCCCCTATGAGCAGCGCACAGTGGTACGGCCAGGCCCCCAAACCTTGCAATCTCACTTGCTGGTGAGATGAACTGTTGGTTGTGGAGATGGGTTTTGTTGGTTGGTGTTCTTTGAGTGTATAGATAAGTCGTTTTGATGGAGTCTAGTTTTTTGCGAAGTTTTTGGGAACCCTTCCTTTTTAGTACATCAATTACCCGAAAGCTCATCGTTTCTGTAGCGCTGAGAAAAAGCCAAAATTCAACAGGTATATGTTTAACATGAATATAAATACATGTCTCCCAAATCTCGCTGCAGTTTGCATTGACCTTAGAGAAATCGTCCTCCATGTTAAATAAAACCAGCAGAATGGTTCGTTTTTAATTGACTGCCTAGAATAAAACATAGTCTGGAATATAATATCGGATAGTGCATTAGTAATGCTGATGTAACGTGACTCCCGGGGAAGAACTGGTTGGTCCTGGGGAAGCGGTAGCAACGTGGGGGATGTGAGCGTAAAACAACCAACAGGCAGGCGGTGGGAGACGTGAGGAAACAGATCCAGGGAAAAGAGAGGTATGATTTCGAGACGAAAAGATAGAAAAGGAAAAGCATTTGTAAAAGAATGGGAGGCTTTGAAAAATAAAAGTCTGAGTTCAAAAAAAAAATTATACACACACACACACACACACAGTGAAGAAGAAAGGGAATGGCAACTAAAGAAACCACTGTTTTCTAGTGATCTCAGGTGGGTTTGTTTTTCCTACTAGCATAGTCAAAAGATGGAAAGAGAAGGCACATGACGAAGGATGAATTAAAAGGGGGACAAAAATCTGTAAGAATAGTGCCAGGAAAGCTAAACCTGCGAATGACGTGGGGCTTGCACAAATACTAAGGAAGCCAGACGGTCAGGTATTTCTTAAAATGTGCTCAGAACAAAATAATAATTGTGAAAGAGCAGACCTCCTGTTCGGGGAGTCCAAGCTGAACAGAGGAGAGAGAGAAGGGAGGGAATATACATTTTTGGAGCTATTACCTCTACAATGGATCAGACCTTTTGCGTGTCTTCTCATTTAATCCTCAGAGTATCCAACGAAGAAACTCTTATTAGTGTAGTTTTACAGATCAGAATCCAAGACTTAGAGAGGTTCATTTGCTTATGGTCACAATAGGAAAGTCAAACAGATACAAATCTTAATAAATTGGGCTCTAGGAATATATTCTCTACCCAAAATTCCACTTCTCTTTTCTTTTTAACCATCAGAAAAATGACCTTAACACAGAAAACCAGAGACAAAAAAAAAAAAAGAACTTAATGGATGAAATTTATGATATGCAAATTATGCCTCACTAGAGTTGTGTTGTTGTTTTTTTAAGAAAAGAAAACAACTTAAAGTCAAGAAATTTGAACAGGTAGCACAAGAATACTGGCTATGTTGACTGAGTTCTTGCCTTCAGAGACAAATTCTATCCCAATTTACTTCATTTATTCAACAAATACTGATTAAGCCCCTACTGCGTGCCGGGCACTGAGTTGAGGACTGGAGATGCAAAGGTGAACACAGTAAATAAACATGGCAATTTCCATCGTGCAGCTTTTATCAGTAATGAGATTGGTGTGAAAGAGCTCGGGAGCACCTAACCTAGGGCAGTGCAGGGAATCAGGAAGGGTTCTGGAGGTGACGTTTAAGATTAAGGCTGATGGACAGGTGGAAGTTAGCAGGTGACAGTTATTACCAAAATACATAGTAAAAGTGGTCATGAAAACACGAGAAATCTTTGTTAAAGGCATTCATCACTCACTCAAAAAATACATAGAGTGCCTACTATGTTCCCAGAAACATCAGAGCAATGAAAAAACTAAACAAATTCTCTGCTTACAAGGAGATGCCAGAGGCTGAACATGAACAAATATTATCCTGGTCTTTTTTTTTTTTTTCAAAGGAGTGGGGTGGGAATGTAATGCTGAAACTGCAGGCCAGGAGATTTGATATCAGTCATCAGCCCAGTTGGAGGACTCCTAATTTGTGAGCACTTGGAAAAAATAAAATGGTTGCATTTAGGACAAGTTATGCATTTAGGACAAGTTATCTCCTTTTCTTTTGGGTTACTAACTAGATGGACAGGTAGAATTCTCATTGTATTCATGCTGCCTGGGTTGGCATCAACTGATATTATAGTTGAAGTGGTTTTTAGCTCACTTAAATTATTCTGCCCTTAAAAAAGTGCTGCTGAACAGAGTAATCTCAATCTGCAGCCACTTGGCCACGGGTTTAACCCTGTCTTGTGCAGTTTTATTAGAGCAGAGAGAGCGTGCACACATGCAAATGAGAATAAGTGATCTAAATGAAAGAATTATGATATTTAGAAAAACGAGTTAAAAATAAAATGAAATTTAATAGAGATTTTGGTGATGGTTATACACTGCTATGAATACATCAAAAAACTTTAAATGGGTGAACGTATCTTAATAGAGCTGTTAAAAATTCAATAGGGATATGTGTGAAGCTCTGCATGTCAATTATTATAGTACAGTTGATCTTCATATTCACTTTTTGCTTGATTCTATGGTTATAAAAGTAATAATTTATATTACTGTATATATGATATATATTATAATAAGATAATAAAATGGGTTACATAATATGAATATGAAAAATATGAATTTAAAAAAGTCACAACATTTTTATTTTGACCATTTAAAAATGAATCCACAAAGATCAGAAGGATCTTTAAAAAATCAATTAAAAAATCAATTAAAAAATCATTTTAAAAAATCATTTTAAAAAATCAATTAAACATTTAGGGTAAACATGGAGCAGACCTGTTATAGGTGGAGAAACAAAATTAATGAATAAGTTGTCCTTCATAAATACAGATGTCATTTCTGATTCACAGCAGTGGGATTTCTTTGTCATAAGTATTATTTTTCTAGTAATAATGAAGATTTAGGATATACCCTTTAGAAACTACCTGCTTATGATTCTGATAACTAATAAGACAGATTCGAATATCCTCCGCAGGGCAGTTCTACAGTATTATGGGAATCAATCCTGAAGGAATCAATCCCCAACGTTAGTCCTCCAGCACTTCCAGTGGTTTTGTAAGCACCTAATTCCCTGTATTAAATCCCTTTCTCCTTAAAATACCTAGGGTAGTTTTGGACTCTTGTATTGGTAGACCGTGTGCATCTCAATAGTGATTCATGAGATGATTTTAGGTGAATCACAAACATGTAATAGTTATTTGTATAATGCACATCATAAAAGCTTATATTCTTGTATGTGTATGAATATATAATTAGGATATCAAGTTTGTGATTTCACAGGTGTTAAATCTTTGGGCAAGTCTATAACATATACCAAGCAAGTAGTATTATTTGTCATAGGATATTGCAAAAATCGTAGAGGTCATTCATAAATCTCAAAGTTGGGAAAACTTTGTTCTAATGACGAAAGACTCTTGCTAGTTGAGGGGGGTAGCATATACAGTGTATTTATGAAGTCAGGATACTCAAGGACTGAAGCAATCCTCCCCAAATATTTTGAGGAGTGGGTATTTCTGCCTGAAGTCAGAAGTTTCCCAAGGAGATAAGGAAGGAAAGAGTACAAGCTTTTTTTGTTATACAAAGGACGTTGTATTTGTTGTCCCACTGAATCCTCAGGCCAGTCCTCTGAGTTTCATATTTCTACCTTGACTTTACAGATAAGTAAACTGAGGCCTCAGAGAGGCTGTTTGTTTAACTTGCTAAAGTTCACAAAACTACCAAGTGTCAAAGTCCAGGTTTCAACCCAACCTCATTTGATTTCAATACTTGTGCACGCTCGTCTCTCCGGTCTGCTTTCATCCAAAGCCCAGCCCTACAGCCTTAGTTATTACCACTAGAAATAAGTATCAAGCTCAGCCACTGAGAAGAAAAAACTTAAATGATTTCTGCAATGTCCAGGGCCAGAGCAGGTCACCCAACTCTCTGATAAGCATGGCTCACTGAAGTCGAATAGCCTAGACTGAATTTATAATGAGTACGACATTAATTATTGACAATATACTTCCTCAACATTTTAAAACTTAGTTGGCAGTTTCTCTGTCAGTAATGTTTCCCCAGAAGTAAGGTTCTGACATCACATATTTTTAAAGTTAAAAATAACACCATAAAAATGATATGTAATGCAAAAAAATGACCATACTTTTTTCCTATGATAAAATCAATTTTTTCTCCTGTTTCCTAAAAACAGTTATTAACTGGGTAGTCACAAGTACATCTGAAGGAAGAAAGATAAATGTGATGGAGAACACATATTCTCATTGAATCATACCTTCCTATATTCACTCAACAAATATTTTTTGAGTACCTACTATGTGCTGACACTATACTAGGCTTACCTGGATAAGGGATGGGGTTAGCAGATGACAAACATAAGACATAGACCATATTTTTTAGCTTTTTAAATGCCATCAATTTTCAGATACATCATCAATTTTTGGTGGCAGGGGGAGGAGGGCACCCAGTGCATCAAATGTAGTTGTCAATTGTAAGGCATTTCTCTTTACAAAAGGTTTAACCATGAAAAACATGTACATATTAGAAATAAGGAAACACTGATTCTTTTTTGTATCTAGCTCTTCACCATCAATTAGTGTTCAGGACATGCACTGTCCACAATGAAAGATAAATACGTCATGTTCCTAAGCTGTAGAGAAAGGACTGAAGACATAGGAGAAACATGATGTAACTGATAGTAAATAATGAGAAGTGCCCTCAGTAGAAATGAAATAGAGATCCTACCTTAGTTATTAATCAGTTATTATTCTTGTGGAGTTGTAAAATTGGAAATCAGAGGGCTTTGGTGGGCCTAGACCAGCTACCAATGGTGTGAACATAGACATGTTAACTAACTTCTCTGCGTCTCATTTCCCTCAACAGTAAAACAAGGATTACATGAATTCTGAGATTTTTTCCAATTTTAGAATACCAAGGACCTTGAGCAGCAGAAAATAAAAAATATGTAGATCCAATCATATAAAAATTTGGCTTAAGTCTATTTTCATCTCTAATTCTTTACTTTTGCCAATAGGCACTTTAAATGTCAGTAGGACATAATAAACGAGATTTATCAGTTAAAATTGGTTTCTGAACGGTGCTTCAGAGCTATTTGTTACATATTTCCGTTTACCAGGAGATTGGTGAATGAGGAATATAACAAGCAGAAAAAGATTTTAATCTATAAATATATCAGGACGATATGTCTTTTTGAGAACATTGCTGAGTTCTAACCAAGCATTTTTTTGTTTTTTGGTCGGAATCCTTAGAGTGAATAAATCAATTTATAGATGTCTAGTGTTTTTGTCTTACCTGGACATTTAGCTTCAGTGGTCTAAGAGTCTGAAGCAATTTAAAAAAGAAAAGAAAAGAAAAGAAAAAGGACATCTGAACAAATTAAATTGAAAACAATTTATAACCCCTAAAACCACCACCCTAAGACATTTACAGTTTAATTTCTCCACATAGTCATTCTAATACTTTGTCATTTGTGTAGCAAACTCTATTGGGTTCCTAACCAAAATTTATTCCCTTCATCGTTCCTAACCCGGCTGCCCACTCTTCTACCCCCAACTCCATACTGCTTTCTTGGGCCCCGGCTCAAATCTATTTTCTTTTTATTAGCTACCAAACTTTGACCGATAGCCCCTACTCCTTAAAAATGGCCTTTGTGAAAACTAACCAGAACATTGCCTCATGCCTATTTTAGGAGGTGAGTCTGAACACTTAATGAGAGTGGGAAGTACATTGTATCTCAAGAAGGAAAAATAAAAATAAATTGGGGGGCAGCCAGATGGCTCAGTAGGTGAGAGCGCGAGCTCTGAACAACAGGGTTGCCAGTTTGATTCCCACATGGGCCAGTGAGCTGGGCCCTCCACAACTAGATTGAAGACAACAAGCTGACCCTGATCTGCCAGAGGGGCGGTCAGATGGCTCAGTTGGTTAGAGCGCGAGCTCTTAACAACAAGGTTGCTAGTTCAATTCCCGCATGGGATGGTGGGCTGCGCCCCTGCAACTAAGATTGAAAATGGCGACTGGACTTGGAGCTGAGCTGTGCCCGCCACAACTAGATTGAAGGACAACTACTTGGAGCTGATGGGCCCTGGAAAAACACACTATTCTCCAATATTCCCCAATTTAAAAAAAAGAAAAAGAAATAGCATTGTATCTCAAAAAAAGACAAATTAAAGAAACAGCACATTGTATCTCTAAAAAGAAAAATAAGAAGAAATCCATGCTTAGATATAAGCAGTGAGAAACTACAGAATACCAAGAACTGAAAAATATTTTAGAATCGGCCATTAAGAAAGCATAAATGAAAATGACATCTATCTCCTCAAATAGCAACCAGGGAAGCCAGATGACGGTAGAATAATACCTCCACATGTTGAGAGAAAATAATCATCATCCTTGAATTTCACATTCAGCAAAACTACCTTTCAAAAGAATTTACATATAAACAGAAGCTGATTTTACTACCTAGAGACCTGTACAAATGAAACTTCTAAAGGATGTAAAGAAGAAAGAAAATGATTCAATAGATGGTCTGAGAAAGAGGATTAAAATAATATTCAGTGAAAGCATGTACATAAATCCAAATAAATAATATTTGTGTATAATAATATCTAGGTATGGTATTAATAAAGAGAATAGTACTAAAATACTGCTCTGCATACTAATATGTATGATGCGAAAAAGTCAATGTGAGTAAAAGTATTCAAAATTCCCTGTACTGTTCTGGCAGAGGTTAAGAAATTCTTTAACTTTAAACTTTAAGTTAAATACTTATGGTAATATCTCAAGAAAAAACAATAAAGAAAAGAAAAAAGTATATAAATCCAAATGACTAGAGATAAATGGAATAAGGAAAAAAACAAACAAACACACAGTCAAAACCCCAAGAAGGCAAGATAAGAGGCAGGGGAAAAAGGTATAGAAAATCTAGGACAAATAGGAATAACAAGGTAATATAGAAAAATGTCCAAATAAAAAAACTGTAGTGTGTAATTAGACTTAACTTAGATGTTTATCAAATTAGATTTTTAAAATCTAGACATGTGATATTTTTAAGAGACGTGCCAAAAGTATAAGAATTTGGCAATACTAAAAGAAAAAGGAAGGGAAAAATCTTTCCAGAAAAAAATGTTAACCAAAGAAATAATGTATATTATTAACTAATAATGTATAACTACATTAATATCAGCACAACTGATTGATAAGCAAAAGCATTATTAGACATAGAGGACATCAATATGATTATGTCATTCACCAGGAAGATATAACAACTCTAAAACTGAGGCTCCTAATAAAGTAGCCTCAAATGTGTAAAAGAAAAATTGCTACTAGGACCACAGGGGAAAACAGATAAATCCACCATCCCCATGAACCCACCTGTCTCAATTTATAAATCAAACCGAGAATACAGTGAGGAGCATGGTTCCTGGTTAAAAACTTTGTGTGGGTTTTCAGGCCTGGCCATAGGCAATTACAATGGCTTTACCTGGTGGGCCTCCGGTGGAAGGTGCCCATCCCCCCCAGACTCGAGGCACACTAATGCATTGCAGCCTCTGACAGGAGCTGCAGTTAAGGACTCAGGGCCCTCTGATCTGTCATTGTTCTTTTTAATATTTGCATTCCTACGTTCTGAGCCTGTATCTGAAGTCTCTTTATCTGAGCCTTGGGCAGAGATCTTCAAGTGCCTCTGCTGAGGCCTCCTAATGGGGAGCAGAGGGGAGAAATCTTGAAGGCACTTTTACTCAGACTGCCTCAGTAATTTTCCACTCCTAACCCTCCTGCCTTGCCTTTACCCTGACACCAGCATCCATAAAACTATTGGGAGTTTTTTGTTCCTGGGCTAGCCCTCAACATTGAGATGACCCATATATCTACGTTGATCCACATGAACTCCCCCAGTGCACCATTCCATGCAGGAAAAGGGAACAGGAGTCCACACTTCTGTTGAGCCTCTTGCTTGTACCACAGCATTAAGTGATTAAGAGCTTAGAACTCTTTCATTTTGGCTTGTTGCTTTAATCGGCTACTCTGACACCTGGCAACTCAGTTTCTCTCTCTCTCTCTCTCTCTCTGTCTCTCTCTCTCTGTCCCTCTCTCTGTCTCTCTGTCTCTCTGTCTCTCTCTCTCTCTCTCTCTCTCTCTCTCTCTCTCTCTCTCTCTCTCTCCCCCCCCCCCTTAGGCCCCACTCACCAGCTCAGCTGGCTATGCTCCGGACATACAGATTTTTTTTAAAAAATTTGAACACCATATTAACAATCTTAATCTAATGGACATATATAAATCTCTGTGCTCAACAATTTAAAATTCTTCTCAAGCATTCATGGAGCATTTACAAACATTGATTGAGTGTCTAGTCATAAAGCATGACTCAACAAATTATATGGAAGCAGTATTAAGCAGACCATGTTTTCTAACTGTAGTGCAATTAATTCAAATACAATAAAATGACAAGTGAGACTTATAAACTTTGGAAATTACAATGTACACTCTAGTACAACATGGATCAAAGTAGAATTCATAATTAAAATTTAAAAATATTTAGAACTAAACAATAATAGACGTTTAAATATCAAAATTTATGAGATGCAATGAAAGTAATGCTTGATGGAAATTAATAAAATGAAATGTTTATATTAGAGAAGGAGAAATGTGGAAATTTAGTGAGCCAGGTATCCCATTTAAGAAGTCAAGGGAATTTCCAGTCAAGATGGCAGAGTAGGTAAACACTCTGCTTGCCTCCTCTCAGGACCACATCAAAATTACAACTAAACTACAGAACAACCATTACTGAGAATCACCTGAAGTCATGCTGAACCAAAGCCCTACAACTAAGACATACAGAGGAAGCAAGCTCGAGACTGGTAGGAGGGGCAGAGACGCGGAACAGGCTGGCCCTACCCCCACGTGTGATCATTAAATATCGGGAGGGATATCTTTGCTGTGGAGGTCCCCCCACTGGAGGAACAAGAGGTCCCAGCCCCACATAAGGCTCCCCAGACCAGAGTTCTAGTGCCAGGGAGAGAAGTCCCATAACATCTGGCTGTGAAAACCAGTGGAAATTATGATTGAGTGAGATAGAGGGCAACTGGAATCCCAGGCATTCCTCTTAAAGGGACATGAATCGACTTACTCACTGATGGACTCACTCTCTCTGAGCTCCAGTGCTGGGGCAATAGCTTGAAAGTTGCCAAGGACAAATGGGGAAGAACTGAATTGTCCGGGTTCAGGGTGAAGGTTGGAGGGGCAGCTTTCTCCTGAACAAAGGAGCTGGTGGAAGCCATTATTTCTTTGTTAAGCCCTCTCCCCTCCCAGCCTGCTGATGCAGGCAGCCGCCAAATCTGATCTCCATCAGCCTGGCTAACTAACACCATTTGTTCACCCTGCCCTGGTGATTCCCTGAGACCCTTCCCAAACCAACTTGGGGACCCACCCAAACAGCTTCCAGTGGGTTTTCCATACAAACAGCCTGTCTTGGTTCATGCTAAAGATTTTTTTTGCACCTCTTTCTAATTCTTTCTTCCTGCCCCTCAACCACTGATCTACTTTCTGTCACCGTAGATTAGTTTGGCTTTTCTAGAGTTTTACGTAGATGGAATCATATGTTATGTATTCTTTTTTGTCTGGCTTCTTCCAAACAACATTTTTATGTCTTCTTTACATTTTATGGTAAAATAAATAGATTCATAGAAGTTATATAACTTCTCTAAAATCATACAGTAATAAGCAAATGGCCCTGGTATTCCAACCCAGTTTTGCCTGTCACCTCAGTATATTAAAGTGAAGCCCAAAATGATTCAATTAGTTGTCAAAAGTTGTAACAGCAGTGAGTGACCAAACTAGGACAGAAACCCACTATGCCACATGCCTTTTGCTTATATATGTGGCTATTGGAAAGAGCATTATGATTCCTTTTAGATTTCGCTAAGACCACATTTTCAGAAGTCCCAAGACCTTGATGATGGCCTTGGACAGATCCAATGTAGTCTGTTCTGACAAGACTTCCTTCAACACAGTTTCTTTCAACTCATCAGAACAGAGAAATTGACTTCTTTAGAAACTGTCTTTGATTTTCTGTGGATTGTTGTCCTCTTTGGAAAGATACCCAAGCTGGGATTAAAGGGAACTGCTTACCAGCAGTTCCCTCCCTCCTTTCTCTGCTCCTTTCCCACTCCACCCACCCCCCCTTTGCTCTTTCCTTTCTTTTTTTCCTCCAGTTTTCTCTTTTGAAGTATTCATTTACAGTGAATTCTCGTTGTCACTTTTGTTAGCACTGCTTTACACTCTAGGTGGCCTAGATTGCCAGAGTAATGCATGGGATTGGAACAAAAATTCTTAGTTTGTGATTCCTAAAACTTCCATATTGTTAGAGCTTGATTTTTCAATAATATATTTATTAGGCTTATATAATACCTTTAGATCTAAGAGATCATGAAAGTTTTACCTTGAACACCTTTTTAGCATCTGCAAAGTTTAATTCCTGGGTTAGGAGTTGTTTACATATCAAAAACCAAGTTTAAAAAGATAGTAAACAGTTTACAGTAGTCCCTCCTTATCTATGGTTTTGTTTTCCACTGTCCAAAAATGTTAAATGGAAAATTCCAGAAATAAACAATTCATAAGTTTAAATTGTGAACTGTTCTAAGTAACATGATGAAATCTCACACCATCCAGCTCCACCCCTTCTGGGATGTGAATCATCCCTTTGTCCAGCATATCCATGCTGTATACACTACCCACTCGTTATTCACTTAATCTTAGTTATCAGATCAGTTGTGTGTGTGTGTGAGAGAGAGAGAGAGAGAGAGAGAGAGAGAGAGAGAGAGAGAGAGAAAGAGGAAGAGAGGGAGAGAGACCACATTCATATAAATTTTATTACAGTTTATTGTTATAATTGTTCTATTTTATTACTGCTTAATGTTGTTAATTTTTTACTGTGCCTAATTTATAAATTAAACTTTATCATAGATATGAATGTATAGGAAAAAACAGTATATATACAGTTCTATTCTATTTGTGGTTTCAGGCATCCGCGAGGAGTTTTGAAACATATCCCCCTCAGATAAGAGGGGGACTAGGGTATATAATAAGCAATAAGACAATACCCTGAAAAAGTATTGAAATTATTGAAAGCTTGTCAGAAAGGCAGGAAAACTACTTTCATAGTGTTTTAAATCTTCTGTTTAAAAAATGATTTTAATTGTGTGCAACTAGTGTTGTACTCTATGCATGTAAAGCTAAATGTCAGAAATCATGTTTTGATAAAATTTCTGAGGATCTTGGCTGAATAACCTATGAAAAATAACATTCTATATCCATTAGGGCAAAGTATATAAAGAGATACAAGGAAATGTGACAGCAGCTCCCATATCACAAATGCAAGCTGGAATACTGTAGCAGAAATATATCAATATAAACATTAATTGATACATGAGACCGAGATGGACTTATAAAACTGCAAGCCAGAAAGGAATAGAAACCGTCTTTAAAGTCTGGCTATATATGCCTCATATTCTTGGATTTATGTCCAGCAACTCAGCAGAGTAGTAAGAAAGTGCTAAACAATGATTAAAATGACATGCTGATGAGGAAGGGACAAATCTACTTCCATCCTTTCTCCTGAAAAATTATAGATTTGAGCTTCTATTTACAAGATCCTGAAATAGCATTTAAGTCTATTTTTAAAGGCAGACAAACTGTATATGTGGACACTGGCAAATTTTTAATAAAGAAATAAGCAAAATATAACCTTTACAAAGAGAGTCTCTATGACTTCTACATTTGTGAAAATTGCTTCTTCTGATCTCTGATATTTTCACACTTATTTTCTATTTACTTTTATGTATCATACCAGGCCTAAAAGGTTGTACACAGGGCAAAATTTATATATGTAGTAAAAGAGAAATAAATATATCATGGTAAAGAAAGAAGTCAAAGTTTTGGGTTTAAAATATCAAATTGCAAAACGTGAAACCAAGAGAACAAGAGTATCAAATGAACATCAGGGTAAAAGTTGGGAAATGGCATGTTCTAAATGCAGGCCAGATTTCAGGTCTTTTGACTTCAGTGACATTGTATTCTAGAGATACCAAGTTCCTGGATCTCTCTATTTTTATATGTCCTACATTCTATGAGCACACTGAGTTGGAGAAAACGCAGAACATACAGAGAGATGAGGGTATCCACATATTTTCCAATCACTTTGGCAAAGCTATTTCACCTCTCTGAACTTCCTTTTCCCATATGTAAAATGAGGCTGCTCATAGTACCTGCTTCAGAGAACGCTGCTGGGATTAAGTGAGTTCATGCATGTAAAGTTCTTAGCAAATACAGTTGACATTCAATATTGTATTAATTTCAGGTGTACGAGATAGTGGTTAGATACTTATATAACTTACGAGGTGATACCCTTAATATGTCTAGTACCCATCTGACACCATACATAGTTATTAAAATATTACTGACTATATTCCCTATGCTGTACTTAACATCCCCATGCCCCATACCATTATTCTGTGGCAAATTTATAAATACATGATTTTATAGTTTTCTAGGGGCATATCTTTTTCATAGTACAGCTTTTCATGTTTATTAACAGTCCCAAATATATGTAGCTTGTCTTTATAAGATGCCAAAAGTAGATAAAATTAAACCTATGGTCAGCAAAAACAAACAAAAAGAGCTTAGCAAATAGAAAGCTGTCAAATATGGTAGTTACTACAAGAGGAAGCATTGAAAACATATTTTAAGTTGGTTTTTTGGAATCTGGGTTCCCTCTTTTTCTTGTTTTGGTCTACAGAACAGAGCCTGTTTTCCTCTCTTATTCAAAGCAGCCATCACCAGCTCTGTCCACGCTCATCAAACTTTCCCACTTAAGTAACCCTTACGGTAGAAGAACCTTGAACTCTGGGGCCCTCAGTTGCCTGCTTCAGGAGAGATGTGTCTTTTGAGACCATGTGTTTCATCTACACTTTTTGGCCCATTTTGTACTCTACTTCATAATAGATGTACATTTATTATAGTATAAAATATTTCCCCCACATTTTCCAGCACATTTGTCATTCCAGGAGGATATGGTTTTACCCTATGATTTCCTATAATTCCTGGAATGAGGATGCATGTTCCTGTGGTATAAAAACCCAGTTTGAGAAATGGAGACTGACTCCCAGCCCTTTGGATCTGTTTAGTCAGGAAGAATCAGTGAAGGCAGATCCTTTGTCTCAAGCAGAAATTTGACCTCTCTGAGAACCTGTAGCCAGTCAGCGTGGCTTTCATTTTCCTGCTTCTCTCAGAGGCATTTCCTTACTGCTGGTTGTCTTAGTTCTAAAGAAGCAGAGCCAGAGAGGACTTTAGTGCACTATGATTTATTGATGGAAAATCCTTTATCCAGGAAAAGCCTTGAAGGGAGGGAAGGAAGCAAAATAAAGACGGGAGAAGAGCCAAGTGAGGATGTGGTCTCAGGTTAAGTCTGACCTTGGCCTGATCCACAGGGGGGAAGCTCTGGAGCACTAACCACCCTGCAGAACTGCCCTTCCTCTGAGAGAGGGCGGCAGCCTCTGTACCCCAGTCGGTCAGTGGCTGGCTGTGCTGTCTCGGTGGGCTGTTTGAGTGCTCCATCAGGCTGGAACCTCATCATCATCTGGCCTGATAAACATCATATTGTCACTGTGATGGATGACTGTGACATTCTGTGGGATGTCAGAAAGTTGAGATCTCTTCCCACTACATTATGATGTAAGGTGAGAAAGGAAGCGTAGCCATGGGGCAAAACCGTAAGTGTGTTTGTTGTCAATTCCATGTGAATACAAACTATTTCTGCCTTTCTTTTTGGACTGGAATAGAAAAGTACATGTTTGTCAAATCAATGACTACGTACCATGTAACTGAGGCCATATTAATCTATTTTAGCAAAGATACAACATCTGACAGGTAGATATGGTAAAGCTACTACTACTTATGGACCACAGTCACCTTCTAGGGTCCATCTGGTTTCTGCAGGGGCCAGACCAGTGAATTGGAGATATGAGGAAGACTACCTCTTCTGCATTCTTTGGATTCTTAAGGACGACCCTAATCTCCACTATCTCTCGTTCCTAGGATATGATATTGTTTTTTATTTCCTACCTAAGCCCAAGAGTTATAGTTTCAGAGCTATAAGCCCACAGGCCAAGGTCCCAATGAAGGGGTTGCACCAACAGCCCAATATGTAAAATTCCTATTTTACATTTGAAGATCACAGAAACAGTCACTGGGTAGGTCCATAAACCTAGTGGACCCACTCCTAAGCCAGGCCTTGGCCGTATCTCCTTTTAGTACTCTAACAGGGGCTACGATAATATAGCAATTCTAGTCAGACCCTTTGTCCAGTAGCCCTTGAAATATCTGGGCATCAGTTTTCTCCAGTGTACATTTACTTAAGTAAATGTGCATAGATCCCTTTTGAGAAAAACTCAGGGTTATTATTACCATGCATACTCACTATGGTTTTGCAGGATCCTTATTCCTGGGGACTCACTCAATAAGACTGGGTCTGAAAACTGAATCTGGTCCTGAAACCAGGTGAGGAGTTATAACTTCTTATTGAGGTATCTTCTCTTAGCCTCGTGGTCCCCATCCTGGATTTCTGCTACTAGTAAGTGGTATCCTTGTCAGTTGCCCCTGTGTTTTGCCCCGAGGGACACCATGTTCCATCTCCATAAATCTCTGCAAGTCAGGCTGCCTCTTTATTGCCAATCTGATCTTGCTGGTTATTACAATTACAACCCCTGGCTATATACCTGAGGAATTACTGAGTCAAATGGTAATTTTATGTTTAACTTTTTGATGAACTGTCAGATTGTTTTCCAAAGTGGCTTTGCCATTTTACATTCCCACTAGCGATTGTATGAGGATTCTAATTTCTCCACATCCTTGTCAACACTTGTTATTTTTCTTTTGATTCTAGCCATCCTAGTGGGTGTGAGTGGTATTTAATTGTGGTTTTGATTTGCATTGCTATCTAATTGTGGTTTTGATTTGCATTTCCCTTATGGCTAATGATGTTAATCATCTTTTCACATGTGGTTTGGCCATTTATAAGTCTTCTGGGAAGATATGTCTATTTGGATCCTTTGCCCCTTTTGAATATTGGGTTGTAAGAGTTCTTGATACATTCTAGATACAAGTCTTTTGTCAGCTATATGTTTACAAATATCTTCTTTCATTCTGGAGGTTATCTTTCCACGAGGTCATCTTGCACGGCCCTTACTTCAACACCTGTTTACTAAGCACCTGATAAGGGACTGATACCATACTAGATGTCAGGAATTCACAGATCAATAAGACACATTCCCTACCTGCAAGGAAGATGGAGCAACATAGAATTGTGACACTTGGGTCAGCTCATGAGTCTCCTCAGTCCTCTGGCTATTCCTCATCTCTAACCTTTCCAAGTGCCCCTGAGCTCAGTCCTGAACACGTCTTTTTTTCTCACTGCACTCATTCCCTTAATGATCTTACCCATCTGTAGATGAATGTTTCCAAAATTGGTGTCTCCATCTCAAATCTCTCCCCTGAAGGCCACACGTGTCGATACTTGCCTACTAGACCTAGACCCCTACATATCTAATAGACATAGCAAAGTTAAAGTGACTAAATCTGAATTTCTTATATTCCTCTCAAAATGTGTGCTGCTCCTGGCCTTCTTTGTTTGATTAAATGGAAATCCCATTCTTTATTGCTCAATCCCAAAACCTTGGATTCGTCATTGACTCCTCTTTTTCTCTCACCCCCAGCATTCTATTTGACAGCAAATCCTAATATCTTTCTATTCAAAATAGATCCAGATCCTAACAACTTATCGCCACCTCACTCACTGCCAACAGCTGGATATGAGTCAGTAACATCTCTTACCTGGATTATTGCATCAGCCTTTTAATTCATCTTTCTGCTTCTGCCCTTATCTGCTTCCTACCGGGCTATGAGTCTATTCTCAACATAGCAGCAAGAATGAGCTCATTAAGAATAAGTCGGATTATGTCCCTCTTCTTATAACGCTCCCTTGGCTTCCAATCTCAAGTAGAGAAAAAGCCAAAGCACCTGCAGTTATTTACAAGGCCCTACCTGACCTTGCCTCTCTCCCCACTTACCTCTCTGATTTCATCTCTTCCTACTCTCCCCCTTCACTAACGTCATCAGCTGTAATAGTTTTCTCAGTCATGCCCATGCCTCAGGGCCTTTTGCCTGGAATGCTCTTCCCTATGTAGCCTCATGACCAATCCCTTCCTTTCTTCAGGCCTTGACTCAAATATTTTTGTACCTCTCAGAGTTCAGTCAGGGAAGCAGAGCTACTGTGAGTGCTGTGAGATGAGAGATTTATTACAGGAATTAGATTTTGCCCAGCTATGGAACCAACTGGGGAAGTGAAAGTCTGGAATGGTGGATTTGGAGGGTCAGGTAGTCACTAAGCACTTCTGAAGCAACTGGTACAAGACAGAGCTTGCAGGACAACCTGAGAAGCCAAGTCGTTCAGCCACTAAAGTGGACCACAAAGGGGGAGTTTGTGGAGAAAGCTATGGGAATCTGTTTCTTCTGTGTAGTTACAGCCTCTGTGAGTTTGTAGCCAAGTGTCTGGTGGTGAGCCTGGGTCCACTCTTGGCTGGTCTTGTAAACATATTTAACTTTCAAGTAAAGAAAAGAGCAAAAACATTCCTCTACTTAACATGATGCCACTATTTCTCAAACAGCGGAAAACACAAAATTCCACTGTTATCTGTATTAGAGTTATTTAATTCATTCTTTTTTTAGCTGAGTTAAGCCCCTCTTTGATATTTTGTAACACAAATCCTGAGATTTAAGACTGAAAACTATTAACATTATATTAAAGAGTAGGGAGATGGAACAGAAAACAATATATATATATATATATATATACACACACATACTCTTATCAAAGGAAGGAAGAAATAGTCATAACTACTATCGTCCTTGTTTCTGCAACTGATCATGTGATCATCATTTGTATCTATGACTTCCTTCTTCTGTTCCCTCAGGCTATAAGCATAGTTTGAGAGAAAAGAGGTATGATAGCAAGAATAGAAGCCATGGGGATCTGTGTCGCCTGCTCACACAACATACTTGTGCCTCAGGACATACTACTTCCACTTGAGGGAGTACTCGGTACATCCAACTGTATGGCTTGACGGGTCAGCCAATGTCCAGAGCATGATGGGCACCCCAGGCTGAGAAAGTCCCATATTCGCTAGAGTCCAACAGCAAACCAGAAGCTGTTTCTCCAAAAGGACAATACTTATCTGCAGGGGATGCCATAGCTTTGCTCAGAGTCTTAAAGGTCTGAATTGAGGAGTCAGCCCAAGGCTCACAGCATCCCTGTCTGTCACAGGCCGTTTGTTCACCATGGGATTTCCTGGGCCAGAGAGCCCAAGTGGCAGTGTAGCTTTCACAGCAGCCTGGACCTGCTGGAGAGTCATCTCTTCCTCTGTACTCCACTCAAAATGGGGAAGACTTTTGGGTTGTTGGACAAACGGGTGAAAGTAGCTATCCTAAACAGGTATACTGTCTCCAAAATACACTAACTGCACTAGGCATTCTGCTTTATCTTGTTGATAAGGGGGCCATATGAAGCAACATGTCTTTACCCTTGGAAGGGATATTTTGACATGGCCCCTACTTCTGTACTCGTGGAAATTTTACTGCGGTGGTGCGTTCCTGAATTTTTGTGTTTGATATGCCACCATCTGGCCCAATATGTTTTTCCAAGGTGGCTAGGATGGTTGCTACATCCCTGCTTGCCTACAGGTCCAATCCATGTGAAATCATACTCAAACTCTCCCAGGGCATTTTGGCAAAATCCAAACTGCCTTCGTTTTCTTCATCCTCCTCCACCAAAGCCTAAGTCCTAGGAACAGTGAACTTTTCACCATTCTCTAAATACGCACTGCCTCTGCATGTCTCCACATATTGATTGTATTCTCAATACTGGATGACTATTCCCTGTCTTCTCCTAGTAAATTTCTACTCTTTCTTTAAGATAGAGATAAAATATTTCCTCTGTGAAGCCTGTCCTTTATTCTTCTCCATTGTGCTCCTATAACCCTCTTTTATTCCTTGATTGTGCATTTATCACACTGTATAAGAATTACCTGCTTGCATGTGAGGGCTCAATAGCAGAATCTGCCTTATTTCTCTACCCCCTGATCCGGGCGTGCTTCAATGCATTAATTGGAGCTCAGTAAATGTGCAATGAATTCATTAAGCTTCCCTCTTAGCCAGTTATCTTCAAAGTGGCTGTGATCAGTGCAGGGCACTGTGAGTAATCTTAATTTCATAATTGCATTTATTATATGTTTTATAGATGATGAAACAAGGAAATGAGATCCCCACCATCCCCATACCGACAAATAGTTTATTTGGAAATAAACTATTACCTGATAATTAAAGGGAAAATCCACATATAATGGATGTAATTCATCTTATGTTGGAGGAAAGCCAAGATACTGTGTGTAAATATATGACTGAGGGATGGATTTGCCCAAAACTTCAGTTCAGTTTAGGACCAGCAGGTCAAATAAAGAAGACAGGATTGGGATTTGATTATAATTAATAGGCTCCTAGTATTCGAATACAATGGAACTGAGAAATCGTGACCCAGCACAGACAAGGAAGCCCTGAGAGCCAGAAGCTGGCAGGAACCCTCCCAGCCCTGCCCATGACTACAGCCTAACCCTTGGAGTGTTCTAGTCCCCCTGGCAGACCCCCTGTGGCGTTAGGTAGGGGCAGCAGGCTGTTGGACTTCAGCTTGTTATACTCCTGCATCGCACCATTCCAACCCCTTATTCTGATTCCACTGGACCTAGCAAATGATTTCTGCTTATAATTTGGCTTCTGTTACATCATACTGGATGTGACAGTTGCAGTTCTTACTACAGGTTAATAAGTAACCTGTGAGTGTGGTGAATATGAAGTATTCACTATGAAGCACTGTGACCAAATCAAGTCTCTGGGACTAAAAGCTGAGACTCTGACCCAGTTTTGGAAGCCAGCTTGCCATTTCCCTGGGAAACGCACTTCCTCCTTTACCTGCTCTCAAATCACCGCAGGTGTGACCGATCAGCTCCTAAACACGTGTGTCTGCTTCTCTGTGGGCCCCCTTAGGACACATATATATACCAGCATGCCAAAAAAAGTACACATTTTAAGAGATGTTACCTACAAGTATGTATTAGTTTTTAAAGTTGAATTGAATTACAGTAGCAATGTGTAGTATGACGTTTGCTCAAAAGATGGCTTTAATCAAATGAATGCTAACGTCATTCATTGTATTAATTTTAATACAGTGTTTTTCCTTTCTTAAAATGCGTACACCCTCTGTATCTTACCTAATTAGGTTACTCTCATTTTAAAGTATCTTGTCTCTTCCTTTAGAGCAGTGTTCTTCAATCATTGTTGGTTAGCATGGGCCATAAACAATGCACTCCTCATACATTTTTAAGTTTGACATCTAAAATTTTTTATCATAGTTTTAAATCAATGCAAAGATTATAATTGCTGGTGCATTAAACATATTAATAAAGTGTATCAAATGGAATTAAATACCACAGCAATTTGATACTCATTATCATGTATTTTTAAAATTCTTATTCCAGCTGTTCATTAACAGTTGCAAATTTTACATTGTTCCTTTTGCTCTTCATCTCATATTTCCATCCCATTTCTCCTGGAAAATTTTATCCTCATGAATGTACTTTTATG
Organism: Rhinolophus hipposideros; assembly: GCF_964194185.1. Classification (NCBI taxonomy): domain Eukaryota; kingdom Metazoa; phylum Chordata; class Mammalia; order Chiroptera; family Rhinolophidae; genus Rhinolophus; species Rhinolophus hipposideros. Next base: position 36,105,198 of record NC_138047.1, read on the forward strand.
CCTAAAAGTCTTTTATTTATCCTTCTAGCATAATTCTCTGTAATATAAGAATTAAATTTCATTTTTATTTCCTGTGACCTAAGTCTTTAAATACTTTAAAATATCTTCTAATTTGAGTTATCATTATTACCAGCATATTATTGATCAAAATATCATAAATACATTACAAATTTTATAATTATTAAACATAAGAAGTACAAATTTTTTAGAAGTACGTCTCTTAATAAGATAAATGAAGCTGCATTGAAAAATTAGTTTATGTATTTGTGGAGGAATACAGGTCCTACTATTGCTAGAAGCTTTAATAGTAATAATAGTAAACCCTCTTCTACTGTTGAAACTGGGCTTAACATCAATTCCATTCCTGTTTTTCAGTGTTACAGATATAACTCTAAGAAACCCTGTTCACACAAAAAAAAAAAGATGGGGAGGGGAGGTATTTTGTTGTAGCAATGTCACTGCATTTTTTGTACTCCATCTAACTTATACGCTAAAAATCCTATGAAAATTATCTTCGGTCATCTATTAGTAGGCAATTTCATTTCTCCCACCTTCAATTTTGCTAATTGCAAAGAATTGGAATCACTGCACTTGTAAAACAGTCCAGTCTTTATAGTCTTTAGCTGCTCAACACCATTGGCAGTACGCGGAATTGTACCTTTGCTTAGTGTTACACCTGAGGCAATGCACTAGAGTTAGAATCGGATTGGGACAAAGAGGTGCCTTTTATCTGTGAAGAGGATAAACACTGAATGTGAAAGGGAAGGTGAGAAGGAGGAACAGCCTGACACAGGCACATTCCCAGGCCGACTTTTAGGTCAGAGCTTTCCCTTATTGAAATGGAAGAGATTGTGAAGATTGGGGAATGAAAGCTACTGTGCTCACAGTAGAGTTCCTTAGCTACTTTGATCTACGGACCCTTTTGGGTTAATTTATCCTAATTTATATCTGTGTTTTCTCCAAACTCAGAGAGTTGGACATATCTGTATGTAATTATAACCGACTAGGGAGACATTTAGTAGCTTGAGGGTAGAGAGTCTATTTTCTACATGTTTAACAAATGTAATTATCCCACATTACTTTAAGAGGACATTTGATTGGTTCGTGTAGCGGACATCTGTTGTTTCTGCCTACTCAGCATTCATTCCTTTTTAAATGAACAACACGTCATTTTTTGAAATTTACCATTTTAATCACTTTTAAGTGCACAGTTCAGTGGTATTAGTACATTTCACATTGTTGTGCACCTGTCACCCCTATCCATCTCCTCAACTCTTTTCATCTTACAACAATAAAACTCTGAAAAAAGTAACACCTTACTTCCCCCTGTCCCAAGCCTTTGGCAGCAGGATTCATTATATTGCAAATATAGACGTGTGTGTGAAGCCAATACCTAAGAGAATTGTGCTCCGAAACGTGAGATATTGATTGTGCCTCTCTTGTCACTGCAAGTCACTTTTGGGGTGTCCATTTATCAGATTTGCTGTTTATTCTACATATCGTTGCAAAATCAATACTGAAATAAAATGGAGGTGAAATAATTCCAAATCTAGGGAGTTTTTTTCTTATTGTGTTGTCAATGTATCACCACAGAAAAGGATGATAACATTTTGTGAGAACTTTTCAGACTTTATATTGCCTTTGATACCTTTGACAATTTCCAAAGGTTAGAAATATTAGTTTATGTTAATAAAAAATTTCTGTTCAATGTTTGTCTATTTACAAAGGTATTTATTTGTAATGGATGGGTGTATTTTTTTTCCTACGGCTGTGGTAACAAAATAGCACAAACTGGATGGCTTAAAATAACAGAAATGTATTCCCTTGCAGTTCTGAAGTCTGGGAGTCCAAAACCAAGGTATCAGCAGGGTTGGTTCCTTCTGAGGACTCTTGGGGGAGAATTTTTTTCTAGGCCTCTTGCCTGGCTTCTGCTGACACAGCAAGTCTTGGCCTTCTTGGCTTGTAGATGCAACTCTCCAATCTTTGCTTTCGGCTTTATGAGACATTCTCCCCGCAACACTCTGTATTTTCACTTGGCTGTCTTTTTATAAGGACATTAGCCATACTAAATTAGGGTTTCTCCTATTCCATTATGACCTCATCTCAACTACTTACATCTGTAATGATCCTATTTCCACATTCTGAGGCACTGAGTTAGGACTTCAACTTATCTTTTTTGGGGGACACAGTTTAACCCATAACAGTGGGCCAGGGTTCATCTTTGGATAAGCCTGATAATGGCTTTTGTCTTTTATAATACACTGATAGTTGAACTTCTTTTGGAATGGCAGGTCAAATAGCACAATGACCAACTCATTGCCTAGCACATAGTAGGCACTTAAATGTTTGTTTGATGGGGGTTGCCACCATAGAACTCCGGACAAAAAGACAACCATTTCAACCACTGGTCTGGTGAATGGGTCAGATCATGACTGCTTGCCACATAGGAATTGGGCTTGAGCAGTTTTGAGAAGAGGGAAACCCCTCCTGCCCCCCAGTTTTTGAGGTATGTAGTAAGCCTATTGGGAGAATGGGGGTCATTTGGGCAACAGTTATTTTAATTTTACAGCAAAGTTTCAAAAAGAAAATGTTTTTCCTTAAAGTTTCATTTCAAGTGAAATTATGTTTTATACTTTTGGATAGTTTTTAGGCCAAGGAAATTGAGAGGAAAACAATATATATTTTATTTGGCACCGGGGGTGCCAAAAACATGTATACACATGACTTGTATTCATCTTTTGTTATCAGTATATATTGAGTATTACAATTTGAATGCAGTTTTTTCCTTTCTTAAAATGTGTATACTTTTTTTGGCACTCTCACTCTCTCTATATATAAAGTATGTATATATTATATACTTGTAATGTGTATATAATATATATAATATAATAATATATAAGTATATAATATATAGTATAATATAGATAAATATATAAAACATGTTTGTTTTATATATAATATAAAACAATTTATAATATAGAAAATCAGGTTTTAATATGTTCCCAAATGAATAAATTTCCATGAATCAATCATTTGCATTGCATTTTATTTCATACATATTTGCTTTTAAAAGAATATTCTAGGGGTGGCCGGATGGCTCAGTTGGTTGGACCGTGAGCTCTGAACAAGGTTGCCAGTTTGATTCCCACATGGGCCAGTGAGCTGTGCCCTCCACAGGACAACGACTTGGAGCTGATGGGCCCTGGAGAACCACACTATTCCCCAATAAAATTAAAAAAAGAAAAAGAATTTTTGAATTCTCTCAATCTCCTTCTGTTTAAGCCTTACTTTCCTTTGTTTCTTTACTGTTCTATATATTTCTTACTTTTCCTGTTTCTCTATTCCCTATTTCTTATACCCTTTCTTCAATTTGCATGTATATAATGCTTCAATTGTGCAAAATGTATGATATTCCTACTCACTTTACTTTAAATTTCTGTAGAATACTATAGAAGCCATGAACAGACAATTGCTTAGTAATAAAGTGACTAATATTAGGTGATCTTTGTGAACTTCCTACCTTTGTATTTCATTGCATATGCATATGATAAGCCATTCTTCTTTTTTTTTTACACATCCATTCATGTGTAGCTATTTTCTATTTTGTTTTTTTAATTGGAGAAAACGAGAGCCAATGTGTTTGTTTTCTGATGACCATAATCCAACAGAGCTAACATATTTAATGATTAGTGTTGGTTTTCTTTATTGTAAGCTCTGCCAACTGTGGGTGGTTTATGTTTCAGGTCAACTGACACAGTGAGGGAGAGTCATCAAAGCTCACAAGCCCTCCTTTACGAATGAGAATGGCTTCAGTTCCAGGGAAGCTACAAGCCAGTTTATAAACTATTAAATGCTAGCTATGTAAATGAGCTAGCATGTATCCCCGAAAATAAGACCTAACCGGAAAACAAGCCCTAGCATGATTTTTCAGGATGGCATCCCATGAACATAAGCCCTAATGCGTCTTTTGGAGCAAAAGTTAATATAAGACCCGGTCTTATTTTCAGGGAAACAGTATATACCTTCGGAAAACACCTTATAAACTAGTAATAGAATTCAACAAAATGTTTTCTGGACTAAGGTTGCTTAGACGTCACAATTCTTCTTTTTAAAAAAAGGTTTTGAAACCATGCATAATCATCCCAGAGTAGATGGGTTATCCTGGGGTAACAAACAACCCCCAAATCTTAGTGGCTTCAAACAGCAATGGCTTACTAAGTGCTCACACTACACGTCCAAAGAAGGTCAGGGGGAGACTCTGCTACTCTGCTCACTGCAGTCCCTCAGTGGTCTCCGCTGAAGGAGATAATACTTGGACATGAGTAAAAGGCATGCAGCTCTTAAAGTTTCCACTTGGCACTGACACACATTTCCACTCGTATTTCATTGGACAAAGCAAGCTATATAGCCATGCTTGATTTAAAAACGGGGGTGGGAAATGCAGCTCTATCATGTTCCCAGGAAGAGGACAACTGGAATATTTGTGAACAGGCCTAATGTCTACCATATCCTGAGTGACAGGTGCTATAAAAACAAAAGCAGTTCTGGTTGTTGAAAATAGTCCTACTTATTGCCATAGAAAAGGGACCCCATTGTCCATCAAGTGTAAAAATATCAGTTTTCCTCAAATTAATCTAACTTAACATGTAAATAGCAATCAAAATTCTAAAGATATTTCATCAAAAATGATATATTTACAAGAAAGAGATATTGTGAAAGAAGAGCTAAGATGGTCTTGATAAAGCAGAAGAAGAGAGACCTACCCTACCAGATGTCAAGATATATTACAGAGGCATAGAAATTAAAATAGTGTAACATTAGCGCAATAATAGAAATATTAATCAGTGGAATAGAATAGAGAGACTATACACAGACCAATGAGAACTTGATATATGATAGAAGTGGCATTGCAGACAACGAGGATTATTTCTTACATTGCATTAGAACATTTGGCTTTCTACTTGTAAAATTATTATCTGTATCTCACATCATATTAGAAAAGCAAATTAAAGATTCAAATAAAAAACATAAAATACACAAAACTTGAAACCTATTAAAATATAATAGGGAAAGATATTTTTATGACTGAGGGATAAAAGAAGTCTTTCTTAATCAAGAATATTTTTTCCCAGTCATATTTTTATTCATGGAAAAACAATAACATTTATAAAAGTATGTAGAACTGCTTTGAAAATCACAATATATGTAAGAAGAAACAGTTATTCTTCCTTTTTTGCTTAGTGTTTCCTCCTCTTTTCCTAAGCAAAGTGTCCTTTAAGAAAATTCAAACATATCAGGGAAGTTTCTTCTAGTACCTTTCTGATTTAGCTCTTTTCTAATAGTAAATAACTTTTATATGATGATATTGTCCCTTATCTACTCAAAACATCTGATTCAATAATAAAAAATTTCAAATAATTTCAATGGAACTAAATATTTTCCTCTTAGTGATAACTTTCTAGACAGGATATGAACCTAGAACAAAAAGGCAAAAACTGGTAGAATGTTTGCATGCTCCACCTTTCCTGTTTTGGGACTGTATCGTATTCCTACGCTTCTTGGGAATTTTATTCCAAGACTATTTCTAGTGCATGATGGAAGAAAATATATTGTAATTTATCATGCTATAAATTTAAAAAATATATTGTAATTTATCATGCTATAAATTTTACTAATGCTATAAATTTGATTTTAACTTTTATAATCTACCTAAAAGAATTATTACTTACGAGGTCATTGGCTTGGAAACTATTTTCATGAGAAACCATATCTTAGTTCATTAAAATAAAGACAGAAAATTCATTCTCAAAAAATCTCATTTGTCTTCTAAGAATAGCATTACTGAGATTCAGAGGAATTACAGGTGGAAAAATCAATTAGAGCTAATCTACCAGCTTGCCAGAAAGGATTGCTTTCTACAAAATACATTTTAGTTCTTTGTCCAGGTTAATTTTAAATGTCTTAAGGGATGAAATACATATTATATCCCTTTGAAGTCTTTCCTTTTTATCTAACTGACCTTACCAAGAATATTTTTTCCTAATATCTTACTTTTAATTATGCTTCTTTTTCCTATACTAATGCCCCTTCCCCTTTCAAATTCAGTTTTTATACTCACAGAAATTTGTAAGGAGCTAGGCTTCATTTAACTTAATGACAAATGTTTACTTATAATAACAATCTCTTAAGTGAAAGAGATTTCTTTCACTTAAGATGAGATGTCTTTCTCTCCATTTTTCCTCTCTGTCTTTCATTACCTCTCCTTCCCTTCCTCCCTCCCTTCTCTTCTTTCCTTCATTCCTTCTCACAGACCTTGTAATGAGGTGCTTAAAAGTGTAAGATACTTGGCAGAGACAAGTAGACAAAGGAGATTATAAATTCTTTGCTTGATCAAGGAGACTTCAATTCCTTTGCAAATTAGCAACATATTTCTGTGTATCTCTGGTATGAGTGAAGAATTTTTTCTGTCAGTGATCTCTGGTTCTTTCATAACCTCCTCTGTCTTCCAGCATTCTTCACTTCAGATTTGCACCCTTTCTATTTAATGATGTTTATATAAATTTTAAAATGAGTATTTCTCCAGGTTGGATGGTGTGATTTCTGTTATATTGGTTTTCCTCCATTTGTAAGATTTAAATTCTTGCCCTTATCTGTGCTGACGATTATGTGTGAGACACCATTGGTACTCTAGACTCAAATTTCTACTCTCTGAAGATAAGCAAAACAAGGATCGTGGGAGGCGTTAGAGGATATAATATAGATAGGGAAGGAGAGTTCCTTGTGTACAGGGACGTAAATTCTTTGTAGCCAGAGCCAGTTCAATAAAATGCCAGTGTCTGTAATAACAACTGTTGGTAACTGGGGGAAGGGCAGAGACAAAGAGTGTGATGAATTTTATCGTGTACTTTTGTGCTCGTAAATTCAGTTTTGATGAATTCCTGTATAGTAGACATCCATTATCATTGTTCAAGAACCACAGAGTAAGTGTTTATAAAATTTACTAAATATATTTTCAATAGTGAAAATTTACAGAGAAATTTAGTTAGCTTCATACTCTTACCAGAGGCTGTCGAGGTTTAACAAACAATAACAACAACAACAACAAACACACACTTGCGGTGGAATTTCCTAGAAAAAGGACCATGTACTACCTTTTACAGAGTTATAACATCTCATTAGGTAAGGAAGAGCCTAAGCTCTGCCTTGCTCAAATTCTGCCTCTGTCTTTTAACAGCAGTGTGACCTTGGGAAAGTAATTTACTCCTCTGTGCCTGTGTCCTGTTATAAAATGGTGATACTGTCCATTTGAGGAAGAATTGAATTATAAATTGAGAATAAATTGAGTTAATATTGTAAAGTTATTAGTACAGTACCTTAATAAAAGCTAATTTTCCTTTCTTTCATTCATTAAACAGATATTTATCAAGTGCCTTCTATGTGATAAAGCTGGAAATGGTTCACGGCACAGCAACAGAGGGATACAACATCTAACTGTCTGGAACAAAGAAGTGAGCCATTAACCTTTGCAGTAGATTCAAGGAAGAATCTTGGCCTTTGAAGCATGATTTTGAAAAGTGGACAAGGTGAAGGAGGTAGGAATGGGTCAATGTGTAAAGCAGAGAGTATATTCCAGACAAAAGGAATAGCAGAAGCCAAGGCACGAAAGCATGGAAGTACATGATGTTTGCCGCTGAGTGATCAAGTATGGCTAAAGCATCATGGGAAAGGGGACGAAATAAGATCCTCTTTCTATTCTGTGTGAATACCCTATTGTTTGAGTTTGGGTGCTGGAAGGGCCCCACCTCCCAAAAGGGGATCTGAAGTGAGGCAAACATTCTCGCTGTCTGCCTTGTGGCTGCCAAGGTATAGATATGTGACCTTGGATATTTCCACCTATGACCGTGAATAGGGAATAGTGATGCTAAATTGCAAAAATTTAGGACCAGTGGCCACAGTAAGTGGCCGGTGGGGTGCACCATTGGTGACATACAGTGCCATAGTCTGGTCTGTGTTATTTGCTGCCAGCCTTCCATAAATCCTGATACTTTTCTGAACGAATTCTCCATCTTTCTGTTGATGCCGTGGGCTACCAGACAACCTTCCTGTAATTTTTTTTTCTAGATAAGTTAACTAGAGAAGGTTCCTCTTGTTTGTAACCAAGAAGTTCTCAAACAATAGAGAATTTAATCCTTTGGGCTCGTTATCAGTGTTACCTAAATTTTGTTCAATGAATATCAAGTAAAACTTTTTATTTAATGTAAAATCAAATGTAAATGTGAAATATAAAGAATTTAAAAAAAAAAAGAATTTTTGAAAGTAAAAAAATTTGTGTAAACGTAAAAAAAGACACACAGAGACAGAAGGATAAAATGAATAAATAATTAATCATAACAGTAATAATTTCAAGGTAATATATATTGAGTGCTTACCTATGACTTCATGTGAATTATATACTTTCAACAACAAACACTAAGTTGTACATGCTATGATTACAAACACTTTCAGGTGAGGAAACTGAGGTTGGGAGAGGGTAAGTCACTTTTCCAAAATCACCGGTGGGATTGTGGTGCAGCCAGAATTTAAACCTGGATAGCCTGAATATAGCATCTACATGCAAATCAATGACACCACAGATGACCTGGTCACTACCTTTCCCTAGGGGAGTCGACTAAGCTTTCATAGAAGAGGTAATGTTTGAACTGGACCTTAAAGAATAAGTGGGAATTTGCCAGGTAAAGATGTAAAAGGGTCATTTCAGCCTGAGAAGGGTATATACAAGGGCAAAAACATGAAAGGCCATTACCTATTCTAGGACTGCCTCATGGAGCACTGGTTGCTGGCACAGGGGGTGTACTGGGGGAAGGGAGTATAGGGAAGGTTATGAGCTGCGGGAGGCGTGGCTGAAAGGGAGGTTGGTAATAGAGGAGTCCAAATGTAGGTTTGACATAGAATGAAGGGGGGGGGGGTCATATGAGTTCTTAGGTTTAGTAGTTTTTATTCTTAAGCAACTGGAAGTCATCAGCGGTTTTAAAGGAGGGGGGGTGACATCATCAGCATCTTTTTTTAGAAGGATCACTCTGGCAGCAGCGTGGAGGAAGGGCTTAGATTAGAAGTGATGGGTGTCACCAAGGTCATTTAGCAGGATACTGAAATAGCGTATGAAAAGCCAATGAGGACAGTTGAGAGAGGGGGCAGAGAGGAGGGCCCAGATTTTAGAGACATCCTTGAGGTAGGAGCAACAGGACTTGATGACTAATTTGAAAGGGGTGGTTGGGGAGAAAGGAAGATTGGAAGATGACTGAGGTTTCCAGTTTGGAAAACTGAGTAAATGGTGATGTCACTAACTGAAATTGGAATATAGGGAAGGAAATCTATGTGATTCCAGAAGCTTTACATGTGTTATTTCATTTAACCCTAAACAAACCCATGATGAAAAGATTAAGATGTCCATTTTATTGATAAGAAAATCGAGGTTCAATGAGGTTAAGTAACTTGCCCAAGGTCACACAGATGGTAAATAAAAGAGCTGGGATGTGAAATAAGGTCTTACTCTGAAGCCCATGTCTTTCCATGATAGTATTCTACACACTGATAATCATTTTAGTTTGGAAATATTGGACTGAAGCTCAGGGGAAAGATAAGGCTAACAACGAGGTCTTCTCACAGGAGGAATGGTGCAGAGTAAAGAGAGATTAAAGCCTTGCACTTTGGGGATAAAGGACTAGAGCAGCACTATCCAATGAAATTTTCTCTAGTTATGGAAATGCTTTATATTTATACTGCCCAATACAGTAGCCATTAGCCCACGTGGCTATTAAGCACTGGAAATGTGGCTGATATGACTGAGGAACTGAATTTTTCATTCTAATTTTCATTAATTAATTAAAAATGAACCATATGTGACAGGTGACTGCCATCTTGGATAGTTTAGGACTAGAGGAACCAACCAGACATGGAGAAAGAAGGTCCGTAGGAGGGGAGATCTTGCTGTTACCCCTGAAAAATCACTAGGTATTTGATCATCTGCCTCCTATCTATGGGTAGGATTGGGCCCAAGTTTGGGGACCACAGTTAGGAAGGGTTTCCTTCCTAGTGAGCACAACAAAGTAATTTTACCACATCTTATTTTTGGAAGGAGCGTAAATACAGTTCTCCACTTCCTTTCTAGTATGAGATAAAAATCACAATTATTTTCTCTGTATTTACATTTTTCCTTATAGAGTGTTATTTAAGAGCTCAAGCTCCAGGCAAATGTCAAGGTTCAAGTCGCAGGTCTACCACTGAAAATGTTGTGTCTTGAGGTAATTACTTCACATTCTCAAACTTCATTTTCACTACCTGTAAAATAGGGATAACAATAACACCGTACTCCAGGGTAGTTGTAAAGATTAAGTTTAATAACCTATGTAAAACCCTTAGCCAGTATCTGGCACATGCTAAACACTCAGTAGATGAGTTTGTACTTTGCATCTTTGTATTTTGACATTTATTCAACTCTAGTTTTGCATAAGTAAAGCTATTCTTCCAGATCTCTAAATGTGAGACCATTGCAAAAAGAAATACACATGGGGGAAGGGGGGTTCACAGTGTGAGGGATATAAATGATGAACGTCTAAGTATTACCTTGTCTTGTACACCTGTAACTAATAAATTAAAAAAAAATACACATTCATCAAGATAAAAAGGTAGGTTAGGGTTCTGAAAGTTACCTTATTGTAGGTATGAGTTTTGCAGTTATTTTTGTATTTCACTTTGATTTCCATTTTGTTAGAGTATTTCAAATCAGTACAGTGGCAAATAATAACTGATATTTTGTTGTGATCATTATAATTCCCTTGGCTTAACCTCAAACAATTCACACACCACATGATCAAGCAAAAATACTAGAGGCTCTGAATATTGACTCAAAAGATTCCTGATGTCTTGAGGTTCTGAAGAATTTCATATGACTTTAATTGAAATATTTAATGCCTAGTCTCTGGTTATCCTAGAAGTGGTTGGATAGGTTGTATAAATAAAGGACTATTTAAGGACTAATGACTTCAGAAGTAGGAAGAAGTAACAGCATTCCTTTTGTTGCCGTGGATTTTGTATGTTGTAACCTCTGGATTGAATAATTAGCACTGTAATATAGTCTTGTACTCTATTTAGTATTTGTGCAAATAACAAATATGTTTTTTCATTAGACTGAGGTGTCAAGAAATCTGTGGTCAAGTGCCAGGTTTGCCATTGATTTGTCTGCTAAGCAAAGAAAAATCATTTACCTCTTTGGGCCACTGAGAGGTAAACGAAATCTGTGTTGATCCATACTTGATTCTAGAGGGATCTTCTAAGTATCTTTCCAACTAAAATTCCTTGAATCTGTCTTTTCCTTTTCCCTTTGGCCTTAAAGGACTCACAGAGTTAATTTTTAGTTTCGTGTTTTTATAATAAACGTGCTCTTGGACTATATCATTTCCTTGGAAAACAATTCATCAGTGAGTCAGCATGAAGGAAAAAACCCACTCAACAATAGCTATCAAAATTGCATGAGGTGGAGAAACGAGAAATGATTTTCTTTATAAACTGGAATGATGAGGTATAGAGAAACCAATTACTTATTTATAAAATGCGTGCATGCTGGAAGGCCTTTTGTAGCAGAGCTAACCTGCTAATACATATTTAGTATGACGGCGAGAGGACCAAGGAGCCCTCTCTCTATTGCCTTAAAACTGCTATTACTATAAACGTCCCCTTCAGTGAGGGAGAAAGAAAATGGGTGGGGGGTCGGGGGGAGGGGTTGGTGAACGAAGCAAGGAAGGAAGGAAGCACAGAAAGGTTAAAAGCCTCCCCTCCACCCCCAGCCCTCGCCCGTCTTCCCTGGAAATACATAATTAAGATAATCTCCTCCTGTGGCCAAGGAACGTTCGGTGGCCATTTCCACGTCACTATCAGAGCAGCCAGGGAATTCGCTTTTTCAGGCGGTGACTTCCCCACTACGCCTGCGGATCTCCCGTGGGACGCCGAAGCTCGCCCTCCGCGGGGGACATCGGGCGCCGCGAAGGCTCGGAGCCCCCTCGGGGGCCCAGCGGCCCGCCAAGGACGCAGCAGCGTGTCCCGGGTGAGCGCGGCGGCGGGCCCGTTTCCGGAAGGCTGACTGCATCAGGTGTGGAGCAGGGCGCCGCCACGGCCCAACCTGGCCGCCACTGCGCCTGCGCCCCGCGCCCCGCCTCGCCGTGGAACACTCCACCGCGGGTTTTCCTCCCGGTCGGGAGGAGGGCCAGCCGGGGGGGGGGGGGGCGGGGGGGGGCAGGTGCGGGGTACCTCCCCCGGACCCTCGGGAGACTGGGTGTGCAGGGCGGGACTGCTTGGGAACTGCGGGGAGTTAGTTCTGCTGTCCGAGGGAATGCAGTGCCGCAGAAAGAGGACCTGCCTCGAAGGCTGGAGCCCGAGCCAGTCCCTGCTACTGACCGTCGGAGCGGCTGTCCTGGGTTCATTTCCTCGCCTCTCTGGGCCGGCGTCGTGGAGTCTAGAACCAGGAGGCTATCCAGTTTGGAGTCTGCATTTTCCCAAAGTGGGCCCTCCGACTCTCCAGGGTTCACAGGCTCCATAGGGATAACGTGGGGTGCAGAGAGCCCCGAGGGTGAGCCTTTTCCTGAATTTATAGGGATTTCTCTGTGGTGATAGTGGTTTTCTGTTGAAGGACGGAGCGACTTGATTGCTGGCCTCCAGGCAGGTCTGAGGGAAATTGTGCAAAAGCCGAAAGAAACTCCTCTTCCACAAAGCCGCTTCCTCCCACCTTTAATTCCCTCCAAGCCCACTCGGAGTCTGCGTCCGGGTCCCATTATACACTCTCAAACACATCTAGTAGATTTCCCTCTGGACACTCTCCATGTTTGAAATGACGTTTTTGAATGATTGTTTGATGGATGTCCGGCCCCCTCGCTGGACTGTGAGCTCTATGAAGGCAGGGGTCTGGGCCTTTTTGTTCACTGCTATCCCAGGCTTACTATAAGACTTTGTGGATCCTCAGTAAATTCATGTTTGAAGGAATAAAATGATACCCACCCCAACGGTATAGAGTCCTTACATGAAGAATAAGGACCAGCGGGTGGTACTTTATTTGAAGAAGGCATACATTCTGAGATTTGGGGATAAGGACGTGCGAGGAGGAGCCATCACTTTGATGTTGCTATTAATTTACTTTTATCATAATCTTCCTGAAGGAGGTCACAGGTAAAACTGTGTTAGTGTAGAGTGGTGGGTCTCAAAGTGTGGTCCTCGGAACAGCATCACCAGTATTACTTGGGAACTCCTTAGATATATAGATGTTTGGATCCAACTACAGACATACCCACAGAGACTCCGGGAGTGGGACCCAACAGTCTGTGTCTCCATAAACCCTCTAGGTGATTCTGACTCAGGCTCAAGTTTCACAGTGACTCTACTTGGGAAGAGCAACCCTAAGGATGCTTTGGGATGTCATTCACAGTGTCTGGGCAGAGCACTGATTATCACTTACAGAGTATCCATTCTTATCAGTACCTTGCTTGTCCGCTTACAATTGAGTTATAGGTACACCCTGCGGGTGCAAAGGAAATTATGCTTTTCTCTTCCCAGCAGGTGTGTTTCTCTTCTGAGGTGATCTTGCTGTGATTTTCACACCAGGGAATGGTGTGGGTGAGGCATATGCCTGGGGTTCTTGATGAGGAAGCAAGAAGGAGGTCCTGCCTACAAGTTGCGGCTGGGAGAGTGTAGGCAGCTCTCATCTGAGGACATTTTCCCATTGTAAGGGAATGCAGACGTGGGAGAAAGGGGAAGCCAGGGATGTTACCCAACTGCCTTTTGGTGCAGACAGACGCCAGGCCACATGGAAGGGATACCCAGCTGCACTCCGATTCCCAGTGTGGGGACAGTCCCAGACAGCAGTGTCCAGTCTCTCGGCCTCACATGGAAAGGTGCTGGCTCGGTTATTAGATGGCCATCAGCTGTAATCAGATGGCCATCCGCTGTGGCTGAGTGGCCATCAGCTGTTATGGTTAGCCATTAGCCACTAATATAACTGCCGTGGCTACGCTAGGGGGTGGGTTGGCAGAGAAGCAAAGGACAGATTGCAGCTCGTGTGGTTCATGCTTCCTGTGTCTCCAATCCAGCCGCCAGAGAGAACAGTGGTATGACTCCCGTCTCTATGGCTCCCTGAGTGTTCCTTTTTGGCCTCAAAATCTCCTACCTTCTCATGCAGGGAGCAGGAGCCGAGACCCTACATTATACCCGGCCTTTGGGTCTCCACACCCTGCACCCTTTGCCTCCTTTGCCATCTGCCCAGACGATCAGTGGACCGTGGGTACCGAGGCCCCGCGGCCTCCGCCTGCAGGGGTCGCACTAGGAGCGCGGCCCGCCCCCTCCTCCCCGGCCCCGCTCTCGCCCCGCCTTTCTCCCGTTTGGCCCCCGCCAGGGCGGGGCCCCTCTAGCCTCCACGCGCAGCCGCCACCAAAGCCTGGAGAAGTGGAATCTCCCCGGCGCAGCTCCCTGCGCGGGACTCGCGGAGCGGCACTGGGCATGCTCAGTGGCCGGAGCCGTGCTGGTCTCAAGTAGGAAGCTCGAGCGCTGCCTCCGCAGCCGATCCGGGCGCTCCGCGGAGGGCGGGACTGGAGCGCAGCTGCCGGGCGTCGGAGCCTAGGCGAGCGTCGCGCGCACCGCGGTGAGCCTCGCTTTCTTCCTTGCTTTCGCCCTGGGTCTCGGGGTGGCTCGGGCGTGCTGGCCAGAGACCCGGGCAGCGGCAGCGGCGTGCGGCGCGTGGCTGCGATTAGCCCCGGCGGCCGATCCTCTCCTCCCGGCCCCGGGGGCTGCGCGGCCACTGCCGCCCGCCCAGCCGCAGCCACAGCTGCAGCAGCTGCCGCCGCATCTGCAGCGGGCACCGGCTGCTGAGTCCCGTGCGCCCTGCGCGCTCGCCGCAGGGCCGGGTGGCACGGCTATTGCGGGCTCACTCCTTGACTTGCATCCCCCCTGCTTCCCGGCTCCCTCTTCCCTTCGGCAGCCCGGGATTGGCAGGGCCTGGGGTGGGAGACACGGGATTGGAGGGGGTACGCCCGGGTGGGGGCTGCGGAGGGGAAAAGTGAGGGCCGGCGACAGCGGGAGGGACGCACACCCCCTGGCCCTGGAACCGGCCTCCGCGCTGCGGCTGGGCTCCCCCTTCCGAGCGGGCAGCGCGCTCTTGCCGGGGAGTTGGAGAGGGGGCTGGCTTCTCGGAGGTTTCGGAGCCCAGACTCGGCGAGATCAAAGGGGGAAAAGTTCATTTCCCCCCGCGGAAGCAGAGAGCGTTTTAACTAGAAAATGGCTGTTCGAAGGGGACGGAATCAGGAAAGCTGACCAGTGGGTCCGGAAAGCCCCTCTGCTGCCCTCCGGGCGAATGGAGGGTTGAACGCTGGAAATGACATTTGGGCGATGAAAACAGTGCTATGTACGGAGGGTGGGATGCGGAGTCCCTTGGAAACAATGAAAGGTGGTCTCGACAATGGGTGAAGAGAGAGCATTGAGTCCGGGGCGAAGGGCCGAAGGAGCGCGGGACTTGAATAAAAATAATAAATTGGAGAAATCAGATGCGGAGTTGTGGCCGTTTTGTAGTCAAGTTCTGCGCAGTGTTTAGAGCCACTACTGTCACAAACGTTTTTGGATGGATTGAGGGGTTGGGGACGGCTAACATTGAGAAGGAGAATAAGGTCAGTGTCGGAAGTTCCAACGAGACCGGGCTCACAGTTTTGTTTAGGAAGTCGCTCAGACCCTGGCTTTACATTGCGCCTGATGACTTAGGTGAAATACCTGAAGGATTATCATAAAGTGGTACCAGCAGTGGTGTTTGAATTCCAAGAAATGAGGAAACTTTGTGAGGTTGGCATTGGTTTGTCGTTTGTTTTAATATTTCACTGATTTAAAAAACAAACAGGCATCCTGATGTGTTGTTCTGTATTTGGGTCTCTTAAATCTCTTGATATCCCCGCCCCCGCCTTGCCATGGATTTATATTTCAAACCTTGTCCTTAAATGGCCACGTTCATTAAGAGTATCTGAATTCGCATAGCTGGACTTTCAGGAATAGATAGAATCCCGGAGGGGGAATTTCTTTATGAATGTAGGCAGCAGCTTTGTTGTATTTTCAGTTTGTAGCTTGAAAGCAGTATTTTTTCAACACTTGTTTATGGTAACTTGCAGAATCCTAGAAATGGCACTTTTGAAAGGATGACATTGGTCAAGAGGTTGAGGAACCTCCCCGCTGGGGGAAATGTTGAGAGAACACAGGTGGCAGTAGAGTACAATGGGCTGGTAGTCAGAACACCGGGGGGAACAGATGCAAGATTTCTATTGCTGTCCTTTTGTCATTGGCTCACTGTGTGACCCTGAAAAATCACTCAGGGTCTTCAAAAATTGGGGATGTCCCTAGATATTTGCTCAGAGCCTTCGAGAAGGACTCTATTGAGATCCTTTTCTAGGGAAGGTGTTTATATCTTATACTATTATTCTCTCTTCCAAAGTCTACTTTTGGACTAAATAATTCGCTTCCATGGAACTAGCACGATTCCACTTTCTGAAACTTTTGTAACGTGGTAGCGGAAAAGCTTGATGAGCTTGAGTGTAAAAGATGGATGTCTTACGCTTAACTTGAGTAATGTGAGTACTGATGACACAATTATTTAGGAAAACACTATTAAACATTGCAAGAATCTACAAGTACAAAGATAAAATGTTTTTAAACTGTTACTTTTTATGTCATGTTTCAACTTTTGATGACTCTTCTTTTCCTGCTACCAGAGAAACAGTAACAAATATTGAATTCTTTTTTTTAAATGTTACAGAAGCAATTACTACTGAAAACCTTGCCATAATGTTGGAATAGTGTTATGTTGATTTCTCTGATTTCAGGATATCTGAATTTGTCTTTTAAGAAAAATACTATGTCTCTTTGCCTTTTTTAGTTACACTTTTAAAATTAAAAAAATACCCTGATGATATAACTCCTTAAGTTCTCCCGGGATCTAGGACAGACTTTTAGGAAAGTATAGTAAGGTTTTACTAGTTATGAGGGTGATATTTATTTTTCTACCCTGAGTTAAAAAAACTAGCATTTGTTCAATGGTTACTATGTGTCAAGTCTGATATTAAACTCCTTACGTATATTATTTTATATATCAGTATCTTTGACATAAATGTCAGCTACCAAAGAAAACTCCTCTGAGAAGGTGGACAGTTATTTGCACAGCAGTAGAACTTCAAAGTTTTATCTTATGTGAGAATATTTTCAACTGGTTTCATTCAATAATAATAAAACATCTTTGATTTGTTATTTAGACTTAGGTTTGATTGGAACAGCCTTTCTTCGGAATGATTTACGTAAATGTTTTTAGGAACCTTCCATCCAGATTTAAAAACTGTTTTGTGTTCATTTATTTTCAACAATGTTGTACTACCAACAAATAAACTGAAATGTAAGGAAGATAAACCCAGATTACACATTTTAATTTTAATGTGTTATTAGTTCATATTCTGCATGTTGATATGTGTAGATGGCGTTTCTCTCCTTTGAAATGGTTTGTCAGAGGCAGACTGAAAGACTCTCCATAATTAAGGATCTGGTGGGATTTGGTGGAAAGACCACCAACCAGGGGCCCCTAAGACTTGCCTTCTGGGCTCTCTAGGCTCGGCTCCTCTGCTACTTTAATTTATTGTGTGACTTTGTGGAAGTCAGTTCACTTCTTTGGGCCTCAGTTTTTTCCATCTGTAAAATGGGGGAATTGCTGTAAAGTGTACCCTCTGGGTGTCTGTTATGGGTTCTTCTTGTCCCAGTCTGCGGGTGTTATACAGCTCTTTGAGGAGGCAGGGCTTCATTTAAAGCCATTAGATGAAGCCAATTTCTGGTTTCACTAAGTCTGGCCTGTTTTGCTTTGTTGAAGGCCCTTCCTTTTTTGGCCAATTCTTACCTCCCTTTTAGTTTTTATTTGTCAAAGAATGGTTGTCATAAAATCAACTCTTTGTGGCCTGGCCAAGACTAGGTAGGAGATAAGGTAATACTAAATTTGGGTAAAGCACATTAGATACGTGAAACTGTTTGATAGCATCTTCAGAGAGGGAGACTGTGCTCTTGAGCAGTCTGAGACAGAAGGCTCCACAGGGGCTGCAGAGGAGGGTGTCCTGTGCCTTGGTTGCTGGGCCCCACCCACATGACATTTGGGCAAGCCTTTCCCATGTCCCTGTCCTTTCTCTTCAGCCCTTGATCAGAAATGCATCCCTTGGTCTGGACTGATATCATTATCACTTAATGTTAGCGCCACCCCTGTATTGGGCTGGTGGCCATGGTCTGCTGCTTGTAAGAGTGATGACTGTCGGAATGTGCTCACACATCATTGGCAAGATCATGACCTTTTTTTTTTTTTTTTTTTTGACAAGCTGTGATGATGGGGCAGAGAGCAAAGGAAACCGATCCCATTTGGTGTTTTTAGTGCACTTTGCTTTCAAGATGCTCAGAAAATTCAGCCTCATTAACCTCTAAGTGAGGCAGATGAGAAGCCAGAGTTGTTATCTGCACTTAAATAGTTGATAATAAAGGGACAGTGAGTCTGGTGCTTCTAATCATAACCAGGCTCCCGAGTTTACTAGACCCCTGTGAGGAGTGGAGCATTAACTCTAAACATAAGACGAGGGCTATCAGGACAGAGAGGGCAGAAAGTCAAGTCGTCACAGTTTGGCAAGAAGCAGCCTGGATGTGTATGACAGGCCTCTGGGGTAGAGTTACAGGAGACATTCTCTTTTTACATCATCTTATTTCCATAACATGTGTGTCTTACCCAGTTTTCTAAGCACGGAACACGTTGCTTTCATCATTAGGAAAAAAGCCCCAATGTATAATTTATTGATGTATAAACTATACAGATTCATATGGACAAAGATGGGAAGAGAGCATGGAAAACAATGAATGGTATGGAATTATGATTAAAGTTTTTCTTGCTTGTTTATTAATGATTTGATAGTGGTTATAAAAAATACACGTAAAACGAGCCATTCTGTCCTTTGCCTCTTGTAGAAGTCTTGCAAAATTTTGTCTGCTAGGTAATAACTGAGGGTTTTGAAGTGTAATTCTACTGGAAAGTATGCTTCAGGAATGCTGGGAGTGGGAGGAAGAGTGGTTCTGCTTTTTCCTTTTAAAGTTGGCTGAAAAGAATGCAGTTTTGGAACTGAGCTGGAAGTGTGCACCTAGGAAGAGGAGGTTGGGGAGAACTTGCAGAGGTCCAGAGAGTGAAGGGAAATGCTCTTGTTGAAGAAGGAAGGTGCGGTGTTCCCGGGTGGATGGGATGTAGCATTTACAAAACTGCTGCCCAGCGAATCAGAGCTTAGGTTCTCTGCAATTTAAAAGTAACTGAGGACCTAACATATGCAAAGTGCAGTGTTGTACCCGTGGGCCGTGGTCTCTGGGTGACATTTTCACTGTCCTTCTCAAAATGATAATGATGACATAGTGAATATTTCATAATTGTGTTCGAATGAAGAGATGTGTCCCTTTCTGAGATTATACCCTTCCTATTTGGAGGGAAGATTTTTTTTTTTTTTTTATGAATTGATGGGAATATTTTTATTTGGCAGCTTAATGGTTCATGAAATTGGTAAGTCTTGGTATCCAGGCCTAAGACGTAGAGAGCCCTCCCCTCAGGGTCAAGTTGAATGGTGAAGGCCAGGCCGGACTGGAGCCAGTTGTCAGCTGATGGTG
This sequence comes from Rhinolophus hipposideros, assembly GCF_964194185.1. Lineage (NCBI taxonomy): Eukaryota > Metazoa > Chordata > Mammalia > Chiroptera > Rhinolophidae > Rhinolophus > Rhinolophus hipposideros. The sequence goes on from NC_138047.1 coordinate 36,124,929, forward strand.
CTCTGGGCCTTCCAGGAGTGTAGGCTCATTGGGGTCCTAGAAACTGAGAAGAAGCTAGTTTTGAAAGTGCTTTTGGGAACCAGCGAATATTTTTGAATTATAGGCTAAAAACTTGACAAGGAAAGTGCCAAGATGAAAGATGAGAGCAGAAAGGATAAGGGATTGAAATGTGAATTTCAGCAGACCTCAAAATGATGGATCTTGTTTGTTTCTTTGCATGCAGGCCTCTTTCTATCAAAACAGCACACTGTAGCAATTGGGGGTTAGTGATTCTAGGAAATGCTGATGGAGTCAAAGCCATAGAACCAAGGGTTGTGTAATAGTCAGCTTGCTTTGGACCTGTGCAGTATCATATCCTCCAGGGTGAGCCTCGATGAGTCTCTAGAGGGAGCTTAAGAATCATTTTCTCATGGAATTGCAAAACCCGTATTATTTCTGAGTTTTAAATAGTAGCTTAAGAATATCACATATTACAGATAATACTGTAAAAATCTGTGCTAGTGATACCTGGATCTCACTGGTCATAATAATAATATATTGTTAATGTTATTGTGGAGCTCTTATTTTGTACTAGGAGCTTGATAGCTGTTACTCTGTTTAATTCTTACAAAACACTGGTGCTGTTCCCATTTTAGAGATAAGGAAACTGAGGTCCTTTTTACTAAAGGCTGCATAGTAAACAATGATGCTTGCCCTGGAACTGTAGTCAGTACAGAAGAGTCCATGAGTTGCTGAGGGACTGACAGGAAAAAGCAATAACATTTATTTGTTAAGGGCCAACTTGACCTGGTGCTATACAGGAAACATTTCATTTAGTCTTTTGGGTTACCTCCTTCTTCCTTTTCCTTTTATAGGTGAGGAAAGCTTGGCTCAGAAAAGTTAAAGGACTTGCTCAGGCCTAAACAAAGCCAGTGTTATTTCCACCACACCATGAAACCTTCCTAAATTCAGCATTTATGGGAGAAGGTAAAAATTCACCTTTCATCCATTTTCAAAATGTGCATTTCTTTCATGTGAACGCAAATTCAGTAGTAGGAAAATGCAAATATAATTGCTAAATATGTCTCTCAAACTAGGGGTTGCTGTGTTGACTCTCTCTGGGAAGATTCCAGTCTAAAATGTTTTTATTGTAAATAGAAACGGATTGGTTGTCACGTGCCAATTGTGAGGCCCTGTTGGGATGACAGAGGTTTCTGATGACTGGGAAAAGGCAAGGTGATGATTTCTGGGCTTCTCCAGCAGCTTCATGGCTGACTTGAGATTTCTGGCTGCTAAAATGGTGGGTTTGGATAACTGGGCCTCCCCTTGGGACCACCCGGCACGCTCTGGGTGCTGGCTCTGTTCTTATCTGCTGGTCTTCCTTTGGTTTCCAAAGTAGACTTTTGTCCTGGACAAAAGAGAGTCAGGGGACCTGCCACACTGAGTATCCCAATTTGCCAGGCAGTACTGTTTATTGGTGGAAGTGAGTAAATTAGTATTTCCTTAGCATGAGTTAGGTTTCTCAAATTGAGTTGTTCCTTAGTGAACTAATACAAGTAAATTTCTGAACATAACACGCATGGTATGGACCCACAGTGAATTCGGGGGTACATATTCTTTGAGAAGCACTGATTGAACTTCAGATTCTTCTAGTGATCTGATCTGAACCTCTTATCCTCTCCAAGAACCACATTTTATGTATTTGTACCTTTTCCAGATCCCTATTGAAGACAGAGATGCATTCATTTGGTGACACCCAGAAACCTCTGCTTCATTTATTCATGCCTTTGTTCAACAAATGTTTATTGAGCACATACTTTGTGCCAGGCACTGTGTGAAGTTCAGGAAGACAGAGAGGAATGTACCACAGCACTGGTTATAAGGTGCTGTAGTAGAGGCATGTGTGTGAGGTTCTGAGGGAATGGAGAGAAGGGGGGCCGGCCTCAGTCCGCTGGAGTAGGGATGCCTTACTCCTAGTTTGAAACTCTACTAGAAAAAACTCTCCAGCTGTCTCCTTTTCCATTTGTCCTCCCGTCAACAGGACTGATGCAGCCCGTTTATTCTACTCAACACCTAGTCTTTGCCACTGTTTCTATAAGAGACCTAGAGATTCGGTCTTTCAAATCACTATAGCAGTGGCCATTTTTGCCCTCCAGGGAACATTCGGCAATATCTGGAGACATTTCTGATTGTCATGACTGTGGGACGAGAACTACTGGTGTTTAGTGAGCAGAGGCCATGGGTGCTACTTAGCCCCCGCCAGTGAATGCAGAGGGCAGCCCTCTGCGGAGAGAGTGGGGATTTGGTAGTGAAGAGCCAGACTCTTAGGGTTCCAGTACTGCTCTGCAGTTTCATAGACGTGTGGCTGTGGACAATGGAATTTTACTGGGACAACAGAATCCACAGTGCCTGTTTCCTCATCCATACATAGGAATACTAATGATGCCCATATAATACGGTTGTCATGAGGGTGTCATGACTTAATATATGACACACGAACTAGACTTGGCATGAGGATACACCTTAACAGTTATTACTATTTTTCATTTTAAGGAAAAACTTTAACTTTTGACTCTAAAGAGCTTGAGTTGGGAGAATCCAGGGCAGCTGAGCTTGTGGTGCCGCCTTGCAGTAAGCTTTGGTGTAAGAACTGGCCTCAGTTTTTGTTTCTGTGGTTCCTTTTTGTCCATGGGTTTTATTTTCCACTGTTTTCACCTCAGGATTCTAAGACGTTCGTTAGCTTTGCCTTTCACCCTTTTCTCCCCCCATGGACCCAAATTTATGCCCTTAATGAACCTCCCCCAGAGGGCTAAGAAATATATTTATGATTTTCCTTAGCTCTGTCTATTTTGGGAACGGTGAGAAAACAGGAAGCAGGTCAGGGGAGATGTTGCATGACTTCTTGATTGTCACAGCTCCCTTCTCTATAAAATTCCGGGCAGGATTGAGAGGCAGGTGGTAGTGCTTGCTTAGAAACTTCCTTCTACGCCCACCAGCTCCACCCCCAACTTAGGTGCCTGCTGCTTCCAAAATGCTCTGTAATTGGGTCACAACATTCTGCCTGCTTGAAATCATTTCTAAAAATCAAAGCGAAGACATAGCCTGTGTCAGTGGGATTTGAAATGTCTCCATCATCTACTTCCTACTTCGAGGGTTTGCAGAGTTGCCCTGAGAACAAAAGAAAGCAAATTTACCTCAATGAGGTGGCAATCTCTCTTAGGGGGCATAGAACTGTGTCTTGCATTCACTTGCAAAAGCACTCAAACCATGGTTCTTGCTGATTTTCCATGGGAAGTTGAGCTCGTGGATTCCACTCAACATATCACATTTACTGTTGAATTTTCATAACATGATTGACTTGTAAAGATTCCATGATTTGAATGGTATCCACAGACTAGAGAAAAATTAAGACGTTCAGTTGTTATAGCTTTCTAATTCCTTCCCCATGACACAGTCATCTCTCTCCTGAATGAGAGCAGTGGCCTCTCAGTGGCCTTCCAGCTCCATTCATTCATTTGTCTTTCCAAGTACTGGGCGTTGTTCCAAAGGCTGCATGTGGAAACTGACCAGGATGGCCATTGCCTCTACCTGCGGGAAGCTGTCAGTCTGTCGGGAAAGACTGATAGCTAAAGAACTAACTACAATAAAATGGGATGTGTGCTACCAGAAGGAGAAGTACTCAGTGTTTCCCAGAGCAGCACTTGCCTGGGTTGAGTATAGGGGGTGTGCCAGGGGAAGGGATGGTCAGTCTGTCCCACAGCACACCTGGTACCCCATCTCTGTGGCTGTGTAAGGCACCCCTGACTCCCAGCTCCCTTTTGGACCCCTGCTGTTTCTGACAGTGTACCCCCACTTTCCTTCCCACCACTAATACCTCACATCTAGGAGTCTACAGCTGCCTCCTCCGTGGCCTATGTGTTTGTTCTCTACAGTGCCTCCAAAGCAATCTTCTGAAATCTTCTGCAGGCCTGGGCATGTCCATCCCAACCCTCCAGGGGCTCCTCACTGCAGTGAGGATGAAGTCCCAGCCCCTGACATGCTGCATGACCTGATGTCCTCTACCTCATGCTCTGAGCTTGAGCCACTCTGTTCTTACCACATGCCAACGTTCCTCTGGCCTTCCGAGGAAACCTTTTCTCCTCTGTTCTCATTGCCTGCAACCATGCTTACTTTCTGTTCTTTACCTGCTCGACTTTTGATCCTCCTTCAGGAAGTAGCTTAATCATCATCCACCTCAGTGTGTGTCAGAGTGATCCGAGGGCTTGTTAAAACACACATTGCTGGCCCCACCTTCAGAATGTCTGATTCCGTATGTCTGTGGTGTGGCCTGATGAAAGTGTGCACTTCTGATCATTTCCCAGGCGACACTGCTGATCTGGGGCCGACGGTTGGAATACTACTGGGGCACGTCCTCACAGGGCAGCTGGTTCTCCTTGCTCCCACCCTGAGTGCCTCACATCACACCTCTGTGGTCACACTGCATTGCGACCCTGTACTTTCCCGGCTTCTCTTCTAGTCTGTAAGCCTCTGGAGGGAGGTCCGTACTGTTGCTTTTCCATCTGTGTTCCCAGTGCTTAAGGAGTCCTGGATGTTCCATAAACATCTGTCAAAGAATATATAAATGAAAAGGAATTTTATCGTTGGAGGCTTTAATAAATATGCCCCAGGACATTTTGAGCAGCCAGTTTTTCTGAGGGTCGATCCCCAGTTATGATGATATGGTCTTATAGCAGTATTTTAACGAGGTCAGTATGAGTTTGGTTACCATAAGAGCCAATTAACTTTGTGGTTTTGTGTCCAAATTCTAGAAAGGTCAAGGGGAGGAGCTTACTTTAAATCCACTATTGTTTCTGGAATGACTCAAAAATATGTAGTTTGTTGTTTTGTAGTGGCTCAGTCTGAAAATATGTGTCCAAAGGAAATGCAGATGCCATTTAAGTTAGCAACTGTAACGTGAGCATGGCCTCTTTATTTGAAATAATAAATCATATGGAACTGCAATTAAATGTAACCAGATGTTTACCTAATCGTTTCTCCAAGCCAGAGGGAAGTATAGCTAGAATACTTCATTTACTAATTCATTCTGCGTATACTTCTTCAGCACCTCCTATGGGGCCAGGAGGCCCTATGGACATGGCAATGAGTAAAACACCCACTGCTGTCTTGGGGGGCGGTGCTATGAAGAAAATAGAGATGGGTGATGTGATGTGAAATGCCTCATGGGCTCCTTTAGATGAAATGGTCTGCGTAGGGGACTATTAAGTTGTATCCTGAGGGACAGTAAGCGATGGCTATTTCAAGATCATGAGGTGGAGAGGAGCAATTGCCGGACAAGAGAATGGTGCAAAAGACCTTGTTTTAAAACGTCTCTTCAAGGAGCCCTACTGCTCCTGTAGTTCTGAACGTTGGGTTGATGTCATCTACTACTGTGCCTGCTTATTCAGACCTCAGCTCTTATTTCCATGGCCTCTAAAGCAGTGTTTCCAAAGTGTGTTCACTGAAACCCGAGAGACTGGAAGTATCTTGTGAATGAAGGTTTCTGCCATCAAGTTCATCTTCTCTTCCCAATCACCTATTCAAGACGTCCTGCTGAAAAGAAAATGATTAGCTTCATTTAATCCAGCGTTGTTTGTGGGCCCATTTTGCATGTCTTCCCAGAACTAGTGTTTCTTGGTGCACACCTTGGGCACCCAGCTCTAAGGTACTGTTTTGTGTACACCTGAAAGAGTGATTCACGTTGATGGAGACTTCTCTACTCCTTACCTTCTGCTCACCCTTCAGTGGCTTTCTGATCATTGTAGAGGATGTGGGATCTTTGGTGGAGACAGGATTTCTCATGTCTCTCTTATGCCTTGTGCCTCGCTGGTCAGTCCCACTGACTTGGGTCCAAAGGTCAGAGTCCTGGAGGTCACTGCTCATTTGCTGCATTCAGGAAAGAGCTGGTTGTGATGTCACGTGGCACTCAAGCCGTTTTATGCGTTCGCCTCAATCGATTGACCAGAGAGTGGTTTCTGACTTGAGTTGTTCCAATTATGACTTCGTCCTATCTTCTTTTGGGTATTTAGACATTGCCTTGGATGTCAGCTGACCCTAAGTAGAAGCAGGGAGAGGGAACTGACCTGTAGGAGTTGCTACAGGTGAGCATTAGATAGGAGAAAATAAACTTGGGGGCAGACGTGGTTACACCACACTGGGTTTTCACGGACAGTTTGGAATCTTAATCCCGATTTAAAAATTGTGCCTTTCAGATTTCCTTTTGGTTGAGGTATGTTTAGTTTTGGTCCTTCCTGAAGTCAGAGCTGGGTCTGTCTTTTTGAGGAGGTTCATTCTCTGATAATCATTATGGTTCTAGTGTGGCACAGCAAACCGTGAAGGGACAACGTGGGGCAAGCTCACGGAAGATTTGCATTTGAAGGAGAGCCCTGGATGAGTCTTTTTGAAAAGAATATTTATGTAGGTAAAATAAATGCGAGTAAAAGAGCATTTGGCTCAGTTATCAGGTATAAGAGGAGGCCCCTATCATGTGCTGCTGATTTTTTTGTGCTTGTGGCAATTTCCAGAAAGACGCATGGGGGTCTTCACTGAGAAGAGGCTTAAAAGAAGCTGCAGCTATGATTGGAACAACCCAGAAACAGTCCACCCGGGGAGGGAACCAGGCCCTGAGTGCAAGGGGGAATTTGGGATTGGTGTCCCTTCTAGTTCTGGGCACTGAGACTTTCCATTCAGGGTGATTGGTCCTTTTGGGTCCCCCTTGTCGGGCTGCTCTGTTTTCCTGGCGTTTGTGCCCTCCCTAAGTGAGACAGGAAATTTAGTATGAACAGTGTATATGATGGATAACATTACTGTGGGCAGGATCTCTATGATATCCATCATCTAGTATCCCAAAATCAGGGGGGAAAACCTTCCGCATTAAAATCAAATGTATTCCAATGATTAGAGCAGAAAATGTACGGGCAGTGGTGCAACAAAAGTAACACGCGCTGCTCTTATTCATGAGACTTAGCAACTGGGTCAGTGTCGTTTTCTAAAAATGTCTTTTTTTTTTCTAGGACTTGAGGTTATTTCTACTAAAATAAATAAAGGAAGCCTTGCATTCCATCAGCTTACATATAATTGCCTCCCGATCAGAGCCATCTCCTGCTGGCTTGAGTTTTATTTCAGCTTAAATCATTTTCCTTTACTGGTACTAGATCCTGCTGTTATATATATATTTACAAGCCAGAAATAAAAATCAGAAACAAAAATAAGACGTGGAGTTTTATTGAATTTTATTTTCCCCCCTTTTAGTACTGAGAACATGTGGATTGCAAGAAAAATCAATTAAAAAAAAAACACCCAAAACAAAACTGGGGAGAATGTTGATTTGTGGCATTATTATTTTTATTTCCTGTAAATGAAACAGGATTTTCATTAGATGTTGCTATGCTGTTTTCCACTGAGAGATATACTAATAGGATGGATGGCTACATTTGGGGTTTATATACAGTTTTATTTAACATTTAAACGATTTTGTATGAAAGTTTGTGAAGTTGTTGTCTTCTTTCTGCACCAACTATTAAACAATATGAAACTGTCTGGCCAAGAACAGTTTCCTTATATCAGAATGAAGCTTCAGGCAATTTTATCTTATTTCTATCATAAGAGAGCTTAGTGGCTACAAGTTTTCATGAAAGCACATTTATTTTTCCTTAGTGTTGACCATGACAGTTAAGTTTTGAAATGCTTGGCGATACATCATTTTGCTAGATGGTTAAGTTAAAGAAGGAGGATACCCAATGTGATGTAATTACACAAATTTCATTTGCATAAAGCAAACGATTAGGAAAGAATGAGTAGAAATGAAAATGGAGTGGTTTCATGGTGGGATTATGGATGATTTTGCTGGCTTTCTCGCTTTTCTTGCTCCTCAACCATCCTTAGTGTTTTTATATTCTTTTAGGAATGAGTAAATGGGATAAAAACAATTCTCCTGTGTTCATTTTTATTTCTTCTAGAGGACGTGCTTTTCAGGGTGTTTCTTCAAAGAGACCGACTTGAAGCAAAAGAGAACTGGCATTATCCTTGGTGAAAGAAGCCAGTCACAAAAGGCCAAATATTGTATGAATGTCCTTATGGTTCCTAGAATAGTCAAAGTCATAGCAACAGAAAATAGAATGGTGGTTCCCAGGGGTTGGGGGGCGGGGGTAGTGGGAGTTATTGTGTAAGAGGTTCAGTGTGTCAGTTTGGGAAGATGAAAAAGTTCTGAAGATGAATGGCGGTGATGGTTGCCCAGCAGTGTGAATGTACTTTAATGGCACAGAACTATACACCTGAAAATGGTTAAAATGGTAAATTTTGTTATATATGTTTTACCACAATAGAGTGTAATCTGAAAAAAAAAAGAAAGAAAGAAAGAAAAGGAGAGAGAGAACTGGTCTTGTGTCCTCATGAGCCCAGGTATTATGACCCAAAGAGTCTTGCCTTGTTGTCCGTTTAGAACCTGATTTTGTATTGGACCGAAGCTGCTCCAGGCATGTCCTAACCTCAGTGCAATCTCTGAGAGGTGGAGAGGGCACAGACCCCAATAGCTGGGGAAGGTATAGGTGCCCCTCACCTGAATCTGATACTAGGTTCCTGTCTTTTCAAAAGCTTTCTTTTGTGTGAAATGAACACAGATCCAGACAAGTATAAAGTTGTGGATTGGGTATGCTCTCTGTGGGGCATGTTTTTGGCTGTGTCTATTACTAACTTCTGCTTTGGAGATGAAATAATTTGGTAAAAAACTTATCTTCATTGGGGATGTCCTCAAAAACTGATACCTTTCCTATCTGTTTTGTTGAAAGCAACTTCAACAAGAAAGCAACTTGGTGGCCTAACCTTTCTTTTGCCTTGGTCATGTTGTTCTAAAGAGAATATAGATTTTAGATCTAGACAAAGCTGAATTTTAGTTTGGGCCATGCCGTGGGATGGGTGGTTGCCCTTCCTGAGCCACCGTTTCTCCATCTGTGAAATAGCTAGAATGATACCTACCTGGTTGGGAGAGTTTACTGTGATAATGTGTGCAAATGCATGCTGTAAAGTGATCACGATATTTACTTTCTTGATTTCCAGTTGTTGAAATGGTCAGCAGGTTGACGAGACATCTAGATAAACTCCACATTTGTTATTGTGCTATAGAAGATGGTCCTTGATCAATAACTTACATACTATTTAGGATTAAAACATTTTAAAAGATAATTCTTTTAGGAAAGGCTGAAGGGGTGATATTTGTGATTGGTAGTAAGGTTTTAATGCTTTATGTTAGACTACATAGTCTTGGTTTTTATTGTTGCCTCTGCCCTCCTCTTTTATTATCTTCAGAAAATGTGGAAGACAGTTCCTCAGTATGTTTGATGCCTCAGATCATAGTTTGATAGGTTTGGAAGACCTATATATTGGGGTTTGATCCTGTGGAAAGATCCTGTAGAAATTATAAGGGTTAGTGTTTATTGAGCACGTACTGTTAGACAGTGGTCACTGTGACAAAGGCATTATATGGAGGATATCCTTTGGCCCCTCACCTGTGTGAGGTAGCTGCTGTAATTAATTATCCTCAAATACAGGTGGGTAAGCTGAGCCTCACCAAGTTTGTCCCAGGGCACACAGCTAAAGCAGGTGATAGGATTGGTCTGAATATAGATTACGAGAACAGAACTTGATATTGAGAAAGGCACTCAGTGAATGTGAATGCAAACTCCCCACCCACTACCCCAAATTAGTTATTTCCCGAAGACACAAGAGCTGCTAGATTGCAAAATCGGGAATTCCCCAGGAGGATACAGGGTGTCTAAGGACCAATCAGTGTGAGCAAGCTCATGTCAGAAGCACAAAGTATATTTGCTTGTAATTGTAGTGGCTTTGTGTGTTTTTTGTTTCTGATTGCTTTTTTAAACAAAGAAAATTTCTACATTCTGTAGGGTGATAATATACTTTTAAAGGATGTAACTGGGGTTGTGATGTTTTTCTTTAGGAAAAAATCAGTTTGTTCTCTAATCATTGCGTATTCTGTCCTGAGGATATGCTCAGTATAATTACAGAGGATAAGCTCTAGTGGCCAGAGGTGAGCAACTGGTGGTCTCAAAATGCTCTGTAAATATATTATCCTGAAAATTGCACTGTAATGTGGTGTAGTACTAAAACAGAATTTTACTTGCTATATTATTCCCTGTTAATGATGATCTTTTTCTAGAGGAAGGCTGATTTATATTTTTAAAAAATATAGGTTATTTGTTTCTTCCAAAATAATGGAATTGTCCTTTGGAATAACCTGTTACTACTTCCATTTCTATTTGAGTCAGGATAATTGATGGAATACGAGAAAGCAGATCACATTTCAGGTCAAAGATTTGATTTGAGGAAGTACCATTTTCCCTACTATGTTTGCTTTGAGTAACTTTTGCCTACAGTGCATCCCGACTTGAATGCTGTATTTTAATATTTAAAATGAGTTAAGTCAACTTATGTGGTCCTTTTTACCATCAACATGATGCTAGCAAAATGTATTTATTTATCAGTGATGTTATCCAAGAAAACCATTTCAAAGAATATTTCCTGAGTAGTAGATTGGTTAACAGTTGTTCAGATCAGAGAATTTTCCCAAGTCTATGTAAAGGGCTTAAATTCTGAATTAGCCTGTTTTGGAAATTTCTGGTTGCTTTCCTAGCATAAGAGAAAATCAGGCTGCCAGTGTGTGGTGAATATATTTCTCTTGATTACCAGATGAACAAAGCTCTATTGATGTAGCCTGAACGTATAAGTTTGACACTAGATTCTGGAAGACTAGGGAAGCTATCAATGGGAGAAATTTGAAACACAGCCATTTTCTTGAATAAGTGTGTACTTCATTTACATTTTTCCTTGAAGGCTAATTTTTGTTAATCAAAATTTGAAGGCTGCATGTAATCTTAAATCATTAGCTGTAGACCCCAAAGAATCATTAGCTTTCAAAAGAAATGGGCACTTCTATTAAGAGTTTTAAAAATAAAATAGCAAATGATTATAGATCACTATTATAGAATATTGTTTAATTATTGTTCATTGGTCAAAATTCAAAGATATTGCCTCAAATGGAAGAAATGGAGGTGCATAAATTAAGAGTGGGGAGGGAAGTAGATTATTAGCATTTTTCTTTAAATTTTTTTGAGATGGCTATTGGGGCAGGGGAACAGGACTTTATTGGGGAACAGTGTGTACTTCCAAGACTTTTTTCCAAGTCAAGTTGTTGTCCTTTCAGTCTTAGTTGTGGAAGGCGCAGCTCAGCTCCAGGTCCAGTTGCCATTTTCTAGTTGCAGGGGGCACAGCCCACCATCTCTTGTGGGATGACTCCTTGTGGGACTCCTTGTGGGACTGCAACCTTGTGGTTGAGTGCCCACCCTCCAACCAACCGAGCCATCCGGAAGCTCAGCGACAGCTCAGCTCAAGGTGCCGTGTTCAATTGTAGTTGTAGGGGGCACTGCCCAACATCCCTTGGGGGAGTCAAGGAATCGAACTGGCAGCCTTGTGGTTGAGAGCCCACTGGCCCATGTGGGAATCGAACCGGCAGCCTTCGGAGTTAAGAGCATGGAGCTCTAACCGCCTGAGCCACTGGGCTCCAGGGAAATACTTTTTTAATGATAAAGTTTCTCTTTTACTTAAGTAAGTTTACATTTTGGTTGTGTTCTCTTTACCTTGTATGTAAAGAAACCCTTGAATCTCAAATCTTTAATCTTTCCCTTATTCAGAAGAGTGCTTTAAGAACTGGCACATCTTGTATCAATCAAAGAGGATAAGTGATTAGGGAAACTGAGTCAGTTCCCTATATCTTTGGAGTCACTTCTATATAGGCTATCTGTTATGCATTGAATTGTGTCCCCCTCAGAAAAGACACCGTGGAGTCCTAACCCCTGGTACCTGTGAATGTGACTTTATTTGGAAAAGGGTCTTTGAAGATGTCATCAAGTCAAGATGAAGTCATACTAGAGTTGGGTAGGCCCTTAATCCATTATGACTGGTGTTTTCATAAGAGGAGAAGTTTGGACACACACAGGGAGAGCGCCATGTGAAGACAGAGATACACAGACGCAGAAGGAAGATAGCCATGCAAAGATGGAGGCAGAGATTGGCGTGATGCTGCTATAAATCAGGGAATGCCTCGGGCTACCAGAAGCTGGAAACATCTGGGAAGGACTCTCTAGTGGCTTTGGAGAGAGCATGGCCCTGCCAACCCCTTGATATCAGAATTCTAGCTTCTCGAACTGCGAGAGACTACATTTCTGTTGTGTTAACACCCAGTTTGGCGTTATTTGTTATAACAGGTTATTTGCTATAACTATAGGACTTTAGAGTCAGACTGCCTGAGTTTGAATCCTGGCTTCAGTATTCTACTGTTGTGATCTTGGGCAAGTTATTGAACAGCACAGTGCCTCAGTTTCCTCCTCTGTAAAATAGGGCTATAAAAGAATACCTTCCTCATATAGTTGTTTTGAAGGTAAAATAATATATGTGTAATACTTTGAACAGTGCCTGGTGCTATTATATGTAAAAAAAGATTCCAATCATTTTAAAGCTAAATAGAAATGATTTTTGATCATTCAACAAATATCTATTGAGCTTCCTTTTTCATGACAGGCCCTGTGTGTATCCAGGGTGAACCCAGCAGACAGGATCCCACCCTCATCGGTCCTTCAGGCAATCATTCCCCACTATTAATGTGAAGAAGAAAGAAAAGTAGATTCCATGTGGCATCTTTATGGGCAAGAACTGGAACCTGTTCTCTGGACCTCAGAGAGTCTAGTACAGAACCTGTGTCTTGGGGAGGCTGTGAGCGTGGAGCCAGACTGCCTAGGGTCAAATTCTGGTTCTTAGGAGCTCTGACCTTGGGCGATAATAGAATTTTTAAATTTCTCTGCCTCCACATCTGCAAAATGGGGACCTTCATCAATAGGGTTATGGGAAGCAGTAAACGAGTTAAAGTATATCACATACCTAGAATAGTAAGCACTTAGTAAATGTTATTATATTAATAAATGAACTCTGAAAGATCTCAAATTTTAAATTAATTCATTCTTTTGATACTTACTAAACGTGGAGAATTCAGGTATAAATCAAATGCATTTTCACATAGAACTCAGTCAAATTGTGGGAGATTTATTTATTTACACATTAATGTAGTAGCATCTGAACAAAGACGATGGTAGAAAGTAGAAAAAGCATGGTTAATTTTCCTGGGAGTATGAGGGATGGTTTCCCAAAGATGAGTTTTAGAGGTTAAATAGGACTTTTCCAGACAGCAAAGGAGGGAAAGAACAGTAGGGGAAATGGGAGCAGTATCTCCAAAGGCCAAGCATCTTAACACCAATGGCAAGTACAGGAGACACCCAGTGGTCACTCACAGAGGTACAAGAGTTTAGGTCCAGGAGCTAGGATTCAAATTCTGCCACTTCCTGCTGTGTGACCTTAAGCGACTTTCTTGACCTCTCTGTTCTGCTGTGTTTTCATCTTTTATACAGTGATAACAGGCTTTGGGAGGATTAAATGAATATATTAATTTGAAGTACTTAGATCAGTGCTTGGCCAAACTATTAGGTTGGTGCAAAAGTAATTGCAGTTTTTTGCATTTTAACCGTTTAAACCGCAATTACTTTTGCACCAACTTAATAAGTGTTCAAAAAGTATTGGCTCTAATTAATGTCATCACACCTATATTTGCTATTAGAAGATAAGATTAAGAGGGCTCACGTAATCTTCGTTGAGGGCAGTTATTCCTGTGGACTTATATAAATGCTGCACCCTTGAGTCCTTACAGTCTCTTGAAAACAACTTTCACCATTTGAACAATTGTGATTAGGAGGTGAAGAAAATGCAGTGCCCATTGTTTAAACAGAGGGGGGAAATGATTGAAATAGGCCAGACATTGGCACAACGCTGTGTGCAGATTGCTGATTAGGCAAAATAAAAAAATAAACAGCATATTGAGCCAACATAGTCTTGTTTTTAAATCTGGTGAACCACCTGTATCGTTCAGCAATCAAGTTAAAGATGATTTTTGGTTTGTTGTTAATTGTCTCCAAATTATCTGGTGACATCAGACTGTATTCTAAACCAGTGTAAGTTTATAAACAACCAGCACTGGAACGCAGCCCACTGCTGGTGCTCCCTAAGTTAGCGTGTGTTCAGAGGTGAAAGGAGGCGTGGGAACTCTGGATTTCTTTGGATACACTACTCCGAGCTGTGGAAGGCAAATGCATGATTTTAGCCATGGCCCCACCTACTTTTAGTTTTAGTTTTTGAATGGGGGTGGGGGGTGTAATTTCAATTGTGTGTTGTTTTGTTTTTAATCATAGTGGGCTTATTATGACAGGACTCAGGCAAAAAGAGAATAAAAAGTAAACATCACTACAAATTTCAACATTTGGAGGTAACTGTTAAGACTTGGATTAAAGCCTTATAAGCCTTCTCTTGCTTATAAAGAAAAAAAAACCCACAATAGGCCTTTCTTGACCTGCCTGTCCACAGGGACAGACAGCCAAGACCAATATTGGACACGGGGCAGGCTGATGATTGAGGCTTTTGGGGAGATGCTTAAATAGAAATCATTCTAGGGCCGGCCAGGTGGCTCAGGTGGTTGGAGCGCCTTGCTCCTAACACCGAGGTCGCTGGTTCGAGTCCCATATGGGCCAGTGAGCTGCGCCCTTTACGGCTAAGATTGTGAACAATGGCTCTCCCTGAAGCTGGGCTGCTGTGAGCAGCCCGAGGTCGGCGTGGGCTGCTTTGTGCTGCCAGGAGCGGCCGGCAGCCAGCAGGAATGGCCGGCAGCCGGTGAGAGCTGTCATGAGCTGCTGTGAGCGGCTGACCGAGTGCCTGAGCTCCGGGGAGAGCAAGGCTCATCGTACCAGCATGAGCCAGGGAGCTGGATCCTACACAACTAGACTGAGAAACTACGGCTTGCACCGGAGTGGGGGGAGGAGGCGGAAGAAGGGGGAAAAATCATTCTGGAAGATTCAGGACAGGAGCAACATAAGAGTAATCATGGGATTGTTTTACATTAAATTAGTTTAAAATGTTGGTGATAGTAAGTGGCTGGGCAGAGGTGGTATCTATTTATTAGTCATATTTATTGAGTGCCATCTAGGTGCGAAGGATACAGCAGTGAGCACAGCAGACAAAAGTCCAAGCGTTTGTGGGATTTGGAACCATTGTCAAGATTTTAGCCAGTAACTAAAAAAAATACGTAATTTATATTACAAGGTGTGAGTGCTGTGGAGAAAAACTGAACCAGAGTAGAGGGATGGCAACGTGCAGGGGGCAGGTGGGGAGCTTGTAAGGAGGGGATGTGATTTTGAAGGGGGGAGGAATCAGAGAAGAGTTTACCAGCGGCTGCTGTTGGACTCAAGACTTGAAAGGGGTGTGGGAGGATGGGCAGGGGTGTGCCCATTTGGGGAAGGAGTGTTCCGGGAGCAGGAGCATATCAGCATAGTTAGAGTGGGTGAATGAAGGGAGAAGGAGTAATAGGGATCAGATCGGCAAAAAGGTGGGGGTGGAGGTGGTGAAACATCCCTCAGGGCTGGGTAGGCCATTGACAGGACCTTGACTTTCACGCCAATTAAGATGGGATGCTGCTGGAGGGTTCCCGGCCCAGGGAAACGATCGGGCTTACATTTTACAGGCGTCATCTGATGACTGGTGAGGATAGATTGTAGGAGTGCTGGGATGGATTCAGGGACATCAGCCAACAAAGACTGTTGTGGTAATCTGGTTTGAGAGAGGATGGCGTCCCCAACAAGCATGGTAGCCGTGGAAGTGGTGAGAAGTTGTTTGGATTCTTGACATAGTTTCAAAGCAGAGCCAACAGGAGTTACTGAGGGGTTTCATGTGGAGTGTGATAGATGTGAGGCGTCAAGGCTGATTCTCAGGATGTTAGTCTGAGGACCTGGAAGGGTGAGGCTGCTCTGAATTGCGATGGAGAAGTCTGTGAGTCTGTGGAGCAGGATTTGGGGGGTAATTGTCATGGACCGAATATTGGTATCCCCTCCAAATTCGCATGTTGAAACTCTACCCGCAACGTGATGACAGTGGGGCCTTTAGGAGGTAATTAGGACTAGAGGAGGGCATGAGGGTGGAGACCTCATGAAGGATCTGTGCCCTTAACGAGTCCCGAGGGAGCTTGCTAACCTTCTCTGTTCTCCGCTGCGTGAAGATACAACAGGAAGTTGGCAGTCTGCCACCTGGAAGAGTGTTCTCACCACACACTGAATTTGCAGGTGTCTTGATCTTGGAAGTCCCAGCCTCCAGAACTTTAAAAAAGAAATAAATTTCTATTTTTCTTATGAGCGACCCGTCTATGGTATTTTGTTAGAGCAGCCCGAATGGACAAAGACAGGGCAGGTCGGGAGTGCAGCTTCAGATATGATCGCTTGGGGTGTTTCATAGACATCCAATTGGCGCCAGTTGGCGATACGGACTGGAAGTTAGACCTCGAAGTCTAGAGCTTAGGGGAAAGGTCTGAGCTGCTGCTATAGGTTTGGAAATAAAAAGATCATCCAGGGAGGGAGTGACAGTGGAGAAGACGTGTAATAGCTCAGCCTCATACTGACAGATTAGGATTGGAGAGATGAGGAAGGACAAAGGAGATGGAGAAAGAGTGGCCATTGAGGTGGCAATGTGATGTCTTACAACCAAGCGAAGATGTATTTCAAGGGACAGAAGTGATCAGCTGGGGCAAATCTAAAAATAAATCACATCTCTGTGTGAAACTGTGGTAATTACTGAAAACTTTATATGTGTTCTTTAGGTTTTATCTTATTTATTTCTCAAGATATACAGAATTGTGTTAAGTATAGCTGTCCTAGTCTCTCTTCCTATTCCCTGTAGATAGCATGTTAATAGTTGACACTCTGGGTAGCTTTCCAGATGTGTGTGTGCGTGCGTATTTGTGTATCTATAGTGATATCTGTGTGTCTTTATCAATACATTTTCATCTCAACAAAATATTTCACATATGCAAATAACCCAGTAAGTAGAGACTAATGTATTAGATACTAATATACCTACATAAGAAGGAAATGTGACCACTGTTCTGGATATCTTAAAACTTTACTTCCTTCTTATTGCAGTTAGTTCTACTATTTTTATATGTGTTCTACTTTTATTTTTATACACACGCATACATCTTGCTTGCGTGCACGCATGCGTGTCCTCTCTCTCTCTCTCTCTCTCTCTCTGTCGCTGCTCAGGCTCTCCCACTCCACCCAAGGCTGTGCCGTATTTTTCCAACAGCTGCTGTAAGAGCAGCAACAATGCTCTCGTACCCAGCTGGGTCCTGGGAGAGCCACAGATGTAATGATGCGGAAAATGGCAGCCTCCATCAGGGATGTGTTAAGCTCGCTGATGGAAGTAGCCTTGGGGAGTCCCAGGTTTCCATTTGGAGAGCTCAGGAATGCCAGTGCGAGGATCTCAATCTCGGGGAAGGTCTGAGGCTTTGCTCTTCTTCAGTCCTTGCTTCACACACTGGCTCTGTCCCCAAGTGTGGTCGTGGACAGGTCACACCTGTTTTTTCCCCCAATTGGAGGCACCAATTCCCACCTTAAAACGTTGTGAGGATTCTAGGAAATCACATACATAAGGAAAGGGCCCGAGAGGGCTTATCATATAGTAGGTATCAATTACATTCATTCTTTCCCCCGGGTCCTTCTTGTTTTTTTCCTATTTTACTTCTAAGGTAATTGGTGGATGAAAAAGGTTTGGAGATATATTATTTAATATACTCTGGTTATCTAGAAAGGAATATTGAGATTACAGAATCTTACTGCATAAAGTAGCTGACCTGAGACTAAAGCTCTACCAGTTTTATTTTGTTCCTTTGTTTTTTGAAATCCAATTTCTTAGCCAGTAAGCTTCTACCTTTCACTGTGAACGGGTTCATTGTCAAGCTCACACTACCAGAAGTTTGGTGGTTTTCTGGAAAAGAGCAACTAGTAACCTAGTCTCTGTTACTAGTACTGTGCCCACCTATGCTATTCTCCTGCCTCAAGAGGGAATTCCAGTCATAAGATTTATCTCAGCATCAGACGATGTGCTCTTAATTGTCAAAAACATCATTTGACTAGATACCATCAGCTATGGTTGGTGAAAATAGGTCCTTAATCACGGTGGTAAAATGAAGGGGTTGAAAATGAACAAGTGGAAAAAAATGACTTCATGTATTTGTCCTTGCTGACAAATAACGAGTCCTGCAAGTGTTGACTGTTGGCCTCGGTGACTGCAGTGGAGGATGTGAGTGAGTCAGGACCACCCATCATGACAGAGGCACAATCAAATGGCACTCCCACTGGTGGTTCTCAGACTGGCCACCCCACTCAGTGAGGGGCTTGGATCTTCTTTCACACTTGGGTTTTCAAGGGAGGAAAAATAACAATAAATGAATGCATAGAAATAAACTTAGAAAATAATTTAATAGCTGTTGACATTGTCAGGGGACCCCATGTTAGGCAGAGGAATGAAATAGGCTGTTACTGATTTTCATAACCGTGGTTTAATTATGTTAAGCACACAGGCATTAATAAGAGGGAGAGGAGGCTTGTTTATGGACTAAAGTGGACAAAGAAGGAAAATATCTGTGGCACAAGTTTTCCATTCTCTCAGTCCCCAGTACCATGAGTGGCATATTTTCACAATCTGAGCATTCTTCCTCTTGGGGTAGGCAAGGCTGCTGTCAGGCGATGTTTGTGACCTCTGGGATGTGACCTGACTCCATTGGATTCCTGCTGAGTTCCTCTCTAGGGAGAGTTAAAACAATCCAGTTATGTCTTAAAGTAGCAGCCACATGGGAAATGGTGAGCCAACCATAACTATCTCATAGCTGGCCTGGGTTCCCCTCCCCCCAGCCTTTTGCTGCTCTTATTCATTAGAAAGAGACCACCAGCTTCTTAAGAGTCAATTTCTCCAAAGCTCCGTCACCAGAGGTGGGAGATTAGTTTTCACTGGCCTTTTTCTCCTGAGATATCTTAGAGAAGAGTCTTGACGTTTTGGACTCTTACTATTGGCTCAACTGCTTTATCTTATTGAGGAGGTGAAGTTTAGCTAACTCCAGGAATCAAACATAATTTTTCTGGCCAGATATAAAAGACTGGTATGAAGTTGTCTGCGATGCATAATCTGTGCAACAAAACACTGGAAAACAAAACACTAAATAGTCAAACCTGATTGCACAAGGGAGGACTTACATCCCCTTTTTCGTGCCCGATACTTGTTCTTCCTGTCTCAATTCTGATGAGATGATCACAGACAGAACTTTAAGAAATAGTATATGGAAGGAGTTGTTTTGATATGGGACATTTTAGAAAGCAAATATACTGCAATGAAATCAGACTAAGCAGCGTGTGAAGCTGTGGAGAATTTTATGTATTCAGGATGATAATATTGGGGGATTAAGTCAACTTTATAATGAAAAATAATAGCATGTATAGGATTGGACCTACTTGGGTAATTATAAAAGATGTGACACTTGATGTTTAGCCATGTAGGTGTTTTTTAAAATTTATTTTTCAATTACAGTTGACATTCAGTATTATTTTACATTAGTTTCAGGTATACAGCATAGTGGTTAGACATTTATGTAATTTAAGAAGGGATTCCCCTGACTAGTCTAGTACCTACCTAGCACCGTACATAGTTCTTACAATATTACTGACTATACTCCCTATGCTGTACTTTACACCTCATGACTATTTTGTAAGTACCAATTTGTACTTCTTACTCCCTTCACCTTTTTCACCCTGCTCCCTCACCTCCCCCACTCCAATTTGGCAACCATCAGTTTGTTCTCTGTACCATGAGTCTGTTTCTGCTTTTTTTTCTTTAGATTCCACATATAAGTGAGATCATATGGTATTTGTCTTTCTCTGCCTGCCTTATTTCACTTAGTATAATACCCTCTAGCTCTGCCCATGGGGTGGCAAAAGCTGAAAAGGTAATATTCCATTGTATATGTGTACCACATCTTTATCCAATCGTCTATTGATGGGCACTTAGGTTGTTCCATATGTTGGCTATTGGAAATACTGCTGCTGTGAACATAAGGGTGCATGTATCTTTTTGAATTAGTGTTTTGGAATTCTTCAGATGAATACCCAGAAGTGGAATTGGTGGGTCATATGGTAGTTCTATTTATAATTTTTTGAGGAACCTCTAAGCTGTTTCCCATAGTGACTATGGGACATACCAATTTGCAATGCCACCAACAGTACATGAGGGTTCTTTTTTCTCCACATCATTGCTAACACTTGTTTATGGATTTATTGGTGATAGCCATTCTGACAGGTGTGAGGTGATATCTCACTGTGTTTTAATTTGTCTTATTCCTGATCTCAAGGAGACTGATTTTAGCTTTTCCTCGTTGAGTACAATGTTAGCTGTTGATTTGTCATATATGTGGAGGTATGTTCCCTCTATTCCAACTTTGCTGAGAGTCTTCATCATAAATGGATTCTGGATTTTTTCAAGTGCTTTTTCTGCATCTATTGATGTGATCATATGACTTTTACTTTTCATTTTGTTTATGTGGTGTACCATGTTCATTGATTTGTGGATATTGAACCAACCTTGCATCCCAGGAATAAATCCCACTTGATCATGGTGTGTGATCTTTTGTAATGTATTGCTGAATTCAGTTTGCTAATAATTTGTTGAGGATTTTTGCATTCCGTTCATTAGAAATACTGGCCTATAATTTTCCTTTTTAGTAATGTCTTTGTCTGGTTTTGGAATCAGGGTGATGGTGGCCTCATAAAAATGAGCTTAGGAGCCTCTCTGCTCTTGAAAGTTTTGGCATAGTTTGAGAAGGATAAGTATTAATTCTTTGAATGCTTGGTAAAATTCACCTGTGAGACCATCTGGTCCAGGACTTTTGTTTGTTGGGAGTTTATTTATTTATTTATTTGGGAATATTGGGGAACAGTGTGTTTCGCCAGGGCCCATCAGCTCCAAGTTGTTGTCTTCAATCTAGTTGTGGAGGGTGCAGCTCACTGGCCCATGTGGGAACTGAACCGGCAACCTTGTTGTTGAGAGCTTGCGCTCTAACCAACTGAGCCATCCGGCCACCCTGTTGGGAGTTTTTTGATTATTGATTCGATTTTGTTTGTAGTCATTGGTCTTTTCAGATTTTCTGTTTCTTCTTGATTCAGTCTTGGAAGATAGCCATGACATTTAAGGGCATATTTTGAAAATGTGTTGATTTGTTCAAACAAAACATAGGAAACGTGTTGCACAATGGAGCTTTGGGAGGGCCTAAGGTGAATAGGAGACAAAAGCAAATGAGACCCGGTGCAGATTCCTGGTGGCTGACAGATAATAAGTGTTACCATATAGAGACCTGTTGTGCTAACACAGAAGTGGGATCAATAAATTTTGTCTGAGGGTTTTAAAGAAAGTAAAAGAGACGGGATAATTTACAATATCCGGGCCATGGTTCTACATCTAAGGAATCTGAGCCATGTCCACAACATTTAATGACTTCCTCAGGAAAGCTAAATGTTATGTACGTTACATACAAATGTATATAAACATACATTTACCTGTACTGTGGACTTCAGTTCATTGAGATACTTTTATTGTTTGATTTTTGAAGTGAGGCTGTTTTGTTACTAGGTAGCAGTGGTCAGTGAGATGTTTTGGGGAGGATTTGCTATTACTGTAATGCTGTGGGGCTAGGAGAATTTTATTTACTCATTACATTTTAAAATTAAGGTATAACTGCTATCCAGTGCAGTGCAGACATTTAAGTGTACAGCTTGATGAGTTTTTCTGTATGCATGCACCTGTGTAGCCATTGTTCTCAAGATAGAGATTTCCTTCTGTCCTTTAGCTTTTTTCCTGCCCCCTTCCAGACCTCTCATTATACCTCTGTCAGTATACCTCTGTAACTCATTATACCTCTCATTATACCTCTGTCATTGTGGATGAGTTTTCCCTGTTTTGAATTTTATGTAAATGGAATGAACATGTCGTATACTACCATGTTTCCCTGAAAATAAGACCTAGCCAGACCATCAGCTCTAATGTGTCTTTTGGAGCAAAAATTAATATAAGACTAGGTCTTATTTTAATATAATATAAGACCGAGTCTTTATAATATAATGTAATGTAATATAATATAATATAATGTAATATAATTTCGGGTCTTATATTAATTTTTGCTCCAAAAGATGCATTAGAGCTGATTGTCTGGCTAGGTCTTATTTTTGGGGAAACATGGTCTATGCTCTTTTATGTTGCCTGTGGAGGGTTTCAGAACAGGCTTCCCCAAGATGTGCTACTTGGCATGTAGATTATTTTGAGCTGTAGGTAGTTGAGATCCTGCATGCTCATGACTCACTTTTACCTCTCCCTTAAAGAGTTTAAGTTAGATGCCTTGCCCATAATAAGAGTTATCACAGAAATATCTTTTGATGATCTATCCATAGGGCAGGACAAACTTCTAAGTACTAGACATCTGCCCTTATCGTCCTGCAAAAGACATTCCTCCACTCTGAATCCCCGAAGTGCCTTACCTCATTCTTAGCTCAGAATACCATATTCACCTCATTTCCCCTTTCTGTCTCTGAACCTCTCATGTATGGGGTCTCTGACTCATGTACGTGAGGTTCCCATACGTACGTATGTAATTAAATTTGATCATTTCCTCTTGTTAATCTGTCTCATGTAGGTTTAACTAGACCAGCTGAAAGAACCTAGAAGGGTAGAGGAAAGTTTTTTCTTCCCCCCAGCTGTCTTCTGCTTAACCATCCATATTGTTGTAGCAGTCATTTATTCTTTTCTATTGTGTATTAGCAGGTAAAGCCTACTAATTGGTTGTATAGTATTCCATTATATGAATATACTTCAACTTATCCACACTGCTGTTGATAGACATTTGGTTTCCCATTTTTTTGGCTATTGAGGATAACTGTGGTATGAATATTCTAGTATATGCCTTTTGTAGACACTTACCACCCATTTCTGGTAGGTGTATTCTTAGGTGAGGGATTGCTGGGTTGTAAGACATACACATGTTGTTTAGCTTTAATACAGTCTTTAAAAGTGGTTGTTGAGGTTTACATCCCCACCAGGTATGTATATTGGTACCATTTTTTAACCCTGTTAGGATTTCCTGTGTTCCCCACCATAGTTAACAGCTCCACCATCATTACAGGCACCAAAGCTGGAAAATTTTCTGCCTCTTTAAGATTCTTTCCTTTTTCTTCATCCAAGTAGGCCATCAACAGAATGGCCAGTCTTCCAAAATGTGCCTGGAAGCTGTTTCCTCTTTTCATTCCCCAGATGTCTTCATTTTTATTTTTCTCACCTTGCCAGTGGTAAAGCCTGTTAATTGGTTGTTCTGTCTCTAGATTTTCTTTTCTATAAGTCAATCTTCATATGTTCTTCTAGAACATAAGGATACACAACTAAAAGCACCCATCAAAATTCATAGGCACTTTAATATGAATTGGATGGGAATATAATTTAAAATTGGCTGTCATGCAAAGTTTAAACTCCTTTGCATAAATGTATATTGGAAAGAGTTAAAGAATAATGATTTTTCGGTCTACTGGGAATATCGTTTGGGACACACACACACACACACACACACACACACACACTTTTTCCCTTTGCCGCTGCAGTAAGCTTTGGCTTATAAAAGAATCTAAAATAGGAACAGATACATTCATGTCACAGGAATGAGTGAGAGTACAATCTATTTAAGGATCTTTCAGTTTAGATGGAAAAAAAACTTGATTATTAATAATAACTCGTAGTTGGCACTTTACAGTTTATGAATGTGTATATGTGTACATATATGCATGTGTTTCTCACTTAATTCTTACAACCATGTTCAAAAGGTAGTATTATAGATCCTTTTTTTGCAAGTGAGGAAATGGGTCTCTGAGGAGCTGACTGACTTACCAAGGTCATGTGGGCAGTACGTGATGGCTTGGTATGTATAGCTCAGCCTTCTGACTTCACAGTATGTTCTCATTAAATTAAATTTAATCCTTCATGTGTATGACTTATGTAGACAAGATCTAAACTTAGGAATCACAAAGTTTATATACATTTTGTATAAAATATTCACCCATTTGCACCAATGTTTTATTGTTTCTTTTTCTCAAATTAAAATATCCTTATTGTCTTTTCTCATGATATAAAAATGGTGAAGGTTTTCATAGAAAACACAACAACATATAATGAAATATAAAAATAAAATTTAAACTTTCACCTGAAATCACACCATTGAGATAGGTTTTTGTTTTTCATATTACAGAAACCGAAGGACTGTTGCCCTTCATCACCTGAGATCTTGTTTTGTATTATCATGTCTTCACATGATTAGGAAACAAAAATTCTAGCTGAAGCTCATAGCCTGACATCATTTCTGTGCTGTGGTTATTTGAATGTGCTAACACTTAAAATAATCTTAAGTGAAAAGACATAATACCAAATAGCATTCTCACAGTGATGATTCCTATGCATGTACAGAAGCCAGGTATTTCAGTAATAAAATTAGGTTCTGTAGTCAGGTGCATGGGGTTTGGAGACCAACAGGCCAGGGTTCCCGTGCTGGCTTCATTGCTTCCTACTTGTATGACCTTACGCAAGTTTCTCAATCAGCTTGAGCCTCAGTTTCCTCATATGGATAATTGGAATAATACCACCTGATTGGGTTGCTTGGAAGAGGCAGTGAGATCACGTCAGCACCAAGGCAGTTGTGGTTATTTTTGTAATAGTATGATGGTCCTTTATTTATGGTCAACAGTAGTTTGTTTCCAAATGGAGAGCTCAACGTCAGCAGTGATAATAGTGAGTGTCTCATTAGGATTGCACAGAATCTTCATTTGTGTGTGTGGTATAATTGTTGGCATAGTGGTAAAGGATGGCACATTGTACTTTGTAACTTTTTAGATTCTGCTTCCTGGACATTAAGCAGCAGAGAAGTGAAGCTCGTGGTTGCAGAGTGAGCACACACACACAACCCCGCGATGTTAGGGGCATACCAGACGAATGAATAACATACTAATTATTATCCTACCTTGGAGAAAGTCTGATGGAATTGTAGCTTCGGGCATTATGGAAGATCTAGCATTTTAAGCTGGCAAAATAGTGATTATTATTTTTAGTTCAATTTCTACCCTTTAAAAAAATGTAGTATACTCCTTGCTACTCCCGGATAGTTTTATGTATTTTAATTAATGTTATCTTATTGCATTTGTGCCCCGAGGCTGATTTAGCAAAAGATAATTTCAGAAGGTTGATGAAATTAGGTAGCTCTGACTGGGAAGGCTCTGTTATTCATATTTATGGTTATAAAACAATTCAGGTACATCTATGTATGGCATTCCTGTGGTATAAACACACACAGTGTTCTGAATCCATTTGTCTTATAGTAGTTCAGACCAGTGAAGTAACAGTAATAAATAGTAGTAATCGTAGTAATAGTAATAGTGGGGTGATTTTGTTGTTTTTGGTGTTAAACGTGTCTGTTACATTTTTTCCTTAGAATTTCATCATTCAATGATACATACAGAAATTCTATAAACGAAACACAACTCTCTACTCCCCTCAGCTTTCTTACTTTACAGTCAGGCCTCACATATTCTTGGCTAAATTCGCATGAGGTACGTGCCCAGGTAGAAATCAGCTTTATTTGGGTGTGAGTAACCAACTGTAGAGCATGGAAACATTTTAAATCATTTGACAGAGCTGAATGCAATTAGTCTTGCAATAGTGAAAGACAATCTCTTAGAAAGAAAATAATAATACTATTTTGAGTGAGGCTTGAAATAATACATAGTCCATAAAGAGAAAAGCAATAATCTGTTTATTATAACATTCAGAGCAGTTTCTTGTTAATAGGAGTTAAGAAGTAACATACAAAGTATCATAAAGCTATTAAACAGTAACTATCCCGGTCACATAGTATCTTCAAGGTTACATAGTATCTTCAAGGTTAGAGTCCTGAATCCCTCTTGGTGATAGAACTTGAGGTTGCAAAATTTAAAATCCTAGAGGGAGGGGACAATTCAGGAGTATCAAGATAAGTGAGTCTTAGAAACTTTGTTACACTTTTTTTTTCTTCTAAAAGCAAACAGCAAAGTGCACTTTAGAAACATCACGCAGTTCCGCAGTTCCATCGTGTGTATTCCTTTTGCTATGTGACAGATAACGACCATATTAGGAGGCTTTTGTTTTATCCAGGGGCTAGTCTCCAAACAGTGCCTTTGCTTCCCTCCCTCCATACCTCCCTCCCTCCCAATATTTTCATTCGGTCATTTTCTGTTTTGTACCAGGTACTATTTTAGGCTTTGGGGACACATCAAAACAAAGTCCCAGCCCTCAATAAGATTATATTCTAGTTGGGGGAAGTAGATAAGTATCTTAGAGTTGGATTCTCCAGTAGCGATGCTGAGATGGATGGAGTTTGGGGAGTAAGATGTTTATTTGAGATCAATACCATGAACAGTAGGGGATGGGATTGGGCAGAGGAATGAGTCTGAACTGTGCTGCAGATTAGATAAGGCCTCAACCAACCCTCCAGGGAGCTCTGGAAGGAGTTTTACCTGTCAGAGTGTCTACACTGAGCGGTAACCTCAGCCATTGACTAGGTGTGTTACCAGGTTTGGGCTTCCCTGGGAAGGGTGCGGTTGGGCAGATGGGGTAGCTCTGTGCGGCTAAGGCTGACCCTGGGGACCTGGGGGCCGTCTACCTGCAGCTGCTCCGTGAGTCCTAACAGGGCACCTCCCAGTGCACCACAGTATTTAAAGTACCTGCTGGTGACGCATGATGGAGAAAAGTAAAGCTGGACAAGGGGGATAGAGATTGTTGGAGGGAAGAGAAGGCTTTATGGAGGTTCCTGAACAGATATGTTCAGGTATTGAGGGCACTGGCACTGAACAGGCCAGGCCCAGGGAAGAGCTCAGGGCAGAGGCCCTGGGGAGGAGTGTCCCTGGTATGTTGGGGGAACAGCAAGGAGCCAGCATGTGAGCCACGGTACAGTCATGTGCGGCCTTTTGGCCATTGTGAGGAGCTCACCTTTTACTCTGTATGACATCGTGTATTAGTTTGCTAGGGATGATGTGATAGAGTGCCACCAACTGGGGGGCTTAAACAACAGAAATTGACTGTTTCACTATCTGGATGTGAGAAGTTCAATGATCAAGCTATGGGTAGAGTTGGTTCCTTCTGATGGCTCTGAGCAAGAACCTATTCCATCTCTCTCTCCTAGATTTTGGTGGTTTGCTGGCAATACCTGTTTTTCCTTGGTTTGTAGATCTCAGCTTTCGTCTTCATGTGGTGGTCTCCTTATGTGTGTGGCTTTGTGTCTGAATTTCCCCTTCTTACAAGGACACTAGTCCTATTGGATTAGGGCCCGCCTTAATGACCTCAACTAATTGTATCTGCAACAACCCTGTTTCCAAAGAAGGTCACATTGAGGTCCTGGGTGTTAGGGCTTCATCATATGAATTCATGGGGGACACAAATCAATCCACAACAGTTGGGAAGCCATTAGAGGGTTTCAAATAGATTAATAATATAATCTGATTTATGTTTCAAAAAGGATCCCACTGTTTTGTAGAGACTGGAATGAAGCAGAGTCATTGTAATAATCCAGGCAAGAGATGATGGTAGGTTCTAAAGGTGGCAGCAGTGAGGGGTCAGGTTGTCAGGTTCTAGATATGAGATAGAGCTAGTTTTCTGTTAGATTAGATGTGGAGGGAGGGAGGAGGGAGGAAAGGAGGGAAGAAAGGAAGGGGGGGAGAGAGAGAGAGAGAGAGAGAGAGAGAGAGAGAGAGAGAGAGAGAGAGAGAGAGAAAACGCTCAGAGGCAAAGATGGCTCCTGAACAGCTGGAAGAATGGAGTTGCCATTTACTGAGATGGGCAAGGTTTTGCAGGAACCAGTTAGAGGGTAACATTAGGAATTTGATTTAGGACTTCAGTTTGTGATGCCTGTTAGATACTCATGCGAGATATTGAGTATGCAGTTGGATATATGAGAGAGTCTGGAATCTGGAGTTCAAAGATGAGAAGGAACCAGCAAAGAACACCTGGGAAGGAGGGGTTAGTGAGGTCGGAAGAGAACCCTAAGAAAGGGGTGCAGGTTTCAAGAGGCACGTGATGAATGTATTTCAAGAATAATCCAGTATAGGCTGAGGGTTTAGATTGACCACTGGTTTTGGCAACATGGAAGTCTTTGGTGACCTTGACAAAAACAGTTTTGATAGAACAATAGGGAAGAAAGCTTGACTGGAGTGAACTCAGTGCAGGAGAAAAAGTAGGGACTGCAAATATAGACAGCTCTTGATTTTGTGACTAGACCTTTGACTAGCTTGCTGAGGATCCATGTTCATCCCAGAGATGCAGAGTAACTAGAATGTAGTGATAGAAAAACCTTTGGGAAACTTTTATATAACTATCTTAGAATGGAGGTCAGATACTTAGACTCCCTCGCCTTTTCTTTCACAAGGTTATTTAACTTTACCTCTGCCCAGTAATGATAACTTCATGCTAAAGCATATAACATTCGTTAGCCCCTCTCAGACATTTTAGCTCCTTTCTTCCTAACAGGATGATATAGTAACACTGAGTTCTTGAGGGGTGTGAGTAAGGGAGTGTTAGGGTTGTATAGGATTAGTCATAAGGGAAGACATATTTGACCTAAAAGGAAATTTACCTGAGATTCACTTGCTTGAGTAAAGAAAAGGGAAGAAATTATACATAATTAGGTCTGAGGATAATTTACATCCAAAACCACTTTTAGCTGCATTTCAATTTCCTCCTTCACAAATCTTAAAATCAAGGGTTATGAGAAAAGAATCATGAACATGAAGAGGCTTGAGTTTCATCTCCTCTCATTTTCCCAGTCTACCAAGGTAAGGGAGCAGAAGACCCAAAGGGCAACTGAAAGAGTGGGCTTTGGGCTGTATCCGCCTTCTGCTCCCTGGTGTTCAGTGAAACCATTTTTAGAAAGCTCTGTACACCTGCTGGAATTGAAGGTGAGTGATGTTCTGAACTTGAACTTTCAGGGGGACCTGCACAATTTCAGAATCAAAGCAGGTATTAAATGCTTAGTTTCTACAAGACCATATTAGATCTGAATTTTCTTTTAACGCAAATGGTAGAATTAAATTTGATTCTTTCTTTTTTTGAAGAGGGCACCTGTTTAAGGGCACACCTGTTCTATGAACACAGAATTCATTTGACCACATGTGATTATTCCCATGAGATGGAAGAGGCTTTTTCATTTCAGGGGTTTATTCCCTTCTGAGTTCACAGAGGGGAAAAAAAGTGGAATTAAACTACACAAAGAGAAGAGCTTTAGATTTAATAAAAGGGACAGTTTTCCTAATGAGGTTTCTTGAGGCTGATTATGGTTTCTCTGCCTCATAGATGATCAAGGGTGGGCAAGGCAAAGCTCAGGAGACATTGCGGGAGAAAGGTCCATGTGGTCCATTGGAATATACAAGAAAACACATGGGTGAGTGTAACTACTTTTAAAGACCTTGAAGCAAGCAAACAAGCCCAACCCCACCATCCTGCAGGTTTACTTAGGCTTATTCAAGACCCACGGGACCAGGGTGTTTGCAAGCAGTTGTGTCTGCAGAGGAGAGAGTGAGATGGGACACAGTCATGCCACCATATATGATGGAAGTTCTTCATGGACGCAAACCTTTGCCCAGACAAATGATCAGACAAATGATTTCTTAGGTTTCTGTCCATTCTGAGTGGTATTTTGTTCTTGTAGCGGCCCTGGTGTCTTATCTGAGATTGGCTTATGTTTAGCATTGAAATTTAAATAGGAAAGAAAGAGGAGGATTAGTTGGATATTTTCACTGTTTAAGTCTTTAATGTATTAACATACTGTCCAATACTGTTTTGTTTGCTTTCCCTTGAGGCTGTAAAATATTGTCATGTCCAAGATAAAGAAGATTCCCAGGCTGCTGTCTTCCTTTCTTCTGAATTCAGATACAGTCTAGCATTATTAACCCTTTGTAGCTCTTTTTCATGGCAGTATATGTCTGCTATGGGAAATTTTAAATAAAGCCAGCTGTGTTCAATATTCATGTAATCGATTTTCACTTGTTTAAAGTCTTGGGTGATTTATCTTCAGGGAGTGTTAATACGGCAGTAATTCTGCGTTACATTTCTTGCACCAACATTTAATTGATACTATATTTCACAAGGAGTATTGCAGGTTTATTGCTGTTGTATTTAGAGTTGTGGCTCTGTGCTAGTAACTCAGAGGAATAGGATCCCTGAATCTGTTGTTTGTATTTTTCATTGTGTGTGCTTGTGAGCTGACGTGTCTGAGAAGGGCTGTTAACTATGTACCAGACCTGGTAGATAAAAACCATTTCGGTGGCGCAGACCTGGGGGTACTTTGCTTCAGGATGTCATTGAATAAATCTATTTTTTTTAAATGATGATAGATAAATTTAATCTATATTCCTTTTTAAATTGACATAAAATGACAATCTATATTTTGGTGGGCATTGGTGTTTGCTTTACTTCTCAATTAAGGTACCTGGGACATCTCAGGCTATGGGAATGGCAGCAGTTGTATTGCTTTTATTTATTTATTTATTTATTTATTTATTATTTATTTATTTATTTATTTATTAGTTTCAGGTGCACAAGACAAGGTAATACTTAGACGTTCATCATTTATATCCCTCACACTGTGGACGCCCCCTCCCCATCCCTTTTTTTATTTTATTTATTTTTTTGTATTGCTTTTTAAGTGTGGATGATTTACATTGTTATTCTCTTCTAGAAACCTCAATAGTTTTTTAGAACACTGGGATACCAGTATCCCAACTGTACAGTTCTCTTTGGAACTTCATACAGTATGACACTTAGCATTTGTATTGAAAGAATAAATATGTGTCCCTACAATGAAAAAGTTTCATTAACTTGAATAAATGGAAGTCCATTCGATAGAAGTAGCACATATGTGACACAGGGGTGGGTCCTGAAGGAAGGAGGAGGGTTTGCCCATCAATCACAGTCCTTGATAAATTTTTGTTTAATGAACGAAAAGTGGGAAAAGAGGTAGGGAGCAGTTCTAGGTGTGGGAAGGGAAAGAATAAAAAACTGCAGAGGCTGGAAAGTGCAAGGCAAAGCCAAGGCCTAAATATTTTGTATTGGATTTAACTCAGTCAGCAGAATGTTCTAAAAGGAACTCCTGACTAGGAGTTAATAATGTGCTTCTTTGCTACTTGTTGAGAATGTCGCCTTGGGTGACTCAGTGAATTTTGGGGCCTTGAGTTTCTCCTCTGCTCTGCCGATCCCCAAGGCTTACTTACTTATTACTGTGAGGCTCAGATGAGAAAATTTATATTAGTGTTTTGTAAACTGTGAAGGGTCATACATATTAGGTAGTTTTGTGAGCCTTGATGGATGATGAGGTCCGTTCATCCATCAAATACTTACTGAGTCCCTGCAGCCGACCATGGCCCGGGGTAGACAGTGGTGGGTGTATGAAACACAGGCCTACCTCTTGGGCTCTCGTGCTAGTGGATGAGAAAGGTATTAACCACTCACTCACTTATCCGATTGCAAACGGTTCTAAGTACTGTGAAGTACAGAGTGCTAGAGGCTCATTCCAGTCTGGTCTGGGGTAGAGCTTGGTTCTGGGGTTTAAGGTTTGTCCTGTGCTGTGTGGAGTCTGTAAAGGCTCTTACAGGGAGTCACTGAACCCAACATTGCTGTAGTGAATGTAATCTAGTGGCTCCACATAGGATAAATGGACAAAAGATTGGAGTCTGAGAGAACAGTTGAATGAAGCTACTGTGAATAGATCCTACATCTGTCATGTGACACGTATCGGTATGTCATATATGTCCCCGGAGTTGTTTTTTGTTTTGAGGTTTTACATGTTTAACGTTAATATTTTTGTGTGAGGTTTTCTAGGAGCTTGATGTTTATATGGTTTTTCATGTGGTAATTAGTGAACATCTATTTTTAGTGACACATGGTTACCATAAAATATTAGCATAAATTAGCATGCGAGTATATTGGTTCCTCTGTGTGCCGGCAACACTGTGCTTAGTGCTTTATACATATTAACTCCTATTAACTTTCAACAATCATATGAGGTGTTGAGACCATATCATCATTTCACACAGGGGAAACTGAAATTTGCCCAAGGCTATACAGCTGGTAAGTGGGACTTGCACTCAGGCCCTCTGATTCTAAGTGTGTGTTCTTAATCACTTCATTATTGCCTTTTCACTTAGAAAGAATCAATTTAACATTCTATCAGAGAAGATAAAGATGCCAGTAAAGCAATCTTGAAATAACTGCTGTGAATCCCTTTGTCTCAATATACTTCCTTCTTCTTCTTTTTTTTTTTTTTTTAATATTTTTGTTAACTACAAACTTAGGAAGAAAACCTATTTTAGGCCAATAGATATATATTTAGAGATATACAAATTTAAGAAAAAAATAGTTTCAGGTGTACAAAACAATGTACTAGTTAGACATTTCACCCCTCACAAAGTGATAACCCTCCTCCCTCAAAGCCAAATATTTTTTAAAGTTATATTGTGAGTCTATGCATTTTGTCATAAAGAAATACAAGAGTTTGGTGGTCCTGGACGTTGCTTTCTGGGCTGCATATCTCCCCATTTTTTCCTTTGTTTCATAACCAGAATAAATATCAGCCGAGGTAGGTAGGTCTTGTTGTGTTCGCCTCCCTCCTTTCATTGCCCATAAGAGCTCCATTCAGTTGTATATTTCGTTCTGGGGCAGTAGAACCCTAGTGTGGATAGTACCTGTGTGTGGACATAAACTGACTCCTTGAGTTCACAGGTGCAGACCCCAAAGTTAAGGTGAGCTACTTCCACACAGGGCCAAGGTGCTAATTCTGGGCAGAGCCAGACCTGGAGATCAGGACCTAGAACTGTCCCCCCACAGCCTGTGTAGGCCTTACATGTGAAGGGTAAAAGAATATGTCACCTCAAAATATGACTATAGCAGTTTAGGACATGCTACCTCAAAATATGCCATTTTGATATATTGATTATTTTGAACTGTAGGCACTTGAAAAACAAATACAGGGAAAGGCTTAAAACTTCCCTTATCTGCCTGAAGACAGATCCTCCAAACGGAACTCAGCTGTCTTTGATCTTCTCCCTGGGAATTTCATCAACCAGAGAAGATTGACTCTTATCACAGGATAGGACACTAGAAATAGATACCACACCCAGATAGACTTTGTCACAAACTTTCATACCTCCAGTCTATTCTAAGGGCCCATTTATCTTTCTTAAAAATCCTAAGAAATCTATATCCTCCTTCCCCTTTCCCTATTAAGGTGATATTTAAGCCTGAATTCTAAGCCATCTCTTTGAGTTACTCATTTCCCCCTGGATATCTCCCATGTATACATGATGTATACATGTTAATAAACTTCTGTTTGTTTTTTACCTTTTATTACAGGGGTCTCAGCTAAGAACTCAGAAGGTTAGAGGGAAAACTATGTTTCCTTCCCTACCTGTTTCCATGCCTTCTTTTGCATATTATTTCCATTCTATTTCGTTTGTGTAATATAATTGACAGTGAAATTTTCTATTAATTTAGCTAAGTCCCAATGCTGTGAAGTGGGGATAAGACACTGGCTGTTAGTTCAAAATGAGTTTATGTTCAAATTATTTCAGTTTACGCAGTAATAAAATGTTAAAAAAAATTTTTCTATAACTTCAGTATTTGTCAACCCAGAATGCTTTATTAAATGAGCCTTACTGTGTTAATTTCCCTCATCACACTCTTATACTTTTTATTTTGCTTATTTTTACTAACACTGAATTAAAACTTTAATCCTGAACTGTGGGGCCAGTGTGGATATGCTACAAAAAGTCTGAATTCAAAATTAAGCTAAATGAGTTCTGTCTTTGAATGAGTTCTGTTTATGGCTCAGAATCACTGACATTTTTTGTATTTATAGTCAGAGAAAATGTTTTACAGTATCTCATAAAGGGCTTTTGAAATATATATATTCTGCTTTTGTTTCTCGACCTTTGGGCTCTGCCTGGAATATTGTCCCCCGAGGGCTCTGCTTTAATTTGATTAATGGTGCTAACTGTCAAAAAGCACACTCTCTGCAGGAATTGGGTGTGGATATAATGTTACTAAGAAAGAGACATATGCTTTGCGATTTCACAGATTGTTCCATTTTCTTTATTTGGTTAGAATCTCTTTTTGGACTCCTTGTGCTTTTTGTGATGGGTGTGAGTCTTTCCATACATTGTATTTTGTCCTTGTTTTATCACCTACCAGTTATGTCTCAGTAACAGAGCCAGGAAGCCAGAGTCTCCTGAATATTCTATTCGGAATTTTGTGTTTGTAGTAAAAGCTCTCTTAACTGGGATTATCATGCTCAGCGGTTGGTCAGTTAAATGGGAGAAATGTAAACACAAGTGTTATAGTCATATATATTTTATTTAAAACTCAAACATGTAGATGTACATCTGTTTGCTAATTTCTGACGTAGGGCCCGATAAGTGGTTTCCATTGGTTTTGTACATAAATGGCACCTGCTGTACAGGCTTCCTGATTTTAAGTTGGGGTTGCTTTAAAGTGTTACAAGACCTTTAAGATACTTGTGAACTGTGTGAGTTCAGAATCCTTGCAGATTTTTCTAATTTGCCTCCTACTCCTTTGCCATTTCTTCCTCACACCTAATGTAATGGCAATTATTGTAGTGTTTCACTTTCATTCCACGTTATTAAAAAAATTCATCTTCATTTTCATAGGAACAGTTTTTTCTGAACTCATGTTTTACGTCTTTATATATAATTCACTTATGTGTTTACATGCAGTTAAATTAAATTATAAGAACTGGCATAAATAGGTTAAGAATAAACACCTCTGGCCCTAGGGAAGATGCAGTAAAATTAATTGGTGGGAGCACATCACTGCTTTCCCACCTATATGTGGTTAAGGTCTAATAGATTTTCCATCTGTTATGGACCTGTGCTTTTAAAAATAATAAAAAGAAGACATAAAGGAAAATATAGAGGGTAATAGACTTATTGGGGTTATCATTTTGTAAGGTATATAAATGTGTAATCACTATGTTATGTACACCTGCAACTAATATAATATTGTATGTCGATATTAAAAAATAAATTAAAAAAAGATGTAAAAAATCCAAGCTTTAATTTTTAACTTAGTTTTAGAAACAACAGAAAGAAAATTACATTTTATTAAATATAATCAGAACAAATAATATAGGGAAAAAGAAA
Organism: Rhinolophus hipposideros; assembly: GCF_964194185.1. Lineage (NCBI taxonomy): Eukaryota > Metazoa > Chordata > Mammalia > Chiroptera > Rhinolophidae > Rhinolophus > Rhinolophus hipposideros. Next base: position 36,160,178 of record NC_138047.1, read on the forward strand.
ACAATTATAAAATCTGTATATATTCTTCAAGAGTCTGTATATAGGCATTGTTCACCTAAAGAGTAACTATTTCTCTTATTAATTTGTTATTCCAGTTATAACTAA